>NC_069797.1:58262869-58904585 GCF_027406575.1 Nycticebus coucang
ACCTAAGTTCACTTTAAGTGATGACAACTGAGAAGATCAGCAGTTCCATTTTCACGGAGTATGACACATACAGATACTTAACACGTATTTATAGTGACACTTCTCCAACTCAAAAACTCACACACACTATTAGATATCCCCAATTTACTTGCCTATAAACAATGGCTAAATATGCCTAATTTCTTGGAAGGAGGAGCTGCAGTCTTAAGAGGCTCTGGAAGAGGTGAAAACTCACAATCACAATTTCCTATCTGTTTTTTAAAAGCTCGTTTTCTTTCAAAATGCAGTTTTGGAGGTTCACAGTGACGCTCAGACTTCAGAAACTAATTTCCTAACATGCGAATTCATGCTAACAGGTCAAGCTTGTTTCCTTATCTCACCTATAGATATCTTTTCACAAGTTCACACGTCTACTCCAAAAACAGCTACTAAAATCTCAGGAGACAGTCTTCAAACTACACTTGAGCAGACAAGAGAAAGGGAGTGATGGCCTTAACGGGACATCACTTTTCCTGCCTAAAAAGAGGAACCTTCGTTCACTGAGAGCGGCTCAAGATGTTACCAGAAACTCCTGCCAGATGTAAGGGGCGGGGGTGTGAACGCAGGTAAAGCAGAGAAGACAGATGGAAAGTCCTGGGAAGAAATGTGGTGCCAAAGCCTGCAGGTGGGATGGAGTGGAAGGAGGTTACGGCAAAAATAGGCAGGTACGCGGGAAGGAGCTAATGCAGCTAAAGAAACAGGGCTGGCCACAGAGCCCTAAAGAAACCTGACGAATCAGCGCCTCAGAGGGGTCCGAGGGTCCAGTTCGCTCACCAGAAAGCAGCGTTCAGCCCCAGGCACCACAGGGCGCTCCTGGCTGGCCGTTCCCACACAAGGGCTGCCTGCACCCGGCTCAGTAGAGGTTCATAAGGGCCCAGCACCTCCACCAGGGCCCGCTGCACGGCTTCAACCTGCTGGTCTCTCTCCCAGGAACCTGACATAGTGCGGCAGCCCTTGAAAGTAGACCCTGAAGCTGGGCCTGGGGCCGCGGCCACCCACTCGGCCTCCGCCAGCGCCCCCCGGCAGCCACAACGTCCGGGGCTACAGCCGGAGTCACAATAACAGCAACTGCGCAGACGCGCGATTCGGCGAGGGAGGCCGCTTGTCACCACAGCGCGCTTGCGTACGGGCTCAAGCACCCGCCCACCCAGAGGAAGGGGAGGACGCTGCGCCAAAGCATCCACCCCCACGCCAAGGCGCTCAGCGCGATCCGTAGGTGCGCACGCGTAGTCTGTGTGACTTGAAGCCAAATGAATAAGGACGTGCCATCGGCAAACTCAGTTGTCATTGGAGCAGAGGAGGTTGGTGGGTGGTGCAGGTTGCTTGGCGCCTACGTCTTTCCTCAGACGGCCAGGCAAGCAACCCGGTTGCTGGCGGGAGCGGGTGCGACGCTGATCCTGAAGAACGATGCCGAGAGAAATCATCACCCTACAGTTGGGCCAGTGCGGCAATCAGAGTGAGCGAACCTTCAGCCCCTCCACTAGTTAGGTTCCTTAGACTCAATAGGATCTTACTGTGGGATCCTGGATTCGGTCTGTCCTTTCCAGAGTCGTAGTTATTGGAAAGGCGGGACATCTCTGACCCAGAGTCCAGTTACCCAAGCCCGAGGGGCCCTCTCCTGCCCAATCCCTGGCATACAGCCCTTTCCTCAGACATAAGCGAGTCCTGCAGCTTGACTTCTCATCCCTGGACCCAAGCGCTCCTAACTAGAACCTGCTCAGACCCATGTATCCTTCTTCTCCCCTTCTCCCCTCCCCCAGTTGGGTTCGAGTTCTGGAAACAGCTGTGCGCTGAGCATGGTATCAGCCCCGAGGGCATCGTGGAGGAGTTCGCCACCGAGGGCACTGACCGCAAGGACGTCTTTTTCTACCAGGTGCTCCCAGTGACTTGGCCAGGGCAAACTGTGGCCCACGGGCCTGAAGGGAAGGGAGTGGCCTGGTACTGGGAAACCCGCTGGGCAGAGGGTCCAGGCTGCTTGCTTGAGGAGGGAGGGCCAGAAGGAGCCAGAGTTGGGAGGACTTCGGACTTGGCCCGTCCTGGCTGATTGGGCCCCTTCTGGACTTCCCTTAATAGGCAGACGATGAGCACTACATCCCCCGGGCTGTGCTGCTGGACCTGGAGCCCCGGGTGATACACTCCATCCTCAACTCCCCCTATGCCAAGCTTTACAACCCAGAGAACATCTACCTGTCAGAGCATGGAGGAGGAGCTGGCAACAACTGGGCCAGCGGATTCTCCCAGGTTATTTGCGATTCCCTGGCAGAGCCCACAACACTGTGTTAGGACAGGCCCTATAACTTCACAGAGAGAAATAATACCAGATCATGGAGTACTGGAGGGAGAGACATAGCTGTGGGGAGTTAACTATATATAATACTGAGAGGCTACACCAGCTAGTGCTGTGTGCCAGGCCCTTCTGAGTGCTTTACATATATACTGTATTGACTTATTTGAATCTTCCAACTACCCTAGAGGTAGGTACTGCAGGTCCACAGTCTCTCCTTTGCCTTTCTAGAATCCAAAAAGCTCTGAAACCAAAAGATATTTCTTAGCTTTTTTTAGCAGCAAAACCAAATCTCAATGAAGGCAGACTATTATAGTTCCTGTCCAACTTACTGTCATTATTGATACCTTATATTATAGAAATATTGTCTTTGATTATTGTACTCCAGACCCCCCCATGGGGTATTACTTAATATACATTATATATGCCATATTACATTTCTGAGATCTGAAATTTTTTTTTTTTTTTGAGACAGAGTCTCACTATGTCGCCCTTGGTAGAGTGCTGTGGCATCACAGCTCACAGCAACCTCAAACTCCTGGGCTTAAGCAATTCTCTTGCCTCAGCCTCCCAAGTAGCGGAGACTACATGCACCTGCCACAACGCCCAGCTATGTTTTGGTTGGAGTTGTTGTTGGAGTTATTGTTGTTTGGCAGGCCTGGGATGGGTTCGAACCTGCCAGCTCTGGTGTATGTGGCCAGCACCCTAGCTGCTGAGCTATAGGCGCTGAGCCAGATCTGAAATATTTTAAATTCCAAAGCATAACTGGTCCCAAGGATGTTAGATAAGGGACTGTGGACCTATATTGCTACCTTCATTGTACAAATGAGGAAACTGAGGCACAGAAGACTAATCTACCCAGAGTCACTCAGCTAAATAGAACTAGAGCTAATTTATGAGGTTGGGTCATCTGGGTATGGAGTGCTTCCTTATAACCACTGTGATGTACTACCTCTCAGTGCAGAAGAGGCCTGTATGCTCCACAAAAGGACTTTTAGGTGCCATAAGGAGAATTGAGGGTAGCCATTCTGGGGTCAGTGTTCTTGTCCCATGGTCCTTTCCCTCCCTGACCTTCCCCATGTCTGTACAGGGAGAGAAGATCCATGAGGACATTTTTGACATCATTGACCGGGAGGCAGATGGTAGTGACAGTCTAGAGGTGAGTTTCCCAGGAATTCCGGTAGAAGTAAACATAGGGAAGGCTTGGCAACATCCTTTAGAAACCACCTAATAGGTATAAGACCCAGCTATGCACTCTCTGCACTAGACAGAAGCTATTGAGCCTTGCTGGAAACAAGACAGTCTCCTAAGCTATATAAGTCAGGGGACTAGAGGGGGAGGAAGGGCTCAGGAAAATAGGACAGGATTTTCGTGCATTTAAAAAGTCCAGTTTAGGGCGGTGCCTATGGCTCAAAGGGGTAGGGCACCGGCCCCATATGCCGGAGGTGGTGGGTTCAAACCCAGCCCCAGCCAAAAAATATGCAAAAAAAAAGAATTAAAAAGTCCAGTTTAAAATCCTGCCACTATATACCTGGACACTGACTATCCCTTTCCCATGCAGGGCTTTGTGCTGTGTCACTCCATTGCTGGGGGGACAGGCTCTGGCCTGGGTTCCTACCTCTTAGAACGGCTGAATGACAGGTAAATTTGTGTTTGGAGGACTAAGAGGAGACACAGCTCCCAACTTGGTTTCCTACGTGACCGGGAGGCTCTGAAGATACATATACCTCCCTGTTTGCTGGGCCAGGAAAGAGTCCTATTCCCTTCTAGAGTGAGGAAGGTAAAGTTACAATGACTGAGAGTCTGATCATACTCTTCAGTGATGGGAACCACAGCCTAGAATAGGGGACCTGGATGAAGATCCAGGTAGTGTAGCCAGGTTTGGAGTTGGAATCCCAGATCCGAGATATCTCTTTGACCTTCCTCTTTAGGGTCACAGATTTCCAAAACTAAAGTTTCCCTTCTCTACTGATCTCATGACCCCACCCCAATTTCCCCATCCAGATTTACCTACTTCCAGATGGTTGTTAGGGAGCCCCATGTTCACCAAGCCTCCAGTTTGTTGCCCTCATCCTCCTTTCCTAACATCCACCAGGTACCCCAAGAAACTGGTGCAGACATACTCAGTGTTTCCCAACCAGGATGAGATGAGTGACGTAGTGGTCCAGCCCTATAACTCTCTCCTTACACTCAAAAGGCTGACCCAGAACGCAGACTGTGTGGTGAGTCCTGGATTCTACTTTCCCCACTCCCCGTTACCCTGGCTATTTAATCATTTTTGTGCATTTAAAAAGTAGTTTCTGAGCAGCGCCTGTGGCTCAGTGGGTAGGGTGCTGGCCCCATATACCAGGGGTGGTGGGTTCAAACCCGGCCCTGGCCAAACTGCTAAAAAATAGCCAGGTGTTGTGGCTAGCGCCCGTAGTCCCAGCTACTCAGGAGGCTGAGGCAAGAGAATCGCCTAAGTCCAGAAGTTGGAGGTTGCTGTGAGCTGTGTGACGCCACGGCACTCTACCGAGGGCGATACAGTGAGACTCTGTCTGTACCAAAAAAAATTAAAAATTAAGGGCAGCGCCTGTGGCTCAGTGAGTAGGGCGCCGGCCCCGTATGCCGAGGGTGGCGGGTTCAAACCCAGCCCCGGCCAAACTGCAACAGAAAAATAGCCGGGTGTTGTGGCGGGCACCTGTAGTCCCAGCTGCTCGGGAGGCTGAGGCAAGAGAATCGCGTAAGCCCAAGAGTTAGAGGTTGCTGTGAGCCGTGTGATGCCATGGCACTCTACCCGAGGGTGGTACTGTGAGACTCTGTCTCTACAAAAAAAAAAAAAAAAAAAAAAAAAAAATTAAAAATTAAAAAAAAAATACAAAGTCCAATTTCAGCCCTTCTGTGCCCTAGGCCTGTGCAAGGATGGGGTTTTTGTTTTTGTTTTTGTTTTTTTAAGTAGGCCTTTCTGGCCATGAGGCTCAAGAGAAATTAAGCTTCAAGGCCTAGGTCAAACAGAGCTCCTATTTTTCCTGTCCCTATAAATCTGCCACCCTCTTCTGTCCCTGCAGGTGGTGCTGGACAACACAGCCCTGAACCGGATCGCCACCGACCGCCTACACATCCAGAACCCATCCTTCTCCCAGATCAATCAGCTGGTGAGTCCGACACTCCTTTAGACTGGAAACCCTCCTTGCTGTGAGACCATCTGGGGAAGGGAGGTCCTGCCCAGGCTAAGGCCCATGGCATGGCACTACTGTCCCCAGGTGTCCACCATCATGTCGGCCAGCACCACCACCCTGCGCTACCCTGGCTACATGAACAACGACCTCATTGGTCTCATCGCTTCCCTCATCCCCACCCCACGGCTCCACTTCCTCATGACCGGATACACCCCCCTCACCACGGACCAGTCAGTAAGATCAGCCCTCAGTGTCCCGGGCCAGGCTGGCCCTGGGCCCAGCAGGCCTTGTCCCAGCCTTTCTCTTTTTCCCATTGCCCTGGGAGCTGCCCTTTGTGGCCCTCAGAGGGTCAGGCACAGGCACAAAGCAGGCCACTTCTTTGCTGACTTGCTCTCCATCTTCCCTCTGCATCTGGCTCCTGCCACAGAGACCATCTTGCCCCAGGT
This sequence comes from Nycticebus coucang, assembly GCF_027406575.1. Classification (NCBI taxonomy): domain Eukaryota; kingdom Metazoa; phylum Chordata; class Mammalia; order Primates; family Lorisidae; genus Nycticebus; species Nycticebus coucang. The sequence continues at coordinate 58,268,797 of NC_069797.1, forward strand.
CTGATGTGGGACATGTTCACTAGTCTTATCTGTCCATGAATCTCTGAACTGTGACCTGAGTGCTGGCCTGGCCCCTGTGACACGCTTTCCTATCAGGTGGCCAGTGTGAGGAAGACCACGGTCCTGGATGTCATGAGGCGGCTGCTACAGCCCAAGAATGTGATGGTGTCCACTGGCCGGGACCGCCAGACCAACCATTGCTACATTGCTATCCTGAACATCATCCAGGGAGAGGTGGACCCCACCCAGGTGGGTGAGGCCCCTTTGTTCTAGGCCCTACACCCAGAGGGGTAGAGTAGAGGCTACCTCCACTGTTCCTGTGTCCACCCCAGGTCCACAAGAGCCTGCAGAGGATCCGGGAACGGAAGTTGGCCAACTTCATCCCCTGGGGCCCAGCCAGCATCCAGGTGGCCCTGTCGAGGAAGTCTCCCTACCTGCCCTCAGCCCACCGAGTCAGCGGGCTCATGATGGCCAACCACACTAGTATCTCCTCGGTGAGTCTCACAGTTTGTATCTTTTTTCCTTTAGTCATTTTCCTGATAAGCCTCCCCTCTCTGCATCCCTGCTGCCCCTGCTTCTGGCTTCTTTTGCTGCAGGTGTAGCTAGCCTCAATTACCTGGCTTTCTGAGCCATATTGTTATTTGAAGTTCTTTTTGACCCCTGTTTTTTGCACACCGTAAGCTCTTTGAGAGGACCTGTCGCCAGTATGACAAACTGCGGAAGCGGGAGGCCTTCCTGGAGCAATTCCGCAAGGAGGACATGTTCAAAGATAACTTTGATGAGATGGACACATCCAGGGAGATTGTACAGCAGCTCATTGATGAGTACCATGCTGCCACCCGGCCAGACTACATCTCCTGGGGCACCCAGGAGCAGTGAGTCACCCAGGACAAGGACCCTCATCTGCCTTACCAGCTGGCCCTGCCTGACTGACTGCCCTCTTCAGAGCACAGATCAGGGACCTCATTCATCTCTTTCTTGTACACATACTCACACACACACTCTATTGCCCTGGGTACACATTTACTACTCCTCTTATGAGACTATTTATCTTTAATAAAGCATTAGATATAGATCAAGGCACTGATCTCTTTGAAACCTTTGGGGACTAGGGAAGGGGGCATGCCTTTCTTTCCCCATATCTCTGACAAAGTCCTCCCCCAACTTCCAGCATCTTTAGTTCTGAGTGAACAGCCTCCTCTAGCTTTTCCTTCTGCTTGGTTTTGGAGAACACAGATGGGATTTGACTCACTTGGAATTCCTTTCCCGGATAACAAAGCCCATAGATATTACTTTGTTCTTTGTCTGACCCTCTCTAAGTCCTAGTTCCCTCCCACGCCTGTGTCAAGTGAATATTCCACCAGTTTCACATCCCCACATCATCGTGTCCTTCTTGATCATTATAACCACAGGCCTGAGGCCACCATTCCTACCACTAGGCCATGGGCAAGCAGTGTAGTCAGACCAGGTGCCCTTAAGCTTCTTGCAGGCAGGGCAGTGCTGGAGAGCCAGTCCAGGAGAGCTGCTAGTTACAGGTGGCTAGAGTCTAAGAAGTAAGGCAATAGACCAAATCCAAAACCTAGACTCTAAGCAGGGCCAAAAGTGGTTCCATAGCTGAAGCCCCATAATTCTGTTCTTAGGTGGTCTCTAGTTCTTTAAAAGGACAAGGCTGGGCATGGTGACTCACACCAGTAATTGTTGCTAGCACTCTGGGAGGCTGAGTTGGGAGGATCACTTGAAGTCAGGCTTTTGACACCAGCTTGAACAAGAACAAGACCCCATCGCTATGAAAAAGAGAAAAGTTAGCCGGATATGGTGGCATACCTCTGTAGTCTCAGCTACTTGGGAGGCTGAAGGAAGAAAATCTCTTGAGCCCGGGAGTTTGAGCTTGCAGTGAGCTGTGATCCCACTGCACTCTAACTGGATTGACAGAGCAAGACTGTCTCAAAAAAATAAAACAGCCAAGTACCTTCCATTTCTGGTGGAAGACTGCAGGGAAATAGTAAATACATAGGGGCCTAAATCTTTGGGATCAAAGACAAAACTGGTTCTCCCTAGACTGTAGTGGATTATCAGGACCCCATTAGGCTTTTATATACCCCAAAGGTATATTGTGATAGTTAACATGCATATATATCACTGGGATAAGCCCATTTCTTTTTTTTTTTTTTTATAGAGACAGAGTCTCACTTTATCACCCTCGGTAGAGTGCTGTGGCATCACAGCTCATGGCAACCTCTAGCTCTTGGGCTTACGCGATTCTCTTACCTCAGCCTCCCGAGCAGCTGGGACTACAGGCGCCCGCCACAACGCCCAGCTATTTTTTTGTTGCAGTTTGGCCGGGGCTAGGTTTGAACCTGTTACCCTCGGCATATGGGGTTGGCACCCTACCCCCTAATCCACTGATCCATAGGCGCCGCCTTTTTTTTTTTTTTTTTTTTAGGTTCTTGCTTTATTGCCCAGGCTGGAGTGCACTGGCACAATCCACTGTAGCCTCAATCTTTTGGGCTCAAGCAATCCTCCCACCTCAGCCTCCTGAGTATCTAAACTACAGGCACGTGCCACTACACCCAGCTAAAAGAGGAAATAGGCCAAGAGTGGCTAATATACCAAGTACTCAGCTAATAAATGGCACAGTTGGCATCTGTGCTTCTAACCATTGCATAGTCCTGCCTTTTGTGATATCTTCTAGGCTGGTATAAAACTGTTTCATTTCAGAAGACTTTCAGAACCACTGGATGAGCCTATGGCTGTGGAGACCTTGAATACTTGTGCAGAGAAGGCAGGAATAGGAGCGGGGTTGTCATCCTCAACTGGCTTCAAGTACACCTGCAGAGTTCTCCCCTCATAGAGCTAAGGGTAATTGGCAACCTGTACCTGCCTTCAGGATGTCCAGAACTAAAGCCAGAGCATCAGGCCCAGTGGGATCAGAAGGATTGGAGCTAGTAAAGGTCAACACAAAGGTGAAAGTTTCTGCCACTCTTACCAATCAACAGTGGAACATCAGGCAAATGAAGATTTTTTTTCTTCCTCTTTTTACATTAGAAAGCATACAGTTGGCCCTCTACATCCTTGGTGACTGCACCTGCAGATTCAACCAACCACAGATCAAAAAGATAAAAAATATGATCAAATCAGGAGAAAAACAATGAAAAACAGCTGTACAAGCTCACACCTGTAATCCCAGCACTTTGGGAGGTCAAAGGATGAGGATTGCTTCAGGCCAGGAGTTTGATACCAGCCTCGGCAACATAAATTAAAAAATGATCTAGATGTGTTGGTATGCACCTATAATCACAGTTACTCTTGAACCTGGGAGTTAAAGGCTACAGTGAGCTGTAATGCCACTGCATACCAGCTTGGGTGACAAAGTGAGACCTTGAGTCACAAAAAAAATAACAATATAAAAAACCACACATTAAAAAAAATCTGAAACCAATACAGTATAACAACTATTCACATAGTATTTACCTTGTATTAGGTAATCTGGCTATGATTTAAAGTATTATATGGGGGAGGTGCTTAAGCAATATGGAAATATTACACCATTTTATATAAAGGACTTATGTATCTTCAGATTTCAGTATCCATAGGGGTCCTGGAACCAATCCTGCATGGGTACCAGGGGATGATCATAGTTGCTCACTATTGGCCACAGAATATACTCTTCCTCCCATAAATATATCTTTAATAAAGTTCTGCATGTGAATAGACTGAACAATATTCAGGCCAGACCCCTGTGAACAAAGGACCCTTGAAAGACTGATGGGCACAGAACAGGCAGTCAGAAGCCAGCCAGGCCCTAGTCTGGCGGGGAGGCCACAAGCCTGTCACCATCAATCAAAGCAATCAACCTGCTACTATCAATTCCCGAGGTCCTTAGGGGGCTGACTCGGAAAGCCAGCCTGGTCGGTGTTAACCAGCTTCCTATTCTCCCAGTAGAGAGGAAGATGATTTCAGAGAAAACCAGTGTGCTCCTGGTCTCTTCTCAGCTCCCTGTCCTACATCTGCACCACCAGGTACCCACCTCAGTCCTTTTACCGCCCTGCCCCTGCTGACCTACCTTCCATCACTTGGAGCATCTGCATAAGTTCCTGGTGCTGAGTGGGTATCATGAGTGGGCAAATACAGTGAGGCTGGTGCATGTAAAGGGCTAGGTGGCTTACCTCTAGGCCAGAAGCAATCCCTGGTCCCTTCTTTGCAAAATCCAGTTAAATAGCATGTGGAGGCCAAGGCAAGAAGAAACCTCTAAGTCAGCAGTTCTCAACCTGTGGGTTGCAACGCCTTTGGATGGTATTAAAGTTTTGCAGCATTAGGAAGTTTGAGAACCACTGCTCTAGGTAGTCCAGAGTAAAAATTACGAGTGGATAGTAATTCTGCCACCAACTCAGAGGAACAGATAAATACCCTGAGAGGGAGAAACTGATCAGCAAAGATGCCGCCTTTTGTCAACTGCTGAGCACCAGGCATCGTAAGTACAGACAAACAGTGCCAACTTCAGAACAAGGTCCCTCCCTCAAGGCTATTTCCAGATCACCCATCACCCCACACCAGGGCAGACGCTCCTTGTTCTTGGCCAGCAGCAAACCCCAAAGTGGGTCAACCAGAGGGCAGCTCAGAGGCCTCTGGAATCAGGGCAGCAGGTGGTACTGGTAGTGAAAAGTCTCTGCAGTGTGAGAGCTTGCAAGCCACAGCAGAAACTGTCCCCACTGAGACAAAGGCTGCCACAGAAAGGTTGGAGAGAAGGCAGGATGCTCAAGCCTGGAACAGGAATTTCTTTGTGACTAAATGACTAGGAGAAAATTAGCCATTTAAAGGTAATATTCCCAGAACACTCTAGTGTGGTGTGACCTCAGAGACTCTCCAACATGCACGAGACGGAGATCTATAGCAGGAAGCACATAACCAAAAATAGAGCTGGGTAAACATATCTGAAACATAGGGACTGTAACTTCAGGAAGTATTTTAAGATGAGGTTTTACGGGGCTGCAAGCACAGTGGTAGGTGGAGAATACATGGTGAGCATAGACACTGGACAGCGTTGGCAGATCAGCCCTTATCTCTGGTCTCCACCAGTCACAAACATTCTAGATCTCCCTAGAACTAGTTAAAATCCAACATAAGATACACCCTCCAGTAATGCCCACCTCCAACACTTGCTCTGTTTCAGTTCTCTCTCAGGTATCTAAAGCAGGAAAGGCTGTCCTAGAAATGTAACAGAAATGTGTTGAAGTTGTATTCTGATAAACTAACTCATCATTTAATTAAGTTTTAATTAAATCCACTAAGGCCATCACTGCAGCATGAATAGGTAAAATTAAAGTTCTTGCAAAGCCACAGGCCCCATCATCAGGGTCTAACACCTCGAGGAGACCTAGATGGAAATGACCTTCTCACATCTCACTCTGGTATTATATTAGTGGCCCTGGTGGTGCAAGCCAAAGGTAGTGAGTTCTCAACCTCCAACCCTCAAATCTATTAATGAATTATCAATAGGGTAACCAACTTATCCTGATTTTAGCACTGAATATTCCAAATTCTAAGAGTCCCCTCAGATATGGTTTTATTTATTTATTTATTTTTGGTTTTTGGCCGGGGCTAGGTTTGAACCCGCCACCTCCGGCATATGGGACTGGCGCCCTACTCCTTAAGCCACAGGCACCACCCTCAGATATGGTTTTAAAAACTGAAATTTCCAGGCTGGGTCTGGTGGCTCACACCTGTAATCCTAGCACTCTGGGAGGCCAAGGCAGGAGGATCCTTTGAGCTCAGGAGTTCAATACCAGCCTGAGCAAGAACAAGACCCCCATCTCTACTACCCTGTTTCCCCGAAAATAAGACAGTGTCTTATTTTAAGGTATGCTCCCAAAGATGCGCTAGGTCTCATTTTCAGGGGACGTCTTATCGTTCCTGTAAGTAGGTCTTATTTTCGGAGGATGTCTTATTTTCGGGGAAACAGGGTAAAAATAGGAAAATTAGCCAGGTGTTGTGGCCAGCCCCTGTAGTACCAGCTGCTGGGGAGGCTGAGTTAGGAGGATCGCCTGAACCCAGGAGTTCGAGGTTGCTGTAAGCTAGGCAACACCACGGAACTCTAGCCTAGAACAGCAGAGTGAGACTCTGTCTCAAAAAAAAAAAAAACCTGAAATTCCCACATTTCCTGTCCTAGGAAAAAATAGGATAGTTGGTCACCCCAAAGGAAAGATCACAACTTAGAAAATCTCAAAGCAGTACATATAAATGATGAGGGATGAATTAAGCCCTGGAAGACATTTGTTCATGAATTAAGCAAGCATTTATTAAAACTAGAGACCAGATTACCCAGCACCAAGCTTCACAGTGGTCCCTACCTAAGTGGTTTCCAGTTTGACCCGAGGGGGAACATAGCATCATTACCATCTGTGTAGCATGTTACCCTGCATCATGTACTTTCACATGCAGTAATTATCTGGGCCCTTTGAGGGAGGATTTTTGTTTATACCATCATAGGGAAATGGGCTTAGGAAGGTTAAGTAACTTGTCCAAATCACACAGCTGGTATGTGGAAGACAAACTCAACTTCTGGCCCCCTAGCTCCAAATCAATACACTCTTTTCACTATACCGGGGTCTAAGAAGTGCTCAGAGATGTGCTGCAGCCTGAATAGGAGCTGTTTGTTTGTTCTTTTTTTTTTTGAGACAGTCTCACTGTCTCACTGTGGCCCTCGGTAGAGTGCCGTGGCATCAAGTTCACAGCAACCTCAAACTCTTGGGCTTAAGCAATTCACTTGCCTACTCTCCTAAGTAGCTGGGACTATAGGTGCCCACCAAAATGCCCAGCTATTTTTTGGTTGCAGTTGTCATTGTTTAGCTGGCCTGGGCCGGATTCAAACCTGCCAGCCTTGGTGTATGTGGCTGGTGCTGTAACCACTGTGTTACAGGCACCGAGCCCAGGTGTTGGTTCTTAAGCTGGGAAGTGATGTGGTAAAATTTGTGTTTTAGGACAGTTAAACTGAAAATTAAAGAGTAAATTGGCACTTTTTCAAGTGAAAAAGACATTCAGTACCATTTCATTTCATTTTTGTTTCATATATATATATACACACACACGCACACATGCGTGCATATATATATATATATATATATACACACACACACACAGAGAAGGATCGATTGATCTATATAGATGGAAAGAAGACTGGAAACAAGTACAATAAAGTATTAATAGGAGTTATATCTGGGCCAAGCACGGTGGCTCACGCCTATAATCCTAGCACTCTGGGAAGTCAAGACGGGTGGATTCTTGAGCTCACGACCAAAAGGAAGATCCTGTCTCTACTAAAAATAGGAAAACTGAGGCAAAAGGATCGCTTGAGCCCAACAGTTGCAGGTTGCTGAGAGCTATGCTGCCACGGCACTCTACCTAGGACGACAGCTTGAGACTCTGTCTCAAAAAAAAAAAAAAAATAGGAGTTATATCTGGCTAGTAGTCTTACATGTATGTTTTTCTTTGTGTTTTCTATATTTCCCCAATGGTCTATAATGGGTATGTACTACTTTTATAATCAGAAAAAATAAATTTTAGGTGTATATAAGTAGAAGAGTAAACAGGAAGAGAAACCAGAGATAAAGAGCCCAAAGAAGGACAATGACAATATGATAGATGTGAAAAACAGAGAAATAAGATAGATACCAAAAACAGAGATGCCCATAACAGCACAGAAAGAGACCTAATTGCTTGGGGGTGGAGACCAATACATACCCTGTTTCCCCGAAAATAAGACATTGTCTTATTTTAAGGTGTGCTCCCAAAGATGCGCTAGGTCTTATTTTCAGGGGACGTCTTATCTTTCCTGTAAGTAGGTCTTATTTTCGGAGGATGACTTATTTTTGGGGAAATAGGGTACTTATTTCTCACAGATATTTCTTTTAGATATGGGATCTTGCTATGTTGCCCAAGCTGAAGTACACTGGTTATTCATTCAGTTGAAGCCTCAAATTCCTATCTTCAAGCAATCTTCCTGCCTCAGCCTTCTGATTGGCTGAGACTACAGCTACATGCTACTGCACCCAGCTCTTACAGAATTTTATTGTTTATCTGAAACCTATGGGAAACATGGGAGTTCAGGGTTATTTCAAAAACAAGTAAAAGAGCTAGGCACAGTGGCATATGCCATCAGTCCCAGCTACTTAGGAGGCTGAGTTGTGAGGCCAGGAGTTCAAGGCCAGCCTGGACAACATAGTAAGACTCTCACCTCTAAAAATAATGTCTTTTAGGCAGGGCGTGGTGCCTCATGCCTATAATCCTAGCACTCTAGAAGGCCGAAACGGGTGGATTGCCCTGAGCTCAGAGGTTCGAGACCAGCCTGAGCCAGAGAGCAACCCCATCTCTACCAAAAAAGCCAGGCATTGTGGCAGGTGCCTGTAGTCCCAGCTATTTGGGAGGCTGAGGCAAGAGAATCACTAAGCCCAAGAGTTGGAGGTTGCTGTGAGCTATGATGCCACAGCACTCTACTGAGGGCCACAAAGCGAGACTATGTCTAAATAAATGAATAGAAAGAAAGAAAGAAAAAAATGTCTTTTAAAAAATGGTTATATTTGGCCAGGTGCAATGGCTTGTACCTGTAATCATAGCAGTCTGGGAGGCCAAGGTGGATGTATTGCTTGAGCTCAGGATCTTGAGACCAGCCTTAGCAAGAGCAAGACCCCATCTCTAATTAAAAAAAAAAAAAAAATAGAGAAACTAGCCGGGTGTTATGGCAGGCACCTGTAGTTCCAGCTACTTGGGAGGCTGGGCAAGAAGATTGCTCAAGCCCAGGAGTTTGAGGTTGCTGTGAACTGTGATGCCACAGCACCTTACCAAGGACAACAGTGAGACTGTCTCAAAAAAAAAAAGACAGAGTAAGTTGGTAGGTGGGATAAGGTAGCTTTTGCCTAAAATTCTAGCACTTTGGGAGGCCGAGGCAGGAGGATCACCTGAGGCCAAAAGTTCAAGACCAGCAAGAGTGAGGTACTCTCTCTGCAAAAGATAGAAAAATTAGCTGGGCCTGGTGGCACACATCCGTAGTCCCAGCAACTCAGGAAGCTGAGGCAGGAGGATTTTTGAGCCCAGAAGTTTGAGGTTGCAGTGAGTTATGATGACCCCACTGCACTCTAGGTAGAGTAAGACCCTGTCTAAAAAAAAAAAATCCAGACTTTTTCCAAGTCCTTGTTCAGCCAGCTGCTCACCCTTGCCTTTCTCCTGAGTTGGGTAGTAGCAGAGTGTGTGGACATGGGAATGAGCGCTCCTGGGAAGAAGCTATGGTGGACCGTGCCCGACAACTTTCATAATCCAGCAACAATTCACATGGAGGAGGATCAGGAGGAGATGATCTTTGGTCACAATGAGTCACACCTTCGCTCCATTGAGGTGCACAGTTACACCCTCATTCAACTGTAGAGGTGGTTTACAGCCACAGACAAGACCCGTGTCACTGTGGTGGGACCACCCAGGGCAAGGCAGTGGCTATTGCATATGATCTGGTGTGTGGGGAGCCAGGACTCCTATCGTCAGGCCCGAGGCCTTGAGATGGTGCGACGTGTCTGGAGCCAGGCCCTGACGGAGGTTGACCTGGCCACCTCTACAAGCATGGAGCCCAACATCGGAGACTTATCTTTGGCCACCAGAATAAGTGGAACTATCTCTCTTAACGTTCCTCAGGCTTCTCCTTTCCAATTGGCCGGTTATAGTGGATTCCATCTGAGTTCACTCTATCCATGAAAAAGGACTGATCTCCCTGGGGAGCTGGGATGTGGGGGGAGGAGGGGATGTGTTGGGTTAGCCTTTGAGAAAGACATGAAAGGCACTGGGGAGAGACTGACTTTGTGGGTCCAATCCTGTCCCTCTCAGGCCTTCTAGGAGTGTGTCTGAGGGAAGTCTCCCAAATGTAAGTGTTCTGTTCTACTGGCAAAAATGCCAATAAAGTCAGCCACCCGATACACCAAAAAAAAAAAAAAAAAAAAAAATCCAAAAAACAGATAAAGAAAAAAAAAAAAAAGAGTTAAGTAGATCAGTAGTCAAAACTTGATAGGCTCACTTGAGTGTAGAGCATAATCTTGAGTGAGGTGAACTTGGCTACGTAGAATGCTCTCTTCTGTATTGTGGATAAATAAATGGGTCTATCCATTCCAGGCAAATTATCAGGCAGCATTTGCTTGACTGAGTTCAGTGGACTGATCTCATGGCCATTCATTCTACCTAGAAATAGTAATCATGTGGAAATGCTGTGGAGCTGGAATCTGCCCCTCTGTACTTCCCTCTACTTGTTCTTGTTCTGCTCCCGGATCCTTATAGAACAAGTCCCCTCTCTCTTGCAACTGAGAACCCATCCTATATTCAGTAATTATTGTTTTTCTTCCTAAGTTTTCTCTTTTCAGGTAGGGTTTGAAACCTATCCCGACCATTGACTACCTGTGTGAATCTCAGCCTCATTTTCTTCTCAGCTTTAGTTTTCTCTTTGCAAAAACTGGGACTTAATAGTACCTACCCAGAGTTTGTACAGAAATTAAATGGGCTGAACAGGTTGGCACGGCTCCGGCCATGGTGAGGAAAGGGGGCAGGCACCGTGGCCCTCACACACCATGTGGTGACACCTTAGTGTGCCTTGACATGCAGAACCATGCCAGCGAGTGGGTGGACCTGTACATGCCACAGAAATGCTCCGCCAGCAACTACATCATCGGTGCCAAGGATCACATGTCCATCCAGACGAATGTGGCTGAGGTTGACAAGGTTACCGGCAGATTCAGTGGCCAGTTTAAAACCTATAATATCAGACAGGGTGCAGAGGCTAATGCCTGTAATCCCAGCACTCAGGGAGGCCGAGGTGGGTGGTTTGCCTGAGCTCACAGGATTAAGACCAGGCTGAGCCAGAGGGAGACCTCGTCTCTAAAAATAGCCAGGCATCATGGCGGGTGCCTGCAGTCCCAGCTACTTGGCAAGAGACTGCGGCAAGAGACTCGCTCGAGCCCAAGAATTTAAGGTTGCTGTGATCTATGACACCATAGCACTCTATTAAGGGTGACAAACTGAGACTCTGTCTCAAAAGAAAAAAAGAAGAAGAAGAAGAAAGAAAGAAAAACGAGGGAAGTGTTGTGTGGCAGGTGCCTGTAGTCCCAGCTACTCTGAAGGCTGAGGCAAGAGGATCTCTTAATCCCAGGAGTTTAAGGTTGCTGTGAGCTATGATGATGCCACCACACTCTAGCCTGGGCAACCGAGACAACTTCATATCTGTTTATATTGTAAATCAATATATGCATATTATATATTTATTGTAAATATTATAAACACTAAGTGTATTTTGTATAATAATTGTATACTACTAGTTCATATACTGTAGAAAGTTAATTTAGAACATTAATATTTTTTGTTATTCATTGTATAAATAATAGTGGTCTCATTTCCTTGCTTGCTATTATTATATAATTCTAAACTTGAATCAAATATATCCATCTTTCATTTTTATTTTATTATTTTTTTGAGACAGAGTCTCACTCTGTTGCCCTGGGTACAGGCGCCCACTACAGTGCCCAGCCATTTTTTGGTTGTAGTTGGCCCCAGCTGGATTCGAACCTGCTGGCTCCAGCATACACGGCTGGCGCCCTAGCCGCTGAGCTACATGCGCCGAGCCATACTTACTCTTTATTTGCACAAAATTCTAACCTGTTTAGGTATATGAATTCCCAGGCCAACACAAGTTTGAAAGGAGAAAGAAGACAGCTATTAAAGACTTTAAAATAAAGTAATTTGGACCAGTGCTGTCTTCCTGATAAGGAGAGAAGAGATAGAAAAATTATAAAAATTAATAAGGGGTCTGAGCACAGGGCCTGTAATCCTAGCACTTTGGGAGGCTGAGGCAGGAGGATTGTTTGAGGCCAGGAGTTGGAACCTGCTGTCTCCAGTGTATATGGCTGGCGCCCTAGCCGCTGAGCTACATGCCTTAAAATTTTCTTTTTCTTAATTTTTAAAAATTAATTAATTTATTTATTCATTTAATTAATTAATCAACTAATTAAATTAATTAATTGATCTAGCCCTGAGCAAGGGCTAGATCCTGAAACTATAGTCCCAGCTTCTTGGGAAGCTCAGGCAACAGGATTACTTGAGCTCGGGAGTTTGAGGTTGCAGTGAGCTATGATGATGCCATAGCACTCTAGCCTAGGCGACAGAGTATGACCCTATCTCAAAAATTAATTTAATTTTATTTTATTTTTATTTCAGATTAATGTAAGGGTACAAACAGCTAGGTTTACATTTGTTAGATAGAGTCCCTCTTGTAGTTGTGTTCTGCACCCAAGAGGTGTGCCATATACCCTTTCATTGTACCCATTAAGTGGGAGCACACCAATCCCCCCAAAATAATAATATTAATAAAAGTAAAAAGCAATTTGCCTGGGCTAGGGGCAAATGTTATATACACCTTCGAAGGAGTCCATGGGCACCACAACAAAATCCAAAGACTGGTGTTTATGTTTCATACCTTGAATCAATAGGAAAAGACAGAATTTTATTCATTATATTCCATTTAAGGAAAAAAGACAAGTAAAAAATACAAAAATGATTTTTAAATGTTTTAAGTTATGAGACCTAGAGACAGAAGCCTGGTTATCTGGAAAATATGATAAGTTATTTGTGTAAATGAAAAAAAAAATTTCTTATAAAAATGAAGTGGAGGCCAGGTACAGAGGCTCACGCCTATAATCCTAGAACTCTGCAAGGCTGAGACAGGTGGATTACTTGAAATCAAGAGTTCGAGACTAGCCTGAGCAAGAATGAGCCCTCATCTCTAGAAGCCGGGTATTGTGAGGTGGTGCCCGTAGCTCAGTCAGCAGGCCGCCGGCCACATACACATAGGGTGGCAGGTTTGAATCCAGCCCAGACTTGCTAAGCAACAATGACAACTGCAACCAAAAAATAGTGGGCCATTGTGGTGGGCGCCTGTAGACCCAGCTACTTGGGAGCGTGAGGCAAGAGAATTGCTTAAGCCCAAGAGTTTGAGGTTGCTGTGAGCTGTGATGCCAAAGCACTCTACCCAGGATGACAGCTTGAGACTCTGCCTCAAAAATAAATTAATTAATTAAAAAAAAAATGCTGGGCATTGTGGTGGGCCTATAGTCCCAGCTATTGGGGTGGCTGAGGCAAGAGGATTGCTTGAGCCCATGGCACTCTACTAAGGGTGACAAAGTAAGACTCTGTCTCAATGGGCAGCGCCTGTGGCTCAAGGAGTAGGGCGCCGGTCCCATATGCCGGAGGTGGCAAGTTCAAACCCAGCCCCGGCCAAAAATCACAAAAAAAAAAAAAAAATAGAGGCTGGGCACTTAGTCCCAGCTACTCAGGAGGGTGAGATGGGAGGATCACATGAGACCAGGAGTTTGAGGTTGCTGTAAGCTAGGCTGATGCCACTGGCACCCTAACCTGGAGCAACAGAGTTAAGAGTCTGTCTCAAAAAAAAAAAAAATTAAGAAAATTTTAAAAATGAAGGTCTACTGATTTTCCTGGAAGAGGCAGCGACCTTCCTCAGGTCTGCTTATACCCTGTTCACTACTCTCCTGGCCATGACCCCACTACCTTGTAATTAGTGACTAATTTCCCTCTCTTCCCTGAGGGAAGCCTATGCATTTCTTATGGGCTGGGACAGTGTCTTTTATCTCTGTTTCCCTGGTATCAACCACAAGTACTGCACATCGTAGCTATTCAACAAACATTTGTTGAACAAATGAAAGAATGATATCAAGGTCATAGCTTGTACTCCTCCCCTTTCCTTTAACAGTAAGATATTAAGTCTTGCCACATGATCAAATAATTGTGTATTCCAGGACAAATTCATGTATTTACCACATTGGCCTACAGATCAGGAATATTGTGACTTTAATCCTAGACAGTTTTCAGAGAGGAGTTGGCGGGGGGAAACATTTCTAGTTCCGCAACTAGAAATGAACTTTAAAAATTCCCTTTATGCGCGATACAAGTAAATATATCCCAAGATTCTTCTACTGAATAGCTTGTGGTATCAGGAAACAAATGGCTTGGTGTAGTTGAATTTCTGAAACTTGATCCTTTGGAAAATTTCCCAGTGGATACATTATACAAGGGGCCATTAGCACCTGAATGGAAACAAATAGTGACTAGGAGTATTTACTTCCTACAGGATCAAATAATGAATCATGAATTGGATCTGTAGACAGCTGCACAAAATAGATTATCAGTAGAAGATAGGGCAGTTCCAAGGCCCAAACTCCAAAGTCAGTTGGGAAAAGAGAGTGGCCAGAACTGACACTAGAGAAAGGTCATTTACAGAATAAAAGTTGCCAACTGGATGTGTTCCTCTAAGACAGCTTTGCAGTGGCAAAGGAGCTCAGTCAAGATGAAAGATGGCCAGAAGGAGGTGGTGAGGATTTGAGAGAGATCAATTGTAAGTAGCAGCCCACAGCATTGGCCAAACAACCCTGATCTCCTCCTAAAAGACTTGAAAACCATCTTCCTTCCCCCTGAGAATTCCTATTCCCTCTATGTCCCAGCATTCTTTAGCATTCCAGGACCTAGGGAAAGCTGCTCCCTGAAACTTTTCTCTCTTGCCCACTTAGATTTCCATTTCTGGAAATGGTTCTACTCCTCTGAGTATCCCAGTGGCCTTGACTCTGAGGATGGAAATGAATCAGAGAGTACTGGCCATAGAGATAGTATCTAAAAAAAAAAAGGCATGTGAACACACACACACACGTTGCCAGTAGAAGAGCCATTGTCAGCATCTTGAGGCAGATTTTCTGGGGCACATCTTCAGGGAAGACTCTGCTGAGGTCATTGGCAACTACCACCTGGCTACTGGCCAGATTACATTTTCTGAGTCACCCTGACCTTCTCAAAGGTCACAGCCACCTTTCATGTTGAGTACAAACCCTCTTAACCTCAACAAAACAAAACAGCCTCAATTGTGGCACATGCCTGAGTGTTCATCACTTTCCCCCAGGCTCAACACTAGCCTTCTCCAGCCTCTGCCAGAAATGATTACGTATTTCTCACAAAGAGTCATCATGAACACAATCAAGGGCATGTAGATCCCACAGATAGGAAAGAATCTCCCTGCCCTTCTATAAAATAGAGATTTCTTCCATTCCAGCCTTTCCCAATCATGGAAAATCCAACCAGGATAACTTACTTTTCCCCAAAACAGCAACCCATCATTCCTAAAGGTAGAGCCTTAGCAAGAAAAACTAAATTTGGCTGGGCATGGTGGCTCATGCCTGTAATCCTAGCACTCTGGGAGGCCGAGGTGGGTGGATTGCCTGAATTCACAGGTTAGAGACCAGCCTGAGCCAGAGTGAGACCTTGTCTCTAAAAATAGCCAAGCGTTGTGGCAGGCACCTGTGGTCCCAGCTACTTGGGAGGATGAGGCAAGAGAATTGCTTAAGCCCAAGAGTTTGAGGTTGCTGTGTGCTGTGATGCCATGGCACTCTACTGAGGGTGACAAAACTGTCTCAAAAAAAAAAAGAAAAAGAAAACCTGACTCCGTGGTACCAAAAAACAGAACTCTTAAGAGAACACTGAGAGTCAACTTCTGCTGCGGACTAGCACATAAATTTCTAATTTTGTCAATAATTCATCACCAAAGTTGTTTTTTTTTTTTTGAGGCAGAGCCTCAAGCTGTCACCCTGGGTGGAGTACTATGATATCACAGCTCACAGCAACCTCCAACTTCTGGGTTACAGCAATTCTCTTGTCTCCTCCTCCCAAGTAGCTGGGACTACAGGCACCCATCACAATGCCCGGTTATTTTTTGGTTGCAGCCGTCATTGTTTGGCGGGCCCGGGCTGGATTCGACCCCTGCCAGCTGGATTCGACCCTGCTTGAGCCACAGGCACCGAACCCATCACCCAAGTTTTATTCCCAGAAACAGGCTGGGCACAGGGGCTCATGCCTATGTAATCCTAGCACTCTGGGAGGCTGAGGCAGGTAGATTGCTTGAGCTTATAAGTTTGAGACCAGCCTGAACAAGAGTGAGACCCCGTCTCTACTAAAAATAGAAAAATTGAGGCAAGAGGATCACTTAAGCCCAAGAGTTGGAGGTTGCTGTGAGCTATGATGCCATAGCACTCTACTCAGGGTGACAGCTTGAAACTCTGTCTCAAAAAAAAAAAAAAAAAGAAGATGAAAAACAGTCAATTCTGGCTTCTTACTATATGTTTCCAAGCAATGAAATATAATTAAAATGTTATCACAACCTACCTTTCAGAATGTTTTTATTAACTAGATTTGTGATCTTGGGCAGGTCACTTTCTGTCCTTGGGCTTCAGTTTCATCATTTATTCACTCAACAAACATTTACTGAGTAGCTAGTAAGTTTCAGGTACTGTGTTATGTGCTGAAGACAACAAAGAAGAGCAAGATAAAGTCCTGCTGAAGAATTTCTCACTCTGTTGTTTATGTGCCAATGTAAATAACCCATTATGTTACTGTGTGATTGGGGCTATAATGGAGATTGGCAACAAAAACTGGGAGGGGAGCATCTGTGCCTGAATAGGGGTACAGGGGTCTGTAAAATAATGTGCTGAATTTCTGTTAAGTTCTGTTATTCTGAGATTATGATGCATTCCAACAGACATAAAGACCATTTGGATATTCTGCTTCAGGGAAATATGTGTGATGCCGGTCCTTCACTAATGCAGATAAGGAGTTTATCATTGGCAGTTTACCATTTGGCACTAATACCTCTCTTTTAAATTGAATAGAGGCCATGTTCTCAATTTGTATTACAGAATTCAATTCTAATGATCACCCAGGAATTTAAATACTTGGTAAAAACAAATCTCTTCCAATTCAAAGGGCAGAAACACATTATATATTCTTGTGCCATACATAAACTTAACCAATTGATGAAACACATTGCCTCATTTAGGGGGAAAAAACCAGACCTAGACACACATGAAATAAATATACAATAAGGTTTATTGGAATTTTTTTTTTTTGAGACAGTCTCACTATGTTGCCCTCAGTAGAGTGCTGTGCTGTCACAGCTCACAGCAAACTCAAACTCATGGGCTTAGGCAATTCTCTTGCCTCAGCCTCCACAGCAGCTGGTACTACAGGTGCCCACCACAACACCCAGCTATTTTTTTGTTGCAGTTTGGCCAGGGTCGGGTTCAAACCCGCCACCCTCAGTGTTCAAACCCGCCACCCACCGGCGCCCTAACCACTGAGCCATAGGCGCCACCCTATTATAAGGTTTTAACAAAAGCAGAAATAAGGGCGGCACCTGTGGCTCAAGGAGTAGGGTGTCAGCCCCATATACCGGAGGTGGTGGGTTCAAACCTGCCCGGCCAAAAACTGCAAATAAATAAATAAATAAATAAAATAAAGTTTAAAAAATATTAAAAAAAAAAAAACGAAATAAAACCTTATTGATGGCTCAGTGCCTGTGGCTCAAGCGGCTAAGGCGCCAGCCACATACACCTGAGCTGGCGGATTCAAATCCAGCTTGGGCCTGCCAAACAACAATGATGGCTGCAACCAAAAAATGGCCAGGCGTTGTGGCAGGCGCCTGTAATCCCAGCTACTTGGGAGGTGGAGGCAGGAGAATCCCTTGAGCCCAAGAGTTGGAGGTTTCTGTGAGCTATGATGCCACAGCACTCTACCCAGGGTGACAGCTTGAGGCTCTGTCTCAAAAAAAAAAAAAAAAAACCTTATTGATCTGTTACTGCCAGTATCTCAATACTCAGCCTGAGACACTATAGAACTAGTCTGCTAATTGAGGCTTACAGATTAATTCAATCAGCAGCTAATAGTATTTAAATCTTTAAATGGTGAAAGGAACAGAGTTACAAATTCATAAAAAGCCAATATAAATCCTTCCATGTTTGGTTTTTTTTTTTTTTTTGCAGTTTTTTTTTTTGGCCGGGGCTGGGTTTGAACCTGCCACCTCTGGCATATGGGGTCGGTGCCCTACTCCTTTGAGCCACAGGCACCCCCTTAATAGTTAATTTTTTTTTTGTAGTTTTTGGCCAGGGCCTGAACCCACCACCTCTGGTATATGGAGCTGGTGCCCTACTTACTGAGCCACAGGCACCGTCCCCCATGTTTTTCTAATTTTATTTTTTATTTTTATTTATTTACTTATTTTTCTTTCTTTTTTTATTTTTTTATTGTTGGGGATTCATTGAGGGTACAATAAACCAGTTACACTGATTGCAATTGTTAGGCAAAGTCCCTCTTGCAATCATGTCTTGCCCCTATAAAGTGTGACACACACTAAGGCCCCACCCTCCTCCCTCCATCCCTCTTTCTTCTTCCCCCCCCCATAACCTTAATTGTCATTAATTGTCCTCATATCAAGATTGAGTACATAGGATTCATGCTTCTCCATTTTTGTGATGCTTTACTAAGAATAATGTCTTCCACTTCCATCCAGGTTAATACGAAGGATGTAAAGTCTCCATTTTTTTAATGTATTTACTTATTTTTTAGATAGAGCGTCAAGCTGTCACCCTGGATAGAATGCCGTGGCATCACAGCTCACAGCAACCTCCAACTCCCAGGCTTAAGCAATTCTCTTGCCTCAGCCTACCAAGTAGCTGGGACTACAGGCACCCCCCACAACGCCTGGCTATTTTTTGGTTGTAGTTGTCATTGTTGTTTGGCAGGCCCGGGCTGGATTCGAACCTACCAGTTCTGGTGTATGTGGCTGGTGCCTTAGCTGCTTGAGGTGCCGAGCCTCCTTCCATGTTTTTATTTTATTTTTCTATTTACCTATATTTGCTACAATAAATATATTTTAATGTTGTAATGTTTAAAACCTGATAGAGGCCTGGTATAGGCTCATGCCTATAACCCCAGTACTTTGGGAGGGTAAGAGAATTGTTTGAGGCCAGGAGTTTGAGACCAACCTGAGCAACATAGTAAGACCCTGTCTTTAGCAACAACAACAACAACAACAATCAGCTGTGCATGGTGGTGTACCCTGTAGTCCCAGCTACTCAGGAGGCTGAATTGGGAGGATGCCTTGAGCCCAGGCATTGGAGGTTATAGTGAGCTATGATGACACCACTGTACTTAGCCTGAGACAGAGAGAGACGCTATCTCAAAACAAACAAACAAAAAACCTGGTAGAGCTTATTATTTTAGGTAGAATAGGTATGTCCACCCTTGTTAAAATAGTTATTAACTTTTCCTATCTTCCCAAGGTAGTGTGTGAAATCTGATACTGCCACATTCAGACTGGTTGTTAAGTCAGTTTAAATCCAAGTAAAATGCTAGGTTTCCCCATTCCATTTTCAATTCTTCATCATATGTATATATTTATATACAATAAGTGAAGAAAAATGTATGTGTTTAAGAAGACAAATGTTTGCACAATCTGAACGTATTTATTTATTTATTTATTTTTTTTTTTTTGTGGTTTTTTGGCCAGGGCTGGGTTTGAACCCACCACCTCCGGCATATGGGACCGGCGCCCTACTCCTTGAGCCACAGGCGCTGCCCCAATCTGAACGTATTTAATGCCACTTACCTGCATATTTAAAAATGGTTAGAATGGTAAATTTTTGTATACTTTATAACTTTTAAAAAAATAAACACTTGAAAAAAATTTTTAATTAAAAATGCATAGGCAGCGCCTGTGGTTCAGTGAGTAGGGCGCCGGTCCCATTTTACTGAGGGTGGTGGGTTCAAACCCAGCCCCAGCCAAACTGCAACAACAACAACAAAAATATCTGGGCATTGTGGTGGGCACCTGTAGTCCCAGCTACTCAGGAGGCTGAGGCAAGAGAATCATCTAAGTCCAAGAGCTGGAGATTGCTGTGAGCTATGACTCCACAGCACTCTACTGAAGGCGACAAAGTGAGACTCTGTCACAAAAAAAGAAAAAAAAATCATAAAAATACAATTATAGGCTCGGTGCCTGTAGCTCAAGTGGCAAAGGCGCCAGCCACATACACCAGAGCTGGCGGGTTTGAATCCAGCCCAGGCCTGCCAAGCAACAATGATGGCTGCAACCAAAAAAAAAAAAAAAGCCAAGTGTTGTGGCAGCGCCTGTAGTCCCAGCTACTTGGGAAGCTGAGGCAAGAGAATCACTAAAGCCCAAGAGTTTGAGGTTACTGTAAGCTGTGATGCCACGGCATTCTACCCAGGATGACGTAGTGAGACTTTGTCTCAAAAAAAAAAAAGCAACACAATTGCAGGCCGGGTGCAGTGGTTCACACCTTTAATCTTAGCACTCTGGGAGGCTGAGGTGGGTGGGTCACCTGAACTCACAAGTTCGAAACCAGCCTGAGCCAGAGCGAGACCTCATCTCTAAAAAAATAGCCAGGCATTGTGGCAGGCGCCTATAATCCCAGCTACTTGGGAGGCTGAGGCAAGAGAATCACTTGAGCCCAGGAGTTCGAGGTTGCTATGAGCTACGACGCCCCCAGCACTCAATCAAGGGCAACAAAGTGAAACTCTGTCTCGGAAAAAAAAAAATACAATTGGGCCAGGTGTGGTGGCTCACACCTGCAATCCCAGCACTCTGGGAGGCCAAGGCAGGTGGATCGATTGAGCTCACAAGTTCTAGACCAACCTGAGCAAGAGTGAGACCCTGTCTCTGAAAAACAGCCAGGCATTATGGCAGGTGCCTATAGTCCCAGCTACTTGGGAGGCTTAGGCAAGAGGACTGCTTGAGCCCAAGAGCTTGAAGTTGCTGTGAGCTATGATGCCATAGCACTCTACTGGGGGCAAGAAAGTGAGACTCTGTTTCAAAATAAATAAACAAATAAAATAAAATAAAAATGCAATTGATGATGGGTGGTACCTGTGGCTCAGTGAGTAGGGCCCCATATACCGAGGGTGGTGGGTTCAAACCCAGCCTCGGCCAAACTGCATCAAAAAATAGCTGGGCATTGTGGTGGGCACCTATGGTCCCAGCTACTTGGGAGGCTGTAGCAAGAGAATCACCTAAGACCAAGAGCTGAAGGCTGTTGTGAGCTGTGACACTACAGCACTCTACCAAGGGCAACAAAGTGAAACTCTGTCTCTAAAAAAAAAAAAAAAATGCAATTCATGTATGCCTATGAACCTTGTATTCTATAACCTTTCTAAACTCACTTATTACTTTAGTATCTTTTTTGTTGCTGTTATTTATTTTTGGGAATATTCCTTAGAATATTCTATATATAATCATGCCTTCTGTAAATAAAAACATTTTCTTTAAATAAAAAAAAGAAAGAAAGCCATCTCCACACTAACAAAGCAAAGACTACCAGAAAATAAAAATAAAAAAATTCTTTTTCTGTATCCTCAAGGACTTACGGACATACCATGGAAGAAGGACTATGCCACACAGAGTCAACTCAAATTAGAGAAGATCAAAATCACTTTGATTCCAACAGGCGAGAATGACTTTGCTTCAACATGTGTTTAACAGAAAAACACCTTAAACATGTGTCATTCCTGAGCCACAGAGAAGCTGTGACAGATGGAAGTAGGAAAGTGCACACACATTTGTTTCCAGAGTTCTTTGGTCTATCAGCTCCTTATTTGAGCACAGGGTGATTCAACCAGGGAGCACTGTTACAACCTGTTTGGTCTTGGTCTATCCAGAAAACTCGCTTGCAGATTTGCCTCTTCACTAGTTTGCAGATGGACTTGAAGCAAGCAAGGGAAGGGACTGGATAGTACTCAGGATTTCTCAGCATAGTCACAGACCAGCCCTAATAGCCTCCATCAAGGGACTGTCTGAGGCCTGCTGAGGCCTGGGTTTAACAGCCAAAGACTGAAACTGGAGAGGTAAGGGGCCAGAGAGGGAGACCATGAGCTCCAGAGCAAACAAACACACACCATTAATTAAAAGTGATAAAAGCACTTAAAGTGTCCTAAAAGTACTAAAAAGCCTACATCTTCCCATTTCTAATTCGACTGCTAAATAACTATTCTGAGAACTTTGTGGTGTTGATTTAACAATCAAAATAATAGAGAGCAGGAAAATAAAAGTTAATTTTTGATAAATCTTTTAAATAGTTTTCCTTTTTTCTTTTTTTTTTTTTAGAGACAGTCTCACTTTATCATCCTTGGTAGAGTGCTGTGGCGTCACAGCTCACAGCAATCTCTAACTCCTGGGTGTAGGAGATTCTCTTGCCTCAGCCTCCGAGTAGCTGGGACTACAGGTGCCCCCTACAATGCCTGGCTATATATTTTTTGTTGCAGTTTGACCGGGGCTGGGTTCAAACCCACTACGCTCAGTATATGGGGCCAGTGCCCTACCCACTGAGCCACAGGCGCCACCCAGTTTTCCTTTTTTTTTTAGACAGAGTCTCATTATGTCACCCTCAGTAGAGTGCCATGGTGTCACACCTCACAGCAACATCAAACTCTTGGGTTTAAGCGATTCTCTTGCTTCAGCCTCCCAAGTAGCTGGGACTACAGGCATCCACCACAACGCCCGGCTATTTTTTGGTTATAGTTGTCATTGTTGTTTGGCAAGCCCGGGCTGGGTTCAAACTCGCCAGCTCCAGTGTATGTGGCTGGTGCTCTAGCTGCTGAGCTACAGGTGCCAGGCTTAAATAGTTTTCCTGAACCAAATAAACTAGCCTGGCATAGCTGGAAAGATGTATTTGTAGAATAAATATCAACTGAGTCAAAATGGACTAAAAATCTCAACATATATATAAAAATAAATATAATACCTCAGTATATCAGAAAATATATTTAATCTCATGAGAAAAAGACTGTGAAAGCACAGAAGCACAAATGGCTGGGACAGCAGAATCTTAAAAAGAAACTCTCACAAAAGGGTTGAAATAAATATGCCATGAGTTAAACAGAAATCATGTTTAAGAAGGAGGAATAAAGAATGAATTAATGGGGTGGCGCCTGGGCTCAGTGAGTAGGGTGCCGGACCCATATACGGAGGGTGGTGGGTTCAAACTCAGTTTGGCCCAGCCCCGGCCAAACTGCAACAACAAAAAAAATAACTGGGCGTTGTGGCCGGCGCCTGTGATCCCAGCTACTTGGGAGGCTGAGGCAAGAGAATCACCTAAGCCCAGAGGTTGCTGTGAGCTGTGATACCACCGCACTTTACTGAGGGTGATAAAGTGAGACTCTGTCTCTAAAAAAAAAAAAAGAAGAAGAATTAAAAGGAAACAAATTAAAGGAAAGTACAGACCATGCATAATAATATTGTTAAAATTATTGGTAGATAATGCAAACAAATTTTCTTTTTTTTTTTTTTTGTAGAGACAGAGTTTCACTTTATTGCCCTCGGTAGAGTGCCGTGGCCTCACACAGCTCACAGCAACCTCTAACTCCTGGGCTTAGGAGATTCTCCTGCCTCAGCCTCCCGAGTAGCTGGGACGACAGGCGCCCGCCACAACACCCGGCTATTTTTTTTGTTGCAGTTTGGCCGGGACTGGGCTTGAACCTGCCACCCTCGGCATATGGGGCCAGCGCCCTGCTCACTGAGCCACAGGCGCCGCCCGCAAACAAATTTTCTGAAAAATAAAAGAGCCTGAGTTTCCTCATTCATGATATGAAAAGTTGAAATAAATGGATGTGCTTAAACAAGCTATGGGTGTGTGCTCAGTATCCCTCAGCTCTGAGGGGTCCTCAAACATTTTAAACAGGGGGCCAGTTCACTGTCCCTCAGAAGGTTGGAGGGCCGGACTATAGTTTAAAAAAAAAACTATGAACAAATTCCTATGCACACTGCACCTATCTTATTTTGAAGTAAAAAAACAAAACGGGAACAAATACAATCACAACGCCTCATGTGGCCCATGGGCCGTACTTTGAGGACCCCTGGAGCCTCTAGGAAGTTCTTCCTATAGCAAACTACCTCTTCCCTTCCCTTCCCTTCCCTTGTGGTTTTTATACAACATCTTTATTTTCAAATATGAACACTGGGGAGAGGCTGAGAAGGCCTAATTAATAAATGATCTCCATGTGTCCTCCAGCACGTTGTCACTCTGCCTCTACTAAGTCAATCTGGTAATGCACAGTGGTGACAAAGTGAATAGACAGAAACTTTGTTCTACACAAAGGAATACAGCAATGGAAATAACCGCAACATGCCTGTCTCTCTAAAAGCTACTTTTCTGTAAAGTACATTTAAAGAATATCAAGATAAAAAAGTTAAATACATTTTAAGGAGGCATTCCTAGCAAAATGTGTTTCTGAAATAGCCTGGAATGAAAGCTAGCTTCACACACTTTATGGCCGAAACTGTGGCTGTTAACAGCTATGAAAAATGACATGGCAATTAAGGATAATGTCAATATGAACTAAGGATAGTCATGGAATCCTGAAAATGCCATCACGAAAAACAAATTCCAAAAATGGTACCAAAAACAACATGCAAAAAATGCGTAAAATCAAAATTTTACTATTCTTTCTCCAATGGCTCCCTCTCTATATAAAAATACAATCATTTATTTAAAAAACATAGAGTGATTTCTTTTTCAGAGGCCTTGTGGCATACCTTAGCATTCAAGTGATTCCTAACAGAGTATTTGCTCTTTTTTTTTTCTTTTTTTTTAAATAGAGTCTCACTGGTATGTGGCTAAGGCACCAGCCACATACACCAGAGAGCTGGTGGGTTCGAATCCGGTCCGGGCCTGCCAAACAATGACAACTACAACCAAAAAATAGCCAGGTGTTATGGCAAGTAGTCCCAGCTACTGTAGTCCCAGCTACTCAGGAAGCTGAGGCAAGAGAATCACTTAAGCCCAGGAGTTTGAGGTTTCTGTGAGCTGTGATGCCACAGCACTCTATCCAGAGCAATAGCTTGAGGCTGTATCTCAAAAATAAATAAATAGAGTCTCACTCTGTCACCCTGGGTAGAGGATAGAGTGCCATAGCTTCATAGCTCACAGCAACCTCAAACTCTTGGGCTCAAGCAATCTTCCTGCCTCAGGCTCCCAAGTAGCTGGGACTACAGGCACCAGCCAAAATGCCCAGGTAGTTTTTCTATTTTTAGTAGGTATGGGCTCTTGCTCTTGCTTAGGCTAGTTTCAAACTCCTGAGCTTAAACGATTCACCTGCTTCAGCCTCCCAGAGTGCTAGGATTACAGGTATGAGCTACTGCGCTCAGCCCCAACAGAGTATTCTCAAATTTATACTTGGAATAACTTTTGCATTTAAAATCAATTGTGATATACATATTCTTGCTATGTTTTAAAAGTAAGTTTTGAAATATCTATAATCAAAAATCTGAAAATTCAACTGCAGATTATATCTTTTCAATTTTAAAATATTTAGATTTTGTTATATGAAGTAAACTGCACAGCTGAATCTTGAATGTGTAATTTCTTTTTTTTTTTTGGCCGGGGCTGGGTTTGAACCCGCCACCTCCGGCATATGGGACCGGCGCCCTACTACTTGAGCCACAGGCGCCGCCAAATGTGTAATTTCAACCTGGTCAGTTATATATCTTTTCAGCACTCTTCAATAAGATAAATAAAAAGACTCAATTAAGCATATTGTAAAACAGTGCTCCTTAAACTTGAATGTGCATACCAACGACTCACAGATCTCCTAAAAATGCAGATTTGCACTCAGTAGGTCTGTGGTGGGAAACTGAGATGGTATGTTTGTTTGTTTGATTATTTATTTATTTATTTGAAAGATGCCAACTTGCTTTGATGCCAAGCCTGGAGTGCAGTGGTATGATCATGGCTCACTGCAGCCTCCAACTCCTGGTTCAAGCTATTCTCCTGCCTCAGCCTCCTCAGTAGCTAGGACTATGGGTGTGCCCCACTGTGCCTGGCCAGGGCTTTAAACCCAGGACTTTAATCTGGGGTCCACAAACCCCCTCAGGGTCCATAAACTTGAATGGGGAAAACAATTACACCTTGATTTTCACTCAACTCTAACTAAAATTTATCCTCTCCTTCAATAATGACTGTAGGCATCACATTTTCATAGTATTAGCAGTACCTGTGATTGTCACCTGTAAAAACCACAGGTATTTTGATATCATATTACAGTGATGCAGATGTCAGTGATGCATATTACAGTGATGCAGATGTCAGAATATTATTTATAATCACTACACTAGAAGTTATTAGACCTACTTCAAGATCTTACTATGCATCAATAAAGAACATGAAATAAAAGAAAACACAAAGGTTCAGGTCAAAAAAGTATCATACAATTCTAAACAACCATATATAATTGGTTTTCATGGTAATTTTATGTATATTATTTTATGTATTCAAAAAACATCCAGCACAGTGGCTCATGCCTATGATCCTAGTGCTCTTGGTGGCCCAGGTGGGTGGATTGCTTGAGCTCAGGAGTTAGAGACCAGCTTGAGCAAGAGTGAGATCCCCATCTCTACTAAAAATAGAAAAACCAGCCCAGCATCATGGCATGCGCCTGTAGTCCCAGCTGCTCAGGAGGCTGAGGCAAGAGGATCGCTTCAGCCCAGGCATTTGAAGTTGCTGTGAGCTACAGCACTCTACCCAGGGCAACAAAGTGAGACTCTGTCTCAAAAAAAAATCCACCAGACTGCCAAAGGCTCACATGGTTTAAAAAGGTTAAGAACTGGGCGGCGCCTGTGGCTCAGTGAGCAGGGCGCCGGCCCCATATACCGAGGGTGGCGGGTTCAAACCCAGCCCCGGCCAAACTGCATCAATAAAACAGCTGGGCATTGTAGCAGGTGCCTGTAGTCCCAGCTACTTGGGAGGCTGAGGCAAGAGAATCATGTAAGCCCAAGAGTTTGAGGTTGCTGTGAGCTGTGATGCCATAGCACTCTACCGAAGGCAACATACTGAGACTCTGTCTCAAACAAAACAAAACCTTGCTCCGAAAGAAAAGAAAGAAAGAGACTGGGAACACAGAGCCTGGGGAACAAAGGAAGGGATGGACACGGGATTTGGAGAGCCAAGACTCCTGAGGAGGCTACAGTTACTGGGATCCCTCAGGTGGAGGGATTAGCAACAGGAAGGAAACTTTTCCCACAATAAAAGGGAGGAAAGGATGAGAGTGGATAAAAATAAATGTTTCAGTGGGGCGAGAGTGAGGGGCAGGAAGTTGAGGGGGCTTCTGCCCGATGGCTTCTATTTTCACTTTCAAGTAGGAGTGAAGTTATCTGCGGAGAGTGACAGTGAGAGGGGAGGTAGATAAAGGTAGGAAACAGAAGAGAGGGCTGGCTGAAAGCCCAGGACTCCCAGCTCAGGGGTGGAGAGAGGTGGGGGTGGGGGTTAGGTTAGAGACCCCTGGGTTGTCATAGCAACTGTCTGCTTAGGGCAGCAAGTCACCAAGAGCCAGGGCTGTGGCCAAACTCTTCCCAAGAGGATGATTTGAAGATCAGGGAAAGAAAGGATGAGGATGGACAGAGGTTCATGTCCAGGCTGTTTACAGAAGAATGTGAAGCTAGGAAGGGGCTGATAGCTGAGAAGAGTGAGATCCACATTATGAAGGAGAATGAGACAAAAGGAATGAAAAAATAAGAGGTGTAGGTAGTGGTGGTACAAGAATGAGACCATCAGGTTTAAAGTGAAGGAGCAGTTAAGCCAGTCCAGTTAGGACCATCTACATAGATATAAAAGTCAACTAGCATGAAGGTGAGGCTTGGTGTGGAGAGGAAAGTCTTTGGAGGAGTGATTGGAAATAGGTAGATCAGTGGAACAGTAGTAGAGAGTGGCAGAGTCGGGTAGCAGGTGCTTCAGAGGAGTTTTTCCAAAAAGGTAAAACTTAATGGTTTCAAAGTAGCAAGAGGGCTCGGCACCTATAGCTCAGTGGCTAGGGCGCCGGCTACATACAACAAGGCTGGCAGGTTTGAACCATCCCGAGCCTGCTAAACAACAATAACAATTACAACCAAAAAATAGCCAGGCATTGCGGCAGGCGCCTGTAGTTCTAGCTACTTGGGAGGCTGAGGCAAGAGAATCGCTTAAGCCCAAGAGTTTGAGGTGGCTGTAAGCTGTGGCACCATAGCACTCTACCAAGGGCAACATAGTGAGACTCTATCTCAAAAAAAATGTAGCAAGAAGATAAAGAAGTTTGGGCATGCCTGTAATTCTAGTACCCTAGTAGGCCAAAACAGTGGATTGCTTGAGGTCAGAAGTTCAAGACCAGCGTGAGCAACAGCAAGAGCCTATCTCTACTAAAAAACAAAAAAAACTAGCCAGGTGTGGTAGTGCATGCCTGCAATCCTACCTTCTTAGGAGGCTGAGGCCAAAGGATGGCTCAAGTCCAAGAGTTTGAGGTTGCTGTGAGGTCTGATGATACCATGGCACTCTACCCAGGGTGACAGACTGAGACTGTCTCTCAAAAAAAAAAAAAAAAAAAAGATAAAGAACACCTACCCATTGTGGAGCGGAGACTTGGGACCCATACTTCTGCTATGTAGCCAGGGCTTCAAAAAAATAACTGGCCTTTATAAAAGAGGCCAGAGAGAATCACACAATTTGGGACCAGTATAGTAGTTTCCAACCCAGGAGGTATTTGTAAAACCAGCAGAGGCCTTTTGGTTTATCACAATGGTAGGGGTAGGCAATACTGGATTTGGTACCTAGAGGTAAAAGATGCTAAATGCCCTGTGATTGTACAAGATAGCTCCATGCAATGGTGATGTGTCCTGCTCAAAATGCCAGCCATGTATCACATACATCTTACAGATGAGAGACTGGATCCAAAAAGCTGTACTTTAGGGAACTTTTGTAGTCGTGATGTTAAGATCTGGTGTGTGTGTCTAAGGTCACAGACAATGTTGGTCATTGAGTCCAACCCTCAATGACCTAGTGACCTCCCTGTGGTTGGTCTAAAGTTGCCACAGTTCTGGCCAGTGAAATATAAGCAGAATTCACAGAGTGACACTCCTGGGTAAACTTTCTCAAAAGGGCAAGTACAGCTGGTGTCCCTCCCCGGCTAGCTCTGCCCTCTTCTTTCTTCTTGGAAACTGGTTTCATAACTATATTGTGCTCATGAGCACAAAAGCCACATATTAGTGACAGTGGAGCAGAAAGATAGAAAAATTATGTCCTTGCTGACTTTCTAAGAAGTGCCCCACTCCTGGACAGCCCACCTCCAGACTTAATGAATGAGGAAAGCATTGTTTGTTTGAGCTGTTTGTTATTTGGGTGTTTTGTTTGTTTGAGCTGTTTGTTATTTGGGTATTCTGTTGATTCCAGCCGAATGCAATCCTACCTGAGAAGAGTCATAGGGCCAGCTGGCAATAGAGCTGAGGCTAAATCCAAGTTCTGCCTCTTGAAATCTAATTTGTCTTCCTTGACAACAGTGGATCTCAAAGTGTGGTCCCAGCACAGGCAGCATCAGCATCACCTGGGAACTTAGAATGCAGAACTTCATACACCAAGCAGACCTTCTAAGTCATAAACTCTGGGGATTTAGGGCCCAACAGTCTGTGTTAACAAGCCCTCCAAGTGATTCTCATGCACCTAAAGTGTGAGAACTACTGTCCTAGAGCCATGTTCTTCACTGGGTGGTTTCAGATCAGCAGCAGCAGCACCTGGGGCCTTGTTTAAAAACACCATCCCTGGTGGCGCCTGTGGCTCAAACGAGTAGGGTGCCGGCCCCATATGCCGGAGGTGGCAGGTTCAAACCCAGCCCCGGCCAAAAAAAAAAAAAAAAAAAACACCATCCCAAGAGGCCTGTGCAGTGGCTCACACCTGTAATCACAGCAATCCAGGAAGCAGAGGTGGGAGGAATGCCTTAGGCCAGGAGTATGAGACTAGTCTGGACAACACAGTGAGACCTCCATCTTTATAAAAAAAATTTTTTTTTTTTTTTTTTTTTTTTGGCCAGGGCTAGGTTTGAACCCACCACCTCCAGCATATGGGACCGGCACCCTACTCCTTGAGCCACAGGGGCCGCCCATAAAAAAAAATTTTTTTTAATGGGGCGGTGCCTGTGGCTCAAAGGTGTAGGGTGCCAGCCCCATATACCGGTGGTGGCGAGTTCAAACCCGACCCCCAGACAAAAACTGCAAAAAAAAGAAAAAAATTTAATGGTCAAGTGCCGCGGCTCACATCTGTAATTCTAGCACTTTGGGAGGCCAGGGCAGGAGGATCACTTGAAGACAGCAGTTTTGAGACCAGCCTGACCATAGTGAGACCCTATCTCTAAAAAAAAAAAAAAAAAAAAATTAGCCAGGTACGGTGGTACATGTCTGTGGTCTCAGCTACTTGATAGGCTGAGGCAGGAGGATCACTTGAGACCGGGAATTGGAGATTGCAGTGAGCTATGATTGACCCACTGCACTCTGGAGCCCCCTGTCTCAAAAAAAAAAAATTAAAACACTAAAACGAAGGCCTATACTTCTTGATCCCTTTCTTTCTTTCTTTTTTTTGAGACAGAGTCTCACTATGTTGCCCTCAGTAGAGTGCTGTGGCGTCACAGCTCACAGCAACCTCAAACTCTTGGGCTTAAGTGATTCTCTTGTCTCAGCCTCCCAAGTAGCAGGGACTACAGGTGCCTGCCACAATGAATGGCTTGTTGTTGTTGTTGTTGTTGTTGTTACTATTGTTTGGCAGCCCTGGTGTATGTGGCCGGTGCCCTAACAGCTGAGCTACATGCGCCAAGCTCTTGATCCCTTTCTTATCTTTCATTCCTGTTTCAATTTTATGATTCCTTAAATATCTATTAGTACCAATTGTGTTAAGTAACCTTTTGCAATCTGGTTTTTAATTCCAAAGCCACCAGTGGTCTCCCAAAATTGAAGTACCATTTTCCCATCTCCATTATTGCTCCATTTCCCTGCAGTCTCGAATGCCAAATAAATCATTTCCCCCTTGGAACTTTCTCCTTCCTAGACAGCACTCTTGCTCAGGCTGGTTTTATAGTATCCTTCTCTGTGGCTGTTCTTTACAAGTAAAAAAATAATTGAAGTCATTGGACAGTCTTGGTGGTTTACGCCTATAATCCCAACACTTTAGGAAGCCAAAGTGGAGAATAATTTGAGTTCAGGAGTTTGAGACAAGCCTGGGCAACATGGCAAGATGCCATCTCTACAAAATTAGCGGGGAGGCTGGGTGCGGTAGCTCACTCCTGTAATCCCAGCACTCTGGGAAATCAAGGATGGTAGATTGCTTGAGCTCAGAAGTTCAAGACAGCCTGAGCAAAAGCAAGAGCAAGACCCCGTGTCTAACAAAAAAAATAGAAAAAACTAGCTGGGTATCATGGTGGTTGTCTGTGGTCCCAACTTGGGAGGCTGAGGCAAGAGGATCACCTTAGCCCAAGAGTCTGAGGTTGCTGTGAGCTATGATGATGCTATAGAACTCTACCCAGGGTGCAGAATGAGACTCTGTCTCAAACAACAACAACAACAAAGATTAGCTGGGCATGGTGGCATGTGCCTATGGTCTCGGTTAATTGGGAGGCTGAGGCAGGAGGACTGCTTGAGGCCAGAAGTTTGAGATTGGCCTGGTCAATATAGAGAGACCCTATTTCTAAAAATAAATAAATAGGCTGGGCATGGTGACTCATGCCTGTAATCCTAGCACTATGGGAGGCCAAGGCAGGAGCTCAGGGGTTCAAGACTAACCTAAGCAAGAGTCTCTACTAAAAATAGAAAAATTATCCAGGTGCTATGGCAAGTATCTGTAGTTCCAGCTACTTGGGAGCCCGAGGCAAGAAGATCACTTGAACCCAGGAGTTTGAAGTTGCTGTGAGTTAGGATGATGCCATGGCACTGTAGCCTAGGCAAGAAAGTGAGACTCTGTCTCAATAAAAATAAAATAGTGGCGGTGCCCATAGCTCAGTGGGTAGGGTGCCAGCCACATGCACCAAGTCTGGCGGGTCTGACCCGGCCTGGGCCTGCTAAACAACAATGACAACTGCAACAACAACAACAACAACAACAACAAAATAGCCGGGCTTTGTGGCTGGTGCCTGTAGTCCCAGCTACTTGGGAGGCTGAGGCAAAAGAATCACTTAAGCCCAAGAGTTTGAGCTTGCTGTGGGCTGGGACACCACGGCACTCTACCCAGGGCGACAGGTTGAAACTCTGTCTCAAATAAATAAATAAATAAATAAATAAATAAATAAATAAAGTATAACTCAAAAATCCATAAATAAAAATATTTCTCACATTTCAAAAAATACGGGCATCTCCAGGACTTTTAATTTAAGCCTCACCAGCATCGTTAACAACCTGAGTGCTTTTCCATCTTTTTGATCTACCACCCTCAGCATGATGGCTTGTCATCAAGATGTTCTCTACACAGTTAAAAGACAACTGCGGCAATGTAGTTAATTTTTTGTGTTACTTGAATGAGCTAAGACATGCCCAGATAGCTGGTATGACATTTCTGGGTGTATCTATGAGGATGTTTCTGGAATAGACCAGCATTTAAATTGATGAACTGGATAAACAGATGGCTTCTCCAGTGTGGGTGGAGGCCTGAATAGAACAAAAAGATGGAGGAGGGCAGACTTTGCTCTCTCCTCTAGAGCTGAAACACCATCTTCTCCTGCCCCGAGACTTGGGCTTTCAGACTCAGAGCAGGATTTACACCCATTGCCCACCCCCACCCCCATCTCAATATCATGACTTTGAACTTGAACTGAATTACATCACCGGTTTTCCTGATTCATCAGCTTGCAGACCGCATGAGACTTCTTGGCCTCCATAATCATGTGAGCCTCTTATATATAGATATCTATATATGACATATATTTATATGTATCTATATCTCGGTCCCATTGGTTCTATTACTCTGGAAAATCCTAATACCAGCAGCACCAATGCCATATGCAAACATGAGAACATGCAGCTTCCCACACGCCTCCTTATTTTTAACCAATCAGGAGGGCTTCCCCAGAAGACCCCAGAAGTCTTTTCCCATATTTACTGGCCTGAATCGCATCATATGTCCTTCCTAAACCAGTCCCTGGCAAGGAAAGTGTAATAACAACTATTGGCTTGGATTAATCAGGATTTGCCGCTGAACAATTTGGAGGAAGCATGGAGCGCAGAACAAAATCAAACCTCACTGACACGCACTAGCTCTTCTTCTGATTTTTCTTTCTTTCTTTTTTTTTTTTGTTTATTCCTTCATTCTTCTTTGCTGTACAATTCCCTTCCAGCCCTTAAGTGTTATATCCTATCAGGTTGCATTCCAGCCCCTTCCGATCTAGGACGATCCCACATGCATTCTCTCTGGGAGACCCTAGTCACGCTCTTTTTTTTTTTTTTTTTTGAGACAGAGCCTCAAGCTGTCACCCTGGGTAGAGTGCTATGGCATCACAGCTCACAGCAACCTCCAATTCCTGGGCTCAAGCGATTCTTCTGCCTCCACCTCCCAATAGCTGGCGCCCGCCACAACGCCCAGCTATTTTTTGGTTGCAGCTGTCATTGTTGTTTGGCGGTCCCGGGCTGGATTTGAACCCGCCAGCTCAGGTGTATGTGGCTGGCGCCTTAGCCGTTTGAGCCACAGGCACGGAGCCAAAAGGAAACTTTTTTTTTTTTTTTTTTTGCAGTTTTTGGCCAGGGCTGGGTTTGAACCTGCCACCTCTGGCATATGGGGCCAGTGCCCTACACCTTTGAGCCACAGGCACCACCCCTAGTAATTCTCTTAAATAAAATTTACAGGAGGCTGTTCTGGACTAGCCTCCCACACTAGGCTCCAGGAGTGCAAACTAAATCAGAATGGAATCACTCATGCTAGGTGGCATGTAATCAAAGTGAACTCTGAAACAGGCCAGTTTTCTAAAAGAAAAGAAAAATTGAAAATTCATAGCAACCAATCTACAGGGGCCCAGTGTACCTGAGTTGGCATGATAAGGAAGTCCCCTCTGTTTTAACTTTGTAAGAAAAGTCATTTTGAAACAAGCAATCCACTGTTGGCTTTCTGCTTGGGCTTTCCTCAGCCCCTTTCTGTCTATAAAACCAAGCTTCTGCTCAGTTCATTGGAATACTCATGCTACTTCATCAAACGGATATTGCCAGATTCTAGAATCAAAAACAAAAGCCAATTAAGACATTTAACCTGAATTTGTTGGAATTTTGTCTTTTAACAATGCCTGTGGCTTTAACCATCCCCAAGGTACAGCAGGGTGTCTGCCTAGATCTCACTCCTTAGCTCTAGAACTATGTATCCTCTGTTGTTTATAGGACCCCTACCACCGTCTGAGATCACTCAGGCCTCTCAAACTCAACCTGTGCAAACACACTCCTCTTGAATTTCCTGTGTCTCAGTAAATGACCCTACCCTCACCCAATGTCCCAAGATAGAAATCTGTCGCTCAGATTCTTCACTCTCCTCTCCCTGATTACATGCTCAATCTTTTTGAACTGTGTGGATTCTCTCCACTCAGTATCTCTAGAACCTATCCCCTCTTCTCTGTCCTTTGGGAAGGGCCCTCCTCAATTCATGCCTAGATTAAATGCAAGGGCATGATAACTGGTAACCTGGTCACTTCTCTTGCTCCACTTAAGCATGCTGCTAAGGATCTTTCTGGATTGCAAATATAATTCTATCCCATTCCTGCTCGAGCTCCTTCAGTGGCTTCTATTCCACAAGGCACATCCACGTCTGGTCCCTGCTGACTTCTTTAGTTCACTACCTGAAACTATTCACATTCACCCTAACTTCAACATGCCAGGTGTTCAACCTTCCCAGATGTTCAACATCTGGCTTGTGCACGTACTGCTTCTAGTATGACCAGCTCCCCCAACATGCAGATACACACACATTCCTTTTTTTTCCACATGCAATCAAAAATACTTTGTTTTGGTTTTATAATAAAGGAAGAGACTATGTATATTGCTCTGTTACTTGTTTTTGTCACCTACCATGTGTTAGCCACCTTTCTACCCTAGTGATAGTTCTGTCTTCTTTTTCTTTCTTTCTTTTTCTTTTTCAGATAGAGTCTCACTTTGTTATGCTGAGATTGAGTGCTGTGATGTCCTAGTCCATAGCAACCTCAAACTCTTGGGCTCAAGTGATTCCCTTGCCTCAGCCTCCCAAGTCGCTGGGACTATAGGTGCCCCCCCAAACAACACCTGCTAGTTTTTCTTTTCTTTCTTTTTTTTTTTAGACAGAGTCTCATTATGTTGCCCTCGGTAGAGTGCCATGGCGTCACAGTTCACAGCACCCTCCAACTCCTGGGCTTAGGCAATTCTCTTGCCTCAGCCTCCCAAGTAGCTGGGATTACAGGTGCCTGCCACAATGCCCGGCAATTTTTTTTTTTTTTTTGGTTACACTTTGGCCAGGGCCGGGTTTGAACCCGCCACCCTTGGTATATGGGGCCTGTGCTCTACCCACTGAGCACAGGCACCACCCCAGGTTTTCTATTTTTAGTAGAGACGGGGTCTTGTTCTTATTCAGGATAGTCTCAAACTCCTGAGCTCAAAGGATCCATCTTCTTTGGCCTCACAGAGTGCTAGGAATAGAGTGAACTCACACTATGCTGGCCTGTCTTATTTTTCTTACAAATGACTCCTTTGTATTCCTTCATCAGGATTTACATACTTTACCACATCACTACTGATGGACAAGAAGACATCTAGGTTGTTTTTCACCATTATACACAGGGCTGCAGCAAATATCCCTGTACACATATCTTTGCACACATGTCTTAACATTTATGAAGACAGAGTACTCAAAGTGGAATTGCTGGGTCCATGGTTATATGCATTTCACACATCAAAAACTGCTAGTTCCTGGCAGCACCTGTAGCTCAGTGGTTAGGGCGCCGGCCACATACACCGAGGCTGGGGGGTTTGAACCTGACCCAGGCCAGCTAAAACAACAATGACAACCGCAACAAAAAAATAGCCGGGCATTGTGATGAGCACCTGTAGTCCCAGCTACTTGGGAGGCTGAGGCAAGAGAATCGCTTGAGCCTAAGAGTTAGAGGTTGCTGTGAGGTATGAGGTGGAGTGCCACAGCACTCCACCCACGGCAACAGCTTGAGACTCCATCTCAAAAAAAAAAAAGCTAGTTACCCTCAATAATGTATCCATTTATACTACCACTAAGAACATACATGGTATAAAAATAGTCAATGAGGCCAGGCACAGTGGCTCATGCCTATAATCCTAGCACTCTGGGAGGCTAAGGTGCAAGGATTGCTTGAGCTCAGGAGTTTGAGATCAGCCTGAGCAAGAGTGAGACCCCCATCTCTACTAAAAATAGAAAAATTAGCCAGCCTTCATGGTGAGTCCTGTAGTCCCAGCTGCTAGGGAGGCTGAGGCCGGAGTCTGAGGTTGCTATGAGCTAGGCTGACATCATGGCACTCCAGCCTAGGCAATAGAGTGAGAATCTGTCTCAAAAAAAAAAACAAAAACAAAAACAAAGTAAATGAAAGTACCCTGTTCCCTGTTCTGGCCAGGCAAGGCAGCTCATCCCTAAAATCCTAGCACACTGGGAGGCCAAATCAAGCTTGAGTTCACGAGTTCAGAAACCAGCTTGAGCAAGATCAAGACTCTATCTCTGGCTCAGCACCTGCAGCTCAGTGGCTAGGGTGCCGGTCATATTCACCGGGGATGCTGGGTTCAAACCCAGCCCAGGCCTGCCAAACAACAATGACAACTACAACAAGAACAAAAAAAAATAGGTGGTGCCCGGGTGGCGCCTATGGCTCAGTGAGCAGGGCACCGGCCCCATATACCGAGGGTGGCGGGTTCAAACCCGGCCCCGGCCAAACTGCAACAAAAAAATAGCTGGGCGTTGTGTCGGGCGCCTGTAGTCCCAGCTACTCGGGAGGCTGAGGCAGGAGAATCGCCTAGGCCCAGGAGTTGGAGGTTGCTGTGAGCTGTGTGACGCCACAGCACTCTACCGAGGGCGATAAAGTGAAACTCTGTCTCTACAAAAAAAAAAAAAAATAGGTGGTGCCCATAGCTCAGTGGGTAGGGCACCAGCCACATACACTCGGGCTGGCAGGTTCGAACCCGGACAGGGCCAGCTAAACAACAATGACAACTGCAACGAAGGGATGGCCAGGCATTGTGGTGGGCGCCTATGGTCCTAACTACTTGGGAGGCTGAGGCAGGAGAATCACTTGAGCCGAGGAGTTGGAGGTTGCTGTGAGCTGTGATGCCACTGCACTCTACTGAGGGTGACATAGTGAGACTGTGTCAAAAAAAAAAAAAATAGCCAGGCATTGTGGCAGGCGCCTGTAGTCCCAGCTATTTGGGAGGCTGAGGCAAGAGAATTGCTTAAGCCCAAGAGTTTGAGGCTGCTGTGAGCTGTGATGCCACAGCACTCTACCAAGGGCCATATAGTGGGACTCTGTCTCAAAAAAAAAATCTATCTCTACTAAAAATGGAAAAAAAAAATAGCTGGGCATGGTGGTACATGCCTGTAGTCCCAGCTACTTGGGAGGGGAAGGCAGGAGAATTGCTTGAGCCCAGGAGTTAGAGGTTGCAGTGAGCTACTGTGAGCTTTTCTATTTTTAGCAGAGACAAGGTCTTGCTCTTTCTTAGGCTGGTCTGAAACTCCTGAACTCACGTAATCCACCTGCCTCAGCCTTTTAGAGTGCTAAGATTTCAGGTATGAGCCATGATGCCTGACCTTTTTTGGTATTTTTAAAATAATGAACTGTTTATTTCCTTTAACCATTTTTTTCTGAGTGTTTTCTTCTTATTGATTTGTATTTCCCTCCACTGTGTTCACCTGGCAAATTACTACCAGAACTACAGACTTGGGCCAGGTGCTCCTTCCTCCAAAAAGTCTTCTAATTCTCTAGTCTCTCTCTGCACCTTCCCCCTAAATTAAGCCCCCTAGTCTGCACTCAGTGATAAAACTTTCAGCATGTTTATCTCTTCCACAAAACCTTGAGACTTTGGTCTGTTATCTCTAGTTCCCCAGCTCAAACAGTATGCCCAGTATAGCATAGGTGCATAATAAAATAAAAATGAATAAGTAAATGATCCACAAACAGGATTAGTTTTAGGCTTATTTCCTTTTCCCTATTCCTTCACAGAACATTTTTTTTCTTGTTCTTTTTGAAACAGGCTTAGAGTGCAGTGGTTCAATCATAGCTCACTGCAACCTCAAACTCCTAAGATCAAGTGATCCTCCTGCCTCCCAAGTAGCTAGAACTATCCAGGTATGTGCCACCAGACCCAGTTAATTTTTTAAAAATACTTTTATAGAGACAGAGTCTTGCTATGTTTCCCAAACTGGTCTCAAACTCTTGGCTTCAAACAATCCTCCTGCCTCAGCCTCCCACAGTACTGAGATTAGGATTACAGGTATGAGCCACCACATCTGGCCATGTTTTGTTCTATTTCAAAACTAAAATAGAACAACGCCCATCACATAAAAAACTCCTGTTCCTTGCCTTCCTTGTTTTTTTTATTTTAAAAGTTAAATTCCATGGGGACACAGGATCCTAGTTTTATGACTAGAAGTGACTCTAATTACCTGCTTTTGTGTGGTTTGCAGACTGGTATTCCTCCCAATCTCTGTCACAGCCTTACTTCTCCACCTTACACCTCTACCTGTTCACCTCCACAAGGTAACCATGCTCCTGATATACTGCAGACCTGGCATTCAGGAAAGGCCAGAAATGAAGGTGCATCCAAAAACATGTTTTATTCAACCTGGGATGTCCAATAAAGTCTCTGGATATTGAACAAACATGTTAGTTTACAAATGCTACATTCATTATTAGAGATGGAGCAAAGCCTCAGACAAAGGAAAGTCACATCCTACTATGTTATCATAACCTGGATCAGAGAACTGGGGCCAAGCAAATTAAAAGTCAACACTCAACAATCAAGCCATGGGTAAATGACCCTGCAGACCCTGCATCTGAAACCCATTACAAGGATCATGAACCTGGCCCTTCTGCTCAACCTCAATAGAAGTAAGATCTAAAACTGATAATCTGGCGGTGCCCACAGCTCACTGGGTAGGGTGCTGGCCACATACACATAGGCTGGTGTGTTCGAACCTGCCCTGGGCCAGCTAAACAATAATGACAACTGCAACAACAACAACAATCAAAAATAGCTAGGCGTTGTGGCAGGTGCCTGTAGCCCCAGCTACTTGGGAGGCTGAGGCAAGAGAATTGCTTAAGCCCAGGGAGTTTGAGGTTGCTGTGAGCTGTGACGTCATAGCACTCTACCCAGGGTGACATAGTGAGACTGTCTCAAAAAAAAAAACAACAACAACAAAAAAAAAACTTATAATCTACATAGTATCATACTTACTTAGGGTTTTTAAAATTTATTTAAAGCAGCTCTGAGCCTATGCTCAGCGGCTAGGGCGTCAGCCACATACACCAGAGCTGGTGGTTTGAATCCAGCCTGGGCCTGCCAAACAACAATGACAACTACAACCAAAAAAAAAAATAGCCAGGCATTGTGGCGGGCGCCTGTAGTCAGTCCCAGCTACTTGGGAATCTGAGGCATCTGAGGCAAGAGAATCACTTGAGCCCAAGAGTTTGAGGTTGCTGTGTCTACCAAGGGCGACATAGTAAGACTCTGTCTCAAAAAAAAGAAAAAAAGAAAAAATATTTATTTAAAGCAAGCATTCATTTTGCTTTTGATCTAAATAAGGTTTTTCATTTGTTGCAGCACCCAGGCTATACTGTTTGATTCTATCTAGTGATATTACCACTGGCTAGCATTTGTTGAGTACTTACTATGAATCAGGCACTGTGCTAAGTGTTCATTTCTCTTCTCATTTAAGCAATATCAATTGGTCAGTTCTCAGCACAGATGAAAAGCACAGCCTACTAATAACTGAGAGATTTATAGTCAGCTCTGCTATGGTACATAAACATTTCAGCTGCCAACCCATTTCTACAAGCCAGAGATGGCTTCTCAAGGGTGACGATTCTCAAGTGTGTCCTGCCTAACCAACTGGGATTTGAAGAAAGTTTTCCCATTTCCGGGTGACTGTAAGTTGGAATAAAGCATTGTTATTAACCACAAGAAAAGGTGAAATTTAACTCTCTTGTTTCTCAAATGTTTATAAACCGCTTACAGCTTATTATTTTAAAAGGAAGTAAACTGAATTCTCCCAGGCTCACATGGCAGGAGTAAGTTTACTCTCATCTCTGAAGCCTTTTTCTTTACCTGGCACAGAACTCCCACAGGAGTTCTTCCAGGCAAAGCCTCTGAAGGTAGCCAGCCCCACCCCCCACTCCTCTCCCCGTCGCCGCCAGCGGTTCTGGGGGGGGAGGGGGAGGAGTCTCTAAGCTACCGACCTAGCTCTGACCCCACCCTTAAACTTGAAAGAGCGTAGCCAGACCTCCCCAAAAGGGAGAGACTACCAGGTCGTCTTGGGAGACGCTTGAAATCTCCCGGACCATAGCTGGAGAAAGCGAGCTGGAGGCCCAGCGGGGTGAGGAGAGGGAAACTGAGCCAAGGGAGGGACCGGGCGGGTGTCGGAGGAGCCAGAACCTTCAAGTAGTCCAGAGGATTCTGGACGGTGGGGACTGGAAAGCAGCCGAGTTCTCTTTTATAAAAAGGAGAGAGAGAGAAAGAGAGAGAAAAGGAAACCAAAAACCTCGTCTGAGCGTGACTCTGGCGGTGGTGCTTTTCACCGGCGCCTCTGCAGCGGCTCCCAGAGAAAGGCAGCCAGATAGGGAGGGACAGACAGACCGACCGACCATTGGAGCGAAGACTAGGCGGCTTTCGCTTGGAATGCCCCAGGGGGGAGGGGAGTGTGCACTCGCTCTTCAAAAATTGGTTTGGAGACAACTGGCCTTCCATATGGAAAAGATAAAGTAAATCCCTATCTTACAGCAGCCCTCCAAATAAATTCCAGATGAACTACAGGGAATCAGTAAAACTATTATAGAGCTTTTGGAAGAAAACAGAAGGATGGTTGCATGATGCTGGGATAGGGAAGTTTCTATGACAGAGTATAAAACGTGCAAAAAAAAATATAGATGACTTAACGTTAAAATCTTCTCTAGTATAAACAACACTACATGCAAAGCTAAAGACAAGCCATGGAGTGAGAGGATATTTGCAACCCATACAGCAAATAATAAATTTCTACACTATCTTAGTGTCTAAGAGAAACCATCCAATAGAAAAATGGGCAAAAGATATGAACAGGCAATTCACAGAGAAGAATCCTAAAAAGGACAGTAACAAGAAAAGTGAATTAACTTGACTGGTGATTATAAATGGATATTCTAACCATGAAATTCTACTCAGCATCCATGAAACTGGCAAAATTTGACATCTGGTAACCCAAATGTAGATGTGGATTTAGAGAAATGAGTACACTATTGCTGATATGAGTGAAAATTGATACATCTGGGAGAAATATGCAAAATCTGGTAAACTAAAGCTGTATATAGCCCAGAGAGACATTTTCCTTCCTGTTCACAAACTGGCAACTCTGAGGTAACAATATAACTTTGGGAACAATCTAACTGTGGCTGTCCAGAAATGAACTGGTTTTATTCATCCTATGAAATACTATAAAGCAGTTAAAAGGAATGAAATAAATCTGCTAATGCACAAAAACTAATGTGGGGTGAAAAAAACAGGTTGCCGAAGAATACACTCTGATACCATTTATATAAAATTTCAAAACACACAAAAAAGTAAAGGTACAAAATTATGTTTGTATGTTTAAATTTTTCTTTTCTTTTTTTTAATTTTTCTATTATTTACATGAAATAGAGATCACAGTGAGATACTACTTCATACTCATTAGTGATAGAATTAAACCCCACCCAAATAGGGTGAACCCACCTAAAAGAATCAATCCTCTCCCTCCTGCCACCAGATGTCCTACCTAAGAAAGGTGAATGGATCAACTCCCTACACTACCCCACTGGATGTCCCACCTGGGAAAGGTAAATGGGCCAACCCCCACCCTTACAACAGATACACAATGCGGAAAAGGGAATGTCCCAAGCCCCACCTTCCTAACATTTACACCCACCCTTTACCATTACCCATGTGTGGATTTCTTCCCAGTTGTAAATCCTACCCCATCTGCACACAGGTGGAATAAAGCCATTTTAATTGCACAAACCGGGCCTCTGTTTTCCTTTCATCTTGCATCTCAGAATAATCTTTCATCTTTGGCTCCATAACCTTTCAATTAGAATCACTATTGTCAAAAAAAGAAAAAAACAACAGAAGTATCGAGTGTTGGGGAGATGAAATTGAAACTGCCAAAAGACAGAGTTACAACAAATTAAAAAAAAAATTTTTTTGCAGTTTTTGGCTGGGGCTAGGTTTGAACCCACCACCTCCGGGATATGGGGCCAGCATCCTACTCCTTTGAGCCACAGGCACTGCCCCTAATTTAAAAATCTTAATTGGCTTTTACTGGACAGTATTTCTGATTCTAGAATCAGGTAATGGGCCTGCAGTCACTTGGATAGGGCTGGTTTGCTGTGCAAGTCATTA
Organism: Nycticebus coucang; assembly: GCF_027406575.1. Classification (NCBI taxonomy): domain Eukaryota; kingdom Metazoa; phylum Chordata; class Mammalia; order Primates; family Lorisidae; genus Nycticebus; species Nycticebus coucang. The sequence continues at coordinate 58,311,071 of NC_069797.1, forward strand.
ATAAACTTTCTTTTTCTTGCTAAAAAAAAAATAGGATCAGATAACACCTCATTGTATAAAATAAAACAAAATAAATGTAAGTGTTCTGACGTGTTAAGCACAGGATGTTGGTTTTATACTGAGGAAAGCAGAAACAAAAAGAAAACAAAAAGCAGCAGACTGTCTCTTTCAAAGTTACTTTTTTTTTTTGAGACAGAGTCTCAAGCTGTCACCCTGGGTAGAGTGCCATGGTGTTATAACTCACAGCAACCTCAAACTCTTGGGCTTAAGCAATTCTCTTGCATTAGCCTCCCAAGTAGCTGGGACTACAGGTGAGGGCCATAATGCCTGGCTGTTTTTTGGTTATAGTTGTCATTGTTGTTTGGTGGGCCCAGGCTGGATTTGAACCCTCCAGCTCTGGTGTATATGGCTCGCTCCTTAGCTGCTTGAGCTACAGGCGTCAAGCCTCCAAGTTACTTTTCACGAAAGGTTAAAGCAAAGGGGACTTCTGTATCATGCCAGCTAAAACTGGCTTGTCTGGAGATTTGACTATTTGCTCTCTCTTTCTCTGTTTCTCTCTCTCTCTCTCTCTCTCTCCCTCGCTCCTGATTTCTCTCATGGTCAGATAAACAACTTAGTTTTGGCGTGGTGATATGGAACTTTGGCAGAAGTGACTCCATTTTGGTTTGGTTGGCTGAGTCTAGTGTAGAAGTTCAGTTTAAACGAATGATGTCCTATAAATTTTATTTAACCAACCATTGTGTATTGCTAAGAGGAAGGTAAAATGGTGCAGATGTTATGGAAAATAATATACTGATTCCTAAAAAAAATTAACAATTGTTATATGATCTAGCAAATCTACATCTGGGTGTATATCTCTAAAAGAATTGAAAGCAGGCCAGGCACAGTGGCTCACACCTGTAATCCTAGCACTCTGGGAGGCTGAGGAGGGTGGATTGCCTGAGCTCACTGGTTCCAGGCCAGCCTGAGCCAGAGTAAGACCCCATCTCTAAAAATAGCCGGGCATTGTCGCAGGTGCCTATAGTACCAGCTACTTGGGAGGCTGAGGCAAGAGAATTGCTTGAGCCCAAGAGTTTGAGGTTGCTGTGAGCTGTAATGCCATGGTAGTCTACTGAGGGCGACAAAGTGAGAGTCTGTCTCAAAAAAAAAAAAAAAAAGAATTGAAAGCAGCTGGGACCTTGGTGTGTGTCACACTTTAAGGGGGCAAGACATGATTGCAAGAGGGACTTTACCTAACAATTGCAATCAGTGTAACCTGGCTTATTGTACCCTCAATGAATCCCCAACAATAAAAAAAAAAAAAAGAATTGAAAGCAGAGACTGGAAGAGATAATTATACATCCATGTTCAAAGCAGCATCTTTGACAGTAGCCAAAAGAAGGAAGCAACCCAAGTGTTCCTGGAAGGATGAATAAACAAATTCGATATATACGTGTAATGGAATATTATCCAGCCTTAAAAAGGAAAGAAATTCTGATACCAAATGGAACCCTCTTGAAGATATTATACCAAGTAAAATAGAAATCACAATGAGCTACTTAGTAATACCTATTTTTTTTTTTGAGACAAAGTGTCCTCTGTTGCCCTGGTTAGAGTGCTGTGGCTTCGAGGCTCACAGCAACCTCAAACTCTTGGGCTTAAGCAATCCTTTTACATCAGCATCCCAAGTAGGTAGGACTACAGGCACCCCCCTCCCACCAGGCCCAGCTAGATTTTCTATTTTTAGTAGATACAGGGGTCTCACTCTTGCTCAGGTTGGTCTCAAACTCCTGAGCTCATGCAATCCACCCACTTCACTCTCCCAGAGTGCTAGGATTACAGGCATGAGCCACCACACCTGGCCAGTAATGGCTATTACTGTGGGGGGAACCCCTCAAGTACCAAGTGTTGGTGGAGGTGAAATTGGAACTATCAAAGAAGCCAGTGAAAGAAGCCAGACACAAAAGGACAAATACTATATGAGATACCATTCTCACTTATGTGAGATACCTAGAATGGTCAAATTCATAGAGACAGAAAGTAGAGTGCTGATTGCTAGGGGATGGCTGTGAGGAAAGAAAAGAAGTTACGGTTTAGTGGGTATAGATGGGTATCTTCAGTTTGGGAAGATGAAAAAGTTCTGCAGATGGATAGCAGTCATAGTTACAGAACAATGTTAATGTACGTATTAATGTACGTAATGGCAATGTTCATAGATGATTTTTTTTTTTGAGACAGAGCCTCAAGCTGTCACCCTGGATAGGGTGCCTTGGTGTCACAGCTCACAGCATCCTCCAACTCCTGGGCTTATGTGATTCTCTTGCCTCAGCATCCCGAGTAGCTGGGACTACAGGTGCCTGCCACAATGCCCGGCTAGTTTTTGGTTGGAGTTGTCATTGTTGTTTGGAGGCTCGGGCTAGATTCGAACCCGCCAGCTCTGGTGTATGTGGCTGGAGCCTTATGATTAAAATAATAAATGTAAGGCAGGCACGGCGGCTCACGTCTGTAATTCCAGCATTTTGGGAGGCCGAGGTGGGCGGATCGCCTGAGCTCACGAGTTGGAGACCAGCCTGAGCTAAAGCAAAACCCCATCTCTAAAACTAGTCCGGTATTGTGGCAGGTGCCTATAGTTCCAGCTACTTCGGAGGCTGAGGCAAGAGAGTCGCTTGAGTCCAAGAGTTAGAGATTGCTGTGAACTATGACCCCAGGACCCTCTACCAGGGACGACAAAGTGAGACTCTGTCTCAAAAAAAAAGTATGTATATCTGTCTACATATATATGTATTGTAACACAAGAAAAATAGTAGAAATTTAAGAGAATTTGGCTTGAATCTAGTCCCTGGACCTAGCAGAGCGGGCAGAGCTGCTCACCTACCTATGTAAGTCGGTGACTCCAACCCCCTGGACCGCCTCATCTACCTGGCCACCCTTCCTCCCCTCTCTTGCCCAGGTGGCAACCTTGCAAACACCCCCCCCCACCCCCGCAAGTCTCTCACTGCGCAGACGCAGAGCTGTGGGCAGGAGAAGGCGTGGCCTTGTTTTGCATCTGAAGCTGCGCCTGTTTAGGGGTAAAGTGATGCCCAGGTCGGGCTCCCCGCCTGGCAGCAAGCAGCTGCCCTCACTGCACACGCGCAGACCGAGCGCCGGCGTCAAGAGACGGAGAGAGAGCGCGCTTCCCACATAATGCGCGTCTGGCTGCCAGGCATTCGTCTCAGCCCGGACTCCCGCCAGGCTGGCCTGGCGCGCCCACGTCGGAAGAGCGATGCCCCGGGAGATCATCACCCTGCAGCTGGGCCAGTGCGGCAACCAGAGTGAGCAAGCGAGCGCCGGGACCCGCCAGTCTTTGGTCCTCCCTTTGGGTTCCACCCAAGTGCCTGGCATCCACCAGTTGCTTTTCCCTTCCATGAACCTCCTGAGCTACTGCGCATAATGACTCAGACCAAGAGCTGCGCCTGCAGCCCTGGGCTGTGACAGCTCCCGGAACCAGGTGTCTTAGGTCCACTCTCTGATTGTGACAGCCTCTGAGCCTAAAACTGGGCTCCTCAGGTCTTAGGGCTCTAGCAGACCTGGGCATCTTCCCCCTCCCCCAGTTGGGTTCGAGTTCTGGGAACAGCTGTGCACTGAGCATGGTATCAGCCTCGAGGGCATCGTGGAGGAGTTCGCCACCAAGGGCACTGACCGCAAGGACGTCTTTTTCTACCAGGTGCTCCCAGTGACATGGCCAGGGCAAACTGTGGCCCACGGCCCTGAAGGGAAGGGAGTGGCCTGGTACTGGGAAACCCTCTGGGCAGAGGGTCCAGGCTGCTTGCTTGAGGAGGGAGGGCCAGAAGGAGCCAGAGTTGGGAGGACTTCGGACTTGGCCCGTCCTGGCTGATTGGGCCCCTCCTGGACTTCCCTTGACAGGCAGAGGATGAGCACTACATCCCCCGGGTTGTGCTGCTGGACCTGGAGCCCCGGCTGATCCACTCCATCCTCAACTCCCCCTATGCCAAGCTCTACAACCCAGAGAACATCTACCTGTCAGAGCATGGAGGAGGAGCTGGCAACAACTGGGCCAGCGGATTTTCCCAGGTGTCAAGGAAACCATCCCAGATGGTTGTTAATGTTTTCACCTTGGGGCAGGTCAGGCTCAAGCAACCTAGGAATTAGACCAGACTAGACTGGCAATAAATAAATACCCTAAAAGGAGGGAAAGCCAGGGAGAGATTTATTCAAATTGGTGTAAATCGTTTGCAAAAGTACATTTATGGGTTGAGGGCTACAGCTAGTAATCTGCTTCAGGGTGGCTCTCCAGAACTTTTGGACTGATCTTCCCTTTCCATATCTCTATACAGTGTGAGAAAATCCATGAAGAGGTTTTTGACATCATAGACAGAGAAGCAGATGGAAGTGACAGTCTAGAGGTGAGGTTCTGGTGGAGGGGTAAGGGAGGACAGTGACTAGGGGAAGGCTGAAGAGTGTTGGGGAAAGATCAGGAGGTGGCCTATGATGCATTACGGACAATCCCATTCAAAACTCATTTATTGAACATCAGATGTGGGATAAATAAGATTCAGTCCTTGTTTGCAAGGTTAAGTTATAATCTGGATGGCATCGGCTCCTTAGGCATGAGTTACTCAGCTTCTTCTTTGGCTCTGAACCTTCCCAGGAAGCCTTGAGAAACTGGTGGGAATGGGGAATGAGATAAGCAAGCCCTCTCCTCCAGACCCCAGGAGATTGCCTCTCTGTCTCTCCCCAAGCTGGGTGTGATATTTATATACTTCTTGGTTTTCTTCTACAGTTCTAGGCTTAAAATTCCTATAACTTTTGTAATTTCCAAAATGACTAGAGCAATAAGAGTATCTTTTGTTAAAATATTTGAGCTTTTGGCTCAGTGCCTGTGGCTCACGTGGCTAAGGCGCCACCCACATACACCTGAGCTGGCGGGTTTGAATCCAGCCCAGGCCCACCAAACAACAACTACAGCTGCAACCAAAAAAAAAAAAAAAAAGCCAGGCATTGTGGAGGGCGCCTATGGTCCCAGCTACTTGGGAGGCAGAGGCAGGAGAATCACTTGAGCCCAGGACTTGGAGGTTGTGTGAGCTGTGATGCCACAGCACTCTACCCAGGGTGACAACTTGAGACTCTGTCTCAAAAAAAAAAAAAAAAAAGAAAAAGAAAAAATTTGATCTTTTGTCCTTAGTTTCTGGAATAGCTCCAAAGAAATAAAGTCTTTTGTTACATATACCAAATTTTTTCAACCAAACCTGAGCTTATGTTAATGAGGTGATTTTTGGAAAGTTACTATATAGCCACTGGATGGGGGCTGGTTGCCTGGGAAATCACATTAATGCTTTTAGGGTTGGAGTTTACAGCTCCACCTCCCACTTCTGGGGAGAGGTGAGGGGCTGAAGATTGTGGCCCATTGCACTGGCTTACCCCTGTGATCATAGCACTCTGGGAGGTTGAGGCAGGAGGATCTCTTGAAGCCAGGAGTTCCAGAGCAGTCTGAGCAAGAATGAGATCCTGTCACTACAAAAAGTACAAAAAAGTTAGCTGGGTGTTGTGGAGAGACCCTATAGTCCTAGCTACTCAGAAGGCTGAGGTTTGAGGTTGCTGTGAGCTATGATGATGCCACTGCACTCTAGCCTGGCAGCAGAGAGGGACCTCATCTCAAAAAAAAAAAGTTGAGCTGATTACCAAGGTACATGTACCTACATAATGAAGCCTCCATAAAACTTCAAAAGGACTGGGTCGTCTATGAAGGTGAACAAGAACACATCCACTTGCTGGGAGAGAAGCAAGGAACAGAAGCACTTGTGCTAAGGGACCCTTCCAGACCTTGCCCTATGTATCTCTTCATCTGGCTATTTATATCCTTTAAAATATCCTTTGTAATAAACCAGTAAATGTGTTTCCATGAGGAAGAGGGTCTCAGGAACCCCAATTTATAACCTATTGGTCAGAGGCACAAGTAAAACAACTTTGTGATTGTCATTGAAAGTGGGGTGTAGTCTTGTAGGACTGAACCCTCAACCTGTGGGGATCTAATGTTATCTCCATGTACAGATGATACTTGACTTATGATCGGATATAAACCCAAAGTAAGTTGAAAATATCCTATGCATCAGGTTACATCCAAATAAATCCATTACAAAGTCAAAAAATTATTAAGCTGAACCATCATAAGTTAGGAACAGTCTGTAGACAATGTAAATTGAACTGAATTAGTGGACACCCAGCTGATATCTACTGCAGAATTGACGTGTGAGGTGATACCGCCATATGTCTGGTGTCAGAAGAATGTTGTGAGAGTTCAGTGGGGGAAACTGAGTTTGTTATTGCTATACAGGGTTTTGTGCTGTGTCATTCCATTCCTGGGGGGACAGGTTCTGGCTTGAGCTCCTACCTTCTAGAGAGACTGAATGACAGGTAAGCCCGTGTTGGTGAGAGGGTGTTAATCTTCTCACCTGGTTTCCTGGGAAAAGGCTTTCCTTTTTGTCACTTTATTTTCTTGAGCTGTGATGTTTGCCATTATGTCTTTTGAACCATAGGGTTTTCCTAAGTGGGGAGGGTATCTACAGAGTCTGGTGCTTAGACTTTTTCCTTTTTGGTTTTACTCTTACCCCTTTTGTACAAGAGCTTGGTGGCGCTTGGAAAGGGTTGGTCCCTGTTGTCCTTAGAGATGAACAGTGATGAGGGTCCTTCCAACTGACCTTGTCAAACTCCCCTTTTCCTTTTTCTACACTCTCAGGTACCTCAAGAAGCTGGTGCAGACATATTCAGTGTTCCCCTACAAGGATGAGATGAGTGATGTGGTGGTCCAACCCTACAACTCCTCACACTCAAGAGGCTGACCCAGAATGTAGACTGCGTGTGAGCAAAGGAACAGGGAGTCAGGGAATTTGGTCTGTCTCCCCAAGCCAGTGAGTCACATACACCCTGCTCTGCCCAAGCTCCTGCACTCACAGAGAATAGAAGACCAACAACGTCATACTTGTCAGCCAAAGTAGGAAATAAGTTCCTGACCTCCAAGTGGCTCATGGTCCTTTTAGGCAACAAGACTCTCGACAAAGTGAATATACTCACCACTACCGCCATGTATCCCTATTTGGCCAAATTAATGCCTACTGATGCTTTAATTCTGAAGACAAGGGCCACTTTTGGCAAAATCTTCCCTGACTACTCAGTCAAGGTCAGATTCTTTTGTGGATATTTCAGGTGATTAGCTATACTTTTCTGTTCTTTTATATATAACGTCTGTCTCCCTCCCCTAGACTGTAGGCCTAATGAGGGGGAAGATCATGTGTGTTTTCCTCTCTGTGATCTCTATAGAGCCAGGCACAGTGTGAAGCACATGGGGTAATCACATAGTTCCTTACTGCTCTGCATGGTACAAAAGCATCTCATCATGTCCTAGAAATGCTACTTTCCTTTTATTATTTTTCACTGTTTTATATACTTTTATTTTTATTTATTTTTTATTTATTTTGTTTTATTTTGAGACAGAGTCTCACTCTGTCAAACTGAGTAGAATGCTGTGGCATCAAAGCTTACAGCAACCTCAAACTCCTGGGTTTAAGAGAGCCTCTTGCCTCAGCCTCCCTAGTAGCTGGGACTATAGGCACTCAACACAACACTCAGTTGATTTTTTTTATTTTCAGTAGAGACAGAATCTCACTCTTGCTCAGGCTGGTCTTGAACTCCTGAGCTCAGGCAATGCACCTACCTTGACCTCCCAAAGTGCTAGGATTATAGGTGTAAGCCACAGTGCCTGGCCATTTTTTGTACTTTTAAATTAACAAACTTACTTCCTTGGAGTTCATCAGGGACTAAATACCGTATCTTATTTCTATGCTCCCTTTCTCCGCAAGAAGGTGCTATGACTCTCTTCTGTCCCTGCAGGTGGTGCTGGACAACACAGCCCTGAACTGGATCGCCACAGTCCGCCTACACATTCAGAACCCGTCCTTCTCCCAGATCAATCAGCTGGTGAGTCCAACACTCTTTTAGACTGGAAACCCTCCTTGCTGTGAGACCATCTGAGGAAGGGAGGTCCTGCCCAGGCTAAGGCCCATGGCATGGCACTCCTGTCCCCAGGTGTCCACCATCATGTCGGCCAGCACCACCACCCTGCGCTACCCTGGCTACATGAACAACGACCTCATTGGTCTCATCGCTTCCCTCATCCCCACCCCGCGGCTCCACTTCCTCATGACCGGATACACCCCCCTCACCACGGACCAGTCAGTAAGATCAGCCCTCAGTGTCCCGGGCCAGGCTGGCCCTGGGCCCAGCAGGCCTTGTCCCAGCCTTTCTCTTTTCCCCATTGCCCTGGGAGCTGCCCTTTGTGGCCCTCAGAGGGTCAGGCACAGGCACAAAGCAGGCCACTTCTTTGCTGACTTGCTCTCCATCTTCCCTCTGCATCTGGCTCCTGCCACAGAGACCATCTTGCCCCAGGTCTGATGTGGGACATGTTCACTAGTCTTATCTGTCCATGAATCTCTGAACTGTGACCTGAGTGCTGGCCTGGCCCCTGTGACACGCTTTCCTATCAGGTGGCCAGTGTGAGGAAGACCATGGTCCTGGATGTCATGAGGCGGCTGCTACAGCCCAAGAATGTGATGGTGTCCACTGGCCGGGACCGCCTGACCAACATTACCACATTGCTATCCCGAACATCATCCAGGGAGAGGTGGACCCCACCCAGGTGGGTGAGGCCCCTTTGTTCTAGGCCCTGCACCCAGAGGGGTAGAGTAGAGGCTACCTCCACTGCTCCTGTGTCCACCCCAGGTCCACAAGAGCCTGCAGAGGATCCGGGAACGGAAGTTGGCCAACTTCATCCCCTGGGGCCCAGCCAGCATCCAGGTGGCCCTGTCGAGGAAGTCTCCCTACCTGCTCAGCCCACTGAGTCAGCAGGCTCATGATGGCCAACCACACTAGTATCTCCTTGGTGAGTCTACTCACCTGGTCTTCTCTGGCCATTCTGTTGAGCTGCCTGCCTTCATCTTTTTCTCCTAGTCCATTTCTAACCTGTGTCCTACACTGGCTCCCATTTTGAAGATTTTCACCTTTTTCAGCTCTTTGAACGTTTGTGCCAGCAGTTTGACAAGCCGAGGAAGTGGGATGCCTTCCTAGAGCAGTTTTGCAAGGAGGACATGTTCAAGGACAATTTTGATGAGATGGACAGGTCCAGGAAAGTTGTACAGGAGCTCATCGATGAATACCATGCTGCCACACAGCCAGACTACATCTCTTGGGGCACCCAGGAACAGTGATTTCCTATCCCAACTCTCTTGGACAAGAGGCACAGCCTTCACTGTGCTTGGCCCCTCTGACCCAACTTCATGTTACTAACAACATTTCTTGGTCCATCTCCAGCCCCTAAACTGATCCTGCTTCTTTTCCATGCCCTAACCCTTAATATGCTTGTATAAAATAATAAAGCTTGATTGTCAGTATAGTCAGGGCTTGATCTATGAGTATAGGGATGGTGAAGGCACTGCCAAATTCTAGGCATGTGATAGCAGGGTGGCCTTCACCTCCTCTAATATCTTACCACTTAGTCCAGTGTGTCCACTGTTTCCACTGGCATTCCTCACCTTGAGCCTGGCTGTTTAACTTCTGTTAAGTTCACAGAAGTTTCCTGAAGTCTGCTGTCTGCTTAGTGCCTAAGCTCTAACCCCACATTGCCTCAGCCTCCTCCACTCAGGGCAGACTGCATCTAGCAGGTAAGGACAGCTAGGACTCTGGATTCCCAGTGCCCAGGACCATCAGAATCCCAGGAGCTCAACCCAATTCAACCCAACTTGATGTTCAGGAACAGGATTCAGGAGTAGGGCTGAACCCATCCTGAATTCTTTTTCTGTGCCAGAAGATTCCTTGGGTCTGTTATCTGCCCCCAAGCTTCTGTCTGTTCTAGGCCCAAAGCCAAAGGCACCAATGATGGACCCAACCAGGGCCCAGAGCTGGACATCAGGGTAATGCCAGTCCTGCTGACTCACTGCCTTCCAGCTTCAGGGATGCCAGGAGGCCACCCCTTACTTCACTCAATGGAGAAGGGAGTGTAATTGCCAGCTTCAGATATTGCCTTCTTGCTGGCTCCACCCACAACCCTGTGGCAGCTTACTGGCCAGGAAGAGGTTAAATCTAGAAGGTCAAGGAGGGTGGAGTTCTGTGGTGTCCAGACCCTCCCTGGCTGGTAAAAGCCCAGAGTGTTGGTGTCCCCAGGGGCGGAGCTCAGAACCATGGGGCTCCAACTTGTTCTACTGACAACACTCACACAGGAAGGGTTCGTGTAAATAAGGATTTTTTGTTTGTTTTGCTTCTCTTCTACAAATAAATTAAGAAACAAACTAGAAAATTGTCCACACCTACTACAGCCATTGAGTGTGGGGTGTGCCCTGTCCCTGCAGGGCCAAAAGGGTCCATGTTTCTCTCAAATCTCAGAGCGGTCCTGGCCCAGGCTAGAGGCAAGAGGGAAGTTGTGACCTCTTGGCAGGCTCAGTCCTGCAGCTGCCCCAAGCAGCCAGACTGTCCCTGAGTCTCATCCAGGCCCGGGTGCTGGCTGGGAGGGGAGATGTCTGGCAGGTCTTGGCATGGAGGAGAAGGGCTGCTGCAGGGCCTCTCAGGGGAGGGGTTGGCTAAGTAGGCATTCACCAGCTGCATGATCTCTTCCACCTAAGAGAGGGCAGAGGTCACTGTGAAACATGGGCCATTGGGATCTTGTTTTCTCATCCTCCATCCACGCTTTAGGGCTCCAATGTCCCTACCAGGATCCTGGTTCCTCCAACCTTTCCTTCCTCACCACCACTCTCTCCCTGACTCCCTATGTGCCAGTCATATTTGCTTCTTTCTAATCTTCTAACATGCCAAGTTCACTTTCATCTCAAGGCGTTTGCCTTGCAATTCCCCTTACCTGGAAGGCTGTTCCCCCAGATCTTCTATAGCTATTTTAAATTTCATTCTCTTTGAGACTCCTTCTCTGACTATCTAATGCTATGGTCCCTCTAGTTACTTCTTGTCACTTTCCTTTGTACCCTTTGATTCCTTCTTAATTGTCTGACTTCCCACCTCTAATGTAAGCTCCTTGAACTGTCTTCGATAACTGCTGGAATCCCAGTGCCTAGAGCTGTACTTGGCCCATGCACGGTGTTCAACAAATGTTGCATGTCATCCTTTCTCTCCCCTCCTCCTTCCACAGCCTCTTCCTACCCTCCTCCTTCCATAGCCTCTCTTTCCACTCACCTGGGGACTCCGCAGGAGGAGTTGACTCTCTCCTACCCTCAGTGCCAGGGTGTGAGGGTCCATTAGCTGGCAGGCGGCCACATGGCCATAGCTGACACTGTGGATGGGCTCTGTCTCACCAGGCCGGGAGAGGGACATGGCCTTGGCTCCCAGGCCCAGGCATAGTTTCTGAGGAGTACCCCCACCAGGCTCCTGAAGAAAGAGGCAGAGTGAGGGTGGAAGGTGGAGATCCTGCAGCATTATTTTTGGTAGGGGGAGATGGCGGTGAGCCAGGGAGCAGGGAGTTTCCTGACACACAACCCCCCACCAATGAGTCACAGCTCGGGTGGAGGTGGCTATGGCTTCAGGGATGTGAGGGCCCAAGACTGGTGACTCCTGGAGTTTGAAATGGTGGCTGTTCTAGATACAGGGAATGAAGTGACCCCCAGTGGGGGCCTGTGTCTCTGGGGCAAAGGTGTGGGGCTTGGGCCACCAGAGTCCCCTTCTCCCTTCTCCCCCTCACCGTGCTCAGCTCCAGAACGTCATACCGAGCAGCGCCGAACCCCGGACACTGCGCTGCCAGGGCCAGGTAGGCAGCCATGGCCTCAGCTCGGCCCATGCCCCGTAGCCGTTTCCAGCCGCCCAGCACAGCAGCCGCCGTGCCGGCGCCGCCTCCTCCCTCGCGGGCCGTGCTTCCCGCGGTGCGGCCGGTCCTGCCGCGCCGGCCCGACTCCGCCCGCCTCTTGGCCAGGCCCGGGCTCCAGAGTGCCCCGGCCAGCAGGGCAGCGGAGGGGTGCGGCCTGGGGGCCGGGCGGGGCGCGTCTTCTCGCGGCGGGGCCGGGGGCGGCAGCAGGCGGTCCAGGCTGGGCAGCGGCACTCGCGGGGAGAAGTCCCGGTGCAGGCTCTGCAGCCGCAGCGCCGCCAGGGCGCGCAGCGTGTCGTCGGGCGGAGGCGGTCGGCCCCGAAGCAGCAAAGCGTGAGCCTACAGGGAATGCACAGGGTTAGTGCGGGAGCCGTAGCTGTGCCTTAGCGAAAACACCTCGAGGTCTGGAACGTGAGGAGGTGTCTAGATTCGAGTAAAGCTTCGGTGGGGTCGCCTAACGATCAAATGAGATGGCCCAGAAAAGGAGAGGTTTAGGCTTGGGGTTTGAAGGCGTGAATGCCAGAGGTCCTCACCTGCTCGAAGAGGAAAGGCAATTCGTGACCGTCTGGAGACAGTCCCTCAGGGTGCAGAGGTCCGTGAAGACGCAGACACAGTCTCCACCCGGAGTCTGGAGAGTCCTCTAGCCCAGCTTCTTGCACAGCCAAACTGCAGAAGACAAAAGGGCGCGATGCTATGGAGAAGCTAGGTCGCCACAAGACAGCAGTTTGGGATGGGGCGGGGTTGAAGGAGGGCCTGGGCGAAGGCGCCGCGAAGTTGTCCCCAGAATGTAGAATGCAAACCGCCCGCGGGCAGGGGTCCATCTGTAGCTACAGAAAGTCACAAGTGGCAAGAGCTCGATAAACGTTTCTTAGTGACTGACCGACGGTGAGAAGTGGGTGGGTTAATAGAGAGTAGGGCTGGGGCTGGACATTTACTTCTCAAACCTGGTGAGCACGTCAGCCACGAGGGTACCCCCAGCCAGGGCTCTCTCTTGGACCCCTCGCTGCTCGTACAGTGCGAAAGTGTTGCGGCTCCGGGCCAAGCCCAGCCGTCCCACCAGTTCTCGAGCCACCTACAAGGGGGATGGGGGAAATCAGACCACCCAGGGGTATTGGCAGGATTCTAGGAGGGGCTGATCCACCTGGAAGGAGTCTCAGTCCTGTCACCACCACTCCCTGCCTTACCGAAATAATCTGAGACTCCGCAAACCTAGGACCCAGGAGCCGGGAAAGCCAGGCATAAGAAGCTGGAAGGGGGCTTTAGGGGTTCTGGGGGTCCTTTCTGTGGCCTCACCTCCCCCACTGTGGTGTGTGAGTCGATGGCCACAGGGCAAGCACCAGCCCCAGGACAGTGCACGGTGCACAACAGCTCCTGTCGTCGGCTGAGCGCGGAAATCTCTGCCAGCGAAGGCACCAGATCTCGGCCGCGCGTCCGGCCCAGCGCTTTGCGGATGAAGCGCGCATATTCCGCCAGTTCCGAGTCTGGAAGTGCTTGCTCGGTCCTGAGTTAGGAGGAACTCTAGGATCAGTGTTCCAAGGGCATTCCTTCTCTCCTTCCCTCCCTCTCACCTTCTATTATTGCCTATTTGGTGGAATTCCTCCTCTATCCCCCAACTCAAATCTCCCTATGGGGCTGAATTACTTTTTAAGCCCCCTGGAAGTTCTCTCTCAATTGTCCAGTCCTCTTCCCAAAACCTCCTGCTGGTTCTTCCCGCTGAAGTCTGAAATCCAGCCACTTTGCTGCGCTTTCCTAAACGCTGGCGCTGCCCTGCATCAGCCTGACCCAAAGCAGCCTTTTAATTATTCCTCTGCCCAAAGGGAGGCCTTATTGTAAGTTAGCTGCTTACAAGTGGGATAGGTTCTTGTATTTCCCACAAAAGCACTGTGTATAGTACCAGCAGCCCTGACCTTGGTTGAGTACTCTGGATCTGGGTTCTTCATCCACCAAACTTTTTGCAAAGGCCTGTCATTCTCTCGCAAACCTGTAGCTCCTTTGCCTTGGTTTTACTCCTGCCCCTCCCTCTCACCTCTCCAAATGCCCCAGGAGATGCCCCCGGACGGCTCCCCCAGGCCGGAAGGTGCAGCTCATGCAGGTGAGGAGCTGCCAATACCGCAGAGCAGCAGGGTCTTGAGTAGCTAGGAGCCCTGGAGGCCCTGCGGGGCCCGAGGTCTGCTTAGCCAGCTGCAGGAAGAGTTCGTCCTGGAGTGCAGGCAGGTCCCGGCAGGTTTGGAGCACACCCTGCATCAAGGGCCAGGGGCGCCGCACCCCCTCCAGCGCCTGCAGCGCCAGAAACAGCCTCACTGCCTCCTCTCGCAAGGGTGCATAGCCTGGACCTGCAGGAGTGTAGGGGTGGAGGGATGGTTTGGAGAAGGGACACAGAGCTGTGCCCTGGGAGGAAGGCGTGATCCAGGGGAAGATTAGAGGGAGTTTAAGGGGATAGGAGGTGACAAGGAGGGGAGGTATGGGAATGACAGGAAGAGCAAGGGAAAACAATGGTCCCATAGAGCCAAACTCTCAGCCCTTGCCCCCCAGGAACTTCCCCATCTGCATCCTGCTAAGCCTGGACTTTGAGTTAGTAAGGTAGAGGGATAGACTAAGGGATACAAGTTCAACTCTCTAGATTCTGTAGCTGGATACTAGGGGCCATCACCATGGGCCACAAAATAATCTGGATTAGAAGTGAGAAAATCAAGGTTCTCCCAGCCCCCCTTAATCCTCTCACTTTAGGACCTGGGCCATTTAGGGAGAAGTATGGCTGAATGAGGCCAACACATTCTCCCAAAGTCACCACTTGTAAAGATAATATGACATAGTCTCAAGAGTCTGCTCTTGAGTATACTCTTCTATGAAAAAATAGAAGAGGGAGTATAAAAACTCCTGAAGGGAGGCTCGGCGTGGCCGATTACGACGCCAGCCACATACACTGAGAATGGTGGGTTCGAACCGGGCAGGGCCAGCTAAGCAACTGCAACAAAAAAATAGCCAGGCGCTGTGGTGGGTGCCTGTAGTCCCAGCTACTTGGGAGGCTGAGGCAAGAGAATCGCTTAGGCCCAGGAGTTTGAGGTTGTTGTGAGCTGTGATGCCACAGTACTCTACTGAGGGTGACATAGCGAGACTCTGTCTCAAAAAAAAAGAACAAACAAGAGAAAAAAAAAAAACCTGAAGGAACATCAGTGGTCAAAATAAGACCCATAGAGAAGGTGATCAAGGTTCCACCCTCATCCCTTGAAAAGTGAGGAGCTGGTAAGTCCCTTGAGGACTCATAAGTCCCTGCCATTTAAGGATTTCAAATTCTTACCTTTGATCTACCCCCATCTCATCCAAGGGACTTGGGCCAAAGGCCCACTCACCTGGGGCACTGACTCCATAGGGCAGGGGCAGGAGCGGGGCGTACAAGGCTCCAGTGGTGTGCCTCAGAATCGGATTCCGCCGGTAAATGAGGGCCACAGCCTCTGGGTCCCCACAACTCTCCTAGGGATCAGGGAGAGGGTCACCATGATGAAGAAAGGGAACTCTCCATAAGTCCAGAAAGCTTTTGTGTCCACCACTCTCCTGGCTCTCCGCAGGAGTCCTCTCTCTCACCTGTATGTCCCTGAGCAGTAGCTGGGTGGGAGTCTCCAGTGGAGCCTTAGAGGCGATCACTTCCCTCAGTGCCACCCCCCAGCGTTCTGCCTCTGCCTGGCGCGGGGTGCAGAGGCGGACGCTATGCTTCCGGCCAGACACAGTCACTGACCACAGACCTGGGGGAAAGAGAGGCCGCAGAGGGCAATCAGGGCCGGCTGAGGTTCCTGCTCTTGGCCATAGGAGAATCTGTACGAGATCTCACCGGTCTCCTTGGGCCTGCGCTCTGGGCCGGTTACAGAGCATAGGCTGGTAAGCACCAGGCTCCCGAGACGCCGCGCTCCCTTCCCACTGCTGCTGAACTGGTCCAGGGAGTCCCTCGTGAGCACGAACCAGGCCCGGCGTGGGGGCAGCCAGGGTCGCGCACCCACTCCACGGGGCTCACGGTATAGCCAGCCTGTGGGGAGCATGGAAGGGGAAGCGGCATCAGCTGGAGGCGACATTATCCCCTGGAGGGTTGGGATTGGGGCCTCCAGGGTGCGTTGAGAGGGTCCCTACCTTTCACAACGACGTCCGGGTCGTCCTCAGGCAGCCCCTTCTCGGGGATGAGGCTCCAGGTTTCCTCCCAGCTCTGCAGCCTGGGCAGGAGGGGAGGGTTGGGCGAGGCTGTGGGGCCTCCACGCCACCTCCATGGGGCTCTTCAGTAGGGGTTCCCCAGGCTGCCAGAATCAGCTCCCAAACTGGGCACCCTTCCCCCCAGCTGTGGGAACCGCGGGGCCGTTCTGACCTCGCACTAGAAATAGCCCGGACCCCCCCTTTTCTCCCCGCGCCCCCGGCCGGACCGCCCCCCGGGACCCCGGCCAAACCACAGCGTCCGGTGCAGGGCCTCTCCCTTATTGCACAACCCCGCGAGG
The DNA here is from genome assembly GCF_027406575.1 of Nycticebus coucang. Lineage (NCBI taxonomy): Eukaryota > Metazoa > Chordata > Mammalia > Primates > Lorisidae > Nycticebus > Nycticebus coucang. The sequence continues at coordinate 58,327,373 of NC_069797.1, forward strand.
GAAGACAGCGAGGATGGGGGTCCTAGGAAATGGCTGGGGTCGCCAAAGTAACTCACCTGTCTGAGATGGGACCACTCCTCCCAGGCTGAGACAATGTTATGTCCAGGGGACCCTGGGGAGATAGGCAAACCCTCAGGATATGAGCCCTTCACCCCTAATGTCCCGTTGTGTCTGCCCCCAGGACAGCACTGCTCTGGGAATTGAGGAAGGAGTCAATGAGTGGGGTCTTGAATGAGACACCACAATCCCCCTGGGGATTCCCTCCAGTCTCTATAGAGCAAGTCTCTACAGAATAGCAGGAGCAAAGAAGTCAAGGATCATGATCTTTGCTATTCTTTGAAGATACAATCAGGGGTGGTGTAGGGTGGAAAGAGCACTGGGCAGGGAGTCAGGAGACCTGGGTTCTAATATCAGCCTCACCACTAACTCACTGTGGAAACTTAGGCAAGTCTCCTCCCTTCTCTGAGCCTTAGTTTCCCGGTCTTTGAAGCCAGAGAGGTGAATGAAGTCCCTTCTGACTCTGGCAGGCTCCATCGAAGTCACCCCTTCCTCTTCATTTTCCCTTCACCCACTCTGCCTCCTTGGCCAGGGGAGCCCAGGTGGTGGCCACAGAGGTGAATGAAGGGAAAAGGAATCCTTTCGGTATGGGACTTCTCCAAGAGCTTCTTAGGTTCTCCCACAGACACCTCTGAGACTCAAGGGTGAACAGACCCCCTGCCTCTTTGCTGGGGCTCAGAAAGGGCAGGCCAGACTGTGGAATGGCACACACTCAGGAAACAGGTGTAATTCAAGTTTTGCCCTTCCCCCACTACCCTTCTCCACCCCGCACCCACAACGGTCAACTGTAGACTGGGGTCTGAGAGAGGCCATAAACCTGACCAAGAGGCCAGCCAGGCAGGAGTCATGCCATCCTCATATTGCACCCAGACTGCTAGAGCTGGGAGAGGAAGGTGGGGGAGGAGGACTAGGGACACCTGTCCCCATGCTCTAAGGAGGGGGTGGAGGTGGAGCATGAGGGAGGCAATGGCCTGGTTGACAGAGCCCACCCTGCCTAAGTTGGCAGCTTGAGGATGTTGGGGTCCTGAGCCTTCCCTAGGTGAGCATTCACCTATTTTCTGGAGAGTCTGTGTCTGGGCTCTCAGCCCCACTACCACGGGGGCAGGTACAGACCACCCTTTTAGACTAACTCCCCTAATCGCAGTCCTCTGCTTCTCTCCCTCCCTCTTCCCCCTCTATATTTATCCACCCTCCGCCTCCGCCAGGTGCTGGCCAGAGCCCCAGTGGCGCGCAGCCCGCCCCACCCGGGCATGGAGCCACAGGGCCTGCTGGAGACCCCTGAGAGGGGGATGGGAGCCTGAACCTGGCCACAGCACACAAGAGTCTGGTGGCCAGTGTGCAGGGGCGTGAGGGGGAGGATCCTAGGGGAAGAGGTGTCCCACACCAACTGTGCCTCTGTTTCTCCATGGAAAGTTTAAATAAAACCAGACAACCATGTGTCCCTCACCATCCCCTCAGGGATTTCCCAGGAGCCTCACCAGGGAAGACCAAGAGTTCTGTCCTGAGTGGCAGGGTAACGACGAGGGGTCCTCAAAGAGCCATGGCCCCCAGCTCCCTCTCCGTGGGGTCCCCACCGCAGACCCCAATCCTAGGATGCCTTCACCCCCTCGACCAGGTCCTCGCAGCAGGAGCTCCCGCATCTGGCTCCAGCGCTCACGAATTGGGAGCGCAGGGGACCCAGGCGTTCGAGCTGCCCAGCCGGCCTCACCACATTCCTCGGCGCTGGCGGAGGCGGAAGGAGACGGGATGGGACGCGAGCCCGGCAGGGAAGGGAGAGGCAGGGCCAGGTCGGGCCACGCGTGACGCCTCCCCTGCCTTAGGGCCCCCAGCAGGTGGACAGCGCCCAGCGTGCGGCGCGAGGCCCGCAGGCACATCCAAAGTAGGGCTGCAGCTCCTTGAAGTCCCAGGGGCTTTGGCTCCCAGACAGAAACCTCCCCGACGTCCCCAGTTTGCCAAGCGCGCGGCATTTGGCTAGTCTGGAGAGGGATCCCGCGTGAGGGCTTGATAGTGAGAGGGACTTGAGACCAGGCTCTAAACCCCCAGGGACTTACCCTCCCGCCGCCCGCTGGACTCGGGCTTCGTAGCTCAAAGGTCTCCTCGTCCTCGTCCTCCTCCCCGTCCCCGCTAAGCTCTCCGTCCCCGTAGTCCCGATGCAGAAGAGTGAAGCCTCGACGGCAGCAGAGGAGCCACCACAATCCCCCGGGGAGAGGCATCCGGGCAAGGAGCCGGGAGATGGGGGCGCGGGCAGCCCCGGCCAAGCAGCAGGAGGTCGGAGAAACCGGTGCAGCTCCCACTCGAGGACAGGAAAGATGAGGTGGGAGAAGGAAGAGGGAGAGGGGCACAAGGAGGATGCAATGTCCGGCGCTGGGGTGCAAGGGGAAGTTAACCAGAGTCTGAGGGGGGCTCAGTGTCTGGGCCCCCCGAAGAGGGAGAGGGAAAATCGTTCAGGGCCGGGGTAAAGGAGAGAGTAATGTCCGGAGCTGGGAAGTAGTGTCCGTCGTAGTGTCCAGTCCTGTGGGGGGCAGTGTCCGGTGCAGTATCCGAGGTGGGCAATTGTCCAAGCTCCAGGGAGGGTCGTGTCCGGTACGGCGTCCGGTGGCCGGGGCCCGGGGCGCGCGCGCTGCGCTCCCTGCAGCCCCGGGACTGGCGCGCTGGGGGCGCGAGCACAGAGCTGGGACCCCGCCTCCCCAGCCTCCTCCCTCTCAGAGGCCCCCCCCTTCCTCCTTCTTTCTCTCCTCCCTTCTTTACAAGGCAGGGTCCAGGTTTCGTCACAGCTTCTTCTGCCCAATCCCTGTGCCTGGTTACAGGAGCCGCCACCAATCAAACAACTGAAATCGCTGTGGGTTGCATCATGTGCCCCTGGCTGGGTGACAACGGGGAGGGGCGGGGGGATAGGGAGGGAGAGGACCTTGAGATGTTAGCCACGCCCCAGTGTCTGAGGTCCGACCAGGGGTGCTAGTGACGTCATGGAAGCCCGCCTTCATGCTCTTGATTTAACTCTTGGCTCGCCGACCAACAAATTAAAAATCCTCTTGAAAAGGAGTTTTGGAGAAAGGAAGGTACAGGGCTTGGAAAGCCCATCTTCTGCCTTTGACCCTTATCTCATCACAGGGTCCCTCAGAAAGAGCCTTGGCTACGGAGAGGATGTCCAGACCTAAGTCGAGCTCTAGACCAGGTCCTCCACCTCTAGGTTGAAGGAGGCTAGTCCCTCGGTCTGAGTCACCTCTTTTTTGAATTGAAGAAGTTGAGGCAGGGACTCAGTGAAGACACAGACCTGAGCTGGAAATAAAATCGAATTTAGAATGCACAAGCTTACCGAACTTAGGTAAGGATGGTGTCTTGGGATTCTAGGGAATTCTGTGTCTCGGAATAGAGTGGAGGCTTCTCAGGGAGAATATCCAGAGGTTCTGTACAGGAAGGGGTTAACTAGGCGCTAGGCAGTCAAGGCGGGGCAGCGGGGACAGCAGACGCGCGCGCGCGCGTTGCTGACTCAGCAGCAATTCCCGCGGTCTCTAGTGAAGGTTTCCAGGTCCGCCTCCAGTGGTTGGCGTGCGGGACTCTTGGGGATCGGCGCTGTCTGCGGCCTTCCCTGGATCCTGGCCCCTAAAGGCTGTGGCTCTGGGTCTCAGTTGCCCACGGCTTTGGGAAGGTCTGCTAGCCTGGACTAGGCGGGGCGGGACGGGGCGGGGCTGTCAGGCAGCACCTCCCGTGAGACCTCGTGGCCCCGCCCCCGCCCTTCCAACTCCTAGACTCCCGGGCTGGAGCGGTGAGGACAATCTTTGCTGACCGGATATTAAACTGCGAGAATTGTCACATATGAACACTGCCCGTTGCAACTGTGTAACACAAACAACAGGAATCAATGTGACTGTCTCTAGAGGCCATCACAGCCGTGCCCTCTCTCCAGATGATAGTGGCCTGTGCAGAGATTTCCTAGGAAAGGAGACACCACAACCATATGCTCTCTTCTCCGTCTGTGTTTCCGATCAGCTCAGGGCATTTCCTCTGACCCAGTTCCCATATTCTTCACCCCCCCGCCACGCCCATGATAATTTGCAAATCGTAATTCCCTCTTCGGTCTTTTCCCAAGGTGAAACACTACAACTCAACTTTTTAAATTACATTTTTTCTTTCCTTCACAAGACCTTAGAAAGGATTGTAAAGTGGTAATCTAATGAAAACTCCCATCCAATCCGGGAACTCCTGTCCCTACCCCTTCCTGTACCCCCACACCACGCAAAGACACAGAGAATCCCCAACAGTTTGTACGTTCCAGAAGCCAGGATCTCAGTACTCGCTAAGGCAGCCATTACTGGATAGCGCTCTGGTTGTTAGAAAGCTCTTCCTTACACTATTTCTGGAGGATCCTCCGCCCCTCCTCGCCTGGCGGACTTCTTGGCAGAGACTGGGTGAAGGTAGAGGGACTGTCAGTGGCTAGAGCTTTAGCGGACTTAGTGCCCCCACCCCCTCTACTCCCACCCCCACTGCCCAGCCCCTCAGCGCATTCCAATCAGAACTAGCGGGCCAAGTGGGAGGTGGGTTAACCCACTAGCTCTGCCCTGCAACAAATCATTTCCAAGTCGGTGACCCAAAAATAGTAACAGTTGGGTTGCATCTTACATTCATGTTATCAATTTAATGTGGCAAGGCACAGAAGCAATCCCTTTAGGTTCCTACTTTTCTTAGTTTTCCCCCACCTACTCTCCTTCTCCACTACCCTCCTGAAATCATTTCCTCACCACGCCCCCTTCTCTAGATTGGCAGCCCTAGTTGTCCCAGGAAAGACTGTGGGTCTCAGTGGGAGCTGAGCAGGAAGAAAGGCGGGGCCGGCGGGAGCAGCCGCCACGGGGATGAGGCCCTGAGCTGCAGCCCCCGTCCCGTAGCAGCCTCCTCAGGTCTTGACGGAAGCGCAGGCCCAGAAAGGCGTAGAGCACGGGATTGAGGCCGCAGCGGACAAGGGCCAAGCCGCTGGTCACCAGCAGTGCCAGATCCTTGCGCTTGCTGGCAGGGCAGCTGCGCTCGCGGGCAGCCAGTAGATCTGCGGTATCCAGCAGTAGGGCGAGGCTGTAGGGCAGTTGCAGTACCACGAAGGCTGCCACCAGGGCCACCACGACACGCAGCGCACGCCGGCGCTCGGGCCCCCTGGCGGCCAACAGCGTGCGGCCCAAGAGCGCGTAGCAGGCTGCCATGACGCCCAACGGCAGCGCGAAGCCCAGGACAACTTGCGCCACGGCGCTCGTCCCCTTCACCGTCTGCGTGAGGCCCTCGGGGAAGACGAGGCGACAGCGTCTCTGGCCATCCCTTTGCCCGTCCCGGCTGAAGAGGAGCGCAGGCAGCGCCAGGAGCAGCGACAACAGCCACACGATCACCGAGACCAAGTGTGCACGCCCGGGCTTGGAGGGCCTTGGGCCTGCTGGGAGCGCTCGGACGATAGCTACATAGCGGTCGGCGCTGATACAGGCCAGAAAGAGGAAGCCGGCGTGGAAGGAGGCCGAGTAGAGGCTGGAGATGGCCCGGCAGGTGGCACTTCCCAGACTCCAGCCTTGAAGAGCCCCTGCTGCTGCAAAGGGCAGTGTCAGTGCTAGAAGGAGGTCGGCCAGGGCCAGCTGGAGCAAGTGGGCAGACGTGGGCGAACGTGCAGCACGTCGTCGAGCTGCCAGGTGGGTGGCCAGGACTAGGCCATTGCCGGCCAGGCCCAGTGCAGCCACGATCAGGGAGACACTAGGTTGGAACGCCCGACTGAAGGCCTGGACATCAGCCTTGTAGCAGAGCTCAGGCAGTGGCTCAGCTGAGTATGCCTCCTCATCATCCCCAGAGTAGGAGCCCCAGGAAACCTGGGAAGATCAAAAAAAGAGGGATCTTATGAGACATCTTTCCACACGCCTCCCCTTCCCACACATGCCTTCCGGGCTGGGAGCTCCTGTGTGAGCAGGTATAACCATAGCAGGGGAGAAGACAAACTCTTCTACAGACTCAGCAGGACTTGGCTTCCCTTGCATGCCTCCTGCCTCTGCTTCTAGCTTCCTGGGTCACCTTGAGCACCTTCAAATTGGACGTCCTGACCAGTCCACCTGGCAAGGTTTTCTTGAGGATTGTTTGAAACATGGAAGATAATGGATGAGGCACAGGTGTTCTCCAAAGGCCAAGAGTTTGTATTATTAATAAATCTTAGAGCTTCCCTTCCCTTTGCAGCGCCCTCTCCTGGACGGAAGCCCGTAGGTGGGTAGGCTTTGCCTCAGACCTGGGTCCTGGGTTCCAAGAATGGTGTGGGCTTGTCTCCTTTATTTTCCCTCCCCACCATACCTCTACCTCCAGGAAAGGTGGACTGAACCACTCATGCCAAGGGGGTCTCAAGGGTTGGAGCTCAGGTTTTCTGAGCTGAGTCGGACCTTGGACCTCTAGGTTCAACTAACCCTTCCCCTCAGCCAGAGATAGTTCCAGGAATACTGCACAGGTCATAGGATGGTAGAGGCTTGTTACCATCCCATTCTTTCCCCTTCCCCTTCCTCCCCGTCTCTGTAACCCTCCTCTTCCTCCCTGCCCCCACTCCCACCTGCTCTGTGGGCTCCGTCCCCATCTCTGGCAACACAGGTTTCTGAGGTATAGCAGCAGGGGGTAGAAGTTAAACAGCTAGTGGGACAGGAAGGAAGGGGCGGAGAGAGGGGCCAAAAGAAGTGGAGATTAGGGTCTGTGGGGCACACTTTCCTAGTCCACCTCCCCCCAAAAAATATCTCTTTACCCTACCAGTGGAAAAAGAATCGATTTTAGAATATTTTTATTTGCTGTGTGATCTTGGTTTTTTTTTTTTTCCTCTCTGACCATCAGGTTTTTCACCTACAAAGTGAATTATGGTAAAAATGCTGAATTCACAGTATTAAGAGAGTGTCCAGCACCACACCCAGAACATGGAACATAATTTGCCTTCAGAAAAATGTTAGATTCTTTTACTTACATCCCCTCTCGAAGTTCCCTCCTCCCCTCCATTTTCTTGGATTTTTCAGGACCTTTCTCCCCTTACTTCCCTTTTCTCACCCCTGTGGCCCGAGACCCTGCCCGCCTGGGGTTACTTGAGTATTTCTTGGTGGCTAGAGGCTCTCTGCCCCCGCCCTTTCGCAGCAGGGCTGAAGCGCGCGCTTGCGCGGGGTCCCGGAAAATCGCGCGTGCAAGGAGAGAGAGGCTGGAGAAGGGGGGAGGTGAGAGGAGAAAGGGTGGAAAGGAAAGGAGAGGAGAGAGAGAGCAGAGCAGAGCACCAGGAACGACAGAAAAGAGGAGAGAGAGAAAAGAGAGAGAGAGAGAAGGGAAGGGTTGGGGGAGAAAGGAGGGGAGGAGTGGGTAAGGAGGGGACATAGAGGTCTGCTGAAAACCCCAGGAGGAGGACTGGGAGCCCGAACCAGAACTGGAGCCCTAACCGGAGGAGCCCGGCACAGGGAGGCGGCCGCCGGGAACTGTCCGCCCTGCATGATGCCTCTCCGGCTCTTTTGCATCCTGCTCGCCGCCGTCTCAGGAGCCCGGGGCTGGGGCTACTGTGAGTGCTGGGATCTGGGGCAAGTGGGGTCGGACCCAGGCGTCCAGAGCCTGCTGGGTGGGAGCTCTCCGCATTGCGGCTTGGGTGGTCGCGGGTCCTTCTCGGCTGGCGCGCGCAGGCTCGCTCCCATCTTTTCCTGCCTCTCCCCCGCGCTCCGCAATGCAGCTTAGAGGCTGCCGCGCGTGCCCGGAGCTGGGGGCTGGGCTCAGAGAGAGGCAAGGATGGAATCAGGCAGGTACGATTTGGGACTAGAATCCAAGCAGGAGCTGGCACCTGGGTTTGAGGCTAGGGTTGGGAATAAATGTAGTATGGTGGCCAAGACTAGGGTTAAGGTTTTGCAGGGCCTAGGGCGGAACTTTGGAGCTGGCCAAGGGCTAGGGTTTGTAGCTAGGATCCAAGCAGGATCCAAGCAGAAATTGTTGACCCTGACTGATTTTAAAGCTGGCATGGAACTGCTGATAGTGCTAAGACTGGCTGGGTTTGGGAGCAAGAAGGCTTATATTTGGGGGTAGTGCAACTTTACGTGGCTGATGATTGAGAATGATGGTAAGGTTGGAGCTGGATTAATGTCTTGGGCTGACTCAAGTCCTGGTGCTGAGATTTGGAATTGTGTTTGGGGGAGTACTAAACCAGGACAGAGACTGGGACTGGGATAGGGAGGGTGTGGCCTTGGTCCTGAGGTGTAGCCTATGGGTTACCCTAGAAGGAGAAGGCAGCTATTACTGCAGCTTGGAGATATATATATATATATATATATATGTGTGTATATATATATATATATACACATATATATATATCTTAAGTATATATATATTTTTTAATTTTAATTTTTTTTTTTTGAGACAGAGTCTCACTGGGTAGAGTGCCACCGCACCATAGCTCACAGCAACCTCAAACTCTTGGGCTCAAGCAATCATCTTGCTTCAGCCTCCCAAGGAGCTTGGAATTACAGGCACCTGCCACAATGGTCAGCTAGTTTTTCTATTTTTAGTAGAGGTGGGGGTCTCGCTCTTGCTCAGGCTGGTCTTGAACTCCTGAGCTCCAGCATTCCAGCAGCCTCAGCCTTTCGGTGCTAGGATTACAGGCGTGAGCCACCTGAAGCCAGGATTGAATAGATGGCTTTCAGGAAGAGCTGGGTGTGCCCCTGGAGGTTAGAGCTAGGAGAGCTTCCACTAACGGTTGCTCAGTGGGTTGGGTTTTGGAAGGGCCTGGGAGGGGCTGGCGGTAACTTAACATGTCCTTTTTTCTCCTCCAGACGGCTGCGACGAGGAGCTGGTGGGGCCCCTGTATGCACGCTCCCTGGGGGCTTCCTCCTATTATGGGCTCTTCACAGCGCCCCGCTTTGCCAGGCTGCACGGTGAGCGCCCACTGCACACCGGCAGCAGCACCACTGTGGGGTGAGGTATTCCCGCGGGCGGAGCCTGGGGGGGGGTGTTGCCAGTGGTAAAAAGCCCCTGTTCCTTCTATAGGCATAAGTGGATGGTCACCTCGGATTGGGGATCCAAATCCCTGGCTCCAGATAGACTTAATGAAGAAGCACCGAATCCGGGCCGTGGCCACACAGGGCTCCTTCAATTCTTGGGACTGGGTCACACGTTACATGCTGCTCTACGGTGACCGAGTGGACAACTGGACGCCGTTTTACCAGAGAGGGCACAATGCGGTACTCTGGGTGCCCAGGCGCGCGTATTTGGGGAGCCTCTTGTGCTGGGGAAGGGGCGTGGGGGGTAAGGGCATAGGTAAGAAGCAGTGATTCCATTCCAGAAACTCAGTCCACAGGGACTGTCAGCTGATGTCCAAAGACACTCTCAGATCGCAGGGTTTATTTAGCACATTTTTTAGTAAAATCTGGGAGAACTTCCTAAGAAGGTGACATTTGATCTGAGGTTTGAGGAAATAACAGGAAGTTGGGAAAGGCCACTCTAGGCTAGGAAAACTGTGCGCAAAACGACAGAGGCAGGGGAGATCTGGAGTGTTTGTTTTCTCAAAGTCGAGATTGGGTGTGAAAGCCGTAGGCTGGAAGGCTGTGGAGAAACAAAGCAGAGGGTGGGGATGTGGTTACTACTCTCTCTGTCCCCGCAGACCTTCTTCGGTAATGTGAATGAATCAGGGGTGGTGCGCCACGATTTTCATTACCACTTCACCGCGCGCTACATCCGCATCGTGCCACTGGCCTGGAACCCGCGCGGCAAGATTGGCCTGCGGCTCGGACTCTACGGTTGCCCTTACAGTAAGGGTGTGGGTCACGGCGGGGGCAGGAAAACAGTTTCCCTGGCCCCCAGCTCACCTAAGGTCCTTTGCACAGAGTCTGACATACTTTATTTCGACGGCGACGATGCCATCTCATACCGTTTCCCGCGAGGGGTCAGCAGAAGCCTGTGGGACGTGTTCGCCTTCAGCTTCAAGACTGAGGAGAAGGATGGGCTCCTGTTGCACGCGGAGGGAGCCCAAGGAGACTACGTGACGCTCGAGCTGCAGGGGGCGCACCTACTGCTGCACATGAGCTTGGGTGAGAGCGACAAGGGGCCAATACCTGAAGCTCCCCAACACTGACTTCCAGGCACCTCCTCCGCGCGCAGCCGTGCCCGGGCTCCATCTTCCCCTTCTTTGCTGTATGGACCAGAACATTCTTTCCTTGTAGCTACTAAAATGTAGCACTTGATGCTAGCAAAGCACTAGACTCTGAGTCAGAACTAAATTCCATTCTCACCTCTACCATTTACTAGTGGTGTGACCTTGGACAAGACATTTCCCTGAGCCTCAATACCCTCACCCTTAACACACAATTATTTTGTTTCTAGTTAGCTTTTCGTAACACCCCCGTGATGACGTAGAAGCAGCTGTGTGCTCCAAGTTTTATAGATAGGAAAACAGACGCTGGGAGAGGTTAAATGCTTATGTTAAGTCACACACTTGCCAGGTGGCTGTCCGTCTTGCAGCCCCTTTTCTGCCTTGGGCACTGCTGTGCCCCCTGGGAACAAGGGCTAGCTGGAGTTGTCCTGGCTTCAGGTCTCACTTTGTCCCGCTCCATTCTCAGGCAGCAGCCCTATCCAGCCAAGACCAGGTCACACAACTATGAGCGCCGGCGGTGTCCTCAATGACCAGCACTGGCACTATGTACGCGTAGATCGATATGGCCGTGATGCAAATCTCACCCTGGACGGCTATGTCCAGCCCTTTGTGCTCAATGGCGACTTTGAGAGGCTGAATCTAGACACAGAAGTAAGAGAGGGGGGAAGTGCCATTTGATTGGTGGGGTGCTGGATGAGTGGGGGTGGGAGGGACAGTAGTTCTCTCTCTCCCAGAGATGGGACTTCTCCAATCTGGTTCCCAAATAACCTAGCAGCTCTTGGCACACTTACTGCTCACGGAAAAGGCCTGGGTTTTGTGGATTCCACTGTTGGCATGCATACTTCTGGGTGCCATCCCAGAACTACTAAGATGGGGTCTAGAAGGCCAGAGTTTGGGCATCAGGCTAGGTAGGAGAATTGTCCCCTTGGATCCTCCCACATCTTTGTGGAGTTGGTGAAGACCCTGGCCTGGATCTACAGATAAAGAATCCCAGACAGGTTGACTGACTCGCCCGAGGGCGTTGGACCAACTGTGGTAAAGTCAGAGCTGGAAAAGGAGCCTGAGTGAGCTATAGTACCAACACTGGGAGATGTGGGTTTTGAGTCTTTAATAAAGCCTGGGCTGGTGGTTGGGAAAGAATAAGGTGCTCCTGTGCCCAGGGAACCTCAATCCCCACTCCTCCTGCAGATGTTTGTCGGGGGTCTGGTGGGCGCTGCACGGAAAAATCTCGCCTATAGGCATAATTTCCGTGGCTGCATGGAAAATGTAATCTTCAACCGTGTCAACATCGCAGACCTGGCTGTGCGGCGCCATTCCCGGATCACCTTTGAGGTCAGTGGGCAGGGGGATCTGGGAGGGCAAAATACCAAAGCTTTTTGACCAGCGAAGATACGGTAGAGCAGGAAGAGATCTTGAGACTCAGTTAAAAACTGGGGACAAAAGGCTGGGCGCAGTGGCTCATGCCTATAATCCTAGCATTCTGGGAGGGTGAGGCACATGGATTGCCTGAGCTTAGAAGTTCGAGACCAGCCTGAGCAAAAGCAAGACCCCCATCTGTAAAAAAATAACCAGGTGTTGTGGTGGGTGCCTGTAGTCCCAGCTACTCAGGAGGCTGAGGCAAGAGTCTCACTATGCCGCCCTTGGCAGAGTGCCGTGGCATCACAGCTCCCAGAACCTCCAACTCTTGAGCTTAAGTGATTCTCTTGCCTCAGCCTCCCAAGTAGGCTCCTGCCACAACGTCCAGCTATTTTTTGTTGCAGCTGTCATTGTTTAGCTGGCCTGGGCCAGGTTTGAACCCACCAGCCTTGGTGTTATGTGGCTGGTACCATAACCACTGTGCTATGGGCACCAAGCCCCTTTTGATATGCTCCACTAACACTTTGACTTTGGAACTCATATGATTATGTGGCTAATGGGAGGTAGATCTGTGGCCCTGAATTGCCTTCCATCACTGGAAGGAAGAGAAGCAACCAGGTGCCATGCAGACAGTGTAAACTAGCAATGTCAAGAGTTGGGCCTCGGTCCACAGGTTGACAAGGTAGGAGGGGAAGGGTCATGGCTGGAGGTCTCACCCTGCTAACACCAAAGGAGTGAGGGACAAGTGTCTTAGACCAGTGTGAAAATTAAATTCCCAGCAGAGGCAGAGGCAGAGGCAGGTGTACTGGCTTGTGGGTGCTGATGCATCCTCACTTTCATCCCTAGGGGAAAGTGGCCTTCCGTTGCCTGGACCCAGTTCCACACCCTATCAACTTTGGAGGCCCTCATAACTTTGTGCAAGTGCCTGGTTTCCCACGCCGTGGCCGCCTGGCAGTCTCCTTTCGCTTCCGCACATGGGACCTTACTGGGCTGCTACTTTTCTCCCGCCTGGGGGATGGGCTGGGCCATGTGGAACTGATGCTCAGTGAAGGGCAGGTCAACGTGTCCATTGCACAGAGTGGTCGAAAGAAGCTTCAGTTTGCTGCTGGTGAGGGAGTGGCAGGGGAGGCCTAAGCAGGCTAGAGGAAGGTAGAGGAACCCAGGGAGGCATAAGCCTGAACCCAGGCCTTTGCCTGCTGGAGAGGGTAGAGGGAGTGAAGGGAGGGGCTGGGAATTCCCAGAGTAGGGAAAAGGTGAATGTGGTTGGAGGCAGCTCAGAAGGATGATCTGAGGGGCTGAGGGCTCTGGGAGAAGCAGCAGCCTGAGACTCCTGGTATTCTCTAGTTCTGAGGGTCCCTGGAGATTCTGTTACTCATTTATGACTTTGCAACTCAGTCAGCTGCTGGGTCATGGATAATGAAGAGAGACATTCAGAGATGTCATCACTTCTGAAAGCAGTGTATACAGGGGCACATGGGCTGCTGCAGGAAGACAGAATGGAACTGCTGCTTTCTCACTCAAGACATTTTCCTATCCTAGTTGCTGCTTCCCTCCACCCATATCCATCATCTTTTCTTGTTTAGGGTACCGACTGAATGATGGATTTTGGCATGAGGTGAACTTTGTGGCACAGGAAAACAATGTAGTGATCAGCATTGATGATGTGGAGGGGGCAGAGGTTAGGGTCTCATACCCACTGCTGATCCGGACAGGGACCTCATACTTCTTTGGTGGTAAGTTGGTGGGGGCCAACCTGGTCAGACCCTTTTCTCTGGATGGGAAGGGCCCATTGAAGTCCACCCACATGGGGCCACATGAAGAGTTTTGTAGGGATCAAGCCCTGCCCCCCCCCACCCCCTTATCCTCTGAGGTCTTGGGGAGTGAAAGGTCATTGCCACAGTTTACACTTTGGTTCTGGCCTCCTTTCTTCCTTTATGTCTGGTTCCCTCTTGTCTTCTCCCTGGGGAGGGCCTTTGGGGTCTCCCCTCGGGAGGGCCTCACAGGGGTGGTTGCTTCAGGTTGTCCCAAGCCAGCCAGTCGATGGGACTGCCACTCCAACCAGACGGCATTCCATGGCTGCATGGAGCTGCTCAAGGTGGATGGTCAACTGGTCAACCTGACTCTGGTGGAGGGCCGGCGGCTTGGATACTATGCTGAGGTCCTCTTTGATACATGTGGCATCACTGATAGGTATCCAGAAGCCCCTCTCCCTAACAAGAGACGACCTCTCCAAAGCCCAGTTCCGTGGGAATCTCCCAGTGGGATTATTGTTTCCCAATAACCTCTCTCCTCCTTGTCTCTGCTCCTTAGGCCTCTGCTTCAGGATGATTCTTCCTTGACCTCTCACCTATTTTTAATTTTAAAGTGACATCCCAGAATGGAAATGAAGCACTTGTTTTTGTGCGGGGGAATAAGGCATATTTTGTTCTTTGGGGGAAGGAGAATAGTAGTACTTGAGCCCTGAGGACCACCTTGCGCCCCTGCATCTGGGCAGTGGCTAGTTAGGCGGCACTTGTCTCTCCAGGACAGAAGCTTGCAGGGGTCAGTCCCCACTCTCATGTGCTCAGTAAGGCTCTTTCCCTTGGTGCTGACCCCTTCCCCAGGTGCAGCCCTAACATGTGTGAGCATGATGGACGCTGCTACCAGTCTTGGGATGACTTTATCTGCTACTGTGAACTGACAGGCTATAAGGGCGAGACCTGCCACCAACGTAAGCCAGATGGGGAATAGGATAGAGGCAGGGATCGGGAGGTCAGGTGGTTTCCAGGGATCATGAGTTCACTAGAGATGATGGGGCTAGTCCTTCTAGCTCTCTATCTCCATAACTGCCATTTCCCACCCTACCACCTACCAGCTTTATATAAGGAATCCTGTGAGGCTTACCGGCTCAGTGGGAAAACTTCTGGAAACTTCACCATTGATCCTGATGGCAGTGGTCCCCTGAAGCCATTTGTAGTGTACTGCGATATCCGAGGTAAGTGGTTCTGATGTGTGGTAAGGGGTCAGCTGACAAAGCAATGCAGGGCAGAAAATTAAATTGGTAATGGTGGCTTGCCACCTGTGGCTCAAGCAGCTAAGGTGCCAGCCACATGCACCACCAGCCCAGGCCTGCCAAACAACAGTGATGGCTGCAACCAAAAAATAGCCCGGTGTTGTGGCGGGCACCGATAGACCCAGCTACTTGGGAGGCAGAGGCAAGAGAATCGCTTGAGCCCAGGAGTTGGAGGTTGCTGTGAGCCGTGATGCCACAGCACTCTACCCAGGGCTACAGCTTGAGGCTCTGTCTCAAAAAAAAAAAAAAAATTGGTGGTGGTAAATAGGGACAGAGAAGAAAGGAGGAATTTGTAAGCTGAGTTGCAGCAGTAATGATGGAAGTGGCCAGGAAGGTAGGTGGAGAATGCCTATCTCTAGCCAAGCTCTGTCCCTCCCCTTCCTCAGAGAACCGAGCATGGACAGTTGTGCGGCATGACAGACTGTGGACAACTCGAGTGACAGGTTCCAGTATGGAGCGGCCATTCCTGGGGGCTGTCCAGTACTGGAATGCGTCCTGGGAGGAGGTCAGTGCCCTGGCCAATGCCTCCCAGCATTGTGAACAGTGGATCGAGTTCTCTTGCTATAATTCTCGGCTGCTCAACACTGCAGGTGAGAGCTGGGGTCAGGGAGGTGGAGGAGACACCAATGGGGGCCTGAGAGGACAGAGAGTTCCCTGGGCTAGGGAATTCAAGCTAGGCTCTGGGCCACTTGGAAGGGCAAGAGGAGCCCAGAAGCTCATGGAGGGACAGGGCTGGAAGCTGCCTGCACCTTTTCCCCAGGAGGCTACCCCTACAGCTTTTGGATTGGCCGAAATGAGGAGCAGCACTTCTACTGGGGAGGCTCCCAGCCTGGGATCCAGCGCTGTGCCTGTGGTCTGGACCGGAGCTGTGTGGACCCTGCCCTGTACTGCAACTGTGATGCTGACCAGCCCCAGTGGTGAGGAAGCAGGGGCAAAGGGACAGGAATTTCAGGACTCTAGGGGGAGCTGAGTGGCAAGGGACTGAGCCATTGGATCCTGCCCCCACAGGAGAACTGATAAGGGAATGCTGACCTTTGTGGACCATCTGCCTGTCACTCAGATTGTGGTAGGGGATACAAACCGCTCCACTTCTGAGGCCCAGTTCTTCCTGAGGCCTCTGCGCTGCTATGGAGACCGTGAGTGGCAGACCCCTTTTATGTGCCTTCCCTGGGTTGGCTCTCCAGTGTCTAGAATCTAGGCCACCTGACCCACTGGGGGTCTCTAGGGAACACTGTCCAGTGCCCTGGCTCCTGCTGTTATGTGACCCTCATCTTCGTTGTTCTTCTGCATCTTACTACTCCTTCCTTCCACTCCTTGGTCTCCTTGGCCACCCTACCTCTCCTCCTTAGCCCTACCTTCCCCACCCCCACCTCCACCATGTTCCCTTCCTCCTCCACCCTCCAGACTCGCTGACAAGGACTTCCTCCATCTGGTTTTGTAGGAAATTCCTGGAACACCATCTCCTTCCACACTGGGGCTGCACTACGCTTTCCCCCAATCCGTGCCAACCACAGCCTTGATGTCTCCTTCTACTTCAAGACCTCAGCACCCTCCGGAGTATTCCTAGAGAATATGAGGGGCCCTTACTGCCAGTGGCGCCGGCCCTATGTGCGGGTGGAACTCAACAGTGAGCAGACAGACTGGGAGGGCCACAGGGTGGATGAAAGAGGTCTCTGGGAGAGACACCAGTATGTAGAGGCTGGAGCAAAAGACCAGGGCAGGTGCCCTATGAGAGGCAGCATGGAAAGGGCTTGAGATGACCCTGGGTTCTGGCCCTTAGCTGGCCTAAATGGCTGGCCAAGTAACCTTGGACTGTCACTTCACCTCTCTGGGCCTTAGGCCCATAATTTTGTGAATAGGGAAGCTGGACTCCCTCTTCTCTTCCACTGCTGACTAGCTATCTTCTAGCTTGAGAGATGAGGCTGGGAAACTGGCTCTGTGGATCTGCAATATGGGCAGAACCAAAGGTATGAGGCTCTAAGCAGCTTTTAAGTTTTGTCCCAGGCTATGGACATATTCAAGGACCTCTAAAGAGGTGAAGAAGAGAGGTTGTATTGGGCAAGAAGTCTATGAGGGATTTTGGAAGTCTGAGTCCTTTTCTCCCCCTGCCCTCCATCACACTGTCTAGCATCCCGGGATGTGGTCTTCGCCTTTGATGTGGGGAATGGGGATGAGAACCTGACAGTGCACTCAGATGACTTTGAGTTCAATGATGATGAGTGGCATCTGGTCCGGGCTGAAATCAACGTGAAACAGGCTCGGCTGCGAGTGGATCACCGGCCCTGGGTGCTGAGGCCCATGCCCCTGCAGACCTACATCTGGCTGGAGTATGACCAGCCCCTCTATGTTGGTGAGTAGTAATCCAGAGGCAGGTCTAATGGCTCTTTTACCTGCCCATCCTCCCAAAACCACTCTCCTTGTTTCTAGGAACCCCATGTCTTAGATCCCAATCCCCTCTGCTTCAGAATACCATCCCCCCCCCTTTCCCTTTATCCCTGGTATCCTGATCCATTCTTCCAGCCCCTTTGGCTCCCTTCCCAACCGCCATACTGACTGATTCTACTTTTCCCAGGATCTGCAGAGCTTAAGAGACGCCCCTTCGTGGGTTGCTTGAGGGCCATGCGTCTGAATGGAGTGACTCTGAACCTGGAGGGCCGTGCCAATGCTTCTGAGGGTACCTCACCCAACTGCACAGGCCACTGCGCCCACCCTAGGTTCCCCTGTTTCCATGGAGGCCGCTGCGTGGAGCACTATAGCTACTACACATGTGACTGTGACCTCACAGCTTTTGATGGGCCATACTGCAACCATGGTCAGTGTGATTGGTTATGGGGGGACAAGGAGCCATACTGTGTAATGGGATATAGGGAGAACAGGGAAGGAAAGTGGTATAAAGCAAGCATTAGGGGAAACTAGAGTCGTCCCCATGTTCCTGAGTTCTGACCTTAGGGGGTCAGGCAGCTGTAGATACTGAGTGACACCAAAGTGGGACAGGGAGGGACAGTATAACTAGCTGGTGCAAAAAAAAAAAAAGCTCAAAAGCATAAAACAAATATGTGTAACTTTCCCATCTTCCCACTATCCCAAGGTGACACAAACATATTGCCTTTAGGTTGCAGGATGCCCTTCTATGCCATTTCCTGCTTGATGATTGCTGCGTTCCTAAAATGTGTCTCTGACCTGGCGCTTGGTTAGGCAAGGCTTGACATGTACTATAGCAAGAGTCTGCACAGATACTCAGACTGAATCCTCCCCAAATCTGACCCAGGGAGAGGCAAGGGCAGGCAGGTTACTAGGGGGAGGAATCTGGGGGACTAGAGAAATAC
Organism: Nycticebus coucang; assembly: GCF_027406575.1. Classification (NCBI taxonomy): domain Eukaryota; kingdom Metazoa; phylum Chordata; class Mammalia; order Primates; family Lorisidae; genus Nycticebus; species Nycticebus coucang. The sequence continues at coordinate 58,345,260 of NC_069797.1, forward strand.
GTGGACATGGGGATGAACAGAAGACTTCCGGTCTTAAATTGGAAGTATGAATAGTGGCACACAGGTAGACAGTGCCCCAAAATGTATACATATTTTAAGAAAGGAAAATGTATTAGAATGGTAATACTCATTACATACTGATAATGTTTGTTATCTTGTATATTGTATCTTGTATCTCCTGTAATTGCAAAAATCAAATGTGATTTGACTGTTACCTTTTTTTTTTTTGAGACAATGTCTCAAGCTGTCGTCTTGGGTGGAGTGCTGTGGCATCACAGCTCACAGCAACCTCAAACACTTGGGCTTAAGCAATTCTCTTGCCTCCGCCTCCCAAGTAGCTGGGACTACAGGCACCTGCCACAATGCCTGGCTATTTTTTCTTTTTGGTTGCAGTTGTCATTGTTTAGCAGGCCCGGCTGGGTTCGAACCCGCCACCCTTGGTGTATATGGCCGGCGCCCTGCTGACTGAGCTATAGGCACCACCAACTGTTACCATTTTAATACAATTTTTTGCACTCTTAAAATACGTATACAAATTTGGGGGGGCACCCCTATATACTGGGTGGGGTCAGGATACCTCAATTCCAATCTTGGCTCTGCACATACTATATGTCCTTAGACAAGTCACTATCCATCTGTGAGCCTCAGTTTCCCATTAAAATTGCTGGGGTTGGATTAGAGCAGTGGTTCTCAACCTTCCTAATGCTGCGACCCTTTAATACAGTTCCTCATGTTGTGGTGTCTCCCACCCATATGGGGGCATTAGGGAGGTTGAGAACCACTGGATTAGATGACCTCTTAAATTTCTTTTGGCCATGAAATTCTGTTCTGTGATAGAAGGGCTCAAGGGGACCTAAGTAGTAGTAAATGGAGGGTTATGAGCATGGCAGAAACTGAGGCAAGTCTTGGGGGTATATGTGGCATAGAAAACTTCCACATTTGGGAGCAAGGATGTGGGGGCCCTGAACTCACTGCCTCTGCCTGCAGATATTGGCGGTTTCTTTGAGCCGGGCACCTGGATGCGCTATAACCTGCAGTCGGCCCTGCGCTCTGCAGCCCGCGAATTCTCCCACATGCTGAGCCGGCCAGTGCCAGGCTATGAGCCTGGCTATATCCCGGGCTACGACACTCCAGGCTATGTGCCTGGCTACCACGGCCCCGGATACCGCCTGCCTGACTACCCCCGGCCTGGCCGGCCCGTGCCTGGCTACCGAGGGCCTGTCTACAACGTTACGGGGGAGGAGGTCTCCTTCAGCTTTAGCACCAACTCCGCCCCTGCCGTCCTGCTCTACGTCAGCTCCTTTGTGCGTGACTACATGGCTGTGCTCATCAAGGAAGATGGTGAGCTCCCCCTCAATGCCAGTGTCCCCCAGGTGCCCTAATTCTTGTAACTATTCACTAATACAAGGACCCAAGCGTCCTTAGAAGATGAGGCCGTGGGAGCTGAGACCCCAAATTTCTCTCCCCACCCCCACAGGGACCCTGCAGCTACGTTATCAGCTGGGCACCAGTCCCTATGTGTACCAGCTGACCACCCGCCCAGTCACTGATGGCCAGCCCCACAGCATCAATATCACCCGGGTCTACCGCAACCTCTTCATCCAGGTTTGTATAGAGGGAAGTGAACCAATGCAGATCACAACCTGGTGATCTCAGGTGTGACAACCAGGAAAATGTCAAAGACTTAACACTGGTAAAGCACATTTTAGTGTGCAAGGGATTCTCACATGTGTCACTCCCTGTGACCCTCACAACAGCTGGGTGAGGTAGTTCAGGATGGCAGGGGTTCTTACCGTCTTCATTTTACAAACCAGTAAACAGGCTCAGAAAGTAGAGTGGTTTTCCCAAGTCAAACTGCTAGTAAGCTGCCAAAGATTGGTGTTGGGGTTTTTAAAAAACATATCAAATACTACACTGGGTCCAGGAGTTGCAGTTGCCCAGTTTGGACTGAATGGAACTTACCTGGTTGGCATCACCAGTTTGGACAGAGTTAGAGTTCTTTTGTGGTCTCAGTCACCTTCCCTTACTGCCCCCACCCCATCCTCACTCAGGTGGACTACTTCCCACTGACAGAACAGAAGTTCTCCCTGTTGGTGGACAGCCAATTGGACTCACCCAAGGCCTTGTATCTGGGGCGCGTGATGGGTAAGCTGTGAGTGCGGGTGAGTTTGGGGCAAAGAGTTCTGGGTAAGGTCCTGGAGCCTAATGGAGAGTGAAGGAACTGGGAATGGCAGTGAGGGTGGTAAGAAAGATGAGTGGGGAACCTACAGATGGAGGGAGGGGCAGGGCCTCTGAGTGGTCCAAGCCCCTCTTTCTGGGCCCACCTCTCCCTCAGAGACAGGAGTCATTGACCCAGAGATCCAGCGCTACAACACCCCAGGTTTCTCAGGCTGTCTATCTGGTGTTCGATTCAACAATGTGGCCCCCCTGAAGACCCACTTCCGATCCCCTCGACCCATGACTGCTGAGCTGGCTGAGGCCCTTCGAGTTCAAGGAGAACTGTCTGAATCTAACTGTGGCGCTATGCCACGCTTTGTCTCAGAGGTGCCTCCTGAGCTTGACCCCTGGTATCTTCCCCCAGGTACACCCGGAGGACACAGAAGAGGGAAGTGGGTATGACAGGGAAGGGAAATGATTCTTAACTTGGTAGAGGGACCTCCTGACTGGTGCTCTCTCCTCCTCAGACTTTCCGTACTACCATGATGATGGATGGGTGGCCATACTCTTAGGCTGTAAGTAGCAATGATCACCAATCTCCCAAGACCACACTCTGACTGGCAGCAGTCTCTCCTTGCCCTGATCCCCATGGCTGAGGGATGGTCGGCTGCATGATGGTACAAAGGTTAAGACAGGGTGTACTGAAGGAAGTACACAGAGTGGACATAAAGTTCGTGTGCAACTTAAAAATGCTAAATTGCACACGAACTTTTTGTCCACCCTGTATATTGAGCTGGAAATATTTTAATGTTTGAGGGTGCTCTAAATTTTTAATTGAAATGAGATATTAAAATGAGCTATAGTTAATAGATGGGGAGATAGGGGTACAGTAACATCTAGAGAGATGAAAAAGTAGGGTAACAGGAAGGTAGAAAAGAGAATATTAGAACTAGAAGTTGGCAGGGGATAAGCTAGGAATTCAGACTTACAGACCTATAGGAATAGCTTTGTGTGGTTGGAAGCTGACTGTCATACATATAGGTTTTTGACCAAAGTGTATAGTTATGTGTGTTTCTATGAGTAGGTGAAATCCCAGAGATCTGCTCTGAATTGTTCCCTTTCTTCCTTTCAGTTTTGGTGGCCTTCCTGCTGCTCGGGCTAGTGGGAATGTTGGTGCTTTTCTATCTGCAACATCATCGCTACAAGGGCTCCTACCACACCAATGAGCCCAAGGCGACCCATGATTACCATCCTGGAAGCAAGGCCCCTCTACCTGCTTCAGGCCCTGCCCAGGCCCCCACTCCTACACCAGCTCTTACCCAAGTTTCAACCCCAGTCCCAGTCCCAGTCCCAGCCCCAGCCCCAGCCCCTGGCCCTGGCCCTGGCCCCCAGGACCAGAATCTACCCCAGATCTTAGAGGAATCCAGGTCTGAATGAATCAGAAGGGCTTCAGGGACCAAGTTCAATTCTTCTGAATTCCCCAAATCCTGTCTCTTCCCAACCCTGTCAAGGACATTTGGCTCCTCTTAGCTGGCTCTGCTTATCCAGAGGATACCCACCCCAACTCCCAACCCCCATCCACCCTCCTAAGTTTGGTGGGCAGAGCTACAGATGGGACCCAAGGGAGTGGCTGAGCCTCACTGCCTAAACCAATGCCCTGCTCAGTACCATTTCCCCAGGCTCCTGGCTGTTTGCCTGCCCAAAGGAGAAGCCTCAGGGGGTTGAGGCAGGCCCATCCTGCCATCCCTGTCCCAGCTGCTGCCAGGGATTAACAAGAATGATGGGGAGATTAACTGCCTCCCTTCCAACACATACTGTCAGCTGGGACAGATGTGTGGGATTGCAGGGTCGTCCAGGGTATGGGGGGAGGAGGCTGCTAAATCCTACCCCCAGCCTCTCCCCACCCTGCAGAATGTCTTCCATCTGTGTCCACTCAGCTGGGGGCTAGGGAGAGCTTCATTGCTGTCCCTCACTCCCTTTTTGTTTTTTACACAGAGACCAAGAGGCCTCAGATTAGCACCTTAGTACCTCCGCTGCTTCACATGCTTTAGCCAAAGCCATAAAAATCCTACAATGTAAAATAATGCAGACCCCCCCAACTAGCCCGCCCTCTAGTCTTCCACCCTTTCCCAAGACATGCAATGGCCTTGGTGCCTGCCCAGAGGCTTAGCCCCATCCAGTGCATGAGGAACCCCCTTCCTCCGCTCAGAGATGCTGCTGCTTTTGCCCAGGAGGTCATATTCTTTATATATATTTTTTGTTGCATAGTCTCTCCCTAGAGAAACTCTATATATAATTCTAATTTTTAAATTATTTGTTTATATATAAAAGAAAAACTCAGTCAGCTGTCCTGTCCTGTGCCCAGTCTGTAGTTTGCTTCTCCAGTGGTGGAAGTCTCATGAGGCCTACTGGTCACTCACCAGCCTGGTCTGGCCTCTACTCTGAAGCAGGGCTGAGCGTGTTGTGCTCTCAGACTTGGAGCTGTTCCAATAAATCAGAGTGGCAGAGCCCCAGTCTGTGTGTGGTAGCTGACGTCGTGGTTAAGGGATAAGTGGGATGACTTTAAAGGAACTAATCTAAGGGCTTAGGAATTTCCAGGGGGAGCTCTCAGAATCCTTGCATCACCTGCCAGGGGCCTGGTACTGGTACTCTTGCCAGATCTCCTGCCTCCCCCATACCCAGATCTCAGTCAGGTAAGTGGTGATCAGAATGCTGAAGCATCAGGCCAAACCTGCTTCTGGATGGCCATCCTTGAGTCCTTCCAGCCCCAAAGCACACAGTACACAACCTGCCAAAATGGATTCTAACACTTTATTCAGATAAGAGGTTCACAAGCCACAGGACTTTAAAGTGCGTGAAATTCACTGGCAACAAAGCCGCACATAACACCAGCCTCCCCCAGGCCCCACCACCTTGCTCCATCCATCATTACCTATGGGGGGAGGGGTTGACACCCGTCATTAAAGATAGGGGACAGCAGGGACAAAGGATGGGAGGAACAGAAGGATTAGTGGTCTGAAACTGGGAAAAGAGGGCTTGGCCACAGTGATTCTGCTCACTGAGGGGAGCATGGGATCAGTCCAACCTCTCAAAGGATGGAACAAAAAAAAAAAACAACTTTCACACTCCTCACAGACAGCCCCTGGCATTTCAGATGGGACTAATCCTTCACTTCATCTGTCTCAGTTCCCCACTATAATTTATGAGTAATTCAGAGCCCCCAGTCCAGCTTGAGGGTCTCCCTGATACATACAATGAACACAGCAGATGTAGATTTCAGAATCAAGCTGGGTGCTGGCCCCACTGGGAGGGAGAAGGCTGGGCAGGTGCTGGGTGCAGGGTGCATGTGTGCCCACCAGAATGGCGAGTAGGAGTATGTGAGTGTGTGTGTGCACATCCCATGCAAATCCCTTAGAGACAGCTAGGCCACAGGGGAACCCTATTTCTCTCTTCATGAGACACTCAGCAGGGTGGGAGGAAGGAAATGGCCAGAGGAGACCAGGGAAGAGAGGCTCAGACTCCCCAGAAGAGAGACGTCAGTTCCCTATTCTGTTACTCCCTAGGCTGGTCTGTACCTGCCTGAGTCCTTCCCACCCAGCATAATGCCAATTGTTCCCTGTCAGCTCAGCACACAGGCCCCGGACACAGGGCAGCAGCTCTTGTTGGCCCCATTCTTGTTAATTTCTTCTATGTCAAGCCAGCTCCTTCTGCCTCCTCCAGGAGATAAGGCAAGACTGGAGGAGAATCTTTCACACCTTCTTCTCCTTCCCTCAGGAGCAGAGACCTTGGGAGACTTTAGCGCAAATTCCACCCCAATATATAGACCTTCTAAAAGAAATAGTAAAGTGCTTTGCTCTGCATGAATCCCAGAGAAATGGCACCACAGACAGGACAGGTGTTCTGCCTGCTTCTTCAAATACTCTCTACCAGTGTGCCCCACACATGTGATGCCATCCTAAATGCGTGCAATTTAGCCCCTCACCCATCTCCAAACACATATTGCTAATTCACCCTTTCCAAACAGCAGGTGCTACAGACAGGAAAGTAGATCACACCAATGACCTTTGCCCTCTCTAGTCTAGGCCTGTGCCTCCCTACCCTGAAGAGATAAACAACACAAGCCCTTAGGCCTACCCTCTATGGAGAATGGAAGGCCAAGGAAAAACTACAAATCCAGCAAATCAAGGTGCTCACACCCTGCCAGGTTCATACCTTGCCCAGGTGTTCACACTTTGCCAGGCTCACATCTTGCCCAGGTGCTCGTACCTTGCCAGGCTCACACCTTGCCCAGGTGCTCACACTTTGCCAGACACACCTTCTGAAACTTCTTCAGTGGCAGCCTAACATCCACTGCAGCCACTTACTCAGAGCTTTGGAAGGAGCAGGAGTGCTGACACCTCTTTCCAGGTCTCTGACAACACTTAACCCATCTCTCCTCAGAGCACACCGAGAAGGCTTTCTCAGGGCTTCCTGGGCCCAGGTTTAGCAGTTTACTGTCATCAGGCCTGTTCTCATGGAAGGATGCCACATAGCTTTTCTCACACTGGCCTTAAACATCCGCACTTAGAATCCATACTCTTTCAGTGTGAACCCTGCCCTGAGGGAAGAGATGGTAAGGTGAACCATTTCCCTCTGAGTTCATCTGTGCTACGTGCCAGGCTGGCCTCTGACTCATCACCTGTAGGCTCCAGGGGCCACATTTCACTCAGTCTGTCCCCTCTAGGTCTTAGGATCATAGAGATAAGCCTGGCACCCCCCAATTACATAAGGACCCTTGATTAGAAAAGCTAAAATCACAGGCTAACACTTGTTAGGAATTGCCTAAGTGGAGTCCTGAGGCTCACAGCCTGGGGAGCTGACACGAAGTCACACCTAAGTCACTCACCCCAGCCTGTGCTCATTTCCTCTGAGATGCAGATGCAGTCTCCCACCCCTGCAACTCTCTCCCCAGGGAGACCAAGGCCTAGCTGCCTGTCTCCCCTCTCACTGAGACAGTCTTATGCCCACTGGACAAAGCAGAGGCCTCACTATAGAGGGTGGATAGGGGGGTTTCTTGGTGTGGTAGACACAGTGCAGGATTTTTGAGCAGCAGTGTTGTAAGCATGAAAGCCAAGACAGTGCCGCTACTGTAAGCGCTGGTGTGGGTCTGGAGGGCTAAAAGACATCGGTCTCTCTCTCGATCCCCACATACTTGAGGGCGTCAGCTTGGCTGTACCTGTCCCAGAGCAGAGAGAAGGAACCAGGTTACTCTCAAGGCTCTTAGGATTGAAAGGGTGGAGACCCTCCTGTTTCACTTCCCCTCCCAGCCACTAACAGCCGTTTATACTGTTCCCACTTTTGAGGTAAGGCCCCAGGAGTGAGAAGAAACAAAGCCTTAACCACAAGGCCCATTCCTTCATCCATATTATCCACCCTAAGCCCCAAATCTATTCCAACAGCCACCCCTTCTGCCTCTAGAGCCACCTTCTGTGGATCATTACTGCCTACCTTACCTATAATCAAAGAAGAGCTCTTCGCCAGCTTGAATTGCCCTCTTGGCAAAGATCCCAATCCGATGATCTCCATTTACCATGACCACTGCAAACAGGATAAACCAAAGGCTAGGTCAACTTCAAGTCAACCATTAGTAGGATGCTAGGCTGATTTCCTCCAAATTTCCAGTGAAAACATAAATCAAATGGAATTAAAAGCAGTCAAGGAAGGTAGTTGTCTCTACGCTTTTAGATCTGTTATTCTGGGCAGTGATACGGAGAAAGAATTATCTTTAAATCCTTTTTGTGAGAGTGTTTGTAATGTATTCAGTGGAAAAAAAAGCAAAATATAAAACTGAAAGAGGGGCTTAAAATGATATGATACCAGACATTAATTGTGATTACCTCTGGACAAAAAATAACTCGAGTTATGAAAAAAGTTGAACAATGCATAGAAATCCTATAAATGCAGCATTTATCTCCTGTTCCACCTCTCAGGTCACTGAGAACCCACCTTTGGCATAACAGTTGGGATTCACTGAATGGTTTGCAAATCGAATTTTGTTTCCTTTCCGAGTAGCATCCACTACAAAATCTATATAAAGCAAATCAAGGAAGACCATGAGCATAGCAGGCAACTCCACAGCTTCTTTAGCCCAAATTTAGAATCAATTAAACAATAACAGATGCAAGTTAGTCCACTGGGAATTCTGAAGCCCAGTGTACTAACAGAAGCATGGGAAAGCAAGCAGCCTAAGAATTCAGCCTCATGTGGGAGCTCTCCTTTGGGTTGCTTCCTCTTTGTTTGAATTATGATGGATTTTCTCTTCCCATCTATTGTGTAGGGAGATTTCTTTTCTATTCTTTTTCTTTTTTTTTTTTTTGAGATACAGTCTCACTATATCGCAGTGCCATGGTGTCACAGCAATCTCAAACTCCTGGGCTTAAGTGATTCTCTTGCCTCAGTCACACCACAACACCAATTTTTTTGTTACAGCTGTCATTGTTGATTTTAGCTGGCCTAGGCTGGGTTCAAACTCACCAGCCTTGGTGTATGTGGCTGGCGCCTTACCCACTGAGCTACGGGTGCTGACCTATTCTTTTTTTTTTTTTAAACAGAGTCTCACTTCGTTGCCCTGGGTAGAATGCTGTAGTATCATAGGTCACAGCAACCTCAAACTCTTGGGCTCAAGCAATCCTCTTGCCTTAGCCTCCTGAGTAGCTCAGACTATAGGTACCTACCACAAAGCTGGGCTATTTTTAGAGATGGGGAATAGCTCTTGCTCAGGCTGGTCTTGAACTCCTGAGCTCAGGAGATCCACCTGTCTTGGCCTCCAAAAGTGCTAGGACTATAGGCATGAGCCACCGTACCTGGCTGTGTAGGGAGATTTCTGAGGTATAAGTGCTCATGCTCTTATTACAAACACAATCCAGAACCAGAGATTCTCCCAAAGCAAGTCAACTTTGGCCCATGGGGTCTCTGAATTCCATCTTGCTCCCTTGCACTATGCATCTCTTGGAAGACTGAGAGCTGATCTTGAACCTGGATTACAGCAAGGGACATTTGGCATAAAGACCACCTTGAGACAAGACGAGGAGACTCCATACCATTGTTGAGGTTGAAAAGAAAGCTGGACATGTATTTGTCATAGACCTTTCCTCGTCGATCAGCCTCATCCTGAGAGATAAGCTGGAGAGACAGAAAATGAACAAACATGGGGTATCAGTATGCCTGCTCTGGGCGTGATACCCTGCCCCTAGAAAGAGCTGGGAGAGGGCAGTGTCAAACATGGATGCTTACTGAGTACCATGATGAGAATCATAAGAGAGAGAGTTCCCAGCTTACATTGTTTCAATTCCCACCCAGGCTGACCAGTATGGAGGCAGAAGAGAGCCCCACTACCACTCCCTCATGTGGCTGGAGTTGCCAAAGAGTTAAAGAACTGTGGTTTGTTTCAGGACTGCAAAGAGTTCTGTGGGGTCCCCCACCCCCATCCCTCCTTGCCAGAGGTCACATGAGAACTCAGCTGAGTTATTTGGAGATTAATTCAAAGAAGCCTGGCCCACAGAAAATCAGAGTTTCTTATCAGTATCTCCCCAGTAAGAATGTGGGCCAAATCTATAGCACTTACCTCACCACAATATTCAGAAATGAATTCGTTCTTCTGCACAGACTCTTTAATGAAGGTGCCCCATCCGGCCACATCTGAGGGGGCCAGCAGCAGGTGCTGAGGAAGAGAGCCAAGCCTCAGCCTATAGGGCTTATGTGAGTGAGGGTGTGTGCGCTGATGTGTTTGCTGGGGGGCAGAGTGGAAAGAACCAGCAACTATTAAGAGGATCTGAAAGCAGAAAAAGGTCTGAACTATTCTATTCTGTGGTGGTGGTGGTGGGGGGGGCAGACAAAAAAGGGAGGTGGTAAAAAGAAACAGGACACCTCTACTTTTAAACTGGGAACCTCTCAGACCTGCCTCTATGGGAATCCACTGCTATGTAAGAGGAAAAACTAGACAACTTCAATGATGCATCTACCTCTCTGCCTGTTTCAGTCTGGCCAGCGCAAGGGGCCACTTTTCTAATCTCTCACTAGGACAGGGAACTTTATTACTGCAGTAAATATGTGTCTTTTAGGCTTTATCAACCACTCTCACAAACCATCTAAGTAACCAGTGGAAAGAGGATGCCCAGGACTATTCTTTCTTTTTCACCTCAGTATTTGGTGCAGGGTCCTGAGAAAAGGCCTTACCTTCTTCAGGCCACGCTGGATGCTGCAGTTTTTACAGGAAACCACCTTGCAATCCCAGTGCTCTGAGGCCCCACAGGTGAGACACAAGTCGGGGTCACACTCTCGCACTGCCAGATAGCATGGACACTGCTTAGTATTGCACTGAGTCTTACAGCGACAGCCAGGGAAACGATTCTGGCCTGGGTGGGAAGACAGGTGAGGTTAAGAAGAGAAGCAGCAGCTGGGCACCCATAGCTCAATGGTTAGAGTGCCGGCTCCATGCACTGGGTTGGCGGGTTTGAACCTAGCCTGGGCCTGCTAAACAAACAAACAAAAAAAAGGAGGGAAGCAAAGAAATAAATGTCATGTGTTCAAGGATGCTTTGGCAAAATGGGAGAGAAGATCCTTTTCTAACAAACACTTGTCTTTTTCTTTTTTTTGTAGAGACAGAGTCTTACTTTATGGCCCTCGGTAGAGTGCCATGGCATCACACAGCTCACAGCAACCTCCAACTCCTGGGCTTAAGCGATTCTCTTGCCTCAGCCTCCCGAGTAGCTAGGACTACAGGTGCCTGCCACAACGCCCAGCTATTTTTTGGTTGCAGTTCAGCCGGGGCCGGGCTTGAACCGCCACCCTAGGTATATGGGGCCGGCGCCTTACCAACTGAGCCACAGGCGCCGCCCCAAACACTTGTCTTTTTCTTAAGAGAAAATGGAGTGCCTCCTAATATTCATGCCTGCAAATAAAAAATGTAGGTATAGGTCAGGTGTGGTGGCTTGTACCTATAATCCTAGCACTGTAAGAGGCTGAGGCAGGAGGATTGCTTGAGGCCAGTAATTTGAAACTCTGTCTCTACTAAAAATAGAAAAATAAGCTGGGCATGATGGTGTGCATCTCTAATCGCAGCTACCTGGGCAGCTGAGGCAGGAGGATTGCTTGAGCCCAGGAGTTTGAGGCTGTAGTGGCCTATGATGATGCATTGCTCTCTAGTGCAGGAAGCAGAGCAAGACTCTGTCTAAAAAAAAAAAAAAAAAAAAAGGAAAGAAAGGATAAAGAAAAAAGCAGGTGTATCTCCTAGAGATTCCCAACAATGCTCTCCCTCCTCCTGAGATGGAAAGTACCCCCAGAAGAAACAAAATCTGTGCTTTTCACTGTACATCCTCACCATCAAAACAAGTATCATTATGAGAACAGAATGCATCCGTTCTATGGCACCTTCCTCCACCCACTGCCCGCCCTAGTACAAGCACCTTTCTGCTGTGGCTAAGATTGATATCTACTATGGGTGAGGAGGTATTTCCAGCATACCCGCCTGGGTATGCAAGTTCTCCAAGCTCTGGGGACTGCCATCAAACTGTTCAGCCCTGAGTGGGGAAGGGCACAGGGTGAGGTATAAGAAGTGAAAGAGAAGCACCGTTAGCCTCTGCTGACATCCAGGCTCCTGTCTCCTACCTGATATTAAGATTCCACCTAGTAAGTAAAAACAGATGGCACCTGAAAGAGATTTGAATCAAAACTATTTGATATTTTTTTTTGAGATAGGGTCTTGTATTATTGCCTGGGCATGAGGGGAATGGCATGGTCACAGCTCACTATAATTCTGAACTTTTGCCTCAGCTTCCTGAGTAGCTAGGGATACAGATGCCTGCTACCATGTCCAGCTAATTTTTAAATTTTTTTTAGAGCTGGTATCTTGCTATATTGCTGAGGCTTGTCTGGAACTCCTGGCCTCAAGCAATCCTCCCACCTCAGCCTCCCAAAGTATTGGGATTATGGGCACCTGGCCCCCAGATTTCCATGTTTCTTTCTTTCTTCTTCTTCTTTTTTTTTTTTTTTTTTTGTAGAGACAGAGTCTCACTTTATCGCCCTCAGTAGAGTTCTGTGGCATCACACAGCTCGCAGCAACCTCCAACTCCTGGGCTTAGATGATTCTCTTGCCTCAGCCTCCCAAGTAGCTGGGACTACAGGCACCCGCCACAACGCCCGGCTATATTTTTTTGTTGCAGTTTGGCCCAGGCTGGGTTTGAACCCGCCACCCTCGGTATATGGGGCCGGCGCCCTACTCACTGAGCCACAGGTGCCGCCCTTCCATGTTTCTTAATTCTCCTCTGGGAGGCAAAGTTGGAAGAGGTCTCATTACTGCATAATTGCTGCTTTTAAAATCATGAACCTTAGCGTTTTCCAAAAATGACTTTTTTTTTTCTTTGAGACAAAGTCTCACTATGTCGTCCTTGGTAGAGTGATATGGCATCACAGCTCACAGCAACCTCAAACTCTTGGGCTCAAGTGATTCTCTTGCCTCAGCCTCCTGAGTAGCTGGGACTACAGGCACCCGCCACATGCCTGGCTATTTTTTTGTTGCAGTTGCTTAGCTGGCCTGGGCCAGGTTCGAACCCACCACTCTTGGTGTATATGGCTGGTGCCGTAAACACTGTGCTATGGGCACCGAGCCCCGGAAAATGATTTTTCCATATCTTAAGCATCTTGTTTTGTCTGGAGAATGCCTAAAACACAGCTAACAGAGGTATCAGAAAGCCCACTAGCAGCAAAAGACAGAGCACGGGGGAAGCCTGGGACATAGTGAGGCTGACTATTTTGGTGACTACAGGGGAAATGTAGCACACTTACAGTCTGGGTTGCACTGGCAGAACTTCTCACAGAAATTCTGAGTCATGATGCAGGGGCAGGTGCTGTCACAGGGGCGGTCTGGGTGATCGCAGGGTTGGTAGTTGTACACTTGTGTGGAAGAGTTATCTAGGAGAGAGAAGAATAGAGCTGGCACTGCTACAACCCTGCTCCCCAGCTGCTCTACTGACCAAGTGTCTAATCACCCACTTCAAAGGAGACTGAACTATCACCTTAGTCACACATTTAACACTTAGAAGATATCACAGGTAACCCCTGTTCATAAGGCAAGACAGGGTGATTTGCTTTGTGGGGAGGGTGTGGAGATAGTGTGGAACAGCAGGACAGATATTCTAAACATTAAACGAGGTCTGGAACCCAGTAAATGACACACTGCAAAAGTCAGAGACCATTAGGCCTGAACTCTGCACCCTAAGAGGCCTTCTCAGTTGCAGTGAGAAGCTGAGCTGTTCTCAGCTGCTGCAGAGAAATGTGCAATGAGCGGAAGCAGTGCAGGGTCAGCACCTGCAGCCATAGGTCGGGCAGGGTGATGGTCACAGAACAAGACCTCATATTGAACTGATTAAGAACACCCTGGTGAAACCAACCTTTCTTCAGCTGAATTTTCCTGCAGTGTGCAGCCCACAACCTGAAAAACAGAGAAAGGATGTTTCTGGCTCATGGCCCTTGGGAGCTCTACAGATGCAGATAAATGACAATGTAACTTGCAATCAGTGACTGTGGTTTGGTGATGAGGGTCAGGGTAGTATCCTCCCAAAGCCCTACTTTGGCTCACAGAAGCCAAGAGTCCATTCTAAATCCCATTGGCCCCTGCTACAAGATTTAAACTTAAACACGATCCCCTCCCAAACAAACATAAAAGGACAAAATACAGAAAAAAAACAAAGCCTAACCCTATATGTCTATTACAATGCTATTGTTTCGCTTTCCCTCTCCCTGCTGCTGAGGTGGAGATGTGGGGGAGTTTCAAGATGGAGAGGTAGAAAGGCCTTTCAGGATCTCTGAAAGGGAAGAGTCACAGGGATTTCCTTCTGTATCTAGAACTGGAGTAAGCTCCTTCCTTCGATGGGTGACAGTCATCAGGGAATACAGCCAGGAAGAGTGCCAATTTTTTAAAAATAACTTCCAACCCTAAGTAAAAGATAGCTAGAAGACAGTGTTATTATACAACTTAGAAAAACAATACAAGTGCCAACACAATGAAAAGGATTCTGGTCAGAGTTGAGAATGGGTAAGATGTTAACTGACCACCCAACAAGGAGAAATGGCTTCAGGGTGGAGCCCTGAGCACAGTTCATGTCCTACTGGCCAGGAGTGTCAATGGAAAATGAAAAACAGACAGTTATTTCACAGTCCACTGCATTGGGGACAAAGGAAGGGCTGGTCCATGGCACATACACTCAGGGAGCACTGAGAAGGGTGGCCCTCAGTTGTGTGATGCCAAACTGATGGGCTCACACAGCCTGTGCAGGAGCTAAAGAGGGAGGCAGATGGGAAGTCCAAGGGGAAGTCAGAGCACACAGGTTAACAGCCTGGCCACAGAGAATCCTTTGTCCTTGCCTGTGCTTCCTTTTCTTCTTCTGTGAGGGGTTCATGAGTTCGTCTGTTGGCAGCTTCAGGATAAGTGATTCTTTGACTGCAAACTGAAAGACCTGGAAGACAAATCCAACAGGGTCTGTCTCTCCTTCCCAGCAAAGTGGTCAAGTAAGTGGCCCTGCCGGGTGCTGGGGTTGGGTGGGACCTGGAGAGCTCACAGGTATCTCTTTAGTCAGGGAGAGACAGAATGCCATTGGGACATTGGGTCACTGGCTCTAAAATTAATTCCTAATCATTCATCCTGACTCCAGAAGGGAGAAATACTGAGCACAGTAATACCTTCCCTAGTCAGAAGCTACTTCTCTTTCTACCAAGCATGGGTAGAAGAGTGGGCTGATTCTTACCTACAGTCTCTGCTTCTTTTTAGGAAGGGCAACTTTGTGTGCCTTGCATACTGACAAGCAAGGCAGGACAGGAATGGTTCTACTGGGGTAAACACTAGCTCCCTCTGTTGGTATAAAGATGTCAGAGCCTTGACTGCTTTCACAGAGCAGCAGTTTGAAAATGCTGGCTCCTCCTGCCGCTTCTCTTCTAGCACTCTTTTCTCTCTCTCTCTCTCTCTCTTTTTTTTTTTTTAAGACAGTCTTACTTTGTCACCCTTTGTAGAGTGCTGTGATGTCATAGCTCACAGCAATTGCTTAAGCAATTCTCTTGCTTCAGCCTCCCAAGTAACTGGGACTACGGGTATCTACCCTAGTGCCTGGCTATTTCTAGATACAGGTCTCACGCTTGCTCAGGCTGGTCTGGAACTCCTGAGCTCAAGTAGTCCACCTGCCTCAGCCTCCCAGAGTGTTGGGATTACAGGCGTGAGCTACTGCACCCGGCCCTTCTCACATTCATTTTTAGCTTTTCCTTTTTCTTTTTGGCTACAGGCCCTCTTGGGATTCTCTGAAAACTATAAATCTTCTAAAGAAAGTACATTTAGTCAAGAATTTTTCTGGCATACAATTCCATACACTTTGTGGTTGAGAACCTGTGGCTGAGAGAAATAAGTATGAGGTCCAAAAAGAAAGCAAAGGGCACTCATAGTTCTATTAACTATTCTAAGTAAAGAAGCACAAAGAAGAGGCCACAGAGACTCCTCCAGAAGTTAGGAAGCCAAGTGAGCAAATCCTGGGGCTCCTTTCTTGTTGGGCAGATGGGTCCCAACACCTACCTCCCTGCCCTGTTCTCCCTGGAGCCCTTTTCTGCCTCCAGAGCATCAGTGGCTGCTGTTAACTGTTTCTTGTAATGGTATGAGTGGGAAGGGTGAGGCCTACGCCAGATACCGAGGTGGTAATTGGAGAATCTGGTTATAGAAAATTTGGAGAATAAAGCAGCTAAGGAAGCTGATGGAGGGAGTGGCAGCCACAGAAGCAGGAGTGTGCAAGCTAAGAGTTTGCAGAAAGATTTGGGAGTCCTTTCTAGGGAAGGGATACCTTTAGAAAGGAGGCAGAAATGAAAAAAAGAAGCTGAAAGAGAATAGGATCATCCATAAGAGTTAAATAGGCAGAGACAGAAATAAGAATTCAGCAAGAAGGAGAGCAGACTATATGCATTATCAAGCCCTGCATTTGAGAAAGGCCCACGGACTCACTTGATGCCCCAGATCTTGAACTTAAGACAGCTTCTCCCCAGACACACAGCCTTACAAGATAGCAAAGGGTTGGACAGAGCAACAGATGAAAGGAGGGTCCAAGTCTGTTCTGCCACTTTCAGACAGTACCTGCTTGCATGTCTTAGTTCCCAGAAGCCTGGCTATTGAACAGAAGTTGTTGAAGTAGGTGCCATGGAAGACTCGAAAAAGAGATTCTTCAGCCCCTGTCCACTCCACAGGCTCTGAGGGGGCCTCTACTACACAGAGCTGAGGTGGGGCTGGACTAGACTTCTGTTTTGTGGGTGTCTGACAGCGAGAGTTAGCCTCTAAGGGGAAGAAATAATAGAAATAGATGAGGGTAGAATACAGTTGTCATTGGTAGTTTGTCACAAATCTAAAAGTTCTATCATTCTACTTTAAAAGGCAGAATAGTTAGGAATGAAAATATTCCCTGTCTCCACAGGTGAACTTGGGGAAAGGATTAAGAGGGGTTTTTTGGTTTTGTTTTGTTTTTTGACACAGGGTCTTCTCTATTGTCTAGCCTACAATGCAGTATAGCTCACTGCAATCTCAAACTCCTAGGCTCAAGAGCTCCTCCCGTCTCAACCTCACACAAAGCTGGGACTACAAGCACCCACCACACCCAGCTAACTTTTGTATTTTTTTGGAGATGGGGTTGTACTCTTGCTTGGGCTGGTCTTAAACTCCTGGCCTCAAGCAATCCTCCCTCCTTAGCCTTCCAAAGTGCTAGGGTTATAGGCATAAGCCCTGAAACTGGCCAGAATGAACAATTTTAAAAAGGTAGTAATGTTAAGTGTCAGGTAGCAATCCTGGGTTTACCAAGAGTCTGTGCCATGGAAGAAAAGATCTTCATTTTCTGTTCACTGTACCTGAAGAACTGGAGGCCCAGTCATTGCCTGTGTCCCTGTCACTGTCCCCTTCTTTAGTCTCAGCCACAGCAGAGGCTGACATGTTGGAACAGGAAGCACTGACCACGTGGTGTCTTCTCCGGCGACGACCAGAGCACTTGGAGCGGGGGTTGTGGAGCATGGCATACTCCTTTGCTCCTTCCTGCAGTGAACACATTATGGACAGAAGTAGAAGAGGCCCAGAGCCTTGTCTTTCTCAACACCTGCACAGATGTTCTTTGGGGTGTGTGTGTGTTCTGTGTCATGTAATGGCAACCAGGTAATAATGAAAGTTGTCCTATAATCTTAAAAAAGATATAACCTACGCAATTATGTGTATTCAGTTTTCCAGGAAGTTGTATCTAAAATTCATTTGCACACTAGTCATTTAGAATTTGAGAACACATTTTCTTATAGATAAGGAAAGAAGGTTCAGAGAGGGAATGAGATGAGCTTGACAGAGCTAATAGTTCCAGAAGGGACACAGAATCAGAGCTCTTTGCCCCTAGGCTACTTCTCTTTTTTTTGTTTTTGTTTTTGTTTTCGGCGGGGCTAGGTTTGAACCCACCACCTCCGGCATATGGGACCGGCGCCCTACTCCTTGAGCCACAGGCGCTGCCCAGCTTTTTTTTTTTTTTTTTGTAGAGACAGAGTCTCACTTTATGGCCCTCGGTAGAGTGCCGTGGCCTCACACAGCTCAAAGCAACTTCCAGCTCCTGGGCTTAGGCGATTCTCTTGTCTCAGCCTCCCGAGTAGCTGGGACTACAGGCGCCCGCCACAATGCCTGGCTATTTTGTTGCAGTTTTGGCCGGGGCTGGGTTTGAACCCACCACCCTTGGTATATGGGACTGGCGCCCTGCTCACTGAGCCACAGGCGCCGCCCAGCCCCTAGGCCACTTCTCTTTCCGTTCTACCACACTGTCTGTTTCAATAACAAAATGTATAATCCTAGAATGGGTACATTGTTACTACTTAATTTTGAAACTTCCCATCTATATTCAAAACTCAGAAGAATACTGTTTCATGATTATAGCTATGTTTTTTAAAAAATCAAGTAACTATCACTCAGTTTGATCACCAATAGCTTCTCACCATATTTGATTCCCAAAGACTTTTAGCTGCCTCTAAAAACTAAATCTGCTTGTAAAAAACAAGGGCTTACCATCACTAAGACTATTCATAATAATATGCTGTAGGGCCTGAAGGAAATTCCAAAAGAGGTTTTGAAATTAGTTGAATCTGATATTAAGTGCCTATGCTACAGTACAAAGTAGGCAGCACCACTTAGAAAGTATTCTTACCTAAAACATTTAAATAAACAAAATCAAGTTTCCACAGTTAATTTCTAGGTTATGGGAAATAGGGGACAGAGAAACAAGTTAAATGAGACTATGAGAAAACAACAGACAAATCTACAATGTGGGTCATCTTGCAAGACAACCAGCTTCGCACTTTTAAAAAGAAAAATAAAAGTGATGGAATCATTTGAGATTTAAAAAAAAGAGTAAAAAGACATAATCAAGTATGATGTCTAACTGAATGATCCTGGTTTGAAACAAAACCTAGTACTTCGGGAGGCCAGAAGTTTGAGACCAGCCTGAGCACCATTGCAAAACCCTGTCTCTACAAAAAAATTAAATAATTAGCTGGCTGTGGTCTTCATGCCTATAGTCCCAGCTACTTTGGAGGTTGAGGAGGAGGATCACTTGGGCCCAGGAATCTGAGGATGATGCTATTGCACTCTAGCCAGGGCAACAGAGAGAGACCTTGTCTCAAAAAAAAAAAAAAAAAAATCCCAAAACACAAAAACATCTATTCTTGGTACAGCTGAAAAAAATAGAATGAATAATAGAGGACATTATAAAATTCTGGGGAATTTTCGTGGTGTAATAATGTGCTTATGTAAGAGAACATCTTCACTTTTAGAAGATACATGCTAAAATATTTAGCAAATAAGCATCACAGTGTCTGCAACTTATTTTCTAGTGGCTTAGCAAAAGATACACAAATACATGGATAAAGCAAATATGGAAAAAAATGTTATCAAAGCCAGGAAAAAGTTATCTTTCAACTTCCTCTGCATGTTTGAAAATGTTCTTAATAGGCGGCGCCTGTGGCTCAGTGAGTAGGGCGCCGGCCCCATATGCCGAGGGTGGCGGGTTCAAACCCAGCCCCGGCCGAACTGCAACAAAAAAAAATAGCCGGGTGTTGTGGTGGGCGCCTGTAGTCCCAGCTGCTCGGGAGGCTGAGGCAAGAGAATCGCGTAAGCCCAAGAGTTAGAGGTTGCTGTGAGCTGTGTGATGTCACGGCACTCTACCCAAGGGCAGTACAGTGAGACGCTGTCTCTACAAAAAAAAAAAAAAAAGAAAATGTTCTTAATAAACAGTTGGGGGCGGCGCCTGTGGCTCAGTGAGTAGGGCGCCGGCCCCATATGCCGAGAGTGGAGGGTTCAAACCCAGCCCCGGCCAAACTGCAAAAAAAAAAAAAAAGAATAGCCGGGCATTGTGGTGGGTTCCTGTAGTCCCAGCTGCTCGGGAGGCTGAGGCAAGAGAATCGCGTAAACCCAAGAGTTAGAGGTTGCTGTGAGCCGTGTGACGCCACGGCATTCTACCCGAGGGCGGTACAGTAAGACTCTGTCTCTACAAAAAGAAAAAAAAAAAGCTTTAAATAGAAAAAAAGAAATTGAATAATAAAATCAGGAGTCAAAAAAAAAAATAAACAGTTGGGTAAAATAGTCCAGCATTACATTTAAATATGTACTAATATCTGACAAGCAATAAAAGAAAAACTGCACATATATATTTCTGTTAGTTATACACATATAGATTTTGAGCACTAGCAGCATTGCTATAATACATGTACTGCATCCCAGTGTGACTACTGTGAGAATGCCTTTCTGACTTATATAAATGCTGTTATGTTGAAGTAATATGGTATCATCAAAAAAGAGCATAGGCTATGGAGTTAGTTCAGGGCTTGAATTTCATTGTTACCATGCCACTGACTTATTAACAAATTTTGAGTAAGACAAATTATGTTAAGGGCCTAGCATGGTACTTGGCATATAGGAAGGAGTCAATACATGTTAGGGAAAAAATAAATTGGATAAAAATTATTTATTCTTTGTCTCTTACTATATGGCCAATTTTACAGATATGTGCCCAACTGCACTCTACCATCTTTCCTTCTGTTATCCCACTAAAACTGGTTCCAAAAGCAATTGGCTGTATAATCTAATTTTAATCAGGGGCAGAATTTTTTTTTTTTTTTTTGAGACACAGCCTCAAGCTGTCACCCTGCGTAGAGTGCTGTGGCATCACAGCTCACAGCAACCTCCAACTCCTGGACTCAAGCGATTCTCCTGCCTCTGCCTCCCAAGTAGCTGGGACTACAGGCACCCACCATAATGCCTGGCTATTTTTTGGTTGCAGCTGTCATTGTTGTTTGGTGGGCCTGGGCTGGATTTGAACCTGCCAGCTCAGGTGTATGTGGCTGGCGCCTTAGGCGCTTGAGCCACAGGCGCCGAGCCAGGGGCAGAAATTTTATCAAGGCGTTTTATTCTTACCCTAAGCTCATTTTGTTGTCCTGTTGTGTAGAAAGCCCCATCGTGTCTTTGGCAGATCCAACTGAACTATTCCCTTCTAGCTCTCAGTATACTGCCTCCTCAAAGATATGCAGGACACATAAGGTACATTTATGCCGCCACATAAGGTATGTCCATCAGGGAAGGGTCCATATGGTTGATCACAATAAGATGTCATCATCTTCATGTGCTATTGTTTTCATGATTACATGCATTTAATGGAAGACAGCAAAGAAAATGTAGTATGCACCTCACCCCCCCTACACACACACACACACACACTCTGCTCCAATTCTAACAGTACAGTTTCAGTTTGATATCTAAGCAGGTGACATTTAGAGCAGGAAAGCCTTTAATGCTCTTCAAATTATACTCCGTCATACTAACTTCATAGTCCTAAGAAGTCTGGGGAGCTCCTTGGAGCATAATACATGTTTTATTTGTGCTTTATGACTTCTGTGTACTATGTACTGGTTTACTTGGTTTGTGTTCCTAGGGGCAGAAGCCCAAGACCATTTCCTGCTCAATTTTCAACAAAGTTAACAATGCAAGAACAGCTTAAAAACGTACCAGCAAAAGGAAGCAGTCTGTGCCACATGGTTCTGGTTCAATCTTGATTTCTTTGTTCTTACGTTTATATACATTAGGAGTGGCATGAAAAGCTGCAAAACAAAAACTGTCCTGTTTCTAATGGTCTTATTCAGTTGACAGGATAGAGAGGAACAAAATCAAATTAGGGAGCTACTATAGGAGACAGAATTCGACATAAACAGCTACCATCAAGGTGCACAAAATGTAGTCATTTCTAACATCAACACAAACCTTTCAAAGCTAGGAGGTACTGAGGGACAGTTATGTTGCTGGTTACTTTGTCTCTATCATGCAAAGCATGTTGAACTATAATTGATAAATGAAACTAGAACCAGCCCTTTGTAAAACTATCATCAGATCAGAAGCCAGGAACTCTATATGCTTAATTAGAACAAAGAGAAGGAAATGGTGGTTGGGGACAGAACAGAAGAGAGAATTTCAAACACAGTAGCCTCACTCACGGTGAAGGAAGCAGTCATATTTAAAACAGCGCCGGCAAAAAAGTGTGTGGAAGGAGTGGAGAGATTGCTCCCGCTGCACAGACTTGGCATTGGGACCGTCAATGTTGGGTGTGCACTGAGGGGGAAGTGCATTGGGGTCTGACATCTCTGTTAGTTCTCGATACCTATTTAAGAAAAGAGAGAGAAAGTTTTTCTAAGGGAATGCTTCCACTGAGGGAATGCAGTTTGGGTATTGACAGTCATTCAGGTACAGTTGGTCAAGGACGGATGGGTTTTTTAATGGCCCTTGTTTTTTTTTTTTTTTTTTGTAGAGACAGAGTCTCACTTTATACCCCTCAGTAGAGTGCCGTGGCATCACACAGCTCACAGCAACCTCCAACTCCTGGGCTTAAGCGATTCTCTTGCCTCAGCCTCCCGAGTAGCTGGGACTACAGGCGCCCGCCACAACGCCCGGCTATTTTTTGGTTGCAGTTCAGCCAGGGCCGGGTTTGAACCCACCACCCTCGGTATATGGGGCTGGCGCCTTACTGACTGAGCCACAGGCGCCGCCCTTAATGGCCCTTGTTGATGAAGGAATGGTGTATAACTAAATGGGTACACTGCTGTGATTATATTTGGCTAGGCATAAAAGAGGGAAAGATTTGATAAGCATGATGCTAGAATAACTCCCCCCCAAAATGGCAGAATAAAAGTTCTCTGCCCAGACTTACTCAAAAGCCAGTATACGATGACCCTTTAAATATAGCAAGGGGCATTTAGACTAGGCTAATAAGCAAGAAATAATCAAACTGCAGTCAAATCATAATCCACTTACCATAAACAAGGCTTTTTACTAATGAAAAAATAGGCTTGAATAAAAGTTTTGTTCAAGTACTCTGTATATGGGTACAATTTCCCTACCTCTCCTTCATGTCATCCGGGACACCATTCTCAGGGAACATAGAGGCAATTGCACTGAAGATCATGTCATTTGGGAACTGTTTCTTGGAACTCTTTTTGTTGCCTGAATTGGAAATTATACACACACAAATTAAAAAAAAAAGAAAAAAAGAAAAACTTCTGAGTGTTGTTATCAGAACATGCAAACAAAACTGTGTGACCTCTTCCCCATTAGGCATTTTGTTTTGTTTTGTTTTTTTAGAGACAGAGTCTCACTTTGTCATCCTCAGTAGAGCGCTGTAGTGTCACAGCTCACAGCAACCTCTAGTTCTTGGGCTTAGGCCATTCTCTTGCCTCAGCCTCCCAAGTAGCTGGGACTACAGGCACCCACCACAACGCCCACCTATTTTATTCTTGCAATTTGGCCGGAGCTGGGTTCAAACCCACTACGCTTGGTATACGGGACCAGTGCCTACTCATCGAGCCACAGGTGCCGCCCTATCACAGCATTTTGAATTAGAGCTGCTAATCTAAACACTGACTGTTTAGAGATGCACAAGTGCTACCTGGATATATCTCATATAGGCTACCAGTAGATAAAGAAGTCAGAGTTGTGGACATATTAACAACAAAATCCATAGTCCCAATTAGAATCTGGAGGTGAAAAGAGCTTTCATGGAGAGACCTGAACACAGAAGAATCCTATCACACTGCACATGCAATGCAGAAGAACAAGACTATGTCCGGGGACATAGTTTCTCTCTTACTGTAACTACATTATAATATTATAACTATGTTATAGTAAGAGAGAAACTATGTCCCCGGACAAATGGTATAATTAAATAATATATAGTATAATTAAACAATTAACGTTTTTTGTTTTTTCTTTTTTGGTAGAGACAGAGTCCCACTTAATTGCCCTCGGTAGAGTGCTGTGGTGTCACACAGCTCACAGCAACCTCTAACTCCTGGGCTTAGGTGATTCTCTTGCCTCAGCCTCCCAAGTAACTGGGACTATAAGTGCCCACCAAAATACCCGGCTATTTTTTTGTTGCAGTTTGGCTGGGGCCAGGTTTGAACCCGCCACCCTCAGTATATGAGGCTGGCACCCTACCCACTGAGCCACAGGTGCCGCCCTTTTTTGAGACAGAGCCTCAAGCTGTCGCCCTGGGTAGAGTGTGGTGGCATCACAGCTCAAAGAAACCTCCAACTCCTGGACTCAAGCAATTCTCCTGCCTCTGCTTCCCAAGTAGCTGGGACTACAGGCACTCGCCACAACACCTGGCTAGTTTTTAGGTGCAGCCATCATTGTTTGATGGGCCCGGGCTGGATTAGAACCCGCCAGCTCCAGTGTATGTGGCTGGCACCCTAGCCCCTGAGCTACAGGCGCCGAGACACAACAGCCTTTAATAAGCAATAAACCTTTCTTTTTTTTTTTTTTTTTTTATTAGAGACAGAGTCTCACTTTATGGCCCTCAGTAGAGTGCCGTGGCCTCACACAGCTCACAGCAACCTCCAACTCCTGAGCTTAAGCGATTCTGTTGCCTCAGCCTCCCGAGTAGCTGGGACTACAGGCGCCCACCACAACACCCGGCTATTTTTTTTTGGTTGCAGTTTGGCCGAGGCCGGGTTTGAACCTGTCACCCTCAGTATATGGGGCCAGTGCCCTGCTCACTGAGCCACAGGCGCCACCCAACCTTTCCTGTTTTTCCATCTCCCCTATCTCTGTCACTTTCAAAATGGAATAAGGAAGCAATGCTGTGTACTTTCAATAGCATGTCGTTTTCTCTTTCTTGTTACTGGCAGATCTTCTTTGCTGTCATCCTGCTTTCCATCTGTGGTATCATTGTGCCCTTCCTCCTCCTCATCTGAGTACTGATTCAGGGCATCTACCAACTCCAGGAAAACAGCATCACTAATCAGGACAGATCCAGGGATCATCTCTGAAACATGAAGATTAGAAGGATAAGCTGAGATTGCTTCATATTCCATAAGTTTTCCTGGTAAGACTTTCTTACATTCACCTCTGAGGCCTATATGGTAACAAATATACATTTTTATATGGACAATCAGGGAATTAAAATCATTTGATTGACTCTGACACCTCTAACAGGTCAGCTGGCTAGAGTAGGGAATCCAGTTATCGACTTTATTTTTACTGGGTACTTCACATCTGCAGTCATAGAACAACTGTTTATTTATAGTTCAAAATCTCACAAAATGTGTAGACTTATATTTATAGTTCAAAATCTCACAAAAATGTACAGTCCTGTATTTATGGTCCAAAATATCACAAAAGTATGCAAACAATCAAACAATCACAAACAGGAGAAAGAATAATAAAATAGAAATTCATTGAGTTTTTGCTGCTGATGGGTCAGTAGTGACTTCTCTAAATCAAAAGAACATTTTTTGCTGGGCAAGGTGGCTCACACTTGTAAGGAGGCTGAGGCAGGTGGATTGCCTGAGCTCATGAGTTCAAGACCAGCCTGAACCAGAGCAAGAACCCCGTCTCTAAAAAAAGCCAGGTGTTGTGGCAGGTACCTGTAGTCCTACCTACTCAGGAGGCTGAGGCATGAGAATCACTGGAACCCAAGAGTTTGTGGTTGCTGTGAGCTGTGACATTACAGCACTCTATCAAGGTCGACAAAGTGAGACTCTGTCTCCAAAAAATAAATAAATAAATAAAAATAAATTTTAAAAAAAGAAAAAGAGTATTTTCTTTCTCTTAATACTTTATGGGGCTCTATTACAATTTAGAAGTCTTTGAACACTAGAGGGTGCTGTGGATGAAAAATGAATTTCAACAGCATTACAACAGCGCTTGCAATTGTTTAAAAGAGCAGGCTTGGCTATTGGTTTGCAAATCCAAGGGGAGGCTCTCCTCTGCTTCCCACTCCTCACATACAGACAGCCTTTTCTAGAATTACAAATAAATCCAAATGACTTGCTTTTAGAAACTTCAGGATATTAAAACCAACCTCTGTGAGATCTAGTGGATAGTACTTGGATAAAAGAAGTATGACAGAGATGTTAGCTCATTGCCATTCTTAGAGAAAGGCAAGTGAAGAACAAACAAAATGACTTTGGATAGACTTGTGGAAAACTCCTAAGATTAAACTTATTTGTACAATGAACTTTCTCTTTAGCCACTGATTACCATATAATCCCTTTATGATCCAACTACTTTTAAAATTTAACTGGGGTATTTTTAATATAAAATTTTGACTCCCAGCCATGTGAAGACATTAAAATAGTTTTCAGTGAGTAACCCATTGGGGCAGAAGATTAGGTATTAGAGGCACTATGCTAACAAAGTTTTCTCCCAAGGAACTCAGCACTACCACCTTCTTCACCGTGGACTTTCCCATCGTAGTTATTGATCAGCTCCTCAATAAAAGTCTCATCTTCTTCCTTCACCTCATCTCCCATGTAGGGAATATTGCACAGAACTGTCTCATCTTCTACCTGAAATCAAACCAGATATGATTCATTCCATGAAGCCACTATGTATCTCCTCTTTCCTATTTAATGGAAACTTTGCTGAACTCTTTTTGCTTCTTGAATCTCCTGAAAGTGCTTTTAGTCACAGAGTTTCCGGCTTTTTATTTTTCAATTTCAGATTAATATGAGGAGACATACAATTAGGTTACATAGTTTGCATTTGTAAGGTTACAGTCCCAGTTGTAGCTGTATCCTTCACCCAGGAAGTGTGCCATATACCTGTGCAGTGTACCTGTCGAGTGGGATCTCACCAAACCCCCAAAATAGGAAATGGTTCATAAATTTGCATGACATCCTTACACGAAGGCCATGCTCATCTTCTCTGTACTATTCTAATTTTAGCATATGAGCTCCCGAAGCAAGCATGGCTTTCTAGCATTTAAAACATTTGCCATTGCGTTTTGCCAAGGAAATCTCAAATGGAAAGGCACAATGCTACTCTAGAGAAAAAGTGATCATAGTTGATGATATTACCTCCCAAATTTTAGCTTGATTCTAACAATATTTCTACCAACACCTAGAATTTGACAGCACATTTTTCACAATGCATCTATTATCTCATTTTATCCACTAACCATCTTTGTGAAATAGGTACAAGCATCACCCAAACAACAGCATAAAAAAATCTTCAATTCTAATTGTCTTCGTAAGTGGAGAGACAGATCAATGAAAACGAAGGCCTCCAAGATTATGATCTGCAGTATAACTAGAAAATAAACTGGCCAACCGTATGGTTCTCTATAAAATGGACTAAGACTCAAATTAATAAAAAATTATGATTGTAACTCATGCCAATCACACTTAGTGGCTACCTAAAGTCACTCACGGTATAGGCTATGGATATTTTCTGGCAGCAAATAATACTAAAAGGTTATTTTTTTGGTGGTGGGGAGTGCTCAGTGCTCGTTAGAAAATACAGTCTTCCTAAAATTCCCCAGGTAGCAAGTAAAATTCCTCTGATGCTTTATTCTAAGAGACAATTTCCTTTGGTAAACTTACACTCTATTCCAATCAGCAGTTTTGCTATATGTCACCAGGCAGATGACAAGCAATGGCAGTGTTCAGAGAGTATGATTATCAGAACCACCAATGATCCTAGTAGGAGTCAGCACAAAGGCCTAGATAAAAGGATCTGTATCCATGTACACATTTGTTATTACAGTTGTTTTCACAGAATCTTGCCTTAATAAAGGATTCAGAAAAGGTTGCTCCATCCACAGGGAGCTGAGAACCTGCTTAAGCCTCAAATGTCTGAGTTAGACTGCATTTAACGTTACAGAATTGGGTCATGGTAAGAGAAAACTAGAGTCTTGCCCCATCTCATTCATTCAAAGAAGAACCAGTTGGCTTGGCACCCATAGCACAGTGGTTACAGCACCAGCCACATACACCGAGGGTGGCGGGTTTGAACCCGGCCTGGGCCAGCTAAACAACTGCAACAACAACAAAAGAAATAGCTGGATGTTGTGGCAGGCACCTGTAGTCCCAACTACTTGGGAGGCTGAGGCAACAGAATTGCTTAAGCCCAAGATTGGTGTTGCTGTGAGCTGTGACGGCACAGCACCCTACTGAGGGTAACATAGTGAGACTCTGTCTCAAAAAAAAAAAAAAAGAAGAAGAACCAGCATCAATTCAAAAGTATACTTCAGAGAGCACAAAATCGAACAAGTCTGAACTTACTATATTTATATGTATATGATAGATGCATATATTAGAGTAAATAAATGACAATGCCATTCTGCCCTGTATGGCCAATCTTTGTTACACACTCTGCCAATCTTTACCCTGAAAGGAGCTCTGGCATATCAATATAAGATAATCATACTACTATGGTGTTTTCAATACGTACCATGAAGTTCTGTTGGAGAGGGGACCAGGAATACATGATAGGAACCAATGCAACTGTGTTCAGAGACCTCATTAACATATGTTGGCTTGCAAATCCCGGAAAAATGCTCTCTATCGTACACTGAAATATAAATGATGACATGGAGAGGGAAAGGAAGGTACACACCCAAGAGAGAGTTGCAGTTTCCTTCCAAAATGATCCCAGTAGGCTTCTGATTCTTACCAACTAATAAGCTGAGGATTTTTTTCTTTTAACATCAGCTCCTAAAAAGAACCCCTGGACTCTAAACATGTGGAAAGCAGGAATTATCTGTCTCTTTGTTTCTTAAGATGGGGTCTTGCTTTGTTGCCCAACCTGGTCTTGAACTCCTGGCCTCAAGCAATTCTCCCACTTCAGCCTTCTAAAGTACTGAGATTACAGGTGTGAGCCACCACACCCAGCCATATTTTTAAAAGTAAAATTCTAAAAAATACTGACCTGATCTATCATCGAGACATTTTTTTCCTTAAGAGATGAAGTCTTGCTATGTTAGCCAGCCTAGACTCAAACTCCTAGCCTCTAGTGATCCTCCTACCTTGGCCCCCCATGTAGCTGGGACTACAGGTGTAAGCCACCATGCCTGGAAGGAACTGTTTCTTATTCACTTTTGTATTCTCTACAGGGTCTAATTCAGGGCTTCCCATACTCAACTGATTTTTATTTCAACTAAAACTATTGGTTCTCTTGGAAGTGTATACATGCAGTAAAGGGCCTCTGAAAGTCCTAAGAGATGAGGATGAAGATGAGGAAGTTTTCCTGAAGACCTATTAGCTGTCTAGGTGATGGAAACAGTGGGGATGGGGAGCAAAGTGGTATAGAAGTTATAATCTGCTTTGGGAAAGACAATTGCTCTCAATACATTGCACACTTTTTATGTTTTAAAAATGTTATCTCTCTTTTTTCTTTCTTTTTTTTTTTTTTACAGACAGTCTCACTCTATTACCCTTGGTAGAGTGCCATGGCGACACAGCTCACAGCAACCTCCAGCTCTTGGGCTTAGGCAATTCTCTTGCCTCAGTCTCCCAAGTAGCTAGGACTACAGGCACCCACCACAACACCCAGCTATTTTTTTGTTTTTGCAGTTTGGCCCAGGCTGAGTTCGAACCCGCCGCCCTCAGTACATGGGGCCGGCACCCTACTCACTGAGCCACAGGCGCCGCTCCCTATGGCTCTTTATTCTTTCTTTCTTTCTTTTTTTTTTTTTGAGACAGAGTCTCACTTTGTTGCCATTGGTAGAGTGCTGTGGCCTCATAGCTCACAGCAATCTCAAACTCTTGGGCTCAGGCGATTCTCTTTTTTTTTTTTTTTTTTTTGAGACAGAGCCTCAAGCTTTTGCCCTGGGTAGAGTGCTGTGGCATCACAGCTCACAGCAACCTCCAACTCCTGGGCTCAAGTGATGATTCTCCTGCCTCCACCTCCCAAGTAGCTGGGGCTACAGGTGCCCGCCACAACGCCCGGCTATTTTTTGGTTACAGCGGTCATTGTTGTTTGGTGGGCCTGGGCTGGATTCGAACCCACCAGCTCAGGTGTATGTGGATGGCGCCTTAGTCGCTTGAGCCACAGGCGCCAAGCCTCAAGTGATTCTGTTACCTCAGCCTCCAAGTAGCTAGGACTACAGGCACCTGCCACAACACCCAGCTATTTTTAGAGACAGGGTCTTACTATTGCTCAGGCTGGTCTCAAACCCATGAGCTCAGGCAATCCATACAACCCAGCCTCCCACAGTGTGAGCCACTGTGCCCAGCCCCTAAAAATGTCATCTCTTTAAGAAATTAGAATGCTCTTACTTATTTTAATTTTATTTTCTTAAGAGTTGTCAAGTGCAATAATGAGAGTGGGGAATGAAAAGAATGAGGAGTTCAATCTATAACTGACTGTGAATACTCAACTAAGATAAGTGAACACCTTTGAATCAGCCTAGAAAGTGTGTTTAAAATTTTCAATAATAAGGGGCCAGGCACGGTGGCTCAGGCCTGTAATCCTAGCACTCTGGCAGGCCAAGGTGGGTAGACTGCTTGAACTCAGGGGTTCAAGACCAACCTAAGCAAGAGCAAGATCCTGTCTTTACTAAAAATAGAATAACTAGGGTGGCGCCTGTGGCTCAGTCGGTAAGGCGCCGGCCCCGTATACCGAGGGTGGCGGGTTCAGACCCGACCCCAGCCAAAATGCAACCAAAAAAAAAAAAAATAGCCGGGCGTTGTGGCGGGCGCCTGTAGTCCCAGCTACTCGGGAGGCTGAGGCAAGAGAATCGCTTAAGCCCAGGAGCTGGAGGTTGCTGTGAGCTGTGTGAGGCCACGGCACTCTACCAAGGGCCATAAAGTGAGACTCTGTCTCTACAAAAAAAAAAAAAAAAAAAAAAAAAAAAATATATATATATATATATAAAAAAAATAGAATAACTAGCCAGGCATTGTGACAGGCATCTATAGTCCCAGCTATTTTGGAGGCTGAGGTAAGAGGATCACTTGAACCCAAGAGTTTGAGGTTTCTGTGAGTTATGAGGCCACAGCACTCTACCCAGGGAGACAGAGTCTGTCTCAAAAAAAAGAAAAAAATTTACAATAAGGGATGTCCCTTTCATCAATATACTCTCGTCCATTGGGAAAGGGTATGCCTTTCCCAATATCAAAGTACTTGAGGAAACTAGCCAGGCATGGTGGTATGTGCCTATAGTTCCAGCCACTTGGGAGGCTAAGGCAGGAGAAATCACTTGAGCCCAGGAGTGGGAGGCTGCAGTGAGCTATGATTGGGCCACTGTACTCTAGCCTGGGCAACATAGCAAGACCCTATCTCAAACAAAACAAAACAAAAAGTACATGAGGAACTAAACAAGGCACACAAAAAAGGCTGTTTAAAAGCTTAAACACATAGCCTAGGGAAGTAAAAAGTATATGTCTTGCTTTTCTGCAAAAAACTCACCATTGTACTCATTAACTGAGGAGAATAGGTGAAAAGGTTGTCTTTGAAGCTACAGATTTACAGTCTTAATTATTTAAAGTTGACTATAATAGCCATACCCATTATCTTACTCATTTCCTAACAAGTCAAAAATACAGGGAAAAAATAAAAAGTAAGCCCAAGAAAAAGAGGGAGGCTAAGTTTAGACACCCAGAAGTACCTTTTTGTGAAAAGGATGCCCATTCACAGGCTTCATCGATTGTACAGGTTGGACACGAAGCTTCTTCCATTCTTCATTGAGGATCTGGGTTTTTTCTTGAACCTTTGCAAAATTTGCCACATACAGAGCCTATCAAAGCCATGGAAAAAATGGTCAAGATTTCAAAGTAAGAGTTAAAAAAAAAAATTCCAACCCCTCCACACTTGATAAATATACTGAAACACATAACCATTCACTTGGAAATTATTTTTTTACCTTTGCACCCATATTTGCTTGAAGCCGTTTAAGTTGTCGAAGTCGCATATATTCAGATTTCACTTTTCTTTTCCAGTAAGTGATACATTTGGAAGTTGGGGGATTTGGTATATCCATCTTGTTATAATCTAAGAAAGAAAAAGATGAGAAATTTTATTCCCTGGAAATGAAGCAATCCTCAAATCCCAGAAAAATATAGTCAAGTAAGCTTTCATTCCCATGAAATTTACTCGTAAAACATAAATTTAAAGAACTCACATGTATGAGTTCAGTAAAAAGTTTCAATTAAAACAAGATTTCACACCAGTAATTTCTAGTCCAATTCTCTTTTTTTTTTTTTTTTTTTGTAGAGACAGAGTCTCACTTTATGGCCCTCGGTAGAGTGCCGTGGCCTCACCCAGCTCACAGCAACCTCCAACTCCTGGGCTTAAGCGATTCTCTTGCCTCAGCCTCCCGAGTAGCTGGGACTACAGGCGCCCGCCACAACGCCCGGCTATTTTTTGGTTGCGGTTTGGCCGGGGCCGGGTTTGAACCCGCCACCCTCGGTATATGGGGCCAGCGCCTTACCGACTGAGCCACAGGCGCCGCCCTAGTCCAATTCTCAAAAAGCTAAATCAGCCAGGTGTGATGGTGGGCATCTGTAGCCCTGGCTATTTGGGAGGCTGAGATGGAGGATCACTTGAGCTCAGGAGTTGGAGGCTGCAGTAAGCTATGATTGTGTTACCACACTCCAGCCTGGGTGACAGAGCAAAACCCCATCTTTAAAAAATAAAATTAGAGGGCGGCGCCTGCCCCCTATACCGAGGGTGACGGGTTCAAACCCGGCCCCGGCCAAACTGCAACCAAAAAATAGCTGGGCGTTGTGGCGGGCGCCTGTAGTCCCAGCTACTCGGGAGGCTGAGGCAAGAGAATCGCTTAAGCCCAGGAGTTGGAGGTTGCTGTGAGCTGTGTGATGCCACGGCACTCTACCAAGGGTCATAAAATGAGACTCTGTCTCTAAAAATAAATAAATAAATAAATAAATAAAATTAGGCTCTGTGCCTTTAGCTCAGTGGCTAGGGCGCCAGCCACATACACCAGAGCTGTCGGGTTCGAATCCAGCCTGGCCCTGCCAAATAACAATGACAACTACTACCAAAAAATAGCCAGGTGTTATGGCAGGCACCTGTAGTCTCAGATACATGGGAGGCTGAGGCAAGAGAATCACTTATGCCCATGAGTTTGAGGTTGCTGTGAGCTGTGATGCCACAGCACTCTACCTAGGGCAACATAGTGAGACTCTCTTTCAAAATAAATAAATAAATAAATACATACATAAAAATAAAAATAAATAAAATTAAAAAAACAAATCTTAGCCTCTGTTCTCTGCGGTATCTCATTTTAAATTTAGCACTCAAGAAGTTCTTATATAGATATTAGGAACTTGAATTACTTGGAAATATGGACACCTACTCAATACTTTGAGTAAGAGAAAGGTCAGTAAGAACCAAGTTCATATCCAAGAGCAAGAGCTTCATGGAAAGACTTAACCACATTATAAAACCACACCTTCCAAATTGCCTAGTACATGCCTAGCAATAAAAGTATTGTATGACAAAAGCAACAATAGCATAATTTCATCTCTAAGACAGCAGCAAGACAAAATGGAAATAGACATCACCACAAATCTTTTTTGCCCCTTTGGTATTTGAATTAAGGTTTAAACTTTTAAAGTAGTATTTTGTTTGTTGTTTTTTTTGGGCTTTTTGAGACAGAGTCTCACTCTGTCACACTGGGTAGAATGCATCATCATAGCTCACAGCAAACTCAAACTCTTGGACCCAAGAGATCCTCTCGCCTTGGCCTCCCAGGTAGCTGGGACTATAGATAGCTGCCTGGCTATTTTTTCTATTTTTAGTAGAGATGAGGTCTCACTCCAGCTCAGGCCATCCACCCGTCTTGGCCTCCCAGAGTGCTAGGATTATAAACATGAACTACCGTGGCTGGCCAAAGTAGTAGTAGTGTAATACACTGTTACCCACCTCATAGAATGCAAGGGGAAGTGTGGGTTTTAAGATGCGTCTCTGTTCCTCAGACAAACGGCAAGAAACAAAGGCAAAACAAGAGTGTAGCTTTTCAAAAGAGAATAAACAGTGGTTTTATTAAGTCAGCACAGCATATTTAGACCCCGCTACCCTCAGTAGGACTCTCCCCAGAACCAGGAAAACTTCAAAGTTTCTGCTACCACTGTTTTTGCATGTAAGTCAGGTCTCATTTGGAAAGAGGCCTTTATTTTATTAAGTTTTATCTGTCGAGTCATGTGCACAAATATATTCTCACAATTACCAAATTTGTGATACTCTTTGGTTCAAATTTGTAAACCAAGTTCTAGAGAGAACACTAAATAAATGTAAAAATTAAATAAAATCTACAGGATGATGCTTTTACTCTGTATGAACTACTTATGTTTCTTAGAGAACTACATACTTCTCACTTCTATGTGGAATGGGATCAAAAGGACTCCTTTTGAATGATAAAATTATATATTTAACAATATACACAACACTTACATATAACATTACATGGTTGCACATACAATTTTTGCCTTGAATAAACTTAATAATAATCCTGCTCCAGAATACAAAAAAAAAAAAAAAATGGTTCAAATCAAGGACAAAAGTGTTTCCCTCACAAATTGTAGACTATCTTTGTTGACACCCAAATGACCCAAATGTTATAGATTACAACTCAATGAGACGATCACAACCTCCTAAAAAAAATGGTTTTGAATTTCATTCCTTTTCCATTCCTTTTTGGAAGTCATTTTTCTTTTTGAAATAGTTAAGCTTGGAGCAGGATGCTCCATCCACTTAAGAATGAAAATCAAGGGCAGCGCCTGTGGCTCAGTGAGTAGGGCACCAGCCCCATATACTGAGGGTGGTGGGTTCAAACCTGGCCCCGGCTGAAGTGTAACAACAAAAAAAGCTGGGTGTTGAGGCGGGCGCCTGTAGTCCCAGCCACTTGGGAGGCTGAGGCAAGAGAATGGCCTAAGTCCAAGAGCTCGAGGTTGCTGTGAGCTGTAACGCCACAGCATTCCACTGAGGGTGACAAAGTGAAACTCTGTCTCTTAAAAAAAAAAAAAAGAATGGAAATCAAGTAATGGAATAGAACATAATCCACAGCTGCTGGGGTGTATAGATTTCTTAGAGGAAACGACCATGTAAAAATATCAATATTTTTATTAAAGAAAGAAGTTATAACTGAAATGTGATCTGCTACAGTCTGTCAAGAGAGATGGCAGTAAACACATTGCAGTAATCCAACAATGGCACCATTTCTAATTTTACTCAAGTGTTTTATTTGGCCAGAGAAACATACACATATACACAAAAATGCCACTGAGTTTTAACCAATCACAATGTAAACTAAGCCACACTTCCTCATTTTACAAATAAAGTGATATTTGACTCTCATGTGTCTATGAGCCAATATTTGTTTTTTCCAGTGGGTCGTCAATGTCTCTAAAAGTTTATTCGGCAGGTGGTCAGCCCCCGCAGAATGTATAAGGAAGATGAGACACACTGTGTGGAACGGACAAGATTAAAATAAACACCTGAAACACTGCCAGAGATGGGTTCTCACAGCAGCTGGACCCTAACCAACAACTATTACTATCAAACTTAAAAAAAAAAAAAAGCAAACTCAGCATTCACTAGAACAGGTTTGGAGAAATGGGTTCATATATCTGAGACAAAGGAGTGGCACACAAAATATACTTTATATTTCTACTAGTTCTATTCTTTAGTTACTTACATATGCAAAACAACACATATTCCAGTTAAGTACTTAGCTAGTACTTAAGAACCTTTCATTACATCCATTTATACACTGAAGATAAATGCTAAAATACATTCTGTTTTGGTCAAGAAATTTTAAAATAAATCTTTATATAAGCAACTTTTATAAATCCATAAGAAGATAAGTGGCCAACAAGAAGTGGGCAGAAATTTGGACACTTCACCGAAAAATGAAAACAAAAACAAAATAAAAGGAATGGGAAATAAATACACCAAAAGTTCCTCAACATCATTTGTCATTAGGGAAATGCAAATTAAAATCATAACGGGATAATAATGTTACATGCCCACTAGAATAACTAAAATCAAAAAGAATAATAACACCAACTGTTGGTAAAGATGTGGAACAACTGGAATCCTCATACACATATGATGCCAGTGGGAAGGCAAAATGGTATAGACACTGTGGAAAACAGCTTGCTGTTTTTTTATAACGCTAAACATGTACTTACTATACAACCTGGAATATAATTTCTTTCTTATTTATTTATTTATTTTTTGAGACAGAGTCTCAAGCTGTCACCCTGGGTAGAGGGAGGTGGTGCTCACAGCAACCTCAAACTCTTGGGCTTAAGCAATTCTCTTGCCTCAGCCTCCCAAGTAGATGGAACTATAGGGGCCTGCCACAATGCCCAGCAATTTTTTGGTTGTAGTTGTCGTTGTTTGGTAGGCCCCGGCTGAATTCGAACCCACCAGCTCTGGTGTATGTGGCTGGTGCCCTAGCTGCTGAACTATAGGCGCTGAGCCATGGCATATAATTTCTAATTATAAGTGAAATCCAATGTCCCCACAAAGACCTGTACACAAATGTTCATAGCAGCTTTACTTATAATAGATAAAATGTGGAAACAACACACATCAATGGATTGGCTAATGGACACAAAATGTAGTATTTACAATGGACTACTTAGCAATAAAGAAGGATGAACAGTTCCTATACCTGCACATGTCACAAAAGCATTATGTTAAGTGAAAAAAATCAGACACAATAAACTAGATAATGTCTCACTTGTGACGTTTTACTAGAATGATTCTACAAAGGGCAACACTAATGATGGAAAATAGATCAGGGTAGCTGAAGCCTATAAACCTAGCACTTTGGGGGGGGCTGGGGTAGGAGGATCACTTGAGGCCAGGAATTTAACACCAGCTTGGGTAATACCAAGACCCCCATCTCTACAAAAAACTTTTTAAAAAATTAGCCAGGCATGGTGGTGTGTACCTGTAGTCCTAGCTACTTAGGAAGCTTGAGGCAGGAAGATCTCTTGAACCTGGAAGTTTGAGGCTGCAGTGAGCCATGATGACACCACTGCACTCTAGCTCAGGCAACAAAGCAAGGCCCTTTCTCAAAAAAAAAGAAAGAAAGAAAAGAAAAAGAAAAAAAGAGAAAATTGGATGTGGAATTTATGGGAACCCCCTGTACTAGTTTTACAATTGTTTTGTAAATCTAAAACTATCTAAAAAATAAAGTTTATTTATTTATTTTTTTTTTGTAGAGACAGAGTCTCACTGTACCGCCCTCAGTAGAGTGCCGTGGCGTCACACGGCTCACAGCAACCTCTAACTCTTGGGCTTACGCGATTCTCTTGCCTCAGCCTCCCAAGCAGCTGGGACTACAGGCGCCCGCCACAACACCCGGCTATTTTTTTGTTGCAGTTTGGCCGGGGCTGGGTTTGAACCCGCCACCCTCGGCATATGGGGCCGGCGCCCCACTCACTGAGCCACAGGCGCTGCCCAAAATGAAGTTTATTTTTAAGAAAGATCAATCATTGGAAATAATGACTAGTTTATTTATGTCATATCTCTATAGGAAAAGAAAGCTATAAAAACTTGGAAATCTTTCCCCAGGAAACTGGATCTCAATTTGCTTTAAAGGTTAAAATCTAGTCTGTCACTAGATAGAACTGAGAAAACATTATTGAAATTGTATGGGGATAAAACATTTAAGGAACGATATTCTTAAACTTAGATTGACATCAGAATACAGAAGTTCCAAACTATAAAATTCTTTCATCTATATAAAGATGTCCCTTTGGAGAAATAGCTTCTTGTCCTAGGGGCAAGTTCAATATCTTTACTACTTTCTCTTGAGTAATAATTTCATGAACACTGAGGATAAATAAAATAAAATACAGCAGGCTCAGTTAAGGCTTCAGAAGCAGATGGTACTACAGATTTTTAAATTTTCCATATTGTTCTTTCCTTTTCTATTCACAGTGAAATTGAAACATGAAGTAGGGGTGAACCTACCCCTGCAAAGAGGTCTAATAACACACAATTGAGTCATTCTGGTGATGACCAATTTTATCAACATTTTGTTTAAAATCAACTCTGTGGTACACAACCCTATAGATCCCTCAATTAGAATCTATTAAGCACATTTTAAATGTACACCCTCCAACTTCTCCAAGGTATTTACATTTCTTATTAATTTGAGCTTCTGGGCATATACACACAGAAAGAAGTTTACTAACATGAACCTGGGAGCCTGAATTCTGATTTAAAATAAAATTATAGCATTAATATTTACCAGGGGCAGGTAAACAGAATCAGGTCATGGGCACTGGAGGCAAGGGTGACAAAAATGAAAGTAGGATTAGTTTTTATGAAACCCAAAGGAAAATGCTGGCTCTTAAGATGGCACAAGGCTGATTTAGAAGAGTTAAAGCAATCGCCTAGTAGGCTAGTCTTATCTTAGCTGGTTCTGTACTATGTTAGAACAAAGCTTAATACTGTACTATATCTAGTGATTGCTCATTATCATTTAATAAAAATGGGACTTATTAGTCTATTTTGAATAAAACTATTAGGGTAAATTAGTTAGAGAACACAACATACCCCAAAATACTACATTCTAATTACCCTGAAGTAACTCATAACTTCAGCATTTGGAGCACTGAAGTCCCAACTGATCTTCAATAGACTAAAAAGAGACAGGAAGGAACTCGGTATGTATGTACACAGCCAGGAGGCAAGAAAACAAAAAAAAATAGGGGGACTTTCTGGAAAGGCAAAGAGTAGGTTTTTGTTTTTAACCCTCCCCCTCAATCCCAATCTATCTGGCATAATTATCTTCACCTTTCTCCACATTTTTTTTTTAGTTTATCCTACGTAGAAATGTAATGTTGCTTTTATTGTTGCTACCACAAATCTTTTCTGGGAAGTTGTAAGAATAAATTAGATTTTTTTTTTTTTTTTTTGAGACAGAGTCTCACTTTATCGCTCTTGGTAGAGTGCTGTGGCGTCACAGCTCACAACAACCTCCAGCTCTTTTCTCTTGCCTCAGCCTCTCATGTAGCTGGGACTACAGGCGCCTGCCACAACGCCCAGCTATTTTTTTGTTGCAGTTTGGCTGGGGCCGGGTTTGAACAGGCCACCCTCGGTATACGTGGCTGTCGCCCTACTCACTGAGCTACAGGTGCCGCCCAAATTAGAAAAAAAAATTTTTTTTTGAGACAGAGCCTCAAGCTGTCACCCTGGGTAGAGTGCTGTTGCATCACCGCTCACAGCAACCTCTAACCCTTGGGCTTAAGTGATTCTCTTGCCTCAGTCTCCCAACTAGCTGGGACTATAGGCGCCTGCCCACAAGGCCCGGCTATTTTTTGTTTGGAGTTGTCATTGTTGTTTGGCAGGCCCAGGCTGGAGTCGAACCCACCAGGCTCTGGAGTATGTGGCTGGCGCCTTAGCCGCTTGAGCTGCAGGCGTCGAGCCCAAATTAGAAATTTTTAAAACTTAATCCAAGGTCAGAAAAAGATAGACTTAATTATACAAATTGCTACATGTTTCATATAAATCACAAATCAAGGGCAGAAATGGCTACCCAGGACTAAGGAAGCCAGGTTTCATATCCCAAGAATTAAATAAATAAAATTAATATTTTAAAACATTTTTTTTAAACGACACAATAGGCTGGGTACGGTGGTACATTTCTGTAGTTCAGCTACTTGGAAGGCTGAAGCAGGAGGATATTTTGGGCCCAAGACTGAGAGTCCAGCCTTGAGCAAGATGGAGACTGGGAAGTGGAAGGAAAGCATTCAAAGGTAAATATAAGAGAAATAAGTCTTGACTACTTTTTCACATCATTTTCCTTCTCACAAGTCTTCTTGAGAGTAAAATTTCACTTTTACTTCAGGCTCTTTATTCTAGTGTTTCAAAGGATACTGAAGTAGCCATCACAATGAAGTCATATATACTCCAGAGTTTTTTGGTTTGTTTGTTTTGTTTTCTTTTTAGAGACAGGGTGGTCTCAGTCTGTCAACCAGGTTGGTCTCAAACTCCTGAGTTTCAAGATTCTCCCACCTTAACCTCCCAAAGTGCTGGGATTAACCAGCCTATCCATGCCCAGACTATTCCAGGCAATGTTAAAGCTGTGCCTTAGCATCAAGTTCCATGATTAGCATACGAGTAGTCTGCCAGCTGGTGACAAAATTAAGATCCTGATTCTTCTGACTCCCAGTCCCAGAAATCTTTCCACTCTTTATTCCACAAAACATGTAATGAGCCCCTACTATGTGCTGGGCACTGTTTCAGGTGCTTGGAGTACATTAGTGAATAAAAAGGCAGACATAACATCCCTGCTCTCAGAAAGTTTATTCACATTCTTTGTGATACATATATTAAGCACAAGCCTTGACAACAATACTATATTTTTATAAGTAGCCCCTTCTGTGTTTTAAAAGTACTTACCGCCTAGCGCATACCCTACTCCCAAGCAAGTCATTTCTTTTATCAAGGCCACATCTGGGGATCCCAAGGCTTAAAATAGACAAGCTCTTACAGAAATCTCAGAGTTAGCACCTTTCTAAGCTTGAAATTTCATTTGATACCTGTTTCCCAAACTTAAAAAGCACAGGGTGGGAGGATTTTTCTATTCAGAGGCATCATGGTAGCAAACGTGAAGAGAGACTCATACTTTGAATGCCATCCTTGCACACACCCAACTAGGCTTGTTACCCTCATCCTCCCTTTCCGCTAAGCACCGGGCCCCATATCTAAGCTACTCTATTTACAATCCTGTATTTCATCCACCAAAAGCCCACCCTCAATATTCCACCAAGAGCATTAACATCTTTACACATCCCCTCCCTTCCTTGTTCCTGATATAATTCTTCAGCAGCCACTTTTTACTAAAATAAAAGTTTGTCCCACATTTCCTAACAGGCATGTCCTAAATACAACACCTTCCCTTTACTTCAGAGCACTTTCATTTATATAGTTGGATTTTCGGGAGAATTCTGGGGGTGGGCAGGACTGGAGCCAGACAAGTCCGGAGTAAGAGAGCCTGGGAGGAGTTGAGTGAGGAGGCTCCCAAGGCGAAACATGAGGCGGCACTCAGTCTGCACTTGGCCAACTTTGACAATCAACGTCCCTTACACTTTGTACCTTGGGAGCCTCACTCACCTCTACCTCAGCGCGGCCCGGTTTTTACCGTTATCCCTTCCTCAACATCCCCCCAAAGCCATCGCAAGCTCAGCCTCGGTCCCTAGCCCTCCCCGCGCACTGCTCCAGGTCCCCTGGAGTCCACAGTGCTCAGAGCCCCCGCCGGTGCCACCGCCCACCGCCCCTCTCCACACTGGGCTCCCGCCCACCAACCGGATTCCCGGCCCCGGGCCCGCCCCCGCCGCGCCTCCTCCCGGACACACCGCCCTCACAGCCTCAGTCGCAGTCCTCGCCGGGGGCTCTCTCGCCGCGACGCCCCCTTTCCCCCAGCCCTGAGAACAGGGAGGAGAGGCCCTCCTGACCCCTGTCAGGCAAGCAGTGTGTCCCCAGGCTGCCTCTCAATTCCTAGATCCCTTCACCTCTTCTTCCTTCAAGCCCAGGGCGGCGTGGTGCAGAGGCCCGGCCTCGGCGCCCGGCCGGGGCTTGTTTACTCACTCACCCTCCATCCCGAGCCGCAGGGAACGCAGCTAGGGCGCCTGCGTGCCGAGACCCCGCCCCCGCGCGCAGCTCCGCCCCACACCTCCTCCCAGCGCGTGCGTACTGAGCCTCTTGAGCCGCGCGGGTGGCTCACCTGGACCTAGTTCTTCGCAATTCTGTGGTTTGTTGCCAGTAGACCAGACTCAGGAACCAGAGAGGGTGCTGCTGGAGGTCGGCGGTTTCCAAGGCGGTGCTCTCAGGGGGAGGGGAAGGGCTCTTGGAAAACCTTTGCAGCGCTACTAATATCTTCTTGAATACTTATCCAGCGGTATCCCCACAAGCTGATGACAAGCCACATCTTCTCTCACTTCAGCGTTTGAAGCCAACCTAGATCCCTTTAATGCTGATGTCTCACACCTACCAATACCCCAGATACCGTCTATGGGCTCTATGTTCTTTTTTTATTTACACCTGATTTCCCTATTTATGTCAATAGTCCTTCCAGTCATCTAGATTCAAATTACAGCTTTGGAGCGGAATATCTCCCCACAAGACACTTATTAGTCACAAAGGGGAAAATAGTGAGAGCCTGCCTCAAACAAAAAGGCTACAATGTTCGTTTTTCTCAAATAATTTTCTTTTCTTTTTTTGTAGAGACAGAGTCTCACTGTACCGCCCTCCGGTAGAGTGCCGACACGGCTCACAGCAACCTCTAACTCTTGGGCTTACGCGATTCTCTTGCCTCAGCCTCCGGAGCAGCTGGGACTACAGGCGCCCGCCACAACGCCCGGCTATTTTTTTGTTGCAGTTTGGCCGGGGCCGGGTTTGAACCTGCCGCCCTTGGCATGTGGGGCCGGCGCCCTACCCACTGAGCCACAGGCGCCGCCCCTCAAATAATTTTCATAACAACCCTATAAAGCAGGTAGGGGAAATTTCTGTTTACACACTAGGCTATTCTGGCATAAAGGAATTAAAAGATTTGCCTTACATAGATGAGAAATCATTCTGTAAGTTAGTTGTTTGTTTTTGAGACAGGGCCTTGCTCTGTAGGAGTGCAGTGACACAATCTTAGCTCACAGATACCTCTAACTCCTGGGCTCAGCAATCCTCTTGCCTCAGCATCCCAAGTTGCGGGGACTACACGTGGGCACCATTGTACCAGCTAAGTTGTTCTTGTTTTTTTTTGTAGAGACTTGGTTTCACTATGTTACCCAGGCTGATCTCGAACTCCTGATTTCAAGATCCTTCCAGCCTGCCAAAGTGCTGATATTACAGGTGTGAGCCACTACACCCTACCTCTATTAGATCTTAAACTCAGGTCTCTGCATTCTAGATTTAATGTTCTTTTCCTTACATCAAAACTTTTGACTTTGCTGTTTTAACTTGCCCCTATGCATTTAAATACATAATCAAGGCAAATGTTGCCTTACACTTGTAATTTGCAGTGATGTTCCTTTCCATTCCCACTGCCTTCTAGATAAGAGATTCTCAACTTGGCTCACAATGAAATCACCTCGAAAGCTTTAATAACAATACCTTCTTCTCACATCCAGAAAGTCTGATTAACTGGCCTGAGATATGTCCTGAGCTTCAACAGTTTTTGTTGTTGTTGTTGTCGTTGTTGTTGTTTTTGAGACATAGTCTCATTTTGTCTCCCTCAGTAGAGGGCCATGGACTCATCATATCTCACAGCAACCTCAAACTCTTGGGCTCAAGCTATGCTCTTGCCTTAGCCTCCCGAGCAGCTGGGACTACAGGCACCCACCACAATGCCCCACTATTTTTTAGAGATGGGGGGGGTCTTGCACTTGTTCAGTGCTGACCTCAAACTTCTGAGCTCAAGCAATTCACCCACCTCAGCCTCCCAGAGTGCTAGGATTACAGGTGTGAGCCATCCACCCAACCACTTCAACAGTTTTTTGTCTTTTTTTTTTTTTTTTTGAGACAGTCTCAAGCTGTCGCCCTGGGTATAGTGCAGTGACATCCCAGCTCACAGCAACCTCAAACTCTTAGGGTAAGGGATTCTCTTGGTTCAGCCTCCCAAGTAGCTGTGGTTGCAGTTGTCATTGTTGTTCAGCAGGCCCAGGCTGGGTTTGAACACACCAGCTTCACGTTGTATATGGCCAGCTCCCTACTCACTGGGCTACGGGTGCTGAGCCCACTTTCACAGTTTTAAAAGCATCCCAGGTGAGGCTCTGCACTTGCAGCTCAGCAGCTAGGGCACCAACCACATACACTGAGGCTGGTGGGTTCAAATCTGGCCCCGGCCTGCCAAACAACAATGGCAACGACAACAAAAAAATAGCCAGGCATTGTGGCAGGTGCCTGTAGTCCCAGCTACTCAGGAGGCTGAGGCAAGAGAATTGCCTGAGCCCAAGAGTTCGAGGTTGCTGTGAGCTGTGTTGCCACTGCACTCTACTCAGGGCAACATAGTGAGACTCTGTATCAAAAAAAAAAAAAAAATGCAGGGTGGCGCCTGTGGCTCAGTGAGTAGGGCACCAGTCCCATATACCAAGGGTGGCAGGTTCAAACCCGGCCCTGGCCAAACTGCAACTTGGCCCTCTACCAAGGGCAACCAAAAAAAAAAACTGACTCTAAAAAAAAAACTGCATCCCAGGTGAGCCAAGAATGGTGATTCAAGCCTGTTACCCCAGTGCTTTGGAAGGCCAATGCAGGAGAATCCCTTGAAATGGGAGAATCACTTGAGATAAAGAGATTGAGAATATCCTGGGCAACATATTGAGACACCCACCTCTACAGGAAAAAAAAAAAGGTAGCCAGGCACAGTAGGATGGGTCTATATTCCAACCTCTTCTGGAGGCTGAAATGGGGGGATCCTTTGAACCCAGGAGTTCAAGGTTACAGTGAACTATGGTGGTGCTTCCAGTCTGTGTGGCAGCGCAAGACCCTGTCTCTATAGGGAATAATAATAATAACAATTGTAGCTATCCAGCATAGTGGCTCAAGGCTGTAATCCTAGCACTCTGGGAGGTCGAGGCCAGTGGGTCACTTGAGCTCAGGAGTTGGAGACCAGCCTGAGCAAGAGCAAGACCTCATCTCTAC
Organism: Nycticebus coucang; assembly: GCF_027406575.1. Lineage (NCBI taxonomy): Eukaryota > Metazoa > Chordata > Mammalia > Primates > Lorisidae > Nycticebus > Nycticebus coucang. The sequence continues at coordinate 58,389,370 of NC_069797.1, forward strand.
TAAAAAACTAGGCATGCATTGTGGTGGGCACCTGTAGTCCCAGCTACTTGGGAGGCTGAGGCAAGAGGATCACTTGAGCCCAAGAGTTTGAGATTGCTATGAGTTATGACACCATGGCACTCTACCCAGGTGACAAAGTAAGACTCTGTCTCAAAAAAAGAAAATAATAATTATGATTATTGAATATAAGGTATCTAAGTTGTATTAGATAACATTTTCTTTCTATGGAGAAGTGTTCAGAAGATCTGAATGTCCAGAGGGACACTAGTGAGACATTTGAGAGCCATCAACATAACATATCTTAACTAAAGCCAGGGGAATGGGTAACATTGCTTAAGGAGAAAATGCCATGTAATGAGAGAAGAGATAATAAAGAAAATATGGTTACAGAAAGGAAAGGAAGGAAGTTGAAGGGATTTATGCCAAAGTTGTAGATAAGAATCTGAGTTCCACCTCCTCATCAAGGCTTCTCACCCTCCTACATCTCCTGGACGCATCAACTCCAGTACTACATGCTCTCTCTACCACACCATATACCTCTGTCATATCCACCACATGGCATAGGACAGCACACTGGTTTTAGAAATCCTTGCTCTGTGGGGTGGCGCCTATGGCTCAGTGAGTAGGGCGCCGGCCCTATATGCCAAGGGAGGCGGGTTCAAACCCAGCCCCGGCCAAACTGCAACAACAAAAAAAAGAAATCCTGCTCTCTGAATGAAGCATTATAAAAACAGCGCCCACATCACTGGTAAGCATGGAGTTCTTAGGGGGAAATTTGTTTGTCTCTTGGTTCCTCCTCATTGTTATGGCAGGATTTTTCCTAAGACCAGGCTTTTTCTTAGTTAACTGTGTTCTGTGAGACATTATCAGCAGTTCCTCTACTAACTCTTTTTCTTTCTAACCCTTCAGGTCTGTGTTCTATAAATTCGTAGAAAAAATATTGGCAAGTGGTTAGCATTGGACCTTTGAAAAACAGTGCCATCACCCCTGCCCCAATCCTCTGGGTCCCACCCCTAGGCAGTTAATGGAAGAAAGGAATAACTTTGTCACTCCTGGCTTCTAGTTGTTCATCTTGCTATTAAATTGGAGGTCTCTGGGGCTGAAAGAAACTGGACAGAGTGTGCTGAGTAGTCTAATAGGGCTGGTTCTTTTTCTGAAAGTTCCCTATTGCAGAAAAATAAAATTACGTGTTTAATTTCTGAAACCTGACGCCTGATTTGCCTTGGCAGCCACTCTCCTGGGCTTGGCCGAGAGTCCAGCAATGCTAGTGTACTGATTAATACCAGCACAATTTGCTCCCTGGAGAAGAGCATTATTTATTTGACCATTTTCTTAAATCCTTTTTAATTTGCTTATATTTTAGCATAATCTTACTGGCTTTAACATGCTCTCTCTTTGACCACTGGCCCCAGTGAAGCCTTAGGGAAGACTACTCTGCTCTGTGGACTCACATCCCCATCACAAAGCAACCAGTGGTTAGAAATCACATGTCACATGTTCTGTTCCTTCTAGGATGGGTGAGTTCTAAGTGTACTTTTGTCCCCTACTGGTCCTTAAGATAATGATAGAAAGAGAAGGAAATGATGCTTTCCAGAATTCAACCAGCACATTCTGCCCTATTCCTTCCTCCTTTCCAACCTGAGCCCTCTTGGGATGGTGGCCCCTTGGCCCATTCTGCCCCTCCTTTATAATGCCCACAGGGATATCAAATAGCAATTCTGGGAGGGGACACGGAGAACTGAGCAAGGTTGGGCCCAGATGGTCCATGATAGAGAAGTGTAAACACAGCTGGGGAGATGGAAGCAAACCATCCTTCTCTCCCCAGAGTTCCCACCCAGAAGCAGAGAAAGCCACCCTGCCGTGAGGAAACAAACAAGAACATAAAGCAAAGCACAACCTAAAAGCCTGCACGAAGGTCACCAGAAACTGGGGCTGGCTGCCCAGGACTGGTCAGGCCAGCTGAAGTGCCAGACCCCTCCCTGAACACTTAGAGGCAAAGGCAGCTCCAAAGCAAGTTTGGGTCTGAACATTACGGTGCCTGGAAACATGGCTCAATTTTTGAAACCTCCACTCCTGGACACTTTGTCCTCTGATCTCAAAACCCCAGCTTTCTGCCTTGGGTACTTAGCTCCTGACCTCAAGTTGCTCCAGGATCATAATAATGCATTCAATTCAGCAAGTAAGAACAGGCCCACAACATACTCTTGTCTATGGCTGTTATTAAGTTCAAACTATGAGCCTCCAAGCCAAAATATTAGAAAGGGCTTCCTTTGCTTTTGTTAATTACAAAATAAATAATTCCAACAGGAAGTGATTTTCTGTTTGGTGAATTACTTGGGTGGGATTCATGCCTTCATTTGCACAGAATCCAACCCCACAGCTAGGGCTGTACTGCCTTCTTGCTCTCTTGGCACAGCTAGTATGGGATCTCAATCCCTTAGGACACGCCTTTGGCACAGCCATGCCCGGGAAGTTGCTCTGTTCAGATGGAGAGCTAATGAGTTATGCTTCCTTTCTGACCCTTGGGGTCCTCGACTGTAAAAACAAAATGGCAGAACCAGAAAAAACAGTAAAAGACTTCAAACACTGAGCACTCATATGTATGTGCCTAGCACTGTCCTAAGTGTTTTATAAGGATCATCTCATTTCGTATGAAGTCAGGAATATTCTTACCCCATTCTACATCAAAGGTAAATAGGGCTTAAAGAGATTGTATAACTTATCCCAAATCATTCAGCTAGTAAATGAGATGGCCAGGATTTGGGCTTATTTATTCTGACTCCTCAACCCATACTCTGAACTACCCCATTGTACCTCCTCCCTTCTCTGAGGTCTTCTAGCTCTGACATCATGATCCTGGATTCTCTCCACAGTTTTCTGCTCTCACCAGTGGTGCCAGAAAGAGAACATGTTTGGAAACGCTAGTCTGCAAGTCCAGAGAAAAACAGCTCCTGAAAGTTAAGGGGCTGCTTTCTTCTTTCTGTACTGGTGATGTCAATCAAAGGTGAACACTGGAAAGACCCTCATATCAGCAGAGAACAGCCTGTGTGGAAAATAAACAAATACTAGCCAGACAGGAAAGGGGAGTTTCCCTTTGGTTCTGTGACTTCCTTTTCTTTCTTCCCTGATTTGTCATCAGGGTCTCTCCCCCGCCCCGCCTATGATGCTATGGCCTTTGAACCCCTCTGTGGCTAGGATGAGACACTAGCCTGCAGAGACCATTTTGAAGTAAGAAAAATGGTCACTGCACTCTCATTCATAAATTATAGGCATGATGCTATATGCAAAAGAACAAAAATAAGTCTCATTCATTTACACATTTAGCAAATTGCATGTAGCATTCACATAAACACTGAACTTTACACTAGATGTGAATCCCATGTAATTCCTTACAAAACACCTGGGAGGCAGAAACTGTTATCCATCTTTATAGAGAAGGACACTGAGGCTCAGAGAAATTGACATTGTGACCACACTGGTAAAAAGGAGAGCTGGAATTCAAACCCAGGTTAGATGTGTCTGACTCCAGTCTGTATGCTTTTCAACCAAAGGAGTATTTCTTTTTGTTTTTGAAACAGAGTCTCACCCTGTTGCCCTGGGTAAAGTTCTGTGTTATCATCATAGTTCACAGCAACATCAAATTCTTGGGCTTAAGTGATCTTCCTGCCTCAGCCTCCAGAGTAGCTGGGACTATAGGCACCCACCACAATACCCAGCTAGTTTTTCTATTTTTAGTAAAAACAAGCTCTTGCTCTTGCTCAGGCTGACTTCGAACTCCTGGGCTCAAGCAATCCACACACCTTGGCCTCCCAGAGTGCTAGGAGTACAGGCATGAGTCACCATGAGCCCAACCAAAGGAATGTTGTATTAAAAAAAAAGCAAAATTATGAAACTGAAAAGATCCCAGAATATCTTAGAAACAGAGTTGTCATAACTATGTATGTTACACATTATGATAGTAACTTCCATCTATCAAATGCTTTCTAGTGCTAGGTAATGGGCCAAATGCTTTAGAGGCATTATCTATACTGCTTAGTGAGATACATGCTAGTAATCTCATTTTACAGATAAGGAAATAAGCTCAGAGGAGTTACATAATTTGCCTAAAGTCACATGCAGCTAACTTAGCAATAGAGCTGAGATTTGAATCTGAGACTACTTGACTCCAAAGTGTGTGCTCTCAACTGCTAAGGCAATAATAATAATAATGAACATTGGCTGTGGGCCAAGTTGTGTTTTAAGTGCTTTATATCTTATAGATATTACTTTCTTTTTTTTGAGATAGAGTCTCACTATGTTGCCTTTGATAGAGTGCTGTAGCATCACAGCTCACAGCAACCTTAAACTCTTGGGCTTAAGCAATTCTCTTGCCTCAGCCTCCCAAGTAGCTGGGACTACACGCACCTGCCACAATGCCCGGCTATTTTTTTGTTGCAGTTGTCCTTGTCATTTAGCTGGCCTGGGCTGGGTTTGAACCCACCACCCTCAGTGTATGTGGCCAGCACTGTAACCAGTGCTACAGGCACCAAGCTGTCTCTTATAGATACTATTATCATACCCATTTCACAGAGGAGGAAAATATTGGTTATATATGTGTGTGTGTATATATATATATATATATTTTTTTTTTTTTTTTTTTTTCTATTTTCAGTAGAGGCAGGAGTCTCGCTCTTGCTCAGCCTGGTCTCAAACTCCTGAGCTCAGGCATCCACCTGCCTTAGTCTTCCAGAGTGCTAGGGTTACAGGTACCTGTTACCATGCCTGGCCAGTACTGCCTTTTATAGTATTACTTAATCTCATATTACAAACTCCACACCTTAAATACCCAGGTGCTGTTAGTGTCATATTTGCTCAAAATACGTATTGGATCCTTGTTATGATCTAGAAAATGATTTATGTCATAATCCCATAATTTTTTTTTCATTGTTCATTAATGCATTAAGGTCTTGAGGAAAAGGATCTGGAAAGATACTGTCAATATGGAAAGCAAGTGTCTGGAGAGAGGCAGTACTGAATGGGAAGGCCCTCTATGACATGAAGAACACTGGCTGCCCTTCTGGCCAGTCATTCTTATCCTTTTCTATTTGATTCTCTCTAGCAGATTGGCTTCCATCAGGTTTTGTAGAGCAGAAGATAAGTCCTCAAGTCTCAGCATGAAGCAGACCTGGGTATCTGGCAATAGTAGTTGCTCACCCTTAGAAAAGGTTACTTAACCTTTCTGAGCCTCAGAGTCCTTGTCTGCAAAGTGGCTTGCTATGATACCTAATTTAACAGAGTTATGAAACAATTAAATGAAACTATTTGTATGAAGCATTGAGCATTTACCTTGGAGCTTGGTAAATGAATATGAGTACCCCATGTTATCCAACATCCAAGCTGCTGGGGTGCTAGGACAGAGTAGAAGGGTTCCAGGGAGGAAGAAAGGAAGAGAGGAAGAAAGCAATCCTGGCATTTGGCATTGGGTCCTTGCAGCAACCATGAGTCAGCCCCAGGTGCTAAGGGACTAGCAGTGTTCTCAGCACTGCTGGGCGTGTGCTGTGGTCACTTGGCCCAGGTCCTCTACAGTCATGCTCTCTGAGCATCCTTCTTGTAAATCTGCCCTGGGTTCTATTCAGAAAAATAGTCTCCACTATGTGATATCATGGGCTAGCTTGAGTCAAAGAGTGAGGGAGGAAGAGGTTGTGTGTATGTAGTCTGGGGATCTTCCTATTTCTGGAAGAGTCAATTTGGTTCTAAAAGAAGGACTAACTATCCTTCTCTTCTTTTAATACCCAGTAAGGAGTTAGTACTCTGAATATGGTGTGAAAGGAGGTTGCAAATCATAATGGTTAGGACATGAACCTTAGCATAAAGCTATTCTGGGTAACTCTACCAATACTAGCTCTGAGACCTTAAACTTTCTGCTTGTTTCCCCATTCCACCTGTGGAGAAGATAATTCTGATGTTATGATGATAAGGCTTTAAAACACGCATGTAAGGCACTTAGCACATATGTCAAAAGACACGATGCAGCACACAGTAAGTATTCAGTAAATGGGAGCTACTATTACCTAAGTCTACAGCAGCTGATGAGTATTATAATTAGATCATTTTCTCTGCTTTTTATCAGCTCAGGAGCCAGTTTTCTCCAATAACCAGTCTTCCCTCTGACAGGTGGTCAGGCTCCTCATAGTGGCCATCATCCTGGCAATGAGTAGGCTGTGGAAAGATGAAGTAGTTATGTCCCTACACCTTTGCCTTCCCTCCTTTAGCCAGCTGGATCCCTGGTTGTAGTTCCTCTACTTCTCCCTGCTGCCTCTCTTCCCTCTGATGATATCTGTCTCCTCTCTCTGTTTAGGAAGGAACAGCCCTTCCCAGCCAGGACTTTTGGCTTCCCTGGATCCTGACTCTTCCCCATATCTTCTCTTGTGCTCCTCTCTCTATTTTGCAGACAGCTGGGGAAGAGGACAGCATACATGTCTCTATACTACAGAGATGATAGTTGTAGGATGCTCCACATATCATTTCATGGTGCAGGAGGCCCTAGAATTTTTTACTCTCTCCTGTGTTGTTCTAGATTCATGAGTACATATGGATGATGTTGAATATTAGAAATGGCACTCTTTCTAAGGGTCAAGTCACTTCTGCCCCGTTCAAGGCAGATAGCCTTTGGCCTGTAACAAAAAGGGAAATTTATATGGTGGTAGGATCCTTGTTCGAAAGGAATCAATGTTGGGGCCAGAAATATCAGGACAACGTCCAGTTGGATCAGAACCGGATCCCTCTTTTCCCAAGTACTAGGTGGTAAGGTGGTAGGATGAGGGGCAGAGAAACAAGAAAATGTGTATAGACCTTACAGACTAGATTCCACTGGATAAAGGGGGAAAAAAGAAGACTAAAGGAAATACTATGTACAGTTAAAAAGGAAATGGGCATGTCTATATTAGTATCATGGAAAGATATAAAGATATATTATTAAGTTGTAAAAGTCACTGAATAATAGGGATATAAAAATCCCATTTATGCTTTTTTAAAAATCCAAAATATGTGGGGAAGTGAGATAGGAGTGAGGTTATAAAGGTTTCTGTGTTAAATATTTTGCAACTAGCATATACTCATGTATTTCTTGCAATTAAAAGATATATATAGGGCAGTGATTGTGGCTCACCAAGTAGGGCGCCGGCCCCACATGCCAGAGGTGGTGGGTTCAAACACTGCCCTGGCCAAAAAAAAAAAAAAGATTTTTGGGGGGCAGCGCCTGTGGCTCAAAGGAGTAGGGCACTTGCCCTACTCCTTTGAGCCACAGGAGCTGCCCTAAAAGGTATATTTTTATAGCAAAAGCAGAAGTGAACCTAGAAAGGGAAAATAAGTGGCCTTAGAAAGGGAAAACTGGGAACTTCACATGAAAGAACAGGCCTGTTCCTAATTAAGCCCTCCCCTGACCCATTGTTTCAGATCATGGAACTATCTCCTTGGCTACTTGGAACAGAAGGGTGAGGCCTCCAGTCCCTGTTCAGCTCCAAAGATCTCCAAACCAAACCTTCAGTTGCCAGGATGCCCTGAGGATCAATAAAAACATTCAAACATCCAACTGGTATGGAAGAGTGGGAAGGGCCAGGCACAGTGGCTCACACCTATAGTCTTAGCACTCTGGGAGGCTAAGGCAGGTGGATTGCTTGAGCTCACAAGTTCGAGACCACCCTGAGTGGAAGCAAGACCCCATTTCTACTAAAAATAAAACAGCTGAGGCAAGAGGATCGCTTGAGCCCAAGTTGGAGGTTGCTGTGAGCTATGACGCCATGGCACTCTACCCAGGGCGACAGCTTGAGACTCTGTCTCAAAAAACAACAACAACAACAGAAAAGTGGGAAGAAGAAAATCAACGGGAGAGAAAATTCTCAAATTCTCCAACTGGAGCATTTGGACACCCAAGTTCAGGAATGACTATAACAAGCTCTCCTTTGGAGGTCTCAACATCTAATGCAAACTTAACCCCAACCCTGGGCCAAGAATAACACTTCCTACCAGGTTACCTACACTTTCTGATCCTAAGGCCATTTTACATCTGAAAATTCTGAGCTCCAAAGATGTGAAATAACCTATCCAAGATTACACTACAAGACAGGCAGAACTGCCCTCAGAATCCTATATATTTAATATATCCTTTTAAAAATATATATATATTTAATCCTTTATACCATGTTGTCCTATTTTAAACCCAACATTTTCTTGTGTCGGCTTTTTTCATTTGTTTTTGGACAGAGTCTCACTCTGTTGCTCTGGGTAGAGTGCCCTGGCACATCATCATAACTCACAGCAACCTCAAATTCTCTCGTAGCATCCTCAAATTCTGGGCTCACTTGCCTCAGCTTCCCAAGTAGCTGGGGCTACATGCACCCACCTCAACACTCAGCTGATTTTTTTCTGTTTTAGTAGAGACAGAGTCTCACTCTTGCACAGGCTGGTCTCGAACTCCTGAGTTCAAGCAATTTGCTGGCCTCCGCCTCCCAAAGTGCTACAATTATAGACGTGAGCCACTGCGCCTACCCTGCTTTTGTCAGCTTTAATCTTGACCTCTAACCTCAGTCCTAACCCATAGTGGGCTCATGTGTGTCTGGTCTCAGCCCAGTGGAAATAGCTTGTTTTATTTTTGCCCCTCCTTCCTCTCTTCTCTCATCTTATTAGCCAGTAGCCAGAAATTTCCCTCTTGACTGATTCCTTTTTTTTTTAGATAGAGTCTCACTCTGTTGCTCAGGCTAGAGTGCCATGGTGTCATTGTAACTTACAGCAACCTCAAATTCCTGGGCTCAAGCAATCCTCCTGTATCAGCCTCCAGAGTAGTTGAGACTACAGGCACCACTATGTCCTGCTAATTTTTCTATTTTTAGTAGAGATGGGGTCCTGCTCTTGCTCAGGCTAGTCTCAAACTCCTGAGCTCAAGGGATCCTCCTGCCTCAGCCTCCCAGAGTGCTAGGATTATAGGCATGAGCCACAGCACCCCATGCCTGAGGCTTTCTTGCCAAGGGCAATCTGGGGTAGGAGGGAAGGAAAGTATTCAGTCCACAGCCTGAAGTGGCTCTAAGACTGCCTGGCTCTTTTCTGTACCAGGAAGACTTTGGGGTTCATGCCAACTGAGGTTCTGGGATTATGAGGGGAGTTGTCTCCCCTCTCCCACTGGATGCCTTGCAAGAGCTTGAGATCTTAAGATGAAGATTTTAAGAGGAAACATGAAAGATAATTTGTAGTGGGCAAGAATCAGTAACTGGGACAACAGCAGCAGCTGAGTCCAAGGGTCAGTGTCTGGGAGTAATTTAGGAAAGTTTGGTGCTGACAGCTGTGTCTGGGAGTAGAACCTCATGGCCAAACCAGCTCCTGGGCTCCTCCACTGCTTCAGGCTAATGAAGTTCTGGCCCAGGACATGCAGGCAGCTGTGGTGTGGCAGAAAGAAATTAGGGACTGTGAGGGCCCAGGCTGTCACTTAGAAAGGAGAAAAGGAAACTGGTATTGCTGAGTGAGCACAATGTCCTTTCATATATGCCATCCTCACTACAGGTTAGTGAGAACAATGTCCCCATGTTACATGAGAAGATAAGAAGGTAAATGTGTCTTTGAGGGCTGTGCAACTGGGGAGTGGGAAGACAGAGCTTCTGGACTCAGGTCCTGGGCTGTTTTTCCAGAACTTTAGCTTCTTTCTCTGTATAATGGTGATAATTAATACCCATCTCACGCATGAAAGTTCTAAACCCCTCCTTTCTTTCTCCCAACTTTGGTTCTGAAGAGTTGTGGTCATCTTCTTCCTAGGAATGCAGTAATCTTATTTTGCCTCTTCTTCCTCCATCCCCGACCCTCCTCAACAGGTTTGTGAGGTCTAAGTCCCAGGAAGTGCCTGGAAGGGAGGAACTTGGATTTTGGATTCCCCTGTACTCCCACTCCCCAGGCCTTCTCCTGAATCTGGAGGGCCGGCTCCCTCTTCTGCTCTCTGGTTTTGGCAAGCGGGCTGACATCTGTGGGTGTTTCCAGGGAAAAGGAACTCGGAGCTGCCCCGCCTAGCTCCAGGCGCCCCTTCCCCCACAGCCCTGGGCAGCCCCAACCCCCTGCCTTAGATGCTCCCGCGCGGACAGGCCCTTGGAGCTCCCAGCCCTCTCCCTCTTTTCAAGATCTGGATAGCAGCTCGCGATCCCTCCGGGCTCCCAAAAAACTGGGGCGATTAGAGTCCGGATGCTGGGAGTCCCCGGCGAGTCGTGGGCACCACGCCGCCGGGCCCAGGAAAAGAACCCCAGTTCTGGTGTTCCGAGGGGAACTGTCCAGCCCGGCAGGGTGAGCTATAAAAGAGGGTAGGCCAACGCTGGTGAGGCGGAGGGAGCCGCGGGCGCCAGGCGCGGGTGCGGCAGCTACTCCCCCTCCAGCTCGCCGGCCCCGGGCGTCGCCCCCGCCCCCCACGTGGCCGCAGCGGTCCCAGCCCCTCCGAGGAAGCGGCGCGGCTTCCTGCGGCTCCGGCCGGGCATAATAGGAGCCCCTGCCCGGGCTCGACTCCTCGCCACCGCACTTCCTAGCCTCCTCGCCTCGCGATGGTCTCGCTCCGGGCCGAGCGCGCCCCCGGCATCCCGCGGCTCCCGGCGACCCGCGCCCGGCGGCCAGCGGCGCTCCGCCTCCTCCTCCTGCTGGGTGGTGAGCGCTGCGCCCCCGGGGCCCGAGCGGGAGGCATGGGAGGCCCCAAGAGGGGAGAGGGTCTGGACGGCCGAGGCCAGAACTGGCCCCGTAGTGTGGGTACGGACCGACGTACTGAGCAGCTCTGTTCTTCGGATGTCCCTGGGCTCACCTCGGGGCGGGCGCTGCACGGGGTACCCTTGGGTGCCAGCCGGGGCCCCGTGGACAGGGTTGGGGAGGGGGTGTCTGTGGCTGACAGGGAGCGAGGGGGCTTTGGGCCTGGATGTAAGTGACGAGGAGCTGGTGCCTGCCCCTTCCTTCCCCGCGCGGAGGCTCCAGGGGGACTGGATTATCTCTCTTCCTTTTCCTGGGTAGCCCAGACTTAGAAGGGTCTCAGCTCCCCCATCCGCCCTCAAAAGCTCCATTGCCCTGATTCCCACCATTCTGCTTTCCTCTCCTACTTCTTCCACAGCTGTTCTGAAGCCCCAAGAATCTCTGGCGCAGACTCTTCACACCCCAGGCAGCTTGGAGTCAAAAGGTGGGTACCCAGGGTGTGGGAAGGTGGCCTCCCGAAAGGATGAGAGCCAGCTCAAAGGGAAGGATCTCTTTCCCACAGGCAGGCCTAATCCCAATTGGTGCCCCATGAGAAACTGCCCTCTCTTCTCTCTGGGGTTCCTAGTGGTCTTTTTCCCTGCCATCCCACAAAGCTTCTGCCTAGCTGTGAGCCTGCCTCCCTCAAAGGTGGGTGAGAAGACCCCAGGAAAAGATGTATGTGGAAGCTCCTGTCAGGCTGGGATGGGAGGTGCTTCCCACAAAGAAGTCATTAAAAGAGTCCTGAGCTGGGACTGTCTCTCCTCACCCAGAAGTGTGTTGCTAGGGAAATTTTCTGAAGGGTTCCCACGTTTGATCACAGGGGTTCCACCTTGGAAGTACCTGGAGCAGAGAGTTTGAAGGGAGGGGCAGGGGTGTGGTCATTGCACAGCATCTGTACCTACAGGGAGGGAGACAACAGCAGAGGAGAACTATGCAACAACTATCCAAGTTTGCTGGATGTATTATAAAATTCATATGGACTCTATCGAAAAGGATTGGTGTGACTGGGCCATGATTAGCAGGTAGGGGCAGTGTTGGAGGGTCCTCAGGCCAGGGGTTGGCCCTGCTTGGTGGAGTGGACCTGGAGGAGCATGGGACACTCTTCTCCCTAGGCACAACCCCCTCCCCACTCAAGTCCTCTATTGCCTCTAGGCCTTATAGTGCCCTTCGAGATTGCTTGGAGCAGAATGCGGAGGAGTTTGGTCTGGGCTTCCCCAATCCCTGGGCAGAGAGGATCATCTTTGAGACTCACCAGATCCACTTTGCCAACTGCTCTGTGGTGCAGCCCACCTTCTCTGACCCCCCAGAGGATGTGCTCCTGGCCATGATCATAGCACCCATCTGCCTCATCCCCTTCCTCATCACTCTCGTGGTATGGAGGAGTAAAGACAGTGAGGCCCAGGCCTAGAAGGGCACAAGCTTCTCAAGACCCATCTCACTCCTCTTCCCTGCCCTCCCTACTCCCTTTCTCACTCCCACCCCTACTGCCACTACGGATCCTGATGGAAATGGAAACCAGGTGGGGTCATGGCACAAGTTCTGTAATCTCCAAAATAAAGCTTTTTTGGGGGGTACAATGTCCCTGTCCCTATTTTAGTGGATCCTGTGTCTTTCCCCGAGTCCCTGACACTCCCCTGGGCCCTCAGCTCTGGGCAGTAAAGCTGGAAGAATGAGGATGGCCCCACTGTTCTGTTTATTTCACCTGCCCCCCTGCTACACCCCCATCACATGAAGGCCAAACCCCTAGACTCCTTCCTTTCAGGCGGGGGCTTTCCTATCCAAACCCAGCTCCAGGAAACAAGCTCCAGGAAACAAGCGGGAAGAGACTCCCTTCCGGTCTGGACTGCAGGCAGCAGCTGGGGGACTGCGATTAAGAACATGTGGGGGGAGGGGCAAGAGAGGAATCTCTGCTGTGACTCCTGTAAGAAAGGAGGCTACCTGGGAGCCCTGACTTTTCCCCTTCTTCATGCCTTAGTTTCTTCCATGGCATGGGAAGAGGAACCCTACCTGTACAACAGTAATCCATACCTAGGGGTCTCACAATTGAAGGTAAATGCAGTGGGAGCTTCTTTCCTGTTCTAGGTTCACCACTCCCCCCTCTAGGTCCCTTGCCTTTATCTAGCATTGCCCTAGACTGGGTGTGGCATATAGCCTGGCCACACACTGCCCCCTGGTGTCCACTAAAGCCAACAACCAGAAGATGTATGGTATCTGAGGCTAGATGTATGGATCCTGGGGTCAGAAAATTGTCATGTTGTCCCCACCTGGTGGATCATGCCTGTAACCCTAGCACTGTGGGAGGCCAAGGCTGGTGGATAGCTTGAGCTCATGAGTTCGAGACCAGCCTGAGCAAGAGCAAGACCCTGTCTCTACTAAAAATAGAAAAAAGAGGCACTCTACCCAGGGCACATAGTGAGAATCTGTCTCAAAAAAACAAACAAACAAAAAAAAAACCTAGGCAAGAGGATCACTTGAGCCCAAGAGTTGGAGGTTGCTGTGAGCTCTGACACCATCGCACTCCACCCACGGCGACAGCTTGAGACTCTGTCTCACAAAAAAAAAATGGCGGGTGCCCATAACTCAGAGATTAGGGCACTGGCCACATGCTCCGGGGCTGGTGGGTTTAAACCCGATCTGGGCCTGCTAAAACAAACCAAAAAACTAGCTGGGCATTGTGATAGGCGCCTGTAGTCCCAGCTACTAAGGAGGCTGAGGCAAGAGAATCACTTGAGCCCAACAGTTTGAGGTTGCTGTGAGCTATGACACCATGCTGTATGCCACACCCAGTCCAAGGCAATGTAAGATAAGGGCAAGGGACCTGGAGGGGGGGAGTGGTGAACCTAGTCACTGGGAGACTGAGTAAGACTCTGTCTCCATTTAAAAAGAAAAGAAAAGAAAAAACTGTCATCTCCAGGACAACCACCAGTTCTTAGCTGGATCCTTCTAACAGCTTCCCGAGGCAAACAATGCTACCCATAAGACACTTTCCCACTTTGTAGGGTCATATCTGCCTCTCTCTGCAACTCACCATTTTCAGTCCTCACCAGGTAACCTCCAGCCTTCCCTGGGACACACCTTCCAGGTTACCAAAAACATCTACAAAACATTGTTCTCCATGCTGTCATCTCCTTATTCCTTGTGGCACCCTGAGCCTGTTTAAGGACTTTCCTCCTTGTTGAAATATCTGCCTCCCTGAGTGCCTGTCCATTTCCTGGGACACAGCTGTCTATTCCATAGACATATGCATGTATGCTTCTTGGGATATGCCTATTCATTGTCTGATACACATTTCTCCTTTCAGAACACATCTGTCTCTCTAGGGACACACTTGTTTCCTAAAAATATTTTGAAATTTTACCTGAGATAAATCCTTGCTCTATTTTTTATGAATGCATCTGTCTTCCCAAAAGGCATGTGTCCCCTTCTTGACACATATTTGCCTTCATGTATCTGCCTAATATACATCAAGAATCTGCTAGTATAAGACACTGAGTGTGGTATAGTGTGTTGGAAAGATCAGCTAGATAGTGTCTGGTTTCTGCCCTCAGTGGTCTTCATCTAGAAAGGAAGTTGACATGTGTACAGATAAAAGCAATGGAGTGTGTGATGAGTGACATATAAGGGATACAACCCAAATGTTATCCAAGAGCAAAGGAAGGTGAAATCACATCTGACTGAAAGGATCACAGAGGTGTGATCACAAAAGAGTGACTGCAGAGTGGATACATGACTAGGCCTTAGATGGAATGCATTCTCCTACAGGACAGAATAGAAAAAGAGGTGAATTAGAAAATTATTGCAATAATCCAGGCTTGAGAAAATGAGAACATGGAGCAAAGGAGTTGTGAATGGGGAAAATGGAAAATAATTTTAAAGCAGGAGAGAGATATGATTAAAAACAGGCAAAGGAGGCCAGGTACAGTGGCTCACACCTGGAATCCTAGCATTCTAGGAGGCCAAGGTGGGTGGATTGCTTGAGCTCAGGAGTTCCAAACCAGCCTGAGCAAGAGTGAAATCCTGTAAAAAACTAGCTGAGTGTGGGCAGCACCTGTGGCTCAAGGAGTAGGACACTGCCCCACACACCGGGGGTGGCGGGTTCAAGCCCAGCCCTGGCCAAAACTGCAAAAAAAAAAGACTAGCTGGGTGTTGTGTTGGGCACTTGTAGTCTCAGCCACTTGGGAGGCTGAGGCAAGAGAATCGCTTGACCCCAAGAGTTTGAGGTTGCTGTGAGCTGTGATGCCACAGCACTGTACCGAGAGCCAGATAGCCCAACTCTGTTTCAAAAAACAAAAAGAAAAGAAAAAACAAGCAAACAAACAAACAAAAATAGGTAAAGAAATCAGCAGGACTTAGATACGAGAGGGTAAAGAGGAGAGTTTAGGAATGACTCAGATTTTGAATCTGACTTACTAGGACAATGATGGTGGTAATAAGAAAAAGGCCATTAGGAGAAGGAACTGGCCTGAAGAAAAGGATATGCAATATGAGGTAAAAATGAAACAAGCTGTTATATCCTACAGAGAATTGGAAATGGGGTGGTGGGAGTGGAAAGAGGTTGGAGCTGGAAATATAAGTTGGGGGTCTTCTGCACTGAAATGCAATTTCCACTGCTAAATTTGACTGACTTTCAAAAGGTAAAATTATATTAAAATTTTAAAAAGAAGTGCAGTATGCAGAAGGAATGAGAGCAGTAAGGAAAAAGTTGTATTGAAAAGAAGGTGGCCTTTCCCAGGCAGCTGCCGAAGATGGCGGAGGGGCAGGTCCTGGTGCTGGATGGCAGAGGCCATCTCCTGGGCCGCCTGGCGGCCATTGTGGCCAAACAGGTACTGCTGGGCCAGAAAGTGGTGGTTGTGCGTTGTGAGGGCATCAACATCTCTGGCAATTTTTACAGAAACAAGTTAAAGTACCTGGCCTTCCTCCACAAACGGATGAACACCAACCCATCTCGTGGACCCTACCATTTCCGGGCCCCCAGCCCTATTTTCTGGCACACTGTGAGAGGCATGCTGCCCCACAAGACCAAGCGCGGCCAGGCTGCCTCAAGGTGTTTGATGGGATCCCACCACCCTATGACAAGAAAAAACCATCTGGTGGTTCCTGCTGCCCTCAGGGTTGTGCAACTGAAGCCTACAAGAAAGTTTGCCTATCTGGGGCACCTGGCACACGAAGTTGGCTGGAAGTACCAGGCCGTGACAGCAACCCTGGAGGAGAAGAAGAAGGAGAAGGCTAAGATCCACTACCCGAAGAAAAAGCAGCTCATGAGGCTACGGAAACAGGCTGAAAAGAACGTGGAGAAGAAAATTGACAAATATACAGAGGTCCTCATGACCCACGGACTCCTGGTCTGAGCCCAATAAAGACTTTATTCCTTAAAAAAAAAAAAAAAAAAGGTGGCTAGTCCAGGTACAGTGGCTCACACCTGCAATCCTGACACTCTGGGAGGCCAAGGCAGGAGGATTGCTTGAGTTCATGAGTTCGAGGCCAACCTGAGCAAAAGCAAGACCCCATCTCTACTACAAATAGAAAAAACTGAGGCAAGAGGATCACTTGAGTATAAGTTGAAGGTTACTTTGAGCTATGACGCCAAGGCACTCTACCTAGGGTGACAGCTTGAGACTCTGTCTCAAAAAAATAAAAAAAGAAAAGAAGGTGACTGAGGTTGCACTCTTAGGAAACAAATTTAAAGAATGAACTTGGAGGAGAGGAGATCAGAGAGGTAGTAGCAGAACAAGAACAAGGAGTGCCATGGAGGCAAAAGAAATGGTGAGCCTTGAAAAAACATTATCAACTGAATAGTTCATTAATTCATTCAACAAATATTTGTTGGTAAGTCCATAGACCAGGAACTGTGCACAATGAAGGACAGAGTTGGGTGAGGGAAAAGTAAATCAGACAAGAAATTGAGGTGTAAGGTTAAGGATTGTACACATTCTTAAATAGGGATGACACAAGCATATTGGCAGCCTAGGCAACAGGAGCCAGAGGAAAGGGTCAGAGGGAAGATGATAGAGAAGTCTTGAAGGAAGTTGGAAAAGTAAGACAAGAAAATGTGGCAAGAGTTCGCCTTGTAAAGGAAGAGAGGCACTTCTTGGAGTCCAAAAGGAAGACAGAGTAAAAGTGAAGAGGAATTTTCGAAGGATGAATCAAGTATGGTGACAGGGAGAGATTAAAGGGTTCATATGCATGGCTGCAATCTCATAAAATAGGAGAGAAAGGTATTCTGCAGTGATCAGGGAGATAGGAACAGGTGGAATGGCTTGATAAACATGGGGAAGTTTGAATAGTTACCTTAAGGGTGCCAAGAAGTCAATAAAAGATCACTAGGCTGTCCTGAGAGCCCAGCAGTGAGGTCAGGGTACCTGGGGCTCAATAAATATGTATTGGTGATTTTGTCCCTCAGAAATACTCTATAGTCCAAGAGTGAAAAAAAGAGGATGGGGCAGGTGAGGACATGGAGCAATAATTCTAGTTTGGAAAATGATCAGTATGTAAGCAGGCAAGGAGACAGAACTGAATAATCTAGGCTAGGCACTTTAGATAAGTCCTAAAGAGATCTGGGGCTTGAGAGAGGAATAGTTAAGTACTTGGAGAGATGAGAGATAGATGACTGTAGTCAAGAATAGAAGCTCTGAATTATGGAAGCAGAGTCGTCTGTAGTGATACATGTACCAGCTACAAAAGTGTGCTCCTTCAGATGCTGCAAGAGCCTGAGGAATAATGAAGTGAAAGGACATAAGAATTGAGAGGATTGAGGAATTGTGAGGTATTCAAATTAAATAGTAATTGACGGCTGGGGCACAGTGGTTTTGGCACCAGCCACATACACCAAAAGTGGTAGGTTCGAACCCGACCTGGGCGAGCTAACCAACAATGACAACTGCAACAAAAAATAGCCAGGCGTTGTGGCCAGCGCCTGTAGTCCCAGCTACTTGGGAGGCTGAGGCAAGAAAATAACTTGAACCTAAGAGTTTGATGCCATAGCACTCTATGGAGGGTGACATGGGGAGACTCTGTCTCAAATAAATAGTAATTGACACAATGTTAAAATTAAAAGAAGCCGGGTGGCGCCTGTGGCTCAGTGAGTAGGGCGCCGGCCCCATATGCCGAAGGTGGCGGTTTCAAACCCAGCCCCGGCCGAACTGCAACCAAAAAATAGCCGGGCGTTGTGGCGGGTGCCTGTAGTCCCAGCTGCTCCGGAGGCTGAGGCAGGAGAATCGCGGAAGCCCAAGAGCTGGAGGTTGCTGTGAGTCCTGTGACGTCATGGCACTCTACCGAGGGCGGTAAAGTGAGACTCTGTCTCTACAAAAAAAAAAAAAAATGGAAAGAAGCCCTCTACATCTTGAAGACATTTATATGGGCAGTGCCTGTGGCTCAGTGGGTAGGGCGCCGGGCCCATATACCAGTGGTGGTGGGTTTGAACCCGGTCCTGGCCAAACTGCAGCAAAAAAATAGCCAAGTGTTCTGGCGGATGCCTGTAGTCCCAGCTACTCAGGAGGCTGAGGCAAGAGAATCGCCTAAGCCCAGGAGTTGGAGGTTGCTGTGAGCTGTGATGCCAAAGCACTCTACCCAGAGCAATAAAGTGAGACTCTGTCTCTAAAAAAAAAAAAAAAGAGAGAAGAAGAAGGGCGGCGCCTGTGGCTCAAAGGAGTAGGGCACTGGCCCCATATGCTGGAAGTGGCGGGTTCAAACCCAGCCCCAGTCATAAACTGGAAAAAAAAAAAAAAAGAAGAAGAAGAAGACATTTATATAATAATAACTGCAAGGAGGCTGGGTGCGGTGGCTCATGCCTGTAATCCTAGCACTCTGGCAGGCTGAGGCGGAATGCCTGAGCTCACAGATTCCAGACCAGCCTGAGCAAGAGGGAGACTCCGTCTCTAAAACTAGCTGGCTGTTGTGCTGGGCACCTGTAGTCCCAGCTACTTGGGAGACTGAGGTAAGAGAATCGCTTAAGCCCAAGGGTTGGAGGTTGCTGTGAGCTATGAAACCACACCACTCTACCCAGGACGACAAACTGACATTCTGTCTCAAAACAAAACTGCAAGAGATCAGGTATCTGTGGTGGGGAGAAAGTGAGACTATTCGCTTCTTTGTTAATGGTCTCTGTGGAGCTCGGTTAAAGTATAATATTTCTTTTTCTTTTCTTTTCTTTTTTTTTGAGACAGAGTCTCACTTTGTCGTCCTCGATAGAGTGCTGTGTGTCACAGCTCACAGCAACCTCAAACTCTTGGGCTCAAGCGATTCTCTTGTCTCAGCCTCTCAAGTAGCTGGGACTACAGGGGCCCCTCACAACGCTCAGCTATTTTTGATTTGTTTGTTTAGCAGACCCGGCCCGGGTTCCAATACACCAGCCCCGGAGCATGTGCCCGGCACCCTAACCACTGAGCTAAGGGAGCTCTCCTAATATTTCTAATACAATTAATAAATGCAGAGTAAAATATAATAAAAATAAACTGTACTTGAGAAACTTTAAAAAAATTAAAAGAAGGCTATGTAGTAGAAACAAATGTAGGTTCAGGTCTGGAGACACGTGTCCTACTTGCAGTTCCACTGACAAACTATGAGGCTTTGGGGAAACCACAACCCTACTCAGGAGTCTAACCAAAAGACTTCCCACTTACCGGGGCTCTTCCAGCTCTAAGAGGTAAAGCGTTTTAGGATAATAGCAGGGGATTGGCTGGTAAGAAGGCCCTCCCGCTGGGCCGCCACTCTCCGGACAGACGTCCGGAACCTTTCTGCTATGCTTTCTGCCGGGACATGCCAAAGGGGAGACCGGAAGTCCTGCGCCGCGAGGTTCCGGGTTTCCTGGACTACTACGATGGCGATGAGTTTCGAGTGGCCGTGGCAATATCGCTTCCCGCCCTTCTTTACGTGAGGCCCAGACCCCGAGAAGTCCCATTGTGCCTCCCTCCCCTTCCTCTGACCCGTGCTCGCCCTGATGCTTCAAATGGGGAGGGGGAGAAGGGACCTGGCCGCCAACGCCCTTAGTCCCTCACTTTCTCCCCGGAACGCGCCCCCGGCAAGTGCTGCCTCTCACTCCCTCAGGCCCTCTAATTGTCCCCACTCCCTTCACCCGGCAGGTTACAGCCGAACGTGGACACTCGGCAGAAGCAGCTGGCTGCCTGGTGCTCGCTGGTCCTGTCCTTCTGCCGCCTGCACAAACAGTCAAGCATGACAGTGATGGAAGCTCAGGAGAGCCCGCTCTTCAACAACGTCAAGCTACAACGTATCCTCCCTCAGGCTCTTCCACAACCCACACACATGCACATCTACACTTGCCCACATGCCCAGACTCCCTCCCCACTCCTTGATTCACAATAGACAGGTTCCCACCAAAACTAGACTTGGGAAAGTGCGAGAATGTGAGCTGATAATTATTTTAGCCTCAAATGGAGTACCAAACTCTCTTGCAGTGATGAGTGCCGGGTATCATTCCGGTCTTAGACATTCTGCTCTGAAGCCAAGTCTCAAGCTTTTCAACCTGAGTTCTTTTGGCTACTTGAATCTCCTGTCCTTTTCTGGGTGGCCACTCCCCTCCTCCCAGGAAGTAAGGGTCATTTGTTTTTGCTACTTGATTCATCCCTAAAATATCTATGCAGAAAGGCTTAAGGAAGGCAAGAGGACAGAAGTCAAAGATTGGTACCTTTTTTTTTTTTGCAGTTTTTGGCCAGGGCCAGGTTTGAACCCTCCACCTCCAGTATATGGGGCTGGCGCCCTATTCCTTTGAGCCACAGGCGCCTCCCTGTTTTTGTTTTTGTTTTTGTTTTGAGACAGAGTCTCACTTTGTCGCCCTTTGCAGTTGTCGTTGTTGTTTAGCAGACCCGGGCAGGGTTTGAACCTGCCTGCCTTGGTGTATGTGGCAGGTACCCTAACCACTGAGTTACAGGTGCTGGGGAGAGACTGAGACTCTCTTCCAATTAAAAGGAGCTTTTAGAAAATCAAAAGTACTGGGTGGCGCCTGTGGCTCAGTGGGTAGGGCGGCAGCCCCATATGCCAAGGGTGGCAAGTTCAAACCTGGCACCAGCCAAACTGCAACAACAAAAATAGCCAGGCATTGTGGCAGGTGCCTGTAGTCCCAGCGACTCAGGAAGCTGAGGCAAGAGAATTGCCTAAGCCCAGGAGTTGGAGGTTGCTGTGAGCTGTGACGCCATGGCACTCTACTGAGGGCAATAAAATGAGACTGTCTCTACAAAAAAAAAAGAAAAAATCAAAAGTACCAGCTCAGCACCTGTAGCTCAGTGGTGCATGTGGCCGGCGCCTGTAGCTAGCTCGCTCGCTCTCTCTCTGTCTCTCTCTCTCAGTTGCCCAATCCGGAGGGCAGTGGCATAATCATAGCTCATTGCTTTGCAACCTCCAACTCCTGATTTCAAGAGATCCTCCTGTTTCAGCCTCCCAAGTAGCTGGGACTACAGGTTCCCACCACCATGCCTGGCTAATTTTTCTGTTTTTTTGGTAGAGACAGAGTCTCACTTTTATCACCCTCGGTAGAGTGCCATGGCGTCACACTGCTCACAGCAACCTCCGACTCCTGGGCTCAGGCAATTCTCCTGCCTCAGCTTCCTGAGCAGCTGGGACCACAGGTGCCTGCCACAACACCTGGCTATCTTTTGTTGCAGTTCGGCCGGGGCTGGGTCTGAACCTGCCACCCTGGGTAAAAGGGGCCAGCACCCCACCCGCTGAGCCACTGGCAACGCCCATTTTTCTGTTTTTTTGTAGAGATAGAATCTTGCTCTGTTGGCCCAGGCTGGTCTTGAACTCCTGGTCTCAAGTGATCCTCCTGCTTTACCCTCTCATATGCTGGCATTACAGGCTGAGACACCATACCTGGCTAGAAGTTTTTCTCTTTATCTCCCTCCTTGGAATATCCTGAAAATGCCAATTTATATCTTGTAGGGAAATTGCATGCATACTTGTGTGGGATTGGATGAGAGCAGGTGGTTCTCAGCATGGGACTGGCTGTGAGGATTTTTATCCCACCCAATTCATGTGTATGCCATTCTCTTAACATTTAACCAGGTAAGCTTCCTGTGGAATCAATCCAGATTGTGTTAGAGGAACTGAGGAAGAAAGGTGGGTTCAGTTTCCCAGATTCCGTATTTTTCTTCTTAGTTGGGGGTTTTCCTGAGGACATACAAGACAAATCTTTCCTTTTTTTTTTTTTGCAGTTTGTGGCCAGGGCTGGGTTTGAACCACCATCTCTAGCATATGGCGCCAGTGCCCTACTCCTTTGAGCCACAGGCACCGCCCCAGTCTTTCCTCTTATTATAATTTTTTTCTGTCCTCTGACTTTGAAGCCCAGAGTGTTGTGAGTCTTTTCATTTGTGCAAAAGGTTAAAATCTCTTTGTCTCTCTGTGCCCCAAGTCTGAAGAGAGATAGAAAAAGAATGGGTGTTCTACAGATAGTAATAGTAAAATAAATGTTGAATCTCTCTTTCGGAAAGCTGAGTCTCTTGTACTCTGTCTCACCTTGGATTTTGCCTGTTTCTTTTTAGATTATGATGCTTTCATAAGTATCTATTTTACAGGGAACCTCGAGTGGTTGGATAAGAGCAAATCTAGCTTCCTGATCATGTGGCGGAGGCCAGAAGAATGGGGGAAACTCATCTATCAGTGGGTGAGACCATTCTGCTCCAAGTACTCAGCAGTGACTCATGGCAAAGGAAAATTATATTGGTCCCCAGTAGATACCTGATGTTCCTAGATCCAGAATGAGCAAAGTGGAGAAGGGGGCAAAAGAGAGGAATTATAGGCTTCAGGCAGACCTCTTTCAGTGGCTCAATTTTTTTTGGCTGTATGGAACCTCCCTCTCTTTGCCTGTAGGAAGCTAGAGGCTATGTGGGGCCGTTTGGAGAATGTGGTACTGGGAATCATGAATGCTATTGTTGGCTGGAACCTCTGCCCACAGGAGATAAATGGGGAAAGGAAGGGCAAAAAAACCTGGGGCCCCTCTGCCACTGCACTATTACAGGGCTGTGCACAGCATGAATAAGCCATTCTGAACCATGTGGGCATGGGGACAGAATACTCTCTCCCCCAAATTCCTAGCCACCGCTATCCCCAAACATTGCCAAGGAAGAAAGGGAAAGAAATGTCAACAAACTAAATATAACAAACACACACCACCCATTCCTGAATAGGAAGACAACCAGAGTGAGTGGTCACTCCTCAAACACGTGAAGGCCTGTGGTTTAGTGGTTCTTAATGTGTGTGTACACATATAAATATAGCATCTATACGGTTTTTGGTTTTTAGGTCACTATGCAGAGGTGACAGTGAGTCCTAGTTTGGGAATAGGTACCATTCCTGGATTAGAAAGATGGAACTGGCAAGCTTCCGTTCTCCCAAGATAGTCTTTGTTTTGTTTTGCTTTTTAATTTTTTATTTCAGATTAATATGATGGTACAAACGATTAGGTTATAATGTTTGCATTCGTTAGGTGAGGTCCATATTGTAGTTATATTCAGCACTTAGGAGGTGTGCCATATGCCTTTACACTGTGCCCATTAGGTGGGAGCACACTGATACCACTCCCCCCAAGATATTCTTAATTCAATCTTCATTTTTTGTGTCCATAGGTTTCCAAGAGTGGCCAGAATAACTCTGTGTTCACCCTGTATGAACTGACCAATGGGGAAGACACAGAAGATGAGGGTAATATCTCCCTACCTCCCTCCAACTTTGTCATCTGAATTCTCTTTCTTGTCCAGTCCTGGTTTAATTGGTATTCAGATTTCCCATTTCTCTGCCTCTGAATTCCAAATACTACATAATACAAAAGTTCTTAACCCATGTCCAAGCACTCCATAAGCCACTTTGATTCACATATAAAACCCCCAAATTTTGTATGGGGGCAGTCCATATTACAAGATTTTCGAGAGCATCTGTGACCCATAAAAAGTTAAGAATTACTGCTATAGATGCCAAAAGAGGAAGCAGGGCAGGAGTTAAGCCTGAAATCTCATTCCTTCCTGACTCGGGCCCCCTTTCACCTTTTATTCTTGTAGAGGGCTCAAGATTTGTGGTCATCAGCTGAAGGGACTGGGCCAACACCTCCATCCCCACCCCCAGTCCATTTAAATACTTTGGTTTCTGGCCCAGCAAGAATTTGTATAGTGTTTGATTTTTACATAGTATAAACACTTTCTTAACTCTTTTCTCTTTAACTCTATTTTCTGATCCCCAGTATCACTAGAAGATCCAGTCTTAGCTGGAGTAAAGGGGTACCTTGCCTTTCTGTTAGTCCCTGGCTGCCCCAGCAGAGTTTACAGCTCTTGGCTATTCCCCCTTGCCCTGCAAGTCTCTGCTTGCTATTCCCACCATCACCCATGACTTCAGCACTACAGCCTTGCCCAGTCCACCACTGAGGCTGGCAAAGTTGGAGGCTTCTTCAGAAAGCAAGCTCTTTGACTAGAGCTGGGCCTCTGCTGGGGGTGAGGTGAGCAAGCCTGTCAGGGCTTGCCTGTGCCTTTCACCTCTCCTTGCAGTATCTTACCATATTCATATACTCAGCTGTTCATTGGCTCCTAGCTTTTATCTAAGAAAGGGCAAATATAGTTACTGGACTTTAATAGTCTCCTGGTTGGGGGTAGTGGCTATATTTCTTTGTGTTATGACAAGTCCAAGTCCAGGTCCTCTTGATTTGTACAGATGTGCAACTGTGGTCAGTGTCCAGTGGCAAGGGCCCTGTTCTCTCTAGACCTGGTTGTCAGGGCCCCTTTCTTGTAGCCCAAAAGCAGATGGTGTCATTCTTATGCATTAGACAGGAACTGGGGTAGGAGTGGGAGGAGGTTGAATGTGATAGGACAACCAGGAAGGGGGAAATAAGCATGAATTCATTTCATGCTGACTCAGGCTTTCTTCCACCCCTTACTCCCAAGAACGCCTAGGAACTGTGGGTGGTAGCTGCAGCACTATGGATGGCACATGCATACCTACTTTGAGGAAAGTCTCAGCTTCCAGCTAGACCACTCTTAGAGGCCTTGGGCCCTAAGGAGCTAAGTGTGCCTGACTGCCCATCTCTCCTGTCCAGAGTTCCACGGGCTGGATGAGGCAACCCTACTGCGGGCTCTGCAGGCCCTACAGCAGGAGCACAAAGCCGAGATCATCACTGTCAGCGATGGCCGAGGTGTCAAGTTCTTCTAGCAGAGACCCGTCTCCCTTACCTTCCACCTTTCCAAGGCTTTCAGAAGGAGGCAGATCCAGTGTCCCCACAGACGGGATCTGTGACTTCACTAGATTCAAAAGGGCTCTAGTCCTGAAGGCTGGGACCCTGGGATGGGTTTCTCACATCTCATGTTTGTCCCTAGGATAGAGTGAGGCCAGGGTGCCAGAGAAAAAAGATGTGCTGCTTCTTTTCTTCTTGCCCCATCTCCTCGCCCATCCTAGACTGTCTGAGCCAGGGTCTGTACATCTAACACTTTACATGTGTTCACACATGGATGTGCATACACAGGTACACCTGCACAGCTTCTGCCTCCTCCTCTCCTCCCACCCCGTTAGCTGCTGTTGCCTCCCTTCTTGGGCTGGTGCTGGATCCTTCCTAGGGGATGGGAGAAGCCCTGGCTGCAGGCAGCCTTCCAGGTGATAAGAAGATAGGAGGTCCTTGGCCCTGGCAGTGAGAGGCAGGGCCCAACACATGATTTATGATATTAAAAAAATCTCAACGCCCACTGCTTGCCTCTTAAATTACTACAGTGCTGGAATGGGGTTGGGGAAAGCAGTGAAATGTTAACCACCTGAGTGAATCCCTGCGAAGGAGAGGGGAGAGTCTTTTGTAAAGGTAAATGTCCTCGAGGGCTGAGCTCCAGAAAGCCTGTGGTTTTACCACTGCTGGGTGGGCTATGTGGAGTACAGATGGAACACAGCTTGGGGACAGACTGCTTTCTCTCTGAACTGTAGTCACTTAATAGCTCCCTCTTCCCCCACCATCTCCCCAGTGAAAGTCCGGAACAACTCTGAAGCCTCTCCCTCCACGCATCTGGTCTGGGTGGGGTAGTTGTGGCTAAGGGGAGCTGAAGGGGGGTAAGCCGGATATGGACTTTGCTTTATTGGAGACTTTGGCAAACAGAAGGGGAGGAAGGAGAGACCACATAGCAAAAACAGTCACTCTGGCCAGGTCCAGGCTGCGGCCAAGGTGGGGTGGAGGGGATGGGTGACCAGGATTTTGGTTTGAGAGAGTGACTTGTCCTGGGGAGCAAACACCCATCCCTATGCAGACCAGAGGGACAACAGCGTCAGGCCTTTCCACTGACCTCGGTTCGGCCTGGGGCTACTCTGGATGATTAGGAGGCGGTGGTACTGGCTTATCTGGGGTGAGCAGGCGGGTGGTAGCCTCTCCCATGCCCCCCCACACACACACACACACTAGGGCCTCAAGTGCCGTAGGCACGTTTCTTCTCCGGTCCCTGTGTCGTTCCTCCCTCCCCCACACCCCCAGCGCAAACAGGTTTGCGCACTCTTACTTAGTGCGGGAGGACACACCGCCGCCTAGCTCTCAGGTCTGGCCTGGACAGGAGACTGAAGGCGAGTGCCAGGGGAGGCTCAGGAGACTAGGGGGACCGGCTGGGGGTGGAGCGGCGGCCGAGGTGAGGGGCTGCAGCTGGGATCGGAGCCGTCAGCTCTGGGCTCGAGGGAGGCGGCCCTGGGGGGTAAGGGCGGGACGCGGGGCGGGGCCGGGGAGGGGCCGCAGGCGGGCGAGCCGGGGGCTGGGGCCCCAGCCTCACAGCCGGATCGCTGCGCACCCAGCCAGTCCGCTTGTCAGGCCGCCGCCTCTACCGCCGTCTGGCTTTCAGCCCTGCGGCGCCTGGCCCTTCCCTATGTTGGCACCCTCAACCACCGAGACCGCAGTACCTATGTCCCAGACCGAGGTCGACCTGGTCCTGCGGTCCCCGCCACCTCTTGCCAGCGCGGGGACGCCTCGCCTCGGGCCCCCTTCTCGCCGAGCGCGCCGCCTCTCTGGGAAGACTGAACCCCGGCCACGCTCTTCTCGAGTCAGCCGGCGCAGCTCAGTCGACTTGGGGCTGCTGAGCTCTTGGTCCCAGCCAGCCTCACCCACTCCGGAACCTCCCGACCCCCCGGGTTTCGCTGTTCCCAGCCTGGCAATGAGCCCTCCGCCTAGTGCTGAAGAGCCCCCTGAGGGCACGTGGACCAAAGGAGCCCCCGTGAAGCCTGCAAACTCCGCACGTCGCGAGCTATTGGGCTCCACAGAAGGCCCGGGGTCGCGGGAGCCGCCGAGGGTCCCAGAAGCCGCAGCCCAAGAGCGGCGGCGGGAGCAGGAAGAAAAGGAGGACATGGAAACTCGGGCTGTGGCAACGTCCCCAGACGGCCGATACCTCAAGTTTGACATCGAGATCGGACGTGGTTCCTTCAAGACGGTGTATCGGGGGCTAGATACGGACACCACGGTGGAGGTGGCCTGGTGTGAGCTGCAGGTGTGAGCCTCAGTGGCACCTGGGGATGGGACTCTGAAGGTCTTAGGATGGGAGACGGGGTGACGGGGGCAGCATCAAGGCAAGGATGTATTTTCCAGTCAAATGTCCAAACACCCCTGCTGTCTTTGCCCTGATGACCTAACTCTAAACTGCAGAAGGAGAAACTGAGGCAAGTAGTGTATGCTGGCTCCCCCAAGGACATGAACCCCCACTTTAAAGTCTCCATACTCAGCCTTGAGAGGTGGAAAATAGGGTGGGTAGTAGTGTGGGGAAGCCAGTTCAGATCTGGGCACTGGGGTGGGGGGCTGACTCCAACGGATGACTGTGATGGGAACCCACTATCTTTTCCTCTCCTTTTCTCCTAAGTTCTGAAACCCTCAGTTATGACCCTGGTCCTCGTGCTCCTTCTTCCCTACCGGGATGATGACCAAGAGGCTGGGATTTTGGAGCCCAGGATATGTGCCAGAGTTCTCTTCACCTCCAGAAGATTTAGGGCAGTTGTGGCAGAATGAGGCCCTCCAGGCCCCTTTGGGAGCAGTCAGACTTATGAACTCACAGGTGCTGAGAGGGGAGGACAGGAGCTCCCCTGTACCTGAGTCCAGCCCTGTTTCTCAGCCCCACTGCCTACCTGGGCACTCCTTTCCCAAACCTGAAAGTCCTGAGACCCAACCTGTTGGTTTGCAAGACCTTTCTCCCATTTCTTCCATTGGGAGCACCCAGTCAAATCTGGGCCTGAAGGTGCAGATTCAGAATGGGGGACAGGAAAGGGTCCCTTAGCTCTGGCCCTGGCACCGGGCTTGCCCCTTGCGCCTGCCAGTGCCGCACCCCAGGCTCTAGGCCAGACAAGGGGAGGCAGCCAAACTGAGGGGTGAGGGGAGGGAAAGAAGGCAGGGCGGGACAGCCATGGGGAAGGGGCGGACTCCTGGTGCCTGGTCCTGGATCTTTTCTTCCTCTGTACCTCCCTCCTTCTGTCTGGATCTTGCAGTTCCCAGTTCCTGGGGCCAACCCCCTTGCCGGCCCCAGTTCTCTGCCCGTGGCATCCCGCTACCCGCCTGCTGCCTACCCGCTGCCAGCCCCCGGGCGCCCCCTCCCGCCCCATGGCCGGCCTGGTGCCACAAAGGCGCTATTGAGCCTAGGGCTCCAGGACCCAGACGCATAAAGGCGCTTGTGTCCAGCAGGGGGTCTAGGGGACCAACCCAGGCCCAGTATAGGTGTGTACTTGGAGCCGCCAAAGGGGACTGATGAAGAGTTCTGGGTCTGTAGCCCATTGGGCAAGCGATGCCACCGAACTGACCCCTTCACTGGGCTCCAACCTTCCCCTTCTCCTCCAGTTCCCCTCCAGGTGCCTCATTTTCCTTCCCGTGGGGATCCTGGGCCTGCTGTGACCACCCCCCCACCCCACTTCCCTGTCCTGCAGACTCGGAAACTGTCTCGCGCCGAGCGGCAGCGCTTCTCGGAGGAGGTGGAGATGCTCAAAGGCCTGCAGCACCCCAACATCGTGCGCTTCTATGACTCGTGGAAGTCGGTGCTGCGGGGCCAGGTTTGCATCGTATTGGTCACCGAACT
Source organism: Nycticebus coucang (assembly GCF_027406575.1). Classification (NCBI taxonomy): domain Eukaryota; kingdom Metazoa; phylum Chordata; class Mammalia; order Primates; family Lorisidae; genus Nycticebus; species Nycticebus coucang. The sequence goes on from NC_069797.1 coordinate 58,418,082, forward strand.
CATGACCTCGGGCACTCTCAAGACGTGAGCTCTGCGTGTTGGGGTGGGATGGGATGGGTACCCCTACTTCCTGAACTTCTCCCAGGCCTCTCAAACTCTCTACATATAGTTCTAAAACCAGGTTCACCATCTCCCACACATTCTACTGGTGTCCTTCCCTCAAGAAATGGCATTGCCCACCCAAGCACTCCAGTCAAAAACTTGAGTGTCTCCTCAGAATCCTCCTCTTTCTCCATTCTGCCCCCATCAGTTTCCAGGTACCTCCTTAACTTCTCCCCACTAGGTTTTCACTGCCCCATTCCTGCCCTGCCTCCATCCCATCTCACTAGTCTGGATCCATGCAGCAACCCCCTAAAAGCCCTTCCCCAACTCTCCCCTGCAGCCTGAAGTATCCTTCTCAATTGAAAATCTGAACCCTCTCTCCCCTACTTAAAACCCCTTCACGGTTTCTCGCAGCCCTCTGGGTAAAGTCCACACTGGCTATCCTGCTCACAAAGTCCTTAGGATCCAGCCTCATCTTTAGCCTAAGTTACTGATAAAACCGAATTTCCACCTCCTCCTCACACCCTGCCCTGTCACTTGCTGTCTCCGTGCCTCTGAGCACCGTGTCCTGTCTGCCTGGAAAGTCTCCATCCCTTCCCCTTTTCACCCTTGAACTCCTACTCATCCTTCAAGAGGCAACCCAGAAGTTATTTCCTCTGTGAAGCCCTCCCCTGCACTCAGGGCAGTTAGTCATCCCTTCCGGCGCTCCCACAGCACCTTGGCCGCGGCCCCATCTATGAATTTACTTCCCGACCTGTTTCGTAACGTCTTTTCTATCCACCACCCTCCTCCGAACTCAGTTTCTCCCTGGTGCCCTGCGCGGACCTGGGATCGTAGAAGGCTGACAGGAGACATGGAGGCCTGGGCATTCGGCGGGTGGGGAGTGGGGAGGGCTGAGTGGGAAATTCCTAGCTGAGTGTCCCCTCCCCCGCGGACGAATCCCCCACCAGGACCCAGGCTCTGCGCCCTCCCGCAGGTACCTGAGGCGGTTCAGAGAAATGAAGCCACGAGTCCTTCAGCGTTGGAGCCGCCAAATCCTTCGGGGGCTTCATTTCCTGCACTCCCGGGTCCCTCCCATCTTGCACCGGGATCTCAAGTGCGACAACGTCTTTATCACCGGCCCTACCGGCTCAGTCAAGATTGGGGATCTGGGCCTGGCCACTCTCAAGCGTGCCTCCTTTGCCAAGAGTGTCATTGGTGAGTCCCTCCAGGAAGGTTCTTGCAATCCCTTCCTTCCCTACCTCAGAAAAGAATCCCTCTCCCCCAGGCAGAGCCCTTTGAGGTCCTTGTGAGAACTAGGAGACCACAGGGGAGGTGGGGAGACCAAGGCGCGCGCGCGCGCACACACACACACACACACACTGTGGCCAAGAGTTGTGTGCTTTAAAACTCATGGGACTGCCCCTGGACTGCCTAGACTATGATAGCCCAAGTGGAAGGACAAGGCCAGAATGCTCAGAAGCCTGATTCCTGCTGTGGATCCTACAGGGACCCCGGAATTCATGGCCCCCGAAATGTATGAGGAAAAGTACGACGAGGCCGTGGACGTATACGCGTTTGGCATGTGCATGCTGGAGATGGCTACATCTGAGTATCCATACTCTGAGTGCCAGAATGCCGCGCAAATCTACCGCAAGGTCACTTCGGTGAGAGGGGTGGGGTTGAGGAGAGAGGGAATTCTGGGACCCACTCCCATTTTCCTGCCCCAACCAGCCGAGGTCAAGACCCTTTCCGTTAATGAAAACAGGCTAGACACGAAGATGTTCTGGTGAACGATGAAGGATTTTTGGATGCATTGCCCATGCGCCCTCTCAAGTACAACCTACTTAGAGTAATAATATATGTAGTGCTCCCAAAAGTTTACAAACGATTTTTTCCCAGCATCTAATCTCTCATCAGATCCTTCAGCCGCCCAGCGCATTTAGTGGGGGCAAATGTTCCTTGCGGTTTACAAATGAGAAAACAGTCAGCGGGAGACTTGTTCAAGGTCACCCTTGTGTATCCATGGGGGGACAGGGACTTGAAATCAAACCTTACAGTAGCAATTGTGCTTCTGCGACTGCACAGCGCTGCTGCCTAAGGCGAGGGTGGAGTATGGGGTGGGAGGGTCGAGCCCAGATCTGGGGGCAGAGGACCCTAGGTCTAATGTGACCCCTTCCCCCAGGGCACAAAGCCTAACAGCTTCTACAAGGTGAAGATGCCTGAGGTGAAGGAGATCATTGAAGGCTGCATCCGTACGAATAAGAACGAGAGGTCGGGTGAAAGGCCAGAGCAGGGGTGCAGTAGGGGCTCAGGCGGTGGCAGGATGGGCTCACCGCCTTGCCATCCCCAGGTTCACCATCCAGGACCTCCTGGCACATGCTTTCTTCCGAGAGGAGCGCGGAGTCCACGTGGAGCTAGCGGAGGAGGACGACGGGGAGAAGCCAGGCCTCAAGCTGTGGCTGCGCATGGAGGACGCGCGGCGCGGTGGGCGCCCACGGGACAACCAGGCCATAGAGTTTCTGTTCCAGCTGGGCCGGGACGCAGCCGAGGAGGTGGCACAGGAAATGGTGAGCTGAGGACAGAAGGTGCTGCCACTGGGCCTGTTAAGGTCATGTGGGCATCGACCAGAAAGGACGGTGGGGCGGGACCGGGTGTTGGAGTGTTGGAAGGGGCCCAGGTGCCCCTCTTGGCGTCTCTATTCCTAATCAGCCAGCATGCACACCGGATGTTCCTTTCCAGAACGAGTCCTGGGTCCTTCAACATCCCTGCTGTACCTTCCACTGATCCATTATTGCTAGAATATCCTTCTCACCAATTATTTATTTTTCCCTTTCCTCCTTCCTCCCTTGTTCTTCTCTTTCCTCCAGCATGCTCAGAAACATCATTTTCAGGGAGATTTCCCCACTATAGTCAAAATGAAATTTTTCTTTCCACTTCAGCAGGCCCTCCATTACGGCGTGCAACACCCTCACTCTTGTTTTATATTTGAATACCCTTCTGTCTTTCTGCTCCACTAGACTATAAACTTCTTGAGGTCTGAACCTGCATTTTGTTGATTTTTCTATCCCTGGCAGTGTTTGGCACATGGCACGAGCTCATGGTAGTAGCCCATGTCCCTACACTTTCACATGCGTTTGATCTTTACTACCGACCCTGTGGTAATTTTATTCCAAACTATTGATGAAGAAACAAGCTCAGGGAAGTTGTATTTCTTGTCTAAGGTCCCAAGTAAGTGGTAGTGCTGAATTTTAACTGAGGTGATTCTGATTTTGTCAGATTACTCTGCCCCACCCCCTTTACTTACCCAGCAAAGCTTGTGGTTGAAATGAATGAGGAGGCTACAGATAGAAGCTGGTGGAAGTGGGGGGTTATAAGATGCAGGTACAGAAGCTTGGAGGCTGCTTTAGGAAGACCTGGGGGAAAGGGATTCTCAATAGAGAAATGGTAGTTGCAAAGGTGGGGATCATCTATGGTGAGTCAAAAACTTGAGAATTGTGTTTGAAATGCGGTGAAAGAGCAGATCTCCATAGTACCATACAAAGTGATCTGAGATCAAAGCCTGATCCATAACTTACAAGGGATTCTTGATCTTGGCACTACTGACATCTTTGGGGGACTGTCCTGTGCTTTGTAGGATGTTGAGAAGAACCTCTGGTTTCTACTTACTAGATGCAGTAGCACCTACCCACCAGTCACAACTAAAAGTGTCTCTAGATACTGCCAAATGTCTCCTTCCCGGTTGAGTACCACTGACTTACTGTATGACCATGAACTGGTTATTTACTTTATTTAATTTCTAAAATGGGGCTGATAAGATTTATCGCACAAGGTTATTGGGAGGATTTAATGATGATAAGGTAAGAAGTTACCAGTTAGTGGACATAGTGGGTAATCAATAAATGTTGATTCCTTTTCTCTCATATCTTGGAGGCCCCAAGGTGTCCTGATGGATCTTTGAAAGGGGCCCCAACTGTGTTTCTCACCCTCCCAATTCCAGGTAGCTCTGGGCTTGGTCTGTGAAGCTGATTACCAGCCAGTGGCCAGGGCAGTGCGTGAACGGGTTGCCGCCATCCAGAGAAAGCGTGAGAAGCTGCGCAAAGCTAGGGAGTTGGAGGCCCTCCCACCTGAGCCAGGACCTCCACCAGCAGCTGTCCCCATGGCCCCTGGTGCTCCTAGTGCCTTTCCCCCTGAGCCTGAGGAGCCAGAGGCAGACCAGCACCAGCCTTTCCTCTTCCGCCACGCCAGCTATTCATCTACCACCTGTAAGTCACCCTGTTCTTGGGTCCTAGATACTAGAACCTTTGACCTCTGTCCTTCACTCAGAAGTTCACTCCATGGCATTGCCACACACCCTGCTTTCCACCTCTAGCCATGATGCTTTCTCTGGGATAAAGCTGACCCACAGCTCCAGGCCTCTCCTTGCTCAGCAAGGCCCCTCCTCTGCCCCCACCCCCACTCCCCTTTGTTTCCCCTTTTTTGATCCCCTCCCTCCCCCACCAGCGGATTGCGAGACTGATGGCTACCTCAGCTCCTCCGGCTTCCTGGATGCCTCAGACCCTGCCCTCCAGTCCCCTGGGAGGGTGCTATCCAGCCCCGCTGAGTCCCATCTCTGCCTGCCCTCGGTGAGAGGGGTCACATGGGGGGCTCCCAGCTATTTCAAGCCTACGACATATCTTCCTCCTTGTGACACCCTTATGACCCAGCCCCATGTCCCTGGAAATCTACCACTCTGGTCCTCTTCCCAAGTTCCATCTCCCTAGTATCCTTCCAGCATCCTTGACACCATCTCCCTAGATACCAACCTCTTGGCCTCATAAACACTTATCCTATTTCAGAGTTTTGCTCTATCCATTCCACGTTCTGGCCCTGGCAGTGACTTTTCCCCTGGGGACAGGTATGTTCTGGTACAACCTGGGGTACCAGGGTGAAACATCTTGAGCTCTGGAGTCTCAGTGTCTGCCCTGACACTCCTTCTATCTCCTTTCTCTTCTCCAGCTATGCCTCAGATGCAGCATCGGGCCTTAGTGATGTGGGAGAAGGGCTGGGACAGATGAGGAGACCTCCAGGGAGGAATATCCGGCGCAGACCCCGGTCCCGGCTTCGGGTCACTAGTGTAAGGAAGGGGTACAGGAGATGGAGTGTAACCTGCATGGCAGGAGGGAACTGTTAGGAGATGGGGAGGACAGCCAGAAAAGGGAGGCAGCAGCATGTGTCTGGTACTCAGGCAGCCAGTCAGGTTTCTATCACCAGACTTTAGGGGTAGAGTCTATTCCTGTCCAAGTCCAGTCTGGCCACTGTCACTTGGCTGGGGGTATGGAGCCACAGCATCATGACAGAGGGCTTGACCTCCTCCCCTCTGCTGATTTTGAATCTGAAGGTCTCGGACCAGAATGACAGAGTGGTTGAGTGCCAGCTACAGACCCACAACAGCAAGATGGTGACCTTCCGATTTGATCTGGATGGAGACAGCCCAGAAGAGATTGCAGCTGCCATGGTGAGAGGCAGAGAGATGTCAGAGTGTTTGGACCCAGGACAAGAGTCTCCCTCCTGCTGTCCATTAGTGCTAACCGCCCCTTGATCCGACAGCAAGGGTTTTTAAAGGGTTGGTTGGCACTCAGCACAGTGACACTGAAGCCGTCCCAGCCCTTGTTTGGGGGGAGATTTCCATTTATCCAGTGAGGTTTGGTTCCTTAGTTGCAGCAATTTGAGACTTACAGTGATTGTACGCATCGTGCCATGTGTAAGCACGTGCTAGACATGTGATACTATGGTTGCAGATGAAGGACAGGCCAGACAGCAGGGGCAGTGGGTTTAACCCAGGGTCCTAGCAAATGTGTGAAAAGGGCAGTGAAGGGTGGAGAGGGCATGTTAGCAGATGGGTGAGAAAGGTAGTGAAGGGTGGAGAAGGCAGCGAGTGAATTGAAATGTGGGGCTGGGAGGGCTTCATGAGGAAACCACTATCATTGGGAGTCAGGACTCCTATAGGAGAACTGTGGAAGTAAAGCTGGACAGGTAGAATGGGCCCAGACTATAGACAGTCTTAAGAGTTAGGCAGAGTGTAACATGATGTCAACAGGTTTTAGGAAGATCATTCTGCCATGAAATGTAGCAGGGGGTTAGGGGTAGGCACAAGAAACCAGATGTGGATAAAGGAGAGAGTGGATTATGGGCAGAGCAAAAGGAGAAGTAATTTGAGGGTTGTTTCAGGAAAATAATTTACTCTGTAACCCAGTAACCTGTTAACACAGTGCAGTGCACATAGTAGATGCTCAATAAATATTTGCTGAGTTGATATGATAGGGAGTTAGGAAAAAGGATATCAAGGGCAACTTGCAACTTGGAAGTAGGTCACCACAGGAGAGAGAAAGTTGGAGATGAAAGTAGGGTTTTTTAGGAGTCATAAAAAGCTTGAGTGGAGGGAACTCCAAGACAAGGTCTCCATAGCAGTGGGATATGGCATAGGCAGGAGAGGGGTGGATTTAGGAGTGGTCAGGACAAAGTTGAAAGAGTAAAGGGAGATGGGACTGCAAAGCCAGGACATAGAAAGCCTGAGAGTGTGCTCACGGATACCACCAATTCTAGAATGGGAAGGGGGAGGGTGGGTCATTGAAGGATACAGAGAAGGAGGAGTATATTAATAAAACATGTATGAAGGTTCGGCACCTGTGGCTCAAGCGGCTAAGGTCCCAGCCACATACACCTGAGCTGGCAAGTTCGAATCCAGCCCAGCCTGCCAAACAACAATGATGACTGCAACCAAAAAATAGCCTGGTGTTGTGGCGGGCACCTGTAGTCCCAGCTTCTTGGGAGGCAGAGACAGGAGAATCGCTTGAGCCCAGGAGTTGGAGGTTGCTGTGAGCTGTGATGCCATGGCACTCTACCCAGGGGGACAGCTTGAGGCTCTGCCTCAAAAAAAAAAGTGTATGAAGAGGGTGGCGCCTGTGGCTCAAGAAGTAGGGCGCCAGCCCCATATACACTTACTGGAGGTGGTGGGTTCAAACATGGCCCCGGCCAAAAACTGCAAAAAAAAAAAAAAAGTGTATGAAGAGAGTCTTAAGGAGATGACATAGGGTGAAGCCTGGGAAAGATCACACTGGCTTTTGCTAGCCTTAAAAGGTCTTTGTAGGTAGACCAGTTTCAATAGAGTGAGGGTGTAGATGCCAGCCGAGGGAAGGGAATGGGAGAAAAATCAGACTTCAGGAACTCTTTCTACAAGAGTCACCTCCAGTGTCATTCACTTTGTGTCCAGGACAAAGACAAAAATAACACCAGGCATACAAGGCTTATCACCTTCCCTCAAACCACTTGACCCTTTCAGAGTCTTCCTTCTGGCCACGCCTGTTTCTGAAAGGTCCTCTGGAGAGTTGGGGTGCCTTTGCTTCCAACTGCTTAGGGGTCTTCTGGCCTGGAAGCCTTCTCTACTGACCTTTCAAGTCCACTCTGATCCCCACAGTCAAAGGGACTCCGCTCCCTGAACCCAGAGTCCATTCCCCTCTTTTCTCAATCCACCCTCCACTCTGCAGCAAAATTGTCCAGAGACTTGGAGCTGATCTGTTACTTTTCACTCCAAAATCTTTAGTGGCTACTTGTGGTTGTTTTAAGGTCCAAATTCTAGAAGCATGGCCTTTAAAAATCACAATACACTCAGCTACACTTGAGTCTTCACTATTTTAAGAATGCCCCATGCCTTTCATGCCTCAAAGCTATTACACTGTTCTCTCTGCCTAGATTTCGCTTTCTTTCTGATGAACAGCCTGGAATAGAGGAAAATGTGGGCTTTCATGTAATGCCTGAGTTCAAATTTCTGCTCTGTCATTTACCAATTTGGTGAAATGGGCAAGTCGTTTAATCTTTGTAAACCTCAGTTGTTCATCAGTAAAATGCATGTAATAATACTTGTTTTGCAAAGATGTTTTGATATAATGTAATGTAACATATGAAAAGGGTCCACACATGGTAGGTCCTCAATAAGGGCTGCTTTTTCCACTCATCTGTCAATGTTCAGCTCCAAAGACTGACTCTCTGAAGCCATCCCATTTTCCTTCATTCCCAGGGTGGTAGTCCCTCTTTGGAATGGCATTTTTTTTTTTACCATATTAACCATTTTTAAGTATACAGCTCAGTAATGTTAAGTATGTTCACATTGTTGTGAAACAGATCTCCAGAACATTTTCATCTCAGTCTGAAACTTTATACCCATTGGGGCAGTGCCTGTGGCTTGGTGGGTAGGGCGCTGTCCCCATATACCAAGGTTGGTGGGTTTGAACCCAGCTCTGGCCAAACTGCAACAAAAAAATAGCCGGGCCTTGTGGTGGGCGCCTTTAGTCCCAGCTAGTTGGGAGGCTGAGGCAAGTGAATCACCTAAGCCCAGGAGTTGGAGGTTGCTGTGAGCTGTGATGCTACAGCACTCTACCGAGCGCGATAAAGTGAGACTCTGTCTCTAAAAGTAAAAAGAAGAGAAATAAACTTTATACCCATTCAATAACAACTTGCCCTTAGCATGCTCCTAGAATAGCATTTCTATCTGTACTTCACTCCTAAGCACCTTACCTATCATGGCCTACCTTGCCATATGTTGAGTTATATATTTATATGTCTTCTCCACCAGATTTTGGGCTTAGGACTAGGACCTTGTTTCATACTTCCCTATATTCCCACAGTACCTAACATAATGCCTGGCAACAGTAGATACTCCTTAAGTATTCTGGATTTGAATATGATACGGGTGTGTGTATACAAACCCTATGAGGATAGGAATTTTGTCCAAAAGCATGCAAGCAACAGTGGAAAGAAATCATGCACTGGTTTTAGGTAGACCTGGCTTTAAATCCCATGACCTTGGGTAGACCTAACCTAACCTCTCTGAGCATTAGTTGTTCTACTTCTACAATGGCAATGTTAATATGAACCCCAGAAAGAAGTTGTTGTTGTTGTTAAATGTGAGAATATATGTAAACTATCAGGTATACACGTACACCTATGAATGTTAGCTCCTTTCCTTCTAGGCCAATGGTTCTCAAACTTCTAATGTCACGGCCCTTTAATATAGTTCCTGTGGGTCGCAACTTACAGGTTGAGAACTGCTGTTCTAGGCTGTATTTTCCACAGTGCCTGGAACACAATAGGTATTAACAACAGGTTGGCAGAAGCAGTGGTGTAAAGGGGTGGCTTTTAAAGATCAAGAGGAAAGAAAGAGATAACTGAGACTTCCCTCCCTATCCTGTTAACCTTCTCCAGGTGTATAATGAGTTCATTCTGCCCTCCGAACGAGATGGATTCCTGAGCCGAATTCGGGAGATTATCCAGCGAGTAGAGACCCTGTTGAAGAGAGACGCTGGCCCTGTGGAGGCTGCTGAAGACACCCTAGACCCCCAGGTCAGACACCTCTGGCCATCTCCAGGGGGAAATCTTTGCTCTAGGGTTCATTACCTAGAAACAGTCCCCTTGAATCTAACTCCTTTATCTCTAGGACCCTAAAACAGTATCTCCTACCCATTTGAGAATGTGATGAAAGCCATGGATCCTTCTCTGTGGAAAATGTGTTCAATGTATACTTTTAACTTATTATTTTGAAATAATTCAGAGCTGTGGAGAGAAATTATAAGAATTACATAAAGAATTCTGGCTGGGCACGGTAGCTCACGCCTATAATCTTAGCACTCTGGGAGGTCGAGGAGGGTGGAATGCTTGAGCCCGTGTGTTTGAGGTGGCTGTGAGCTATGATACCAAGGCACTTTACCCAGGGTGACAGAATGAAACTCTGTCTCAAAAAAAAAAAAAAGAAAGAAAGAAAAAAGAATTCCTAGATACCTTTTGTCCAGATTTGCCAATTGTTAAGTATTTTGCCACATTAATGTTATCACTATTTTTTTCTAAGCCTCGTGAAAAGGAAGTTGCAGACATCATGCCCTTTTACCTCTAAATGTTTCAGCACATATGCTTTTTATTTCATTGTTTTTCCATCTGTTGTTCAGAACACATAAGCACATAAGCTTTTGTATCCCTTGACACTCATGTATGGACTCCTTGAGGTACATGGGTTCTAGCTTAAGAACCCCAGTCTGGGCTTGGCGGGGTGGCTCTTGCCTATAATCCTAGCTCTGGTAAGCCGAAGAGGGTGAATCACCTGAGATCAGGTGTTCAAGACCAGATTGAGCAAGAGTGAGATCCTGTCTTTCCTAAAAATAGAAAATCTAACTGGGTATTGTGTTGGCACTTGTAGTCCCAGCTACTCGGGAGGCTGAGGCAGATGGATTGCCCTGAGTTCACAGGTTTGAGACCAGCCTGAGAAAGAGTAAGACCCTGTCTCTAAAAAAAATAGCTGGGCATTGTGGCGGGTGCCTGTAGTCCCAGCTCCTTGGTAGGCTGAGGCAAGAGAATTACTTGAGCCCAAGAGTTGGAGGTTGCTGTAAGCTGTGATGCCATGGCACTCTATCGAGGGTGACAAAATGAGACTCTTGTCTCCAAAAAAAAAAAAAAAGAACCCAGGTCTGAAACCTTCTAAGTTTTCGCTCTTCCCCACCATGACTATAGGCCCTTTCTTCCTCAGGAGCCAGTGCCATTGCCTGCTCTCCCAGGCCCATCCAGTGGTATGTGGAGTTCTGTTCTTGCTCATCCCAAACCTTAGATTGTCCCTGGGAAGGGCACAGGGCATAGGCTGGCATCCTGGCATTCTCAACACATCCTCCTTCTTATCAGAGTTCCAGAGCAGCACCTCCCTGGAGCAGAGAAGCTGGGCGGCCTTCTGTACCTCTCCATCTTCTCCTGGAACTCCCTTGTCTCCAGAAAGTCCATTTTCCCCTGGAATCCCCATTTCCCCAGCTCCCTTCTCCCCGATCACTTCTCCCTCATGTCATCCCAGCCCCTCTCCATTCTCCCCCATTTCTTGCCAGGTCTCCTCAAGTCACTCTCCACAACCCCCAAGGTCTTTACTTCCTTTCTCCTCCAAGACACCAGAGTTTCCAATCCCATCCTCTCTGTTTCCTCCGAGTTCTCTCCCACCCAGTTCTCCATCTCCATTCCCTCCAGATTGTTCCCAGATCACTCTTAGTCCTCCTTCTTTTCCTCCATGCCCTTCCACTTGTCCCCTTCCCTTCACCACAGCAGCCCCTCTCCTCTCTCTGGCTAGTGCCTTTTCACTGGCTGTGATGACCGTAGCCCAATCCCTGCTGTCCCCTGCCCCTGGGCTCCTTTCCCAGTCTCCTCCAGCCTGTCTTAGTCCCCTGCCCAGCCTGCCCCTTCCTACTCCCCTTGTTACTTGTGGCCAAGAGAGCCCTTCACCCCACATAGCTGAAATGGAGAGTGAGGTAAGTAGGAAACCAAGAGGGATGATTAGGGAAGCTCCATTCTGGATCTTTCCTTCCTCATGGACTCACACTTTATAGGCCTGCCCAAATCCTGCTCGGTCACTCCTGAGTGAAGCCAGACTGGCACCCATCTCAGAAGGTAAGGTTGCTGATTACTGACCTTCTGCCCATTATCTCCAACCCACTTTATATCCTGCCACTGATTTCTCTCCTTCCTTGTCTCTCTGCAGAGGGAAAGCCTCAGCTTGTTGGGCGTTTCCAAGTGACTTCATCCAAGGAACCTGCTGAGCTTCTTCCTCTACAACCAACATCCCCAACTCTCTCCAGTTCTCTAAAGCTTCCAACCCCTCAGTCGACCTCAGAGAGCTCAGACACAGAGGATAGTGCTGGAGGTGGGCCAGAGACCAGGGAAGCTCTGGCTGAGAGTGACCGTGCAGCCGAGGGACTTGGAGCTGGACTCGAGGAGGAAGGAGATGATGGGAAGGAACCCCAAGTTGGAGACAGCCCTCTACCCCTGAGCCATCCCAGTCCAGTGTGGATGAACTACTCCTACAGCAGCCTTTGTCTGAGCAGCGAAGAGTCAGAAAGTAGTGGTGAGGATGAGGAGTTCTGGGCTGAGCTGCAGAGTCTTCGGCAGAAGTAAGTTTGGGGAGGATGAAGGAACAAAAGGTGAACTTGGGAAAGCAAAGCAAAGTGTATGGCTAGTCCTTTCATGTGCTTGGTGTATCCTCAGGCACTTGTCAGAAGTGGAGGCACTACAGACACTACAGAAAAAGGAAATTGAGGACTTGTACAGCCGGCTGGGGAAGCAGCCCCCACCGGGTATCGTGGCCCCAGCCGCTATGCTGTCCAGCCGTCAGCGCCGCCTCTCCAAGGGCAGCTTCCCCACCTCCCGCCGCAACAGCCTGCAGCGCTCTGAGCCCCCTGGGCCTGGTGAGACTGCAGTTACCTAGTTCCCATCTTTCCTCTGAGACTGTGTCCTTACCAGCTTGGTTTTCTTCCAGGCCCTGGGAGGTCTGCCCCTTGGTTTGAGGGCACTAGCTGCCCCCCCCCCATTGCCCCTTCCCTCATTCAGTGCTCTCCCTCCCTCGTCCTGCTCCCAGGCATCATGCGAAGAAACTCTCTGAGTGGCAGCAGTACCGGCTCCCAGGAGCAGCGGGCAACCAAGGGGGTGACATTCGCCGGGGATGTTGGCAGGATGGTGAGGGCGGGCCCAAGGGAGGGAGAGCCCAGGGAATGGTAACTTACTGCAGTTTTGCCCTCCTCTCACCTTGGAGGACTTCAGCATTTTTTCTTTTCCCTCCAGTGAATTCAGAACAGAAGCTATAAACCTCCCTTACACCAGGGCCCACCATGGAGCTTGTGCTCTCAGAATCTGATACTTTTCTGACCAACACAACTCAGCAAGGAAGACCCCAGCACTGACAGGGTAGAAGCCAGGAGCACATGGAAAGTACAAATCCATAATATTGAAAAGCCAAACACGTGGGAACTGTTTGCTGTATGGACGTGTCAGTTCTGCAGCCTCCCATCTTCATCTCCACCCACTCCGCAGCCATGGTCAACCACTAAGCAATCTCACCCAAGCCCAGATGCTTCTAGAGGACCCACTCCCAGCTGACAGTGTGTAGGGCATGTGCTTACACCAGAATTAGCAGCAGCCAATAAAATTGGTGGAAACAGGGACTCTGTGAATCAGTATTTGTCACACTTTAGGAACTTGGGGGCGAAGCCTTGTGGGATGAGAGAGGGGAGGATTTAAAAGGGACTCTCCATTCACAATGGGAGAGGAAGGGGAGGAAGCTGGGCAGGTCTGTGGGTTGCTGGCACTAGTTCATGAGGAAACTGAAAAGATCAGTGATCCACTTAACCAAGGTAAGATCCCCTGCAGACCCCACCCTAGGCAGGCACCAGTGTAAGTTAAAAGAATGAAGGCTTCGTATCTTTCATCAATTGTCTACTTCTCTCTCTAAAAAGGCAGAAGAGGGGCGCCGGACCCATATACCGAGGGTGGCGGGTTCAAACCCGGCCCCGGCCAAACTGCAACCAAAAATAGCCAGGCGTTGTGGCAGCGCCTGTAGTCCCAGCTACTCGGGAGGCTGAGGCAAGAGAACCACTTAAGCCCAGGAGTTGGAGGTTGCTGTGAGCTGTGTGAGGCCACGGCACTCTACCGAGGGCCATAAAGTGAGACTCTGTGTCTACAAAAAGAATAAAAAGGCAAAAGAGTTAATGTTCTTGAGGGTAAAGGACAGAAAAGTGACCTTCCTTCCCCTAAGATGTGGTTCAGTCCCAAACAGCCCAGTGAGCACTCCCTTAAATCAGGTGGAAAGATCTCATGGAAAAAGTAATTCTAGTTAAACATTTATAGGTCCTGGGGCAATGCCACAGCTACTGCCCATGGAGCTTTCCAGCATAAAGTACCATGTAGTCTCTCAGCCCTCACACACTTGCTTGCGTCCAGGAGAGATGACTCAGTTTATTATTCTCAACTTGACCCCACCTTTCCCACTTCAGGCTCCAACACTGTAGAGTTGGTACACCTATCCCCATAACATTTGTGACCCTGGAAGGTGACAGTGGTAAACTGTAAAGTCAGAAACTAAGAAAAACCAAGGAAACAAACTACAAGAAGAGATCAGTGACTGTCAAAGTATGAAGTGGGCCATGTTCCCTTGACAGGGGCCAAATGCATAAGTCCCTGGCTTCTCTGGCTCAATCATCATCCAAGGTTAGTATGAAGGAACGATGCTCTGAGCAGGCTTCAATTTCTACAGGGGTGTGGGGCATCAACCACTATACGAAGCTCCAGCAGGGTGGCGTTGTGCAATGCTCATCCAGATTAGGGTCCTGATGCCCTTGCCAGAGCTCGGGCTCGGGCGGCTTTGGCCTCATCTTCTAGCTCATCTAGGAAACGCTCCTGGGACACCGAGTAGAAGGTGTAACCATCTGGAGAGGTGGGTTCAGGAAATCATTTAGAATATGCACATTCTCTCTTCCTAGACGTGCTCTACTACCCTTGTTACCCTACCATACTCCCAAATCAATGATTCTGGCTTCCGCCCACAGCTCTTTCTCAGCTCTGACCCACAACTCTTATTATTAATAAATATTTAAAAAGTACCTTAGAATAACAAGGCACAGTTGTACCCAAACCTTAAATGGCTGCCTCAGCCCTCCTAAACAACTCTGTTCCCCTACCCTTAACCCTACATGGGGCTCCTTAAGTCTGGAGCCCGGACGGATACAAATAGCTAATACCAGGGCCCCGATGCCTAGGCCGGTCACGATGTTCCGGGTTCGGCGCTGTGGCAGCGTCTTCTGCCACTGGGCCAGTTGCACCTGCCGCATGAATTGCAGTTGCGCTGGAGTCAGTTTCTCTCGAGTCGGGTCGATGCGCTGAGCGAATGGGGCCTTTCCACTCTTAGCATCATCCACAGGGTCACCAGCTCCCGGCGCCGCCATGCTGCCGCTCCACCTTTCGTAGTCCTGTGGCGCGGAGCTCGCTGGGAAAAGTATTCCTTGGACGCCGCGGGGGAAGCTGGGAATTGTAGTCCACGTGCCTCTTTCCGCGAAGAGCCCGTACTCTTGGCCTGAGGAGAAGGGCGGAGAGAGGCGGGAAGCGCAAGCTTTCTGATTGGCTGACGGATCCGCAGCCGTTGGAGAGGGAAAAAGCTGTGGAAGGCGCGAGGCGGCGGTAGGAATTGGGTTTTACTCCGATTTGAGGCGAAGACAAACACATTGGAAGGGGACGAGGACTCCAGGGTGTGCCGGAAGACTGGGGAGAAGCTAGGGAAGCCGGTTTATGCATCCAGTAAACCGTCCAGGTGTCCCAAGAGGCTGGTGAATATGAACGGACCTGTGAGGCCAAGGTTGGCTTCCCTCAGTGACTTTCAGTTTGGAGTAGTTGCCACTGAGACGATCGAAGACGCTCTGCTTCACTTGGCCCAGCAGAATGAGCAGGCGGTGCAGGAGGCTGCGGGTCGCATGGGCGGCTTCAGGGAGACCCGGATCGTGGGTGTGGCTGCTGGGCAGGGGGACAGGTTTCGGGGAGAGGGCTTGGGGCATCTGTCTTTGACCTTGAGATTCAGTTTATTTTATCCATGCAAAGAATTTTTGTTAATACCTACTGTATGCTAGGTGCCAGGTATATAGTGATGAACAAGACACCAGCGGTCTAGCCTTGATTTCTTCTACACGTGTACAGTACTTAGTGACACCGCCTGGGGCACAAAGATGAAATAGAGATATAGTCCCTGCTTTCAAAACATGTGCAATGTTTGGGGTATATTAGGACAAATAAGCAAAGGACTAGGTACAAATATGGTTAGGTAAGTGGCATAAAAGGGAGATAAGACAAGCTTTTATAGGGACAGAGAGAGTGACAGAGTGATAGGGAGTGGTCCAGGCATCCTGGCATTTCAGGTAGACCTTGCAGGAAGGATGCCAGTTTGGTTGATGAAGAGGGACAGAATGAGCAAAGCTATGGAAATGATACAGTGCAGTACACCTTGGCCAGAGCATGAAGAAGTGTGGTTGAAGTTAAGATTAGAAAAGTAGTTTGGATTCAGAGTATGGAATCCACATTGAAGACTGGATGCCAAAGGGAAAAGTTTATACTTGCTTTAGTAGGACAAGAAGAAATTGAAAGTTTTGGGCTGTGCCTATAGCTCAGTGGGTAGGGCACTGGCCCCACATACCAAGGGTGGCAGGTTTGAACCTGGCCTCAGCCAAACTGCAACAAAATATAGCCCGGCATTGTGGATACCTGTAGTCCCAGCTACTTGGAAGGCTGAGGCAAGAGAATCGCCTAAGCCCAGGAGTTGGAGGTTGCTGTGAGCTGTGACACCATGGCACTCTACCGAGGGCGATAAAGTGAAACTCATGTCAGTGATCTAGGTGATAGGGTAGAAGAAATGACAAAGTAGGATGGCTTTTAAAAATATTTCAGAAGTATGGGCAGCGTCTGTGGCTCAAAGGGGTAGGACGCTGGTCCCATATGCCAGAGGTGGTGGGTTCAAACCCAGCCCTGGCCAAAAATAAAAAAGTAAAAATAAAAATATTTCAGAAGTAAAATCTAGGGCTCTGCTGTGGATGAATTTAAAAAGGAAAAGATGACTATGCCAAAGAGTTGAGCCTAAGAGACTAGGAGTATAGTGGTGCCATCAAAAGAAATACACACGCAAAATGTGATTTTTTTTTAGGAAAGACGATAGCTTTGGTTTTGGATCTACTAGGTTTCAGATGCTTACAGAACATATAGAGGAAGGGTTCTTGCAGATTGTTTAAAAAGTAGGTCAGAAGTGAGGTCAGAACTAAAGGTTTGCAAGTTGTCTTCATAATGATATTGTTGAAACTGTGGCAGAGAATGAACTTCTAGAAGGAGAAAAGAGAAGCAGCCCAAGGACAGTTCTTTGGGAAATGTATTTTGTGTTTGGAGAATTGGAATAGGAAGAAAAGCATGAAGGAAATAATAGGAGTGGTTGGGAAGATAGAAACAATCAAAGGACTTTTAGAAGCCAAGAGGAGAGTTTCAAGAGGATGATGGTCAGCATTTTCAGCTGCTTCAGGGATATCAACAGGAATAAGGATTGCAAAAAGGCCATGATGTTTAACAATTTGGACATATTTGCTGACTTTTGAGATAATCATTTCACCAAGTTGGAGAAGGTAGAAGCCTAAATGAAAACATTAGGGAGTGAATAATGAAGTGGAAACAGCATGTGTGTAAGCCAGGTTTTCAGGAAATTCAACAATGATGGCAAGGAGAGAGATGGTGCCCAAGCTTAAGAGGCCAGAAGGAGAGGGTCTTTTCGTTAATAGTTTGGAGTTATGTTTGTAAACGGGAGGAGGTAGGGCCAGTAGTGAGGGAAAGGTGTAACTCTCATCCTTTCCACCTACCCCAAGTTCAGTTTTGTTGGCAAATTAGAATAGAAAACAGGGCTGGGTGTGGCGGTCATGCCTATAATCTCAGCACTCTGAGAAACCAAAGAGGGAAGATCTTTTGAGGCAAGAAATTCACTACCAATCTGGGCAACACCAGGAGCTTCATCTCTACAAAAATGAAAAAAAAAAATAGCTGGTGTGGTAGCCCACACCTATAGTCCTAAGTACTTAGGAAGCTGAGGTGGAAGGATCACTTGAGCCCAAGAGTTGGAGGTTGCAGTGAGCTATGAATCCTTGGTGACAACAGAGTGAAACAATCTCTTTAAAAAAGAAAAGAAATGTCCAGACAATTCAAACTAAAACCAAACCAAACCAACTGTGCTCATGCACAAAAAACTAAGACATAAAGCCAAAAGGGCTGGCTAATAACAATCATGTATTCTAGGTTTCCATAAGGATAAAGTCTTATACATACATACATACATGTCTACACGTAATGTATGTCAAGGAGATTGTTAAATTGTCTTGTGCTGGCTTAACATTTTGTTTTTTTCTAAGAAAGTGAAATATGTCTGAAGGCATATGACAATTTGACTATATTGCTGATCAATATCAAAAATTCCTGGGTCTGAGGAGGTTTTTTGGTGTGAACCAAGCTAAATAGAATTCTATCTGTTCTTTCAAAGAGAAACAGAGGTGGCTGAAAATCTTGCCAAGGAATCTCATCCTTCCCACTTTGCTAATGATTCTCCCCCCTACCCCCTTTGGTATATGTTCCTTGATTAAGGGATGTTTCTTCAAAACAAGCTACTCCACAGTAACAAACTTGCTCCTGGGGAGAGGCTCAACCACCACAGATTTATCCAACAAACTGGTGGTGGAGAGACAGGGTCCAGCTGTAAGGTGAATCATGTTTGTAAAGCAATGGGAGTTCTCCAGAGGGTGGTTACTAAACAAACAATGTCATAAAAGAATACCGAAGCTCCAGAAGGGACCTTTCTGTTCCTGCCAACATTCCACTGAAAACAGAAGATAGGGGTTTCGGTTTTTATCCATCCAAGAATCTTCCTTGAAGCTGGGGGTTCCCAGCATGGTGTAGAGACCAACTAGACCAGCTGGTATGTTTGTAAGTGGCCAAGCCTTTTATCAGCTGAGACCCACATGAAAGTTCAGGGGTTACCGAAGGGGCTTGGTAAACTCTTGTCTTTGGCACTCAGTCAGCCTCTTTTTCATGCCTCTGATCTCTCTACTGGCAGCAAAGGAAATGAAGTTCAGGTTTGGTTGTTTCAGTCTCATCTTTCTCACCTCCTGACCCTCCTCCCTAGGCCCCATCATGGCTTTTATACAACGCCAAGAGTTCACAGAGTGGTTTTGGTTGCATCTTGTGAATTAGACTCTTTTTTCCTGTTTTGGCAGAGTTTGTTTTTCTCCTGTCTGAACAATGGTGTCTGGAGAAATCTGCAAGCTACCAGGCTATAGAAATCCTAGAAAGGTAAAGCCCTGAGCATAAGGCCTTTGTGAGTGGTGCTTCTCAGATTTATTAATATACCTAAATCTTTAAGAAAAGTACTGTTTAGTTGCCCCTTACCCTGACACCTGATTTTACACCAGCTCTCCTTAACTTTCAAATACATTTTTTTTAAGCCGGCAGTTGATATTGGAGAGGATAAAATGTAGTATAGTTTGAAATACGAACTCCCTTTAGTTTGTGCTAGTATGCATTTCTTCCCTTCTTTGTACAGATTTATGGTTAAACAGGCAGAGAACATCTGCAGGCAAGCCATAATCCAGCTGAGAGATAATGAGAAGAATGAGTCTCATCACTGGAGGGCTCTGAAAGAGCAGCTTTCCAACAAGTTTATCCTCCGTCTTGTATCATGTGTTCAGCTGGCCAGCAAACTTTCCTTCCACTACAAAGTAAGAAAGTGGGATTACTAACAGGCACCTGAGTGTTAGAAAGAAATCAGCTCATCCAAAAGTAGCTGTGAGAAACATACTTGTGGGCTAGGTGATACCACTTGTGTGGAAATTCCTAAGTGTAATTATGCTTCCTAAACATGCCTCACACACACACACAGAGTCACAAGAGGCAGTTATTAAATAGCCTAAAGTTCTGTTCCCAAAGTGTAATTGCTGGACAGATGCCATCATTCCTACAGGTCACCTTTCCTCCCCTTGGATTCAAGGGCATAAGGTACCTGAATTGCCAACATGCCTATCAGTATTAAAGGCAAACTATTACATTCATAGAGGATAAAATGTTTCCACATCACTACTTAATGCCTATACAGTAAAATACCATTCATTTAACAAATATTTATTTTTATTCTATGGCCAGATGCTGAACTACATGCCATGGCTACAACAGTAAAAAATATTGTCTGTCTAAAAAAAAATATATATATATATTGTCTGTGCTCTCATGGAATGTATTAGGTACTGGGAAAAAGCACACATTAAAATAGTGTGGAAAAGTGCTCTGATTAGTGTAAATACAGAGGGTTATGAATGTACCTCATCAGCCTTGGAGAGTCAAGGAGGTGTATTTAGAGAAAATGACTTCTTGAAAGAGGGGTAAGTAGGAGATGGGTGGATCCTAAGAGAAGATAAGAGTTAGGGAGAGCAGAGAAAGGGGCCAGGGAGGAAAGGAAGAGAAATCCAGGCATAGAAGATATGTTGTGCAGTGGCTTAGAGGAGAGTATGGTGGGTTTGGGAGCTGGAAGGGATTCTGAACTAGAAGTGGAGTGTGAGGGGAATGACGAAAGGACAAGACTGGAGATGAAGGCATAGGATGGATGGTGAAGGGCTTTGTGCATTCTGCCAAGATGTATGACCCTTGTCCTGACATCCTTCTCTCTCTCACTCTTTCGTTTTTCTTTACTCAGATAATCAGCAACATTACAGTCTTGAATTTCCTTCAGTCTCTGGGATATCTGTACACTAAAGAAGAACTGCTGGAATCAGAGCTTGATGTTTTGAAGTCCCTGAACTTCCAAATCAATCTGCCTACTCCTCTGGCATATGTGGAAATGCTCCTAGAGGTTTTAGGTACTTTGTTAAGTGTGTCAGGGAATGTGGGTTGGAGACTTCCATAGAAGGCAATAATAAATGTATAGAGAGGTTTGGGAGCAGTAGGAAGCCTGAAAACAGCATTCTTTCTGGCACTTGTCAAGGAAAGAAGCTCAGAAGTCTCAGCTACTGGTTTCTATTTGGATTTATTAAGCACTCTTTTTTTTTTTTTTAACTGAGACAGAGTCTCACTATATACGGTAGATGGAGGTTTCCTACTTCCCTTCGTTGGCCAGGTGAAGTGGATTACACCTGTAATCCTAGCACTCTAGGAGGCCAAGGCAGGTGGCTTTCTTTTTTTTTTTTTTTTTGGCCGGGGCTGGGTTTGAACCCGCCACCTCCGGCATATGGGACCGGCGCCCTACCCGCTGAGCCACAGGAGCCGCCCGACAGGTGGCTTTCTTGAGCTCAGGAGTTCCAGACCAACCTGAGCAAGAGCAAGACTATATCTCTACTAAAAATAGAAAAACTAGCCAGTCATAGTGGCACACACCTGTAGTCTCAGCTACTTGGGAGGCTGAGGCAAGAGGAACGCTTAAGTCCAGGAGTTTGTTTTTTGTTTTTTGAGACAGAGTCTTGCTTTGTCGCCCTCAGTAGAATGCTATGGCATCACAGCTCACAGCAACCTCAAACTCTTGGGCTTAAGCGATTCTCTTGCCTCACCCTCCCAAGTAGCTGGGACTACAGGTGCCCACCACAACACTCAGCTATTTTTAGAGATGGGGTCTTGCTCTTGCTCAGGTGGTCTCTAAGCCTGTGAGCTCAGGCTGAGGCCCTCCCAGAGTGCTAGGATTACAGGCATGAGCCACTGCATAAGCCCAGGAGTTTGAGGTTGCTGTGAGCTATGATGTCATAGCACTCTACCCATGCTGACAGAGTGAGCCTCTGTCTTTAAAAAAAATAAGAGTTTCTACTTCCCTTTGTCTTTTAAAATTGATCTCCAGCTAACCAGATTTGTTTTTGTTTGTCTGAGACATAGTCTCACTCTGTCACCCTGGGTAGAGTGAAGTAGTGTCACAGCTCACAACAACCTCAAACTCCTGGGCTCAAGCAGTGATCCTCTTGTTTCAGCCTCCCCAGTATCTGGGACTACAGGCACCCACTACAACGCCCAGTTAATTTTTCTATTTTAGTAGAAATGAGATCTCATTCTTGCTCAGGCTGATCTGAAACTCCTGAGCACAAGCAATCTGCCTGGCTCGGCCACCCAGAGTGCTAGGATTATAGAAGTGAGCCACAACCCTGGCCTAAATATATTTCTTTTAGTAGAACATAGCAAGCAGGAAGCACAATAGCAGCTCCACCACTTTGTCATAAGACAATGGTGGTTTTGATCCACTTAGTGCTCCCCACCATGCTCATACTCCATCTAGGATACAATGGCTGTTTGGTTCCAGCCACACAATTGCATGCAACCTGCCTGACCCTCCTTGACCTAGTCTATCTTCTGCATGAACCCATATATGAGAGCTTGCTGAGGACTTCAATTGAGAACTCCACACCAAGTCAGCTGCAAGGGTAAGGCAACTGCTTATATTGTAGGTTCCCCCCAAGAACAGGGAGTGGGGAACAAACCACGAGAACTTGGGGAATGAAATTAACCTAGCAAGGCATCCAGTCCACAGACAGCTTACTCAGGTTACTTGATTTTCATTAACTTTCAATATATTGCTTGGATGCAGATGACTGAGCCCAATCAGAGAAACCCTAAAGGCTTTTACTTTCAAATTTAAATTATTTCAATTAACTCTTTTTCCTAGTTCTTCCTTTATAGCTGCTTATAACTTGAGATTACTGGGCTACTTTTATAGTCACTTGGGAAAAAAAGCCAGTCACAGGGTTACAACCTGGACAAAAGTGTTTGATTACTGTAAAGACAGACTGGTTAAAAGCTTCACAGTTACATTTGTTAGCGAGACAGATGGAACAACAAAAGGCCTAACAGACTCCTTTTTCAATCCCACATGAGCTGGATGAGGATGGAGGAGCAGGTCAGCAAGCTACTACTTGACCATTTCCTTCCATGTCTAAACATCCATGATCAAAATAATTCATAGTTGAAGTTCTATGATGCTAGGATTTGGAAGATCAAATTTCATTGTAGGTCTAAAATTAATATGGTTTTTATCACACAGGGAAAAGTTTATTTCTGTGAAGGAAGACTTCATGCTGTTAGGAGTAGGAATCATTGCAGCAAGTGCTTTCATCCAAAACCATGAGTGTTGGAGCCAGGTATGCACCACTGAGCAGGACCATCATGGTCAGATTTAATAGAAAGCAATTCCCCATCAGTTAAAGAAAAATAGAAGACAACCTGCAGAAGTGCCAAGACTCAGGATTAGGCTGAGTGAGCAGAACTTGGGGGGAAAAAAACTAGGACAGATCTGAAATATTTTGTCTAGATTTCCTCTTATGAAATTGGAAATGGATGCCCAAGTTCAGCTTGTTAGTTTCCCTTTACAGTAATGATCCACTATTATGTTATAGTCCAATAAGTATATATCCTTGCAAATAAAGAAAATATCAAGACCTAAATACCCCTCTTGTATTTCACAAAACTTATCACCAACGTAAGGAAATGTCTAGCAGAAGCTTTCCATGCTAACACTGGCAGGGCAAGGGTAACCTAATGTAATTTGGTCATTGGCAAACACTGGAATCTGGATTTGATCTTCAGCAAGTTTAGAGAAATGAAAAATAATTTACTTTTGGCTTGAGAGAACATCCAAAGTAACATGTGTGTGTACATGTACACTAAAACATGTAGAGATTACTTGGTAATAAGAAATCTGTCTCTATTTCTGAAGGTCACGGGGCATTTGCAGAGCATCACTGGCATTGCCTTGGCAAGCATTGCTGAGTTTTCTTATGCAATCCTGACTCACAGCGTGGGAGCCAACACTCCAGGGCAACAGCAGCCTGTTCCTCCCCACCTGGCAGCCAGAGCTCTGAGGGTTGCTGCTTCCTCTAACACATGAGGCAGGCTGAATCCACCAAATATAAACAGCCTTCCGTCACTTCGCTCATGCCTCCCTGTTTACTTTCATACTCAGGGTACAAAAGTTCCAAGTCTTTTAAACTATGTTTTGTATTCCAATTTCATGCTTATTTTTCTGTATCAGAGGAAGTATTGAAGAGAACAAGCATGTCCTTTTTGTCTTATCAGACTGAAAATATCAACAAGCTAGAAGACTGAAGTTGGTTCATTTTTTTGTTTAACAAGATTATTTATGGCTTTTCTTTAACTTAATTTCATTAAGAAGGAATGTCAGACATGGAGATTAGTATTAATCAGAGGCTAGAAAATAGAGACTGTGACCTTGATTGAGCATCAAGGAGTAGCTCTTATGTTAAACATCTCTGTTTGGCTGAGATTTATACAGGCTTCCTCAACAGTTATTTTTATTAGTTTTATTTATTAATTTAGTTTTGACAGAGTCTCATTCTGCCATGATGGGTAGACTGCTGTGGTGTCATAGCTCACAGCAACCTCAAACTCCTGGACTTAAGCAATTCTCTTGCCTCAGCCTCCCAAGTAGCTGGGACTACAGGTGCCCGCCACCACACCCAGCTAGTTTTCCTATTTTTAGTAGAGATGGGGTCGCACTCTTTATCAAGCTGGTTTTGAATTCCTAAGCTCAGGCGATCTACCTGAGCACTCAGTCTCCCAGAGTGATAGGCTTACAGATGTGAGCCATCTCACCTGGCCTAGTGTCTCTTTTTAAAACTAAAACTAATTTACTTCTAAACATGTTTCAACAGAAATTCTACATAGCTGCACTTGAACTCAATTCTCCTAGAATACAAGGTACTCATTTTAGTTAAAGAAAAACCCAACAGTACACCTTTGGGCAGTTACAGACTGTAGCAAATCTTTTATTACAAATAATTAAATCTCTCCATAATGTCTCAAACAGTATCAAACACCATTTCATATCTCTATCACAGAGCAGAGTAGGCATTCAGTACTAGAACCAAGTGAGAAGTGTTAAATTTCAAGCTTCTGATCACATCACATGGTGACCAGGCAAAGCTTAGATGTCATTTTCCCACGTTATCCAACTGTGTGTCTCAAACATATCTCAGTGGAGACAAAAGTTTTCTATTTCATATTGTAAGTGTAGGAAGTTGAGAAAGATAAAATCCAGTGAAAACACACTGATTTCAATTCAACTCAGTTAAAAAAAAAAAAAGCAAACTTAAATTAGTTTTTAGGAGGAAAAGGCAAGGAGTTAAGAGTCAAAACTATGACAAAGGCTGGTAGCTATACATAGCATATTGTAGCTCTGGAAACTGTCATATCATATTTTAAAATAATAAAGTGGCTTTTGTGGATGTTTTTCCTTTTTTTGGTATTGTAAACATGTGCTGTTTAATATTACTCGAATTTAATTTAAAACATTTTCGCAAACAAAACAAAATTTAAGCCTTTAAGGCAAACATCCCCCTAAGGAAAAAAGTCATTTGTTGTAAAATTGTGAGGATACCCAAGCAAGACCCCACTTAAGATTCGTCAGCATGAACTTGAGAGCTTTTGTCCACTGTTCCTCAGAGTTAAACTGGGTTTTGATAGAATAGGAGCCACCGCTGCCTCCTGTGTCTTCAATTTTGCCTTTCTCCACATCCATCCTGCAGATGGACACAGCAGAACTCGTTAGTAACAGATCTGAGTTAAGTCAGTTCAGGCAAATGGGCAGGGACTTGATCATGGGACCATTCACGTCATTTTATCTATTAAAGAACACTTGGTGAGGAACAGTAGTGTATTTTGGATTTGCTTAAAAGCCAAAAATCAAGAAGACTGTCACAAGAGCCTCATTGTCATTGCAGAGTACAGGGACAGGACACACACCCAAATGGAAGAGAAGCCTTAAAGCAGGGAGTAAGGGTTACAGTACTCCTCACTGTTTTCCTGGGCATCTGTGAACTGAGTGGGGGAGAATGGAGGCAAAAGGAAAGAAATGTTTTGTTTTGGGGTGATAGAAGTAGCCTTACTCCAGGTAAGAACTTAGGTTTCTATCCATCACTGGGCTCCTACAAAACTCAACCAAAAGAAGCATTCCTGTATATTTCCAAGGGCTTCAGGGAAAAACCTAACTGAAACTAGAGAGCAGGCTTGAGCTCTATGCCAAGAAAATCCCCAAAACCACCTAAGGCAACATTATTTTACTCCAGGGACCAGATGGTCACATTCTGTCCTGTTTGCAGTGTTGGATCAGTTTTTGCCCATCAGTGTCCTGTGATTCTGCACCACTTTTTGCTTTCCTACCATTTATACTATGTTTTGCCTCCATTCTTACTGTCACTTTAATTCTGTCCAATTTGGTCCTACTATAGGTTCAGTCAGTTTTGGGGGATACTGACCTGTAAGGAAGACAAAAACGTGTCTCGCCTTTCTCAACTTCTTCTTTGAACTGCTGCACACAGTCTAGGAAAGCCACCATTGCGTGGTCAAACTTGTTGTCCCAGAAAAATCGCAACCCCCCAGAACAGTATAAAGGCAACTCCTGCCAAAGAAGAGAGAATTGGCTATTGTATGGCACCAAGACTTTTTCCAAACATATTAAGTCATGCTCTGTGTGTACCTCTCTTGGGAAACATGTATTGTGGATGGACTGTCTTCCATAACCTTAAACAATACAATAATCTTGGGCAAAACCAATGCACACAGAACCGTTTCAGTACCAATGGAAATGTACTACAGGTTAAGCATCACTAATCTGAAAATCTGAAATCCAAAATGCTCCAAAACCTGAAACTTTGTGAGCATCAACATGATATCACAAGTGGAAAATTTCACATCTGACATCTTTGTTTTTTGATGGTTCAATGTACACAAACTTTGTTTCATGCACACAATTACTTTAAATGTCTTAAAATTTCCTTTAGGCTATGTGTACAAGGTATTTATGAAATATACATGAATTTTTTTGTTTAGACTTGGGTCCCATCCCCAATATATCTCACTATTTATATGCAAATATTCCAAGATCTGATAAAAATCCCAATGTTTGGGTCCAAACATTTTGGATAGGGATTCTCAGCCTGTAAACATCTGTATTACAATGATTCTTTGCCTATCCTGGTGCACACATCCTCCTTTGAGCTACCCACCTCCCTTCTCCACAGACTATAAAAACCCGATTTTTTTTCTTATAAGCTCCAAAGAATTATGAATTCTGAATTCTTTGGAGCTTATAAGAAATTATGTATAGGCAAGATACTGAACACAACATTGGCTCTTCATGAGATTTTTCAGTCTAAGAACCAAAGTGAATACCAGTATCAAAGCAAACCACCCATTTTGTTAGAAAGTCTAAGAACTCTGTATTCCAGTGAAAATGGAGTATCCCAGAATACCTTAGATTTGTCTGTCAGAGACTCCAGATATGAATGGTTTCCATAAGGAACAAGCCGATACCTAGAATGGAGATGCAGACAGAGATGGATACAGAAATCTTCCTAAAGTAATCCTTGGGAAGTTATAAAAGAATGATTTTTACTCCGTGTCCTACCCAAGGACATTTTTTTTTTGTTTGTTTTGTTTTTTTGAGACAGAGTCTCTCTATGTTGCCCTTAGTAGAATACCATGGCATCATAGCTCACAGCAAACTCAAACTCTTGGACTTAAACGATTCTCTTGCCTCAGCCTCCTGAGTAGCTGGGACTACAGGTGCCCACCACAATGCCCAGCTGTTCTTTTGGTTGCAGTTGTCATTGTTGTTTAGCTGGCCCAGACTAGGCTCAAACCCACCTGCCTCGGTGTATGTGGACAGCACCCTAACCACTGAGCTACAGGTGCAGAGCCCTACCCAAGGACTTTTATTATTATTGTGTATTTTATTATTCTCAATCCTCTTTCCTACTTCCTCATGTTTAAAAGATTTTGTTTAATGAACTACATTTATTATATAATTGTCCGGGGATATTTCACAGGCAAATGTTATGTTTTGCTTTAGATTTAAAAAACAAAAACTGAAAATATCCTGAGAAATATTAAATTCTGGAGATTGTAGGCTGGGGACTGCTATGGTCATGCAGCTTAGTGACTGCTTGATTAGTGTGATGTAGGGAAAACCAGAAGCAGATAGAGGCTGTTTCTCTACCCATAAAACACTCCCAGGCTGCTGGCAGCAAGGGATCCTGACATGGTGGAGAGCAGCACCAGGTTGGACGTACAGATTACATCAAAGATATACCACACCTCATGAAAAGGCTACATTTCCTACCTCTGAAATTTTAGACCCATCTTATTGGCCAGGGCATGGAGAAGCAATACAGTCTGGCCCCAGGCAGCATTAATCTCATTCCATTCCACAGGAACACTGGGCAGGCGACCCAGTCTGAAGTTATTGATGGTGCCAAACTGTCCACTGTGCCTACAGAGGAAGGCAGAAGGGTTGGAGAAAATATAGGGATCACTTAAAACTTTCAAGAATTCTTGCTCTCACCCAAAACCAAGCAAAGAGTCTCTCGTCTTCAGATTTATATATCTAACCTCTACTTGGCCCTTTAAATACGTGTCCAAAACTTGCGTCATCATCTTTCCCGCTGCTGCCTAGCCATTAAAGCAGAATCCTGGATGTTATACGTGAAAGATCTCTCTTAGATCCTTCCCCTAAAACTACCAAGCTCTGCTAAATCTACCTCCTAAATCTCTTAAATCTGTCCACTTCTCTCCAAATTCAATGCTATTTCTTTTCCTTTTTTTTTTTTTGAGACAGATTCTCACTACGTCGCCCTTGGTAGAGTGCTGTGATGTCACAGCTCATAGCAACCTCCAACTCCTGGGCTTAAGCGATTCTCCTGCCTCAGCCTCCCAAGTAGCTGGGACTACAGGCACCTGCCACCATGCCTGGCTATTCTTTTGGTTGTAGTTGTCATTGTTGTTTGGCAGGCCCAGGCTGGATTCAAACCGCCAGCTCTGGTGTATGTGGCTGGCACCTTAACGCTTGAGCTACAGGCACTGACCGTGGGCTACTTTTTCTATTTTTAGTAGAGACAGGGTCTCACTCTTGCTCAGCCTGCTCTGGAACTCCTGAGCTCAAGCAATCCACCTGCCTTGCCACCCAGAGTGCTAGGATTACAGGTGGGAGCCACCTTGCCCTCCCTACTGACAGTCTCCTTATCAACAATACCACCATCTCCTTTACCCAAATCATTTCCCACATTGCAGGTAAATGCAATGTGGCATTTTATGTGACTTCCCTGCCTAAAATGATTCAGTGGTTCCTACTGCCTTCTGGATCAAGTTCGAGCCCCTTAATGAGGCCTATAATATCCTTCAGGAACTGGTAACTCTCCAGTTTAATATCCGGTCACTCTCCCTTTATCCTCAAGCTTCAGTCACAATAAGTTTTTCAGTTCTCTGAATTCACCACTCCTTTTCTGTTTCTTTGCATATGATGTTCTATCAGCCAGAACAACCCTACTCCTTCCCTCCCCCGCCCCCAAACATCTATTTTACCTCTCAGCTTAATATGTAGTAGATGCTCAACTGTTATTCATTAAATGTATAAAACATCAAATCAATTAATATAAGAAATCAGTACCAGGCAGTTGACCAGGTTTTCATGTAGCCAGAAGGCTCAGACCTTTTCCTTTCCTTAGAAGAGTGAATGTCACCAAGCTATGCCTATACCATCACAAGGCATGAAAGAAACCTAGCTGGGTGAAGATAGATACTCCTCACCCTCCAGCCCTCATTACCAGATATGAAAGGTTGCATTGAAGACATTAGTTTTCTTCAGCTTGTCCAGCTGCATCTGGGCATAACGCATCTGATTTTCTACACTTTTCAGCTCATCATCCAGCTCCAGCTGTTGTCGTTTAAATTCACTGTATTCCCTCTGGTACCTGTGAGCAGGCAAGTGGGTCATTGAAGGCTATTAGTTTGATGGCTCAAGTTTCCTTCTCCCCATGCCCCTGAACAAGTTACTGTAGTGATTGTGGTTACATAAGTTTAGCTATAGCTTTTTTTATATTCGGCATAGAACCTCCTCAGAAGAAAATATATGCATTAGGTTTTTTGCCTGGGAGGGGCAGAAATGTCTCAAATTCTAGCTGCCCATAAGCTGTAAAAAGGTGGAGGAAAAAAAATCCCCCCAAACCAAGCCAAAAAATCTATTGTTATTTCTGATCTTTTTCGGAAGTGAGGTAAATGGGGTAAGAATGGCTTCTTCCAAGAATTGGCCATAATTGGCCTTCTATAGCTTCACTTCTGTAAACTTTTTGTCCTTTAAATAGTTAATAGATACCATTTCCAGTAAAACCTGTTATATTACTCTGTGAAAAAATTGATTTTTCTTTGTCTTTTGATTTCTCAATTTTAAAGTGCATACTGTTTCTCCTTTGCTGGACATCAGGTTCTCTCAGGTCAAGAACATCCATGAAATTTCTGAGCTGGGAGGGACCAAATGTAGGCTAATATATTCATCCTTTCAGATAAGGATGGCTGGAAAGTGGCTGACTTATCAACATGAGCCCATTCCCTATAGGATAGAGCCAAGACTAGAGCCTTGGTTTCTGCATTCTTTTTAACCAAGACTCTTTTTTTGTTTGTTTGTAGTTTTTTGTTTTTTTTTTGTAGAGACAGAGTCTCACTTTATGGCCCTCGTAGAGTGCCGTGGCCTCACACAGCTCACAGCAACCTCCAACTCCTGGGCTTAAGCGATTCTCTTGCCTCAGCCTCCCAAGTAGCTGGGACTACAGGCACCCGCCACAACGCCCGGCTATTTCTTGGTTGCAGTTCGGCCGGGGCCGGGTTTGAACCCGCCACCCTCGGCACATGGGGCCGGCGCCCCACCGACTGAGCCACAGGCGCCGCCCTGTTTGTTTGTAGTTTTGGTTTTTTTTTGGCCGGGGCCGGGTTTGAACCCACCACCTTGGTATATGGGGCCAGCACCCTACTCCTTTGAACCATAGGCACCGCCCATTAACCAACACTCTTCTACCATTTAATCGTGCTGACTCTTCATACATAACCATCCCAACAAACTTCTAAAAACAGGGCCTGGAAGCCAGATGCTGCAGCTCACACCTGTAATTCTAGCACTCTGGGAGGCCAAAGTGGGTGGATTGCTTGAGCTCAGGAGTTCAAGACCAGCCTGAGCAAAAGCAAGACCCTATCTCTACTAAAAATAGAAAAATTGGGCAGTGCCTGTGGCTCAAGGAGTAGGGCGCCGGTCCCATATGCCGGAGGTGGCGGGTTCAAACCTAGCCCCGGCCAAAAAAAAAAAAATAGAAAAACTGAGGCAACAGGATCGCATGACTTTAGGAGTCCAGAGTTGCTGTGAGCTATGATGATGACAGGGCACTCTACCCAAGGGACAGAGTGAGACTCTGTCTCAAAAAATACATATAAAAATAAAAACATTTCCCATTTGACTACCACATTTTCTCCTAATGGTAGATTTTAGTGGCTATGCTTATGGGACAAAGTTGCCATGATCTGAAGGAGGAAGGTTTTTCAGTGTCCTCCTTCTATATGAAATGGCTGAACAGAAAGTTAACTGCAAGGGTGGCAACTGTGACTCAACGGAGTAGGGTGCCGGCCCCATGTGCCAGAGGTGGCGGGTTCAAGCCCAGCCCCAACCAAAAACTGCAAAAAAAAAAAAAGTTAACTGCCTATGACACTTTGACACTGTGTTAAACATGATAAAAGCAAAAAGTTTGAATACCAGGTTTGTAAGTGTTTTTCAAAATACAATAAAAATAAAAATAAAACAAGAACAGTGCCTGGAAACAATATGTAGGATCTGCAGTAAACAAGCTGCTTACTCACAGCTGTCTACAGTTCACCAACTATTCAGACACATTCAGCTGGAAGCCATTTCTTCTCCTGGACCTTGAGGGCAGAAAGACAATGGGCTGAGTACTCACTGAGCTTCTTCCTGATCTAGTCTCTCAGCCTCAGCCTGTACCGTCTCAAGATTTTCTGCCACTATCTTGCGGTTCTTTTCCACATCTTCCAGCTCCTGAATCAGCCTCTCCTCCTCTAATGCCAGCTCTTTTAACTCCATCTGTAGCTGTTCACTGTCATCCTCATTCATTTGCTCTAAGATCTCCAAACAGCGTCTGCCAAAGACACAGGCAGAGTATATTTACCACACAGAACCTGTTGTTCTTAGATAAGGACCAAGAAGTCTAAAACAGTAACAGCTCTGGGCCCTGGCTCTAGAGGCACTCACTTGTAGTTCTGACACTCATTTTCAGTGACGTTGAGCTGAGTGTCCAGCTGGTCTAAAAGAGTATCTGTGCATTCCTCACACAGTGGGTGATCCACATCTGTCTGGCCCGACATGATGTCAAAAAGGTCCCCAGTGACCTGGAAGTGTGGGAGAGTCAGGTAGGGCCTCCCCTATCTACCCTACCACCACCTCTACCAGCCAAACCTAGTGTTGACACTAAAATGGGGCCAACTTGCCTTCAGTCTTCGGCTGAGGTTCTCCATGGTGCCTCCATCAGATGCCTCCCCGATCAGAGTGAAGCTGTTGGCACTTTCTGTAGACATCATCCTGCAGACAGCCCCCCGCCCACGGGCCACATGAGGGAGCAGAGAGGCTTCCTCCACCTACTGCAGTGACAGTGGCAGAGACTCTCAAGTACCAGCTGAGGGACCTCAAGGCGCATACCCATTCCTAGCCCGACTGACCTCCCAAGGGTACCTCTCTCCCAAGGGAAGGCCATGCTAGTCTTCCACAGGGGCATTCAGCACGAAGGTTGGCCTGGATGGACTAAGGAGGGAGAGGGGGGGGCATCAAAAATTGATATGTGTGTATGTCAAAAGGAGGGAAAATCAGGAAAGATCACTTTTTATTACACCCCTTGCCTGCAACCTTCACCAGGATCAATGAGAACTAAGGACATGAATATCTAAAAACAGTTGCTATTTTAAAACTTCTCGCAAGGCCATATTTTTTATTGGTCAACCACTCCCTCAACTTTTCTCAGTTCATCATTACAGTTTCTGTCCCTTCCGATTGTGTGAATGGCTACAGGAAAAAAAACAATACTGGAAGATAAAGGGCCAATTATAAAGGAATACATCTTTTCTGAAAGAGCCAAAAGGCTAAGTGATGACTCATCTCCACCATCTGGCTCCAGGTCTTGACTCCTGGGTTCAATTAAAATTCTACTAGTCTTTGGTAAGGAACAGGGGGCTGAGAAGTAGTAGGCACCTGGCTGGAGGAATAAATCTTCGAGAGACACCATCCTGGCGAGTTTCAATAAATGGCTCCTGGGAAAGAAATATGATGGTATTAGAGTTTTGGCAGCTTAAAGGTAGAGTCTTTTTCCCAAACAGCCTCAGAACTATATGGCTTTACTTTTGATGGATAACCCGTAAGGCTTGATAAACCAAAAAGACTTAATAGGTATTATCTATCTAATCTTTATGTAAGTAGACTAAGAAAGGACCCTTAGTACAGACAAACTTCAACTCCCATTTTTTTGTGGGGAACAGCATTTCCTAACTGTGTTATTCTCTATTTATGGTTAAATTTGTGTTTTCTCAATACCAGTCAGGGGTAGGGAAGAGAATGTTCTAAGATTCATGGTACAGGGCGGTGCCTGTGGCTCGAAGGGGTAGGGCGCCGGCCCCATATGCTGGAGGTGGCGGGTTCAAACCCAGCCCCGGCCAAAAACTGCAAAAAAAAAAAAAAAAAAAAAAAAGATTCATGGTACAAGGAAAAAGGTAGATTTTAGACTACAATGAAGTTTTCCATAGCATAAGTAGACAATTTATGTTTTCAATATTTTGATATTATTTATATGTCATCAAAATCTTATGACGTCTGACTTTAACTGTCACCCCGTTATACCTTTTCAATGAAGTCCTTCTCTGGCCCCTGGCCTTCACACTGCCCACAGGGAGCACGGACTAAAGTTAATGGTCCTTACTCCACCTGAGGTCAGCAATCAGTGAGTAAATACCCAAGCTCCCTTGCTATTTGGGATAAATCTCAAGTGTGTATTCAATACTATCTCACAGGATGTTGCTCCACAGGACCACTGATATTATCACAGTTTATAATGACAATCTTTTTTGTTCAGGGTAATCATACAATTTACTGTCCAAACCAAGGTGCTTTTGAGAATAGAAAGGAAATGGATATTAATAACTTGCTAGATCAACAGATGCAAACCAAGGCCTTGGAATGACCTGTGATGGCTACATACATCAGCCCATCTCCAACCAATACTTATTTATAATTATGTTTCAAATAAAGAGCCCCTCTCAGCATTTTTAAATAAACATCTCATTTAGTAACCTGTGACCTCAGGTGCACTTTTATACCTCTGATGATGCATGTAAATGAACTGATCATGTAAATATCTCTTGTTAACCAAAGAGCTACAGAATCTGAGGGCTTGAAACACCAGGTACCCTGCAAAAACCAAGTGTGCATTCCCTTGTTTTCTTTTCTTTTCTTTTTTTTTTTTTTTTGAGACAGAGCCTCAAGCTGTCACCCTTGGTAGAGTGCTGGGGCATCACAGCTCACAGCAACCTCCAACTCCTGGGCTCAGGCGATTCTCCTGCCTCCACCTCCCAAGTAGCTGGGACTACAGGAGCCCGCCACAACGCCTGGCTATATTTTTGGTTGCAGCCATCATTGTTGTTTGGTGGGCCTGGGCTGGATTCGAACCCACCAGCTCAGGTGTATGTGTCTGGCACCTTAGCCACAGACACCGAGCCTCCCTTGTTTTCATATCATATCTCCCACTTAGAATATTTATTGTATGAGGAAGAAAGAGGAGAAGGCACTTCTATTACCTCTCCTGAGTTAGCCTCTTCCTCCTGGGTCTCTCCTGGTTTCACCTGGGCTGTGGTAAGTAATGGAGCTAAAGGCAAGGAAAATATTGGGTCAGAAAGTCTTATTAAAGCAGAGGATACATGAAAGTATGGGAAATGAATTCGAAATATCCTCATCATCATCCCTATGTCCAACTTTTTCTTTCTGTCTTTTTTTTTTTTTTTTTTTGAGACAGAGTCTCACTATGCTGCCCTCGATATAGTGCCGTGGCGTCCAGCTCACAGCAACCTCAAACTCTTGGGCATAAGTGATTCTCTTGCCTCAGCCTCCCAAGTAGCTGGGCCTACAGGCACCTGCCACAACACCTGGCTATTTTTTGTTGCAGTTGTCATTGTTCTTTAGCAGGCTCCGGCCAGGCTTGAACCCGCCAGTATGTGGCTGGCGCCCTAGCCGCTAAGCTACAGGTGCTGAGCCTCCAACTTTTTCTTAAAGTACCATTTACACAAAGAAGAATCTGTTACACCCCCACTCCCCACCATTAAATCAGATTAAGGAAATGTTAAAAAAATTAGGCATAATAGTATTATTGTTTTTAAAAGAGTCCTTATCTTTCAAAAATACTTACAGGAATATTTATCGTATTTATGTTTGGGATTTGCTTCAAAATAATTCAGAGTGGGAAGGAATGGATAGGGCTATAGATAAAACACAATTAAGTACATGATGATAACTGTTGAAAGTAGGTAATGGGTACACAGGGGTTCATTATATACTCTGAAATTTTCCATCACAAAAGTTAACTTCCCCTCTCCCCAAGAATAACTAGGAAAGAACATGAGGAAACTTTCTGGGAAGATGAAACATTTCTACATTGCAATGATTCGGATTACATGATTGTCAAAAATGTACAACTAAGATTTGCATAGTTCAATGCATGGAAATTTACCTTTTAAAAAAATGTGAAAAACAATAATTGAGTGGGGGATGGGAGATGAGTGTAGGTATAGATAATCTAAGAATGGCAGATAATGGCTAATTGTTGAAACATAGTGACAGATACATTACGCTATTCTCTTGACTATATGTTTGAAATTCTCCATGATAAAAAGTTAAAAATCTTGGCTCAGTGCCCGTAGCTCAGTGGTTAGGGTGCTGGCCACATGCACAAGGGCTGGTAGGTTTGAACCTGTCCAGGGCCGGCTAAAAGAACAACAACAAAAAAATCACATTGTGGCGGGGATTTATAGCCCCAGCTATTTGAGCTATTTGGGAGGCTGAGGCAAGAGAATTGCTTAAGCCCAAGAGTTTGAGGTTGCTGTGAGCTGTGACGCCCCGGTACTCTGCCAAGGGCAACATAGGGAGACTCTGTCTCAAAAAAAAAAGTCAAATCAGCTTGGCACCTGTAGTACAGTGGTTACAGCACCAGCCACATACACAGAGGGTGGTGGGTTCAAACCTGGCCCAGGCCAGCTAAACAACAACTGCAACAAAAAATAGCTGGGCTTTGTGACAGGCACCTGTAGCACCAGCTACTTGGGAGGCGGAGGCAAGAGAATTGCTTAAGCCCAAGAGTTGGAGGTTGCTGTCAGCTGCTAGTGAGACTCTGTCTCAAAAAAAAAAAAAAATTAAAAATCTAGAGGCTGGGTGCGATGGCTCATGCCTGTAATCCTATCATAGCATTCTGGGAGGCTGAGGTGGGTGGACTGCTTGAGCTCAGGAGTTTGAGACCAGCCTGAGCAAAAGTGTTTAGTTTTCTCTACTAAAAACAGAAAAAAAACAGGCAAGTATGATACACTCCTGTAATCCCACCTCCTCGGTGAGGCAAGAGGATTGCTTGAGCCCAAGAGTTTGAGGTTGCTGTGAGCTATGATGAAACCAGGGCAGTCTACCCAGTGCAACAGAGTGAGACTGCCTCAAAAAAGATTTGCGTAGTTCAATGCATGGAAATTTACCTTTTTAAAAAATGTGGAAAAAAAAAGTTAAAGAATTCCTCCCCCCAAAAGAGCAATCAGTTAACATCTGAGTACTATTTACCCAGCATATTACTATATATTTATGTGCTTTGTCATATTTGAATCTTACTGCTACCTTATGAGGCAGCTTAACATTTTATAGATAAAGAAGAGTGAAGTAACTTGCATAAAGTCACTCAACTAGTAATCTGCAGCCAGGATTTAAACCAAAGCAGGCTGGCTCCAGACTCATAAGCCTATTTAAGCTGCCTATTCAGTCTTTTCCTTTTTTTTTCCCCCCTAACTTTATCTCAATTCTTGGGACTTTGCTCCTCTACTTCTTTGGATGAGTCACTTAACCTCCTGTGCCTCAATTCCTCATCAGTAAAATGATGTTTTAATGATGGTACTATTCCATAGGGTTTGTTGCAGGGACTAAATGAATACGTGTAATGCACTTGGTATACGGTAAGTTCTCTTATTATATATACATATTCCTTTTCTCTCAAACAGCAGGAGCAGAAAAGGAACTTTTTTTTTGAGACAGAGCCTCAGTATGTTGCCCTTGGTAGAGTGCCGTGGCATCACAGTTCACAGCAACCTCAAACTCTTGGGTTTAAGCGATTCTCTTGCCTCAGCCTCCCAAGTAGCTGGGACTACAGGCACCCACCACAACGCCTGGCTATTTTCTTGTTGCAGTTGTCACTGTCGTTTAGCTGGCCTAGGCCAGCCTGAAACCTGCCAGCCACAGTGCATGTGGCTGGCACTGTAACCACTGTGCTACAGGTGCCAAGCCAGGAACTTTCTTTTGCTACAGAAAGTTCTCAGAAGCACAGGTCAGAACTCCTTCATGTTCCTGACCAGAAAAGGGGGGAGCAGGAGAGATGAAATAACTTTCCTAAAATCACATGCTGATTCTGTGGCAGAATACACAGATAGCTACCAATGGAACTGTGTCTCCAGGCTGGGTGCAGTGGCTCACACCTGTAATCCTAGCACTCTCGGAGGCCGAGCCAGAGGGGTGGATCCCTAGAGCTCAGGAGTTCAAGACCCCACCTCTACTAAAAACAGAAAAATTAGCCGGGCATTGTGGCAAGCGCCTGTAGGCCCAGCTACTCTGAGGCTGAGACAAGAGGATCGCTTGAACCCAGGAGTTTGAGGTTGTTGTGAACTAGGCTGACCCCACGGCACCCTAGCCCCAGCGACAGGGCAAGACTCTGTCTCCAATAAAACAAACAAACAAAAAATTAAAATATAAAAACATTAAAAAAAAAACCACAACTGTATCTCCAAAGCTGCCCACCTTCCGCATTCTTGACCACCCTCTTTGCAAGGGTCTCGCTGACCTGTGAGCTCCTGGATGGTGACACGGTCCAGAATCTTGAAGCTCGTGTCCAGTTTCAAGGGCTGGCTGCAACGCTGGCACACGAAGCTCACCTGCATGGTGCTGTTGGAAGTCTTAGACCCCTCCATCCCTGCGCCAGTGGAAAGGAGGCAACGTTAAGGAGAATCAGCACCCTTGAACCTCCGGGCCACAGCTACCACCTGCCCTAGTGGTGGTGGTGGTGGTGATGAAGGGGGAAATGCCGGAGCTGCACCCGCTCCTTTTAGGAACGATGTGATACCAGGCTGACCTGCTTCCGGGGTAGCCTGAACTAAGACAGTTTACAGCCCAGGGTTCAGGGAGCAGACTCCAACAAGAGGAGTCAGAGTTCCCTGGCTCCCTTCTAAAGTCCCAGTTTAGCCCCTGACGCTTTTCACCTCGGGACTCCGGAACCCGCCACCAAGGTCCAGTCTACCGCGGGGGCACGGTAGCCTCGGGTCTGCCCCAGAGCGAGGCCTCCAAACCTGCCATCGCCCAGTCTTCAGCTACTTCCCGGTCCTCCAGCGGAAAACTGCCGACCCGGACCGGACATGACGCCACCACGGCGGCAAGCGGTCCTGGTCCACAAGTAGTTGTGCCCGGCAGCGGCCCCCAGAGGCTGAGCTGGGAAAAGCAGCAAGCGTCAGTGAGTTGATGTCAAGGTTGCAACCCGGAGCTGCAGCCCGAAGTCGGTAGAGACTGAGGAGCCTTCGCTATTCTGTAAATTCAGTGGATTTGCTCAAGAATGGTCACTCCCAAGTAGAGCCACTTTAATTCTTCCTCTAGTATCAGTTTTTTAAAATTTCTCCTTAGTAAGGGCGGCGCCTGTGGATGAGTGGGTAGGGCGCCGGCCCCATATACCAAGGGTGGCGGGTTCGAACCCGGCCCCGGCCAAACTGCAACAAAAAATAGCTGGACGTTGTGGCCGGCGCCTGTGGTCCCAGCTACTCGGGAAGCTGAGGCAAGAGAATCGCCTAAGCCCAGGAGTTGGAGGTTGCTGTGAGCTGTGACATCACAGCACTCTACCAAGGGTGATAAAAGTAAGACTCTGTCTCTAAAAAAAAAAAATTTTTTTTCTCCTTAGGAGAGCCGGGCTGTCCTTAAGACGCCTCTGAGGGAATGATAGACGCACGGGTAGGCGTGTGTGTAGATAAGCTTTACTGTGTTTTATTTTATATTTTAAAATTTCAATTATTAATTAGAGAAGGCCGAGCATTTTCAGATATTGACATGTTTTATAAAGTTATAAAATTAGCCAGGCGCGGTGGCTCACGCCTGTAATCGTGGCACTCCAGGCAGGTGGATTGCTTGAGCTCAGGAGTTCAAGATCAGTCTGAGGAAGAGCGACACACAACCCCACCCCACCCCCACCCCGTCTCTAAAAAACAGCGGGACGTTGTGGCGGGCGCCTGTAGTCCCAGCTACTCGGAAGGCTGAGGCAAAGGGATCACTTGAAACCAAGAGTTTGAGGTTGCTGTGAGTTATGACACTCCCGCACTCTACTGAGGGCAACAAACTGCAACTGTCTCCAAAAAAAAAAAAAGTTATAAAATTAAAACATTTTTGTTTTGGTGGAGGAATAGATCAATGGAACAGAATAGAGTTCAAAAATAGATCAAGTATACAGGGGAATTTAGTGTATGATAAAGGTGGCATTTCAAATCAATGGGAAATGAACTATGTAATAATTGATGAGTAGGGCTCCAAAGCCATGTAGATAATAGATAGCGGTGAGCTGACTCTTCTATTTTATTGTTTACACCAAAAGAAGTTCCAAGTTGGTCACAAATTTAAGCTTCAAAAGTGCAATGATGAAAGCAGGGATATTTTTTATAATCTTGGAGAAGGGAAGCTTTGCGCAAGCATAACATGAAAATCAGAAGTCAACAGGGAAAATAGTGAATTTCACTCCTTAAAGTTAATTGTGTGTGTGTGTGTGTGTGTGTGTCTGTAGAGACAGAGTCTCACTTTATTGCCCTCAATAAAGTGCCGTGGCGTCACACAGTTCACAGCAACCTCCAACTCCTGGCTTAGGCGATTCTCTTGCCTCAGCCTCCCGAGTAGCTGGAACCACAGGCGCCCGCCACAACGCATGGCTATTTTTTTGTGCAGTTTGGCGGGGGCTGAGTTTGAATCCGCCACCCTCGGTATATGGGGCTGGCACCCCACCAAGCCACGGGCGCCGCCCAGAAATTAAAATTTTATTAACTATCAAAGACTCTGTGTACAAAATTTACAGAAGAAAAATGTGGAGCGGCATCCCTAGCTCAGTGGTAGGGCAACAGCCACATACATCCAGGCTGGTGGATTCGAACCTGGGCCAGGCCAGCTAAACAACAATGACAACTGCAACAACAATAAAAAAATAGCTGGGCATTGTGGCTGGCGCCTGTGGTTCCAGCTACTTGGGAGGTGGAGGCAGGAGAATCACTTGAGCCCAGAAGTTGGAGGTTGCTATGAGCTATGATGCCACAGCACTCTACCCAGAGCGACAGCTTGAGGCTCTGTCTCAAAAAACAAAACAAAACTTCAATGGTCATAATTTATATACTATAAGACACCCATTTAAAGTGTACATTTCAGGGCGGCGCCTGTGGCTCAAGGAGTAGGGCGCCGGTCCCATAAGCTGGAGGTGGCAGGTTCAAACCTAGCCCCGGCCAAAATAAAAATAAAAAAAAATAAAGTGTACATTTCAGTGAGTTTTAGGAAATTGGGTAACTATCACCATAATCCAATTTTTTTTCTTTTTTTGAGATAGAGCCTCAAGCTGTCACCCTGGGTAGAGTGCTGTGGCATCACAGCTCACAGCAACCTCCAACTCCTGGGCTCAAGCGATTCTCCTGCCTCTGCCCTCCAAGTAGTTGGGATTACAGGTGCCTGACACAACACTGGCTATTTTTTTGGTTGCAGCCGTCATTGTTGTTTGGCGGGTTGGGGCTGGATTCGAATCTGCTAGCTCAGGTGTATGTGGCTGGTGCCCTAACCACTGAGCTTCCTGTCACCTTTGGTGCCCCTTACAGTTAATCCTCATTTCTACCCCCAACCTGAGGGTACTCTTAATTTACTATCTCTACAGATTTGCTTTGTCTAACCATTTCATTCCAACAGATTTATATAGTATGTGTCTGGCTTCTTTTACTTATCATATATTTATGTGACAACTATCTGTTTATTGAAATAAATTTCCCCTTGACTTTTTTTACAATTTTTGGCCGGGGCTGGGTTTGAACTCGCCACCTTTAGCATATGGGGCCAGAGCTGTACTCCTTTGAGCCACAGGCACCGCCCCAACTTTTTTTTTTTTTTTGTGAGATAGGATCTAGGCAACAGTGCAGTGGCCTGATCATAGCTCACTGAGGCCTTCAACTCCTAGGCTCAAATGATCCTTTCTCTTCCACTTTCCAAGTAGCTGAGACTATGAGTACACACCACCATGCCTAGCTTATTTTTAAATATTTTTGTAGATGTTAGGTTTGCCATGTTGTCCATGCTGGTCTCCAAACTCCTGGCTTTGGGGTGGTGCCTGTGGCTCAAAGGGGTAGGGCACCGGCCGGCCACATATGCCAGAGGTGGCGGGTTCAAACCCAGCCCCAGCCAAAAACTGCAAAAAAAACAAAGAAACCTCCTGGCTTTGAGCTATCCTCCCACTTCACAAAGTGCTGGGATTACAGGCATGAACCATCTCGCCCAGCTGATGTCTATTTTTATTTATTTATTTTGTTTGTTTGTTTTTGTAGTTTATGGCTGGGGCTGGGTTTGAACCCACCACCTCCGACATTTGGGGCCGGCACCTTACTCCTTAGAGCCACAGGTGCCGCCTTATTTTTATTTATTTATTTATTTATTTAATTTTTTTAACAAATCTCAATCCAAGTAATTTATTATTTTTTTTTTGTTAAATCATAGCTGTGTACATTAGTGCAATCAAGGGGTACAATGTGCTGGTTTCATATACAATCTGAAATATTCTTAGCAAACTGTTCAACGTAGCCTTCATGGCATTTTCTTAGTTATTGTATGTAGACATTTGTATTCTGCCTTTAGTAAGTTTCGCCTGTACCCATTCTAAGATGCACCATAGGTGTGGCCCCACCTATTACCCCCCATCCACCTTAACCTCCCCCCTCCCTTCTCCTTCCTTGGCCCTTTCCTTGTAGTCTTGTGCTATAGTTGGGTTATAGCCTTCATGTGAAAGCTACAATTTAGCTTCATAGTAGGGCTGAGTACATTGGATACTTTTTCTTCTATTCTTGAGATACTTTGCTAAGAAGAATATGTTCCAGCTCCATCCATGTAAACATGAAAGAGGTAAAGTCTCCATCTTTCTTTAAGCCTGCATAATATTCCATAGTATACATGTACTACAATTTGTTAGTCCATTCGTGGGTCAATGGGCACTTGGGCTTCTTCCATGACTTAGCAATTATGAATTGGGCTGCAATAAACATTCTGGTACAGATGTCTTTGTTATATTGTGATTTTTGGTCTTCTGGGTATAAACCTAGTAAAGGAATTATAGGATCAAATGGCAGGTCTATTTTTAGGTCTTTAAGTATTCTCCAAACATCTTTCCAGAAGGAACATATTAGTGTGCATTCCCACCAGCAGTGTAGAAGTGTGCCCTTTTCTCCACATCCATGCCAACATCTCTGGTTTTGGGATTTTGTTAAGTGGGCTATTATTACTGGGGTTAGGTGATATCTCAAAGTAGTTTTTTTTTTTTCAAAGTAGTTTTGATTTGCATTTCTCTGATGATTAAGGATGATGAGCTTTTTTTCATGTGTTTGTAGATCATGCGTCTGTCTTCTTTAGAGAAGTTTCTCTTCAAGTCCCTTGCCCACCCTGAGATGGGATCACTTGTTCTTTTCTTGCTAATACATATGAGTTCTCTGTGGATTCTGGTTATTTGACCTTTATTGGAGGTATAACCCGCAAATATTGTCTCCCATTCTGAGGGCTTTCTGCTTGCTTTACTTACTATGTTCTTGGCTGTGCAGAAGCTTTTTAGTTTGATCAGGTCCCTGTAGTGTATTTTTGATACTGCTTCAATTGCCTGGGGAGACCTCCTCATAAAATATTCACCCAGGCCGATTCCTTCAAGAGTTTTCCCTGCACTTTCTTCAAGTATTTT
Organism: Nycticebus coucang; assembly: GCF_027406575.1. Lineage (NCBI taxonomy): Eukaryota > Metazoa > Chordata > Mammalia > Primates > Lorisidae > Nycticebus > Nycticebus coucang. The sequence goes on from NC_069797.1 coordinate 58,460,564, forward strand.
TATAGTTTCATGTCTTAAGTTTAAATCTTTTATCCAGTGAGAGTCTATCTTAGTTAATGGTGAAAGGTGTGGGTCCAGTTCCAGTCTTCTACAGGATGCCAGCCAGTTCACCCAGCACCATTTGTTAAATAGGGAATCCTTTCCCCACTGAATGTTTTTAATTGGCTTGTCAAAAATCAAATAACGGTAAGTAGCTGGATTCATCTCTTGGTTCTCTATTCTGTTCCAGACATCTACTTCTCTGTTTTTGTGCTAATACCATGTTGTTTTGATCACTAGCGATTTATAGTACAGTCTCAGGTCTGGTAGCATGATTCCTCCTGCTGTGTTTTTATTGCTGAGTAATGTTTTGGCTATTCGAGGTTTTTTCTGATTCCATATAAAACGAAGTATTATTTTTTCAAGATGTTTAAAATATGACAATGGAGCTTTAATAGGAATTGCATTAAAATTATATATTGCTTTGGGTAGTATAGACATTTTAACAATGTTGATTCTTCCAAGCCATGAGCATGGTATGTTTTTCCATTTGTTAACATCTTCAGCTATTTCTTTTCTTAAAGTTTCATAGTTCTCTTTGTAGACATCTTTCACGTCCTTTGTTAGGTATACTCCCAAATATTTCATCTTCTTTGGCACTACTGTGAAAAGAATAGAGTCCTTGACTGTTTTTTCAGCATGGTTATTGTTGGTATATATAAAGGCTACAGATTTATGGTGTTGATTTTGTAGCCTGAGACATTGCTGTATTCCTTGATCACTTCTAAAAGTTTTGTAGTAGAGTCCCTAGTGTTTTCCAGATATACGATCATATCATCTGCAAAGAGTGAAAGTTTGATCTCTTCTGACCCTATGTGGATACCCTTGATCGCCTTTTCTTCCCTAATTGCAATGGCTAAAACTTCCATTACAATGTTAAAGAGCAATGGAGACAATGGGCAACCTTGTCTGGTTCCTGATCTAAGTGGAAATGGTTTCGATTTAATTCCATTCAATACGATTTTGGCTGTGGGTTTGCTGTAGACGGCCTCTATTAGTTTAAGAAATGTCCCTTTTATACCAATTTTCTTAAGTGTTCTGATGATGAAGGATGCTGGATATTATCAAAAGCTTTTTCTGCATCAATTGAAAGAATCATATGGTCCTTATTTTTTAGTTTGTTTATGTGCTGAATTACATTTATAGATTTACGTATATTGAACCAGCCTTGAGACCCTGGGATAAATCCCACTTGGTCGTGGTGTATAATTTTTTTTTAATGAAAATAAGCTTTATTACATCAAGTAATAAATACATACAAAGATGCAAACAGTTTTAGTCATTTTCTTCCAGATGTTTTTTTATCAACTTACAGTAAATGCAGAACTGAAATCTACTTACAGTCTTAGTATGAAAATTTTCGGGAGTCCTTGTTAGGTTTGGTAGGGTTGCTCTTTCTTCTGTATTTATAACTTGTGCATTTTTTAAACTGACTTCAAAGCACTAATAGTCATGCAAATGCATAAGCAAAAAGGAAGTTACATTAAGCAGATCTACACTGTATGGCCAACGGGGACCAGCTACTAAGGAGAGCGTGCTGTCAGTGTGCATTAAAACAATCCCTAGAGCTGCATCAGTTTACGAAAAGGAACAAAGAACAACGTGGATAAACAGAAATATATTCAAAAGAGTAAAAGGAGACCAGGGTGTCTTGGGGGCAAACTAGTTCGCTGTAAGATAACTTCACGTGCATCTTTTGAATCAATGCTTAAAAAAAAAAAATCCAAAGTGGTTCCTAACTACTTAAAATCCTAATTAACTGCAAAATATTTTCTCAATCTTTGAGACAGTAGGTTCTGAGTTAAGTGAACCATGGGAGGAAAAAACAAACGACCATTTTGAAAACAAAAGTTTCACTTGAACAGGAGAGATGAACTGCAACTTCTCCTAAAAAGATGGAAAACCGTCAAAACCAAAAAAGCGGCTAGGATCTGGCATTCCGTTCCGTTTCAGCCAAGCACTCTGGAACCAATCCTCTAGCTTGAATGATTCCACGCTTCAGCCGTTCCTTTGCACTCTTGCTCCCTGCGTAGGTGGGTCTGATCTCTTTCCCCAGCTCTTCAGTGATGGCCAGCAGCTCTGCATACTTGCTTTGAGGCACCTGGCTATTCCCAATTCCCTGGGTGTAGCCTAGGGATAGTGGCCCTAGTCACTCAGCAGCTGTCCATACTGTGAGAATGTTGCCATACTGGTAGAAGGTGAGTGGACGCTCCCAGCGGCGTTGAGGGCGGCGGCGACATGTGCGCGGTCAAGTTCGGTTTGTAAGACATCCCCCTAGGCGGCAGGTGTGCCAGGCGCAGCGGAGCCAGGCCGCCAGGGCAGCTGCGGCGGCGAGGCCAGGCGTCCCCGCAACCGCCGAGCGCCCACGCGCTTTTTGTTGTTGACAGCCACACGGGCAAATATGGCCATGGTGTATAATTTTTTTGATGTGTTGTTGGATTCTGTTTGTTAGGATCTTATTGAGTATTTTAGCATCAATATTCATTAGTGATATTGGTCTATAATTTTCTTTTCTTGTTGGGTCTTTCCCTGGTTTGGGGGTCAAGGTGATGTTTGCTTCATAGAATGTGTTGGGTAATATTCCTTCTTTTTCTATATTTTGGAAGAGGTTTAGTAATATGGGTACTAGTTCTTCTTTAAAGGTTTAGTAGAATTCTGACGTAAAGCCATCTGGTCCTGGGCTTTTCTTTTTAGAGAGATTTTGTATAGTTGATGCTATTTCAGAACTTGATATAGGCCTGTTCAACATTTCCACTTCATTCTGGCTAAGTCTTGGTAGGTGGCATACTTCCAGGTATTGGTCAATTTCTTTCGGATTTTCATATTTCTAAAAATGAAAATTTTTAGTAGAGTTTCTTGTAGCATTCATTAAGGATTTTTTGAATTTCTGAGGGGTCTGTTGTTATTTCATCGTTACATTTCTGATTGATGAAATTAGAGATTCTACTCTTTTTTTCCTGGTTAGGTTGGCCAAAGGTTTATCTATTTTATTGATCTTCTCAAAAAACCAACTTTTGGATTTATTGATCTGTTGTATAATTCTTTTGTTTTCAATTTCATTTAATTCTGCTCTGATTTTGGTTATTTCTTTTCTTCTGCTGGGTTTGGGGTTGGAGTGTTCTTCCTTCTCCAGTTGCTTGAGATGTCCCATTAAGTTATTAACTTCCTCTCTTTCTGTTTTCTTGAGGAAGGCTTGCAGTGCTATAAATTTCCCTCTTAGGAGTGCTTTTGCAGTATCACAGAGGTTCTGATAATTCATGTCTTGATTGTTGTTTTGTTCCAAAAATTTGGTGATTTCCTTCTTAATCTTGTCTATAACCCATCTATCCTTCAGCATAAGGTTGTTTAGCTTCCATGTTTTTGTATGGGTATGCAGGTTCCTGTTGTTATTGAGTTCAACTTTTATTCCATGATGGTCTGAGAAGATGCAAGGAATAATTTCTATTTTTTTAAATTTGCTGAGGTTAGATTTGTGGCCTAGGATGTGGTCGATTTTGGAGTATGTTCTGTGGGCTGATGAGAAGAATGTGTATTCAGTTTTGTTGGGATGAAATGTTCTGTAAATGTCTGTTAAGTCCAGATGTTGAATGGTTAAGTTTAAATCTAATATTTCTATTAGATTTAAAAGCTAAGCTATTGCTTAGGTTCTTTTTGGAGGATCTATCCAGCACTGCTAAAGAGGTGTTAAAATCTCTAACTACTATGGAACTGGAGGAAATCAAGTTGCTCATGTCTGTTAGAGTTTCTCTTATAAATTGAGGTGCGTTCTGGTTGGGTGCATAAATATTAATAATTGAAATCTCATTATATTGAGTATTACCTTTAACAAATATGAAGTGTCCATCCTTATCCTTCCTTATTTCAGTTGGTTTAAAGCCTATTGCGTCTCCGAATAGGATTGCAATGCCTGCTTTTTTCTGCTTTCCATTTGCCTGGAGTATAGATGAGCATCCCTTCACCTTGAGTCTATATTTGTCTTTCAATGTAAGTTGTGATTCTTGTATGCAGCAGATATCTGGCTTGAGTTTTTGTATCCAGTCAGCCAACCTGTGCCTCTTTAGAGGACAATTTAAACCATTCACATTAATTGAGAATATTGACAAGCCTTTTGAGAGTCCGGTGGACATTTTTAATCCTTTTGCAACTGTGGAAGTTGGAATTTGATCAAAAATTTCTGGGTAGGTTTACTTTTGTGGTGGAGGATTATGCTGGTCTTTATGGAGGATAGGTCTGGGAATATCCTGGAGAGCTGGTTTAGTTATGGCAAATTTCTTCAACATGTGAATGTCATTGAAGTATTTAATTTCTCCATCATAAATGAAACTCAGTTTAGCTGGGTACAGGATCCTGGGTTGAAAGTTATTTTGTTTTAGGAGATTAAAAGTTGGTGACCGTCCTCTTCTAGCTTGAAAGGTTTCAGCAGAGAGATCTGCAGTTATTCTAATATTCTTGCCCTCATAGGTGATGGTTTTCTTTCGTCTGGCTGCTTTCCGAATTTTCTCCTTCATATTAACTTTAGTGAAATTGATTATGATGTGTCCGGGGAATGTCTTATTTGGGTTGAGTCGTGCTGGAGTTCTGAAACTGTCTGCTATCTGAATTTCAGAATCTCTTGGCATGTCTGGAAAGTTCTCCTTCATAATCTCATGGAGAAGAGACTCTGTGCCTTGTGAAGCCACTTTGTTGCTTTTGGGGATCCCTATAAGACGAATATTGCTTTTCTTCAAATTATCCCAGAGCTCTCTGAGAGAGTGATCTGTTTTTGCCCTCCATTTCTCTTCCTCTTTGAGAGTTTGGGAGCGTTTGAAAGCTTTGTCTTCAATGTCAGAAATCCTTTCTCTGCTTGCTCCATTCTGTTACTGAGGGATTCTACTGTGTTTCTCAGATCTTTGAGGGCTGCAACTTCTTGTCTCAATGTATCAAAATCTTTGGTCATTTGGTCTTTGAATTTGTTGAATTCTTGAGATATCTTTTAGGTTACTGCTTGGAATTCTAATTCGATCTTATTTACTATCCAGATTCTGAATTCAATTTCTGACATCTCAGCTATTTGTGCATGGTATCTTGTGCTGTGTCTGCCCCATTGATCCTTGAGGGAGTTGATCTACTCTGATTATTCATATTGCCAGAGTTTATCTGTAGATTTCACCTCATGATTGTTTTTCACCGTTGCCTCTGGCCATCCTCAGAGTTGGGGAGGTGTCTCTCCAAGATTAGACCCCAGCGGGATCACTCTATTGTTGCTGGATCTTTGTAGGGAGTGACCCTGTGTAGTTCCTCTGGGGCTGCCCCAGCCAGGGAGTTCTGGTTGTGGAAGCAGCTCCGGAGTGTGACACACCCAGATCCAGCAACAGGGCGGGAGGTGGTGCGCACGGTTCTGGGAGTGCCTAGCACCCAGTGACTTTGGCACAGACAGCCCAAGGCTCTAGCAGTCTCTGGCCAGGAGAAGGGCTCTGTGCAGACGCAGGGAGGGCTCCGGAGGGCACGCGGCTACCAGAGTCCCTGGCCAGACGAGCAGGCTGGTGTGGAGGCAGGGAGAGTACAAGAGGGAGGATGCAGGGTTGCACAGCTCCTGCAGTTCCTGGTCAGGGCATGCAGAGGCCCGGTGGGCGCACAGGTTGTGGGTTGGGGGTCATAGCACAGGTCTTATGGAGGTCCAGGCGGTGCCAAGCCCAGGAGTTTGAGGTTGCTATGAGCTGTGACACCACAGCACTCTACCCAGGGCAACAGCCCGAGGCGCCAGTGTGCCAAAACCGGTCTCACTCTGCCCCTGAGGGTTAAGGCTGTAAGGCAGCTCAGTCCCCACCTTTAGGCTGCTCAGTCACTAGGTTACTAGCTCCGCCCGATCCTTGCTCTGCGACCCTGAGGGCTGAGCTTGCCGGGGCAGTTCTCTCACGAGGGCTCCCTGCGGCCCAAAGCTGAACACTATTAGCTCCGTCTGGCTCAGCGGCTCAGTCTGGGGCCCTAGACAATGCCCAAAGTTCTCCACACTCCTGCTCAAGCTCTCCCCAAGGCAGTTCAACTGAGTGCCAAGTCCAAAAACACGGAAACATTTCACAGGTAAGACCTTTCCGGTTTGCAGTCTCACTGCTGCTTGTACTTACGGCTGCCAGCGGGATTAGGTGGATCGAACACACACAACCACTTGTCAGTTTTCCACTGTTTTTGTCCTGCTCTTGGGGTCCAGAAGTCCATTGCTGACTCCCTGTATCCTCAAAGGGATGATTATAGGCAGATCCCACCAGCCAGAGATGCCTGGAGTCTTATCTCCTCAGAATCACCATGCCTAGTTGCAGGGAAGCTGTTACTCAGCTGCCATCTTGCTCCACCTCCTTATTTTTATTTTTATTTTATTTATTTATTTTTTAGACAGAGCCTGAAGCTGGGTAGAGTGCGGTGGCGTCACAGCTCATAGCAACCTCCAACTCCAGGGCTTAAGCAATTCTCTTGCCTCAGCCTCCCAAGTAGCTGAGACTACAGGCGCTTGCCACAACACCTGGCTATTTTTTTGTTGCAATTCAGCCGGGGCCTGGTTTGAACCCATCACCCTCGGTATATGGGGCCGGCGTCCTACTCACTGAGCCACAGGTGCTGCCCCTTTTTATTTTTAAGACAGTTTCATTCTTTTGCCCAGGCTAGAGTGCCATGGTGTCAGTGTAGCTCACAGCAACCCCAAACTCCCAAGCTGAAGGAATTCTCCTGTCTCAGCCTCCTGAATAGCTAGAAGTACAAGCACCTGCCACAACATCTGGCTATTTTTGTTTCTTTTTTCTTTTTCTTTTTTAGACAGAGTCTCAAGCTGTCACCCTGGGCAGAGTGCCATGGTGTCACAGCTAGGATTAATCGTGTGAGCCACCACACTCAGCTGGTGTTGTCTATTTTTAATTGGGTTGTCTTTATTTTTGAGTTACATAAGGCTATTCTATATATTATAATACAAGTCCTTCATAAAATACATGATTTACAAGTATTTTCCACTAATCTATGGCTTGTCTTTTTATTTTATTAATGGTGTTGTTTGAATTGCAAAACTTTTGAATTTTGATGAGATGCAATTGTAGTCTATATGCAATTTTTATTTTTTTGAGACAGAGCCTCAAGCCATGGCCCTGGGTAAAGTACCGTGGCATCACAACTCACAGCAACCTCCAACTCCTGGACTCAAGCAATTCTCCTGCCTCCACCTCCCAAGTAGCTGGGACTACAGGCGCCTGCCACAACGCCCAGCTACTTTTTTTTTTTTTTTTTTTTTGGTTGCAGCTGTCATTGTTGTTTGGAGGGCTGGGCTGGATTCAAACCCGCCAGCACAGGTGTATGTGGTTGGCGCCTTAGCCGCTTGAGCTACAGGCGCCAAGCCTCTATATGCAATTTTTATATCCTGCCTTTTGCATTTAACAGTTTCCCATGTTGCTATACAGTTTTATAATTCTCTTGGCTGTATTATATCAAATGTGCTACCTTAATGTATTTCTTTACTGCTGGAAATGTCCATTGTTTCCTGTTTTGGTGATTATAATAATGTTGAAATGAAGAGCTGTTTCTTTATGACAGGGCCTTATAATTGAGATTACTGAGTTAAGAGTGTGGCTATTTCATGTCTCTTGATTAACATTGGCAATTGTAACAACAACAAAAAAAAATTGGCAATTGTTTTCCAAAATGATTGCACATAGTTTTTATTCTGCCTCTGGTAGTGTATGAGAAAGCCTGTTTCATGGTGCCTTGCCCAGTATTGATTGTTATATATTTGGGGAACAAAAGCAAAAAATGACACTTCCTTGTTATTTTATTTAATTTAATTCTTTATTGACAGAGTCTCATTCTGTTGCCCTGGGTAGAGTGCTATGGTGTCATAGCTCACAGCAACCTCCAACTCTTGGGTTCAAGCAATCCACTTGCCTCAGCCTCCTGAGTAGCTGGTACTACAGGTGCCTGCCACGATTCCAGGCTAGTTTTTCTATTTTTAGTGGAGACAGGGTCTCGTTCTTGTTCAAGCTGGTCTTGAACTACTAAGCTCAGGCAATCCAGCCCTCTCGGCCTCCCAGTGTGTTAGGATTACAGGTGTGAGCCACCACACCCTGCCTCTTCCTTGTTATCTTAATTGGTATCGTTGATTACTGGCAAAGCTGAACATTCTGCCATGTATTTGTTGTAGTTCTACTTTTATGAATTATCTGTTTGCATCCTTATTAGCTATTGGGTTTTTGTTGTTGTTGTTTGTTTTTGGCTGGGCTGGGTTTGAACCTGCCATCTCCGGCATCTAGGGCTGGTGCCTTACTCCATTGAGCCACAGGTGCTGCCCAGGTATTGGATTCTTAACATTTTTCCTAAATAATTTAGTTTTTATGAAGGGTCTCACCAATATAAATTTTTCAGATGTGCAAAGAGTTTTACATTTTTGTGAAGTCAAAGTTGTGACTTACATTGCTTAGAAAGTTCCCACTTCTGACATGAATAGAACTTTCTCTAAAGACGACAGACGAATGGCTAACAAACACATGAAAAAATGTTCATCATCTCTATATATTAGAGAAATGCAAATCAAAACAACCCTGAGATATCATCTAACCCCAGTGAGAATGGCCCACATCACAAAATCTCAAAACTGCAGATGCTGGCGTGGATGTGGAGAGAAGGGAACACTTTTACACTGCTGGTGGGACTGCAAACTAGTACAACCTTTCTGGAAGGAAGTATGGAGAAACCTCAAAGCACTCAAGCTAGACCTCCCATTTGATCCTGCAATCCCATTACTGGGCATCTACCCAGAAGGAAAGAAATCCTTTTATCATAATGACACTTGTACTAGACTGTTTATTGCAGCTCAATTTACAATCGCCAAAATGTGGAAACAGCCTAAATGCCCACCAACCCAGGAATGGATTAACAAGCTGTGGTATATGTATACCATGGAATACTATTCAGCCATTAAAAAAAATGGAGACTTTACATCCTTCGTATTAACCTGGATGGACGTGGAAGACATTATTCTTAGTAAAGCATCACAAGAATGGAGAAGCATGAATCCTATGTACTCAATTTTGATATGAGGACAATTAATGACAATTATGGTTATGGGGGGGGAAACAGAAAGAGGGAAGGAGGGAGGTGGGTGGGGCCTTGGTGTGTGTCACACTTTATGGGGGCAAGACATGATTGCAAGAGGGACTTTGCCTAACAATTGCAATCAGTGTAACCTGGCTTATTGTACCCTCAATGAATCCCCAACAATAAAAAAAAAAAAAAAAGAAAGTTCCCACTTCTAGAACATACCTAAATCATTGATTTAATAGGTATTTACTGAGGACCTACTATGTGCCAGCCACTATTCTAAGTTTGGGAGGATACAATGGTGAATTACCCTACAAGTTTATATTCTAGAGGACAGAATTTGACAAGTGAATAAGATAGTTTTAGATAATGGTAGGTGTTGTGGGCTGAATTGTGGCCTCCCCAAAAGATGTTGAATTCCTAACTTCCAGTATGAATATGACCTTTTTCAGAAATAGAGCCTTTGCAGATGATCAAGATAATGAGGTCGCTATGTTGAACCTTAGTTTCATACGACTAGTGTCCTTATAAAAAGGGGCTATCTGGGCAAAGAGACAGACTTGTACAGAGGGAAGATGATGTGAAGAGACTCAGGGTCATCTCCGTGTTGAGGAACAGTTGAGGCTACCAGAACCTAAAAGAGAAGTGTAGAACAGATTCTTCCCTAAAGCCGTCAGAAGGAGCATGGTCTGCCTTACACCTTAATTTTGTACCTCTGGCCTCCAGAACTGTGAGTCAATTGAGCTCTTGTCTTACATCAGTTTGTGGTACTTTGTTACAGCAGCCCTAGCAAACTAATACAGTAGGCATGATGGAAATAAAAGAAGATAATATGATAGAGAATAAGTTGGGGCAGGGTAGGTAGAGCTACTTCACCTGGGGGATTCAGGAAAGTCTATGTTCTGGGAGACCACTGAGGGTAATTAAGTAGGGACGAGACATAATCTGGCTTGCTTTTTAAAAAACTATTTACTGACAGATAAAATACACAGAGGAAAGGACACAAATCTTAGATCAATTTTCATGATTTGAACTTTTACAAAATTAACATTCCAGTATAACCAGTATATTCAGCTCCCTCTCCCATGCTCTCTTCTAGTTGATATCCACCCCAGGATAAACCATATCCTCAATCTAATACTGTAGTTTTGACTGTGTTTTTGAACTTCATGTAAATGGAATCATATATATTCTTTTGTTCATGGTTCTTTCACTCAGTATTATTTCCATGAGATTCATTAATCTTGTTTGTGTAGTTTTAGTTCATCCATTCTTTTTTTTAATTAAATCATAACTGTGTACATTAATGCAATCATGGAGTACACTGTGCTAGTTTTATATACAACTTGAAATATTTTCATCAGAGCCCCAGTGCAGACTTAGTCCAGGTCGTGGCCCACAGGTTTATTTTTCTTTCCCTGTAGACTAAAGGCCACTGCCGCAAACATGCTTCGCCAGATCCTCGGTCAGGCCAAGAAGCATCCAAGCCTGATTCCCCTCTTCGTATTTATTGGAGCCAGAGGTACTGGAGCAGCACTGTATGTCTTGCGTCTGGCATTGTTCAATCCAGATGTTAGTTGGGACAGAAAGAATAATCCAGAACCATGGAACAAACTGGGTCCCACTGATCAATACAAGTTCTATTCAGTGAATGTGGATTATAGCAAACTGAAGAAAGAAGGTCCAGACTTCTAAACCAAATGTTTCACAATAAAGCTGCTTAGAAAGAAGGTCTTCCAGAAGCCATCCACACAATTTTCCACTTAACCAGGAAATATTTTTCCTCTAAATGCATGAAATCATGTTGATGTATTGTGTTGAGGATTACACTGATTAATAAATATCCGAAACTTAAAAAAAAAAAAGAAATATTTTCATCAAACTGGTTAACATGGCCTTCACGGCATTTTCTTAGTTATTGTGTTAAGACATTTATATTCAACATTTAGTAAATTTCACACATACAATGCACCGTAGGTGTGGTCCCACCAATTACCCTCCCTCCACCCATCCTCCCCTCTCCCTTCCGCTCCCTATCCCCTTTCCCCATTTTCTTGGGCTATAGTTGGATTATAGCTTACAAAAGAAAGCTATAAATTGGTTTCATAGTAGGCCTGAGTACATTGGATACTTTTTCCTCCATTCTTGAGATACTTTGCTAAGAAGAATATGTTCCAGCTCCATCCATGTAAACATGAAAGAAGTAAAATCTCCATCTTTTTAAAGGCTGCATAATATTCCATGGTGTACATAGTTCATCCATTCTTTTTTTTTTTTGAGACAGAGCCTCAAGCTATCACCTTGGATAGAGTGCCATGGCATCACAGCTCACAGCAACCTCCAACTCCTGGGCTCAAACAATTCTCCAGCCTCCGCCTCCCAAGTAGCTGGGACTACAGGTGCCCACCACAATGCCTGGCTATTTTTTGGTTGCAGCTGTCATTGTTTGGCGTGTCTGGGCTGGATTCAAACCCACCAGCTCAGGGTTATGTGGCTGGCACCTTAGCTGCTTGAGCCACAGGCACTGGAGCCCTGTTCATCCATTCTTAATACTTTGTTGTATTTCATTGTGTGTCAATATTAAAATCTAATTATTTATCCTACTGTTGAGCCAGTAGGAGGGGCATTTGGGTAGTTTCCAGATGGGGCTATTGTGAACAATGTTCCTATGAACATTTTTTTTTTTGAGACAGAGTCTCACTATGTCACCCTCATTAGAGTGCTGTGACATCACAGTTCACAGCAACCTCAAACTCTTGGGCTCAAGCAATTCTCTTGCCTCAGCCTTAAAAAGCAGCTGGAACCACAGGTGCCCACCACAACACCCAGCTATTTTTTGTTAAAGTTGTCATTGTTGTTTTTAGCCGGCCCAGGTCAGGTTAGAACCCGCCAGCCCCAGTGTATGTGGCTGGCACCCTAACCACTGAGCTACAGGCACGGAGCCCCTATGAAAATTCTTGTTTGTGTATTTTGGTGATTTATGCATTATATGTCCCTAGAGTTGAGATTTCTGAATCACAGAGATACTCTATATTGCAGCTTGAATAGATACTACCATATCTGTGGTTGACATATTAAAAGGTAATTATGGGGCAGCACCTGTGGCTCAAGGAGTAGGGCACTGGTCCCATATGCCGGAGGTGGCAGGTTCACACCCAGCCCCGGCCAAAAACCAAAAAAAAAAAAAAAAAAGGTAATTATGGGTGCTGAGTGGAGAAAAGAATGTGGTCGTGGGAAGAGCAGATAGGAGCCTGTTAGAATTCTTATAGAACTACTATTATAATAGTTCTACCAAAGGATGACAGTGGCTTTGACTAGGATGAGATGACAAATGAGGAGATAGAGAAAAGCACAGTCACAAAGGATACATTATACAGGTAAAGCAGACAGGACCTGCTGATGGGCTGAATACAGGGAGATGATGGAGAGAGGAATTAAGGTTAACTGTTAGGTTTGTGGTTTGAACAACTAGGTGGGCAATAATGTCAGTTACTGAGATGGGGAAGAAGAGGAAAATAACAGGTGTGTGGGAGAACCAAGTATTCTGGTTTGCCATGTTATGTTTTGGTTGGCCTTTTTTTTTCTTTTTTTGAGGCAGGGTTGTGCTCTCTTGCTCAGGTTGGAGTGCAGTGGAGCAATCATACCTCACTGTAACCTCGAACTCCTGAGCTCAATTGATCCTCCTGCATCAGCCTATCAAAGTAGCCAGGATAAGGCATTCAAAAAAAAATTATAAAAGAAATTTTAGAGGTGATGTCTTGCTACATTGCCCAGGCTGGTCTTGAACTACTGGCCTCAAGTTATCCTCCTGCTTTGGTCTCCCAAAGTGCTGGAATTATAGGAGTTACAGGAGCCACTGTGCCTGGCTCACTATTAAATTTGAGATGCCCACTAAGTTCACAAGAAGACATGTCACATACACAGTTGAAAAACTCATTGAAAATGTGAGTACCAGAGATATAAATTTGGGGCCATCAGCATCAAATGATATTTAAAGCTATGAACATGGGTAGATCCTCTTAGGGAGGAAGTTTAAGCAAAGAACACAGTAAAGGACATAAGACCAAGTCCCAGAGCATGTCACATTAAGAAGGGAAGTAGGCTGGGCATGGTGGTTCGTGCTTGTAATCCTAGCACTTCGGGAGGCTGAGACAGGAAGATCACTCTGCCTTTACAAAAAAATAGAAAAATTAGCTGGGCATGGTGCTGCTTGGGAGGCTGAGGCAGGATTGCTTGAGCCCAGGAGTTTAAGGATGCAGTGAGCAATGATGAGTAACCTCTTCATGCTAAACACTAACATACTGCTTATGTGACAATGGCTACTATTTATCTAGTGCCTGCCTTATGTCTAGTCAGTGATGTGCTAGTTGTTTTACATGTTATTTACAACAACTCTACAAAATTATACTTTTACTAGTAATTATAAAATTCCATTTTACCAGGTGAGGAACTGAGACTCAGAATTTCAGTAATTTGCCCAAGATTTGACAGTGAGGAACTGAAGTGGGATTTGAAGACAGGTCTCTGATTCCAAAGGCCATAATCAGTCTTCTGTGCTCCTCTTCATTTAATTATGTATTTCCCTCATCTCCCTAGCACTTAGTACAGAAGCCCTAGATAAATGTTCAGCAGTAAGAGTGACCCCAAAGTATACATCTGATAACCTACCTTTGTACTTAATCTAAACTTTCTTAAAAACCCTCCTTACCCTCAGATCTCTAGTCTATTACTTTCTTCAACAAGACCACCTCTTTCTTTCCCCAGGGCATTGGCCTGAGCTGCACTTATACCTTCGAAGGCTCTTCTCAGTCTTTCCAAGCTAACTCCTTTTTTTCCTTCAGATCTCAGCTTAACTGTCTATTGGTCAGAGAGATTTGACTATTTGCCTAAAATAGATCCCTGATACTCTCTATACCATTTGTTTCCTAACATTTATCAAATTTTGCAATTGCCTTTTCATTTTACTTTCTCATGTCTTTCCAATATTAAGCCCCATGAGACTAGAGAGAACTTCAGCCTAGTTTACCTTTGATTTTCCAGAGTTGTGCTATTCAATACAGGAGCCATCAGCCACATAGGGCTATTGAGTACTGTACTGTAGTGCAAATGTGCTGCTGCTGTTAGGACTGAAATTGCCACTGAGAGACCACTGTACCCACATGTAAAAGCAAGGGAGTGTCTTTATTCAAGCATATGCCCGGGTCACTCCCCCCTACAGCATAGCTGCGGAGGGGTGACCTCGAAATGGCCTGGGGGGGTAGGGGGTAGGGGGTTTTTAAAGGCACACAGGGGAGTTCCATCAGGCATTTGTCGGGAGGGGTTGCCATTGGCTGAGCTGTTGTCTAGGGGTGCTTGGCGCCACCTGATATGTCTGAGGTGCCATAGGGTGAGTTTGCATTAGAAACTTTCTAGGAAGGGATGCCTGTCCACTTCTGATAGGCTGGCCCCAGCTGGGCTGATCAGTCCTGCCCAGAAGGGACATCACTGTGGTCCTTTTCCTGTAACGGGGCTGGATTCCAAAATGGAGCCTTACTTACAAAACGGAGTCACATTTGGCCTCTTCATTCCCCCCTTGTGTTTGTTGCTATCTGGGCCAAATCATGGGCCCAGGGAGGTTTCTTGTTCTAAGGGCTGGTACTGTGACCTCAAGACTAAAAGCTGGACAATATTGACCCGTTCTTTGATAAAAGATATTAACTTGTTTGGAACACAGGGACCAAAGGTTAAAGTGAGTATGAGGAGTATTACGGGGCCAATTAGGGCAGAAATCAAACTAGTTAGCCAGGGAGACCAATTAAACAGTGACTCATACCAGGAGGCCTGCTGTTGTTGTTCCAATTCCCTCTCTCTCAACCTTTTTCGTAGTTGAGCCATGGAATCCCTTATAATTCCTGAATGGTTGTTGTAAAAGCAACACTGTTCTCCTAGTGCGGCGCATAGACCGCCTTGTTGCATGAGGAGCAGGTCCAGCCCTCTCCGATTCTGTAACACAAGTTCTGCTAATGAAGACAGGGACTCTTCTAACTGGCTAATGGAGTTTTCTATTTCTTTCAAACCCAGGTCTATGGCAGTTTTGAGTAACTGATAATTTTTGTCCTGTATTATTAGGGCTGAGGTCCCCACTCCAGTGGTGCCAGTGATCCCTAGCCCTACTAGTGAGGAGATGAAGACCACGGCAGCATCCACTGCCCATCTGGTTCTGGGGCTCATTTGGGACAGGGAAAAGGCAATTTCCATTTGATCTTCTGAAAAATAGGTTATTGTGGGGAACAGCTGGACCATGATGCAGTACCCTGGGGGTTTGGTTTAAGATTGCGCCGTGCACACAGGGAGTTAACCCTGTTGTGCAGGCCCACCAGATGCTGGGGGCTCGGGTGTAATAAGTCTTATCCTGGCTCTGCTGTGTGCTGTTGCACAGTGGGTAGGAAGAGTTTGGTGACAGTGAGATTTGACGGGTTTCCTGTCCTTGAACTTCTTGGAGGGTTACTCAAGTTCTTTCTCTCTCCCACTGGCAGTGGCTGGAAGTATTGGTAGTGCTGAAGGCGCCGTTTAAAGCTAAAGCCTGATAAAATGGTAGTTGGGGGCTTAGGCACAACCAGCACTCCTGGGTTAGACTGGGGTGCGAGGAATTTAGGACCCGGTAGGTGCCTTGCAAAAGGTTCTAAATGGAGGTGGTCCCTCAGGTTTCGGGCTCCCCCGGAGTGTTCTGGGGCTATAGCGGAACATCAGATTTGAGTGGTGGAATTCCAGTAATATTGGGAAGCTGTTGGGGGGGAGGGGAAGGTCCCGTCTGTGGGTTAGTATTCAAAAATGAACTGGGGGGAGGCGCTTGTGGCTCAAGGAGTAGGGCGCAAGTCCCATATGCCAGAGGTGGTAGGTTCAAACCTAGCCCTGGCCAAAAATAAATAAATAAAATAAAATAAAATGAACTGGGATTCATGAGACACAGCCTAGAAGAGATAAGAAAACCCCAAGGCGGGTGGCGCCTGTGGCTCAGTCGGTAGGGCGCCGGCCCCATATACCGAGGGTGGCGGGTTCAAACCCGGCCCCGGCCAAACTGCAACCAAAAAATAGCCGGGCGTTGTGGCGGGCGCCTGTAGTCCCAGCTACTTGGGAGGCTGAGGCAAGAGAATAGCTTAAGCCCAGGAGTTGGAGGTTGCTGTGAGCTGTATGAGGCCACAGCACCCTACCGAGGGCCATAAAGTGAGACTCTGTCTCTACAAAAAAAAAAAAAAAAGAAAAAGAAAACCCCAAGGCAGGAGTCATGTCAGCCAAACCCAAGCTCTATTACTTCCATGGCAGGGGCAGGATGGAGTCTACCTGCTGGCTGCTGGCTGCAGCTGGAGTGGAGTTTGAAGAAGAATCTTTTGAAACAAGAGAACAATATGAAAAGTTGCAGAAAGATGGACGCCTGCTTTTCCGCCAAGTACCTTCGGTTGAAATTGATGGAATGCCGCGGACGCAAACTAGAGCCATCCTCAGCTACCTCACTGCTAAGCATGACCTCTACGGGAAGGACCTGAAGGAGAGAGTCAGGATTGACATGTACACCGATGGCACCCTGGATCTGATGATGATGATAACAGTGGCTCCCTTCAAACCCCCTAAAGAAAAAGAGGAGGCCTTGGCTTTAGTGGTGAAGAAAGCTAAAACCCACTACTTGCCGGTCTTTGAAAAGATTTTGAAAGACCAAGGAGATTTTCTCGTTGGCAACAAATTCAGTTGGGCAGATGTACAATTGCTGGAAGCTATTTTAATGGTGGAAGAATTGGATGCTTCTGTTCTTTCTGACTTCCCTTTGCTAACGGCATTTAAAACACAGATCAGCAACATCCCCACAATTAAGAAGTTCCTGCAGCCTGGGAGTCAAAGGAAGCCACCCCCGGACAGCCACTATGTTGAAGTAGTCAGGAACATTCTGCAGTTCTAACGGCAGCAGGTCTTCTGATGGCAAGAGTGACAATCTAAACACAGCACCAGCACATGCCACCCATAGTGAATAACAGGCAAACTGTAGGTTCTAGGGGCTAAGAGTCTGAAAAGAACAAGCCATGCTGCCATCAGTGGCAGACACTGAATAAACACAATAGAAAACCATTCGGACGCCTGAGGTGCTTTTTTTTTTTTTTTTGTAGAGACAGAGTCTCACTGTACCGCCCTCGGGTAGAGTGCCGTGGCATCACACGGCTCACAGCAACCTCTAACTCTTGGGCTTAAGCGATTCTCTTGCCTCAGCCTCCCGAGCAGCTGGGACTACAGGTGCCCGCCACAACGCCCGGCTATTTTTTTGTTGCAGTTTGGCCGGGGCTGGGTTTGAACCCGCCACCCTCAGCATATGGGGCCGGCGCCGTACTCACTGAGCCACAGGCGCCACCCGCCTGAGGTGCTTTTTAACTTGTCAATTGTGGCTAATGGTCAACGATGTTTATGAAATCAACGTTCGGTATAAAGAAATAGAAGCCTATGCCTACCTAAAAAAAAAAAAAAAAAAATGAACTGGGTCCCACAGGAGCGACTATGGGTGCCACTGGGGGCCGTTCTGGTCTCTGGACAGTGAAGAGAAGTCCGTTGTCATAGCCAGACTGGTACAATCTTAGCCCCCATGTTTTGCCCATTTCCCACCCTTGGGTTTTCCTGGCCTGCTCCATGAAAGTTAGGGTCAAGGGATTACACAAAGGTCGGCCTCCCTTAGTGATGCCCCACCCCACTGTTGTTGACCCAGTAGCTTTGTGGACCTGGATGAGATCAGTTTTGACAGGAATGTTTCAGCTAAACCAGCCAGAAGACTCGCACCCCCAGGAGAAGCAATAGAAGTCTTGGGGCCCCCCACATTTCTTAACCAGTCTCACCCCCTTTCTGTCCCAGGGCAAACATAGAAAAAGGTTATTGCACAGGGCTGCCCTCTGGGATGGCCGAGTGCAGCCAAGACCCAAGCTCCCCCCCAGTGTTTGATCATGTATGTCCCAGGTGCTGGCAGCGAGGGCACACAAGTCAAATTGGAGGGTCGGCCACCAAGTATTGTGGGGTTGGAGGCCTAAAGTCTGATTCACAGTGTGGCCCGAGGTAGCACTTACAATTTTCCAGGTGACATTGACCGGAGCATGGGGGTTGTTCAGGGCAAAAAGGGGTGATAAAGTTAGTAAGCCAAAAAAGAACGTTAGGCGCAGTCTTAAGGGGGACATCTCTGCAGCTTGAGCTTCAGCAGGTTCTCGGATGGCTGGATTCTCCAGGCAGGTTGGTAGTTTTCCTTTTCTGCGTGGGGGTCAGCAGGCTGGACATGGGAGTGGTGGACCCATGCGGCAATCCCATCGACTTTAACGGTGGTTGGGGTAGTCAGGATGATGACATAGGGTCCTTTCCACCTTGGCTCAAGGGTTTCTTTTTGATAGCGTTTGACGTACACCCAATCTCCAGGCCAATATTCATGAGGCTCAGGCGGGGAGTCCTTTTCATATACAGCTCACAGTTGAGGCCACACCTGTTGCTGGATAATGTGCAGTAAGTTCAGAGAAGAATGGAAGTCAGAGTGATTAAATTCTATTACTAACTCTGGTTTTAGGTTAGGCAGGATGGGGGGCGGTCCTCCAAACAATATTTCAAAGGGAGTTAAACCAAGGGTGTAATGGGAGTTTCTTACTCTATAAAGAACGAAGGGGAGGAGACATACCCAGTCACCACTAGTTTCTAAGGTTAATTTAGTTAATGTTTCCTTTAAGGTTCTATTCATTCTCTCTACCTGTCCTGAACTCTGGGGCCTATAGGTACAATGTAATTTCCAATTAATATTTAGGAGAGAGGCTAGGCTTTGCTGTATTTGGGAAACAAAAGCTGGGCCGTTGTCAGACCCTATTTGGGTTGGAAGTCCATACCTCAGGATGATGTCTTCTGGCAGCTTTTTGCTTACCATGGTCGCCATCTCTGCCTTGGTGGGGAAGGCCTCCACCCATCCTGAAAAGGTATGTATGAAGACTAAAAGATATTTGTACCTGTATTTACCAGGTTTTATTTCAATAAAGTCTACTTCCCAGTATGCCCCGGGTCGGGTTCCTCTTTCCCGTGACCCAGGGGCCCAGTAGTGGACTTGGCATTCACCATCTTGCACGTTGCACATTTGGAAGTGACAGACTGTGTTTTGGCCTTGAGGTTAAAAACCTTGAGGGGGCCTTTCTGCAACAAGTCTTCAATTTTCCGTGGTCCCATGTGTGTGCTGTGATGAATTTGATGTACTGGATCCAGGCGGAGCTCATCTGGAAGGATTAGTCTCTTAGTTGGTGTTTAGTACCACTCATCTCTTTGGTAGTGTAGGGGGACCTTCTGTCTATTCTGCACTAGGTCCTCCTTTGTGTACTCAGGGCTGGGCAGTGTGGGTGCAGGCACAGGGGGCAACTGTGCCATCAAAGCCGGGGTAGCTGGAGGGCCAACAGTGAGGGCTGCCTCTTGTGTGGCAGCATCTGCTCAGCAGTTCCCCCTCAACACTGGGTTAAAGGGTTTTTGGTGTCCGGGGCAGTGTATTATGGCTATCTTCTTTGGCAGCCAAAGTGCCTGGATTAAGTCCAATATTTCCTGCTTATTCTTAATTGTCTTTCCTTCTGCTGTTAATAACCCTCTTTCTCGGAAGATGGCACCATGCACATGTGCTGTGGCAAAGGCATAGCTGCTATCAGTGTATACATTCAGTCGCTTGGCCTCACCCATTCAGAGGGCTTGGGTCAGGGCAACAAGTTCTGCCCTCTGGGCCGAAGTTCCAAGGGGCAGAGGCTCAAACCATACTACCTCAGTTTCCATTGTTACTGCCGCCCCTGCATACCTGGTGCCGTCCTTGATGAAACTACAACCATCTGTGTACCAGGTAGCATCAGCCTGCGGCAGGGGCCGGTCCCAGAGGTCGTCCCAGATACAACAGGCTTGACTCAGGATCTCGGCACAGTCGTGAAGTGGCCGTGTCAAATACGGAACAGGCAGCAGAGTGGCTGGATTGAGGGCTACGCTAGAACTGAACTGAACTTTCGGGGGGGTTTAGGAGTAGGGCTTGGTAATGAGTCAGCCTGGCGTTTGTCAGCCAGCGATCAGGCGGCTGCTTGAGTACCCCCTCTATGGCATATGAGGTTGTTACCGTTAGATCTTGTCCGAAAGTTCATTTGTTTGCATCTTTGACCAATAAGGCAGTAGCAGGAATGCTACATAGGCAGGGAGGCCATCCCGCTGCCACGGAATCTAATTTCTTTGACAAATAGGCCACGGGTCTCCTCCACGGTCCTAGGGCCTAGGTTAGTACTCCCTTTGTTATCTCTACTCTTTCGTCCACATACAAGCGGAAGGGTTTTGTGATATCAGGCAGGGCTAAGGCCGGGGCACGTAAGAGTTCAGTCCTTATGGCCTCGAAGGCATGGGCCAGGGTTTCTGTCCACATTAGAAGTTCCTGGCCTTGGGTTACTTCATACAGTGGCTTTGCCTTTTCTGCGAACCCCAGCATCCACAGCCAGCAGAATCCTGCGGATCCCAGGAATTCCCTGACTTCCCGTTGGGTTTGGGGGGTAGGGATTTTTAGGATGGTTTCTTTCCTTGAGTCTGACAGCCATCTCTGTCCCCCCCTTGAGTATGTAACCCAAGTAGGTCACTTGGGTCCTACAAATCTGGGCCTTTTTGGCCACAGCCCTGTACCCACGGTTGCAAAGAGCCTTAAATAAGTTACGGGTGGCCTGCCAGCACTCGGATTCACTGTATGCAGCCACTAGGAGGTCATCTACGTACTAGAGTAGACTAACATTGGGATTGTCCCTCCAGTACTCACTGAGGTCTTCATGCAGCACCTCATCAAAAATGGTGGGGGAGGGCGGCGCCTGTGGCTTAGTCGGTAAGGTGCCGGCCCCATATACTGAGGGTGGCGGGTTTAAACCCGGCCCCGGCCGAACTGCAACCAAAAAATAGCTGGGCATTGTGATGGGCACCTGTAGTCCCAGCTACTCGGAAGGCTGAGGCAAGAGAATCGCTTAAGCCCAGGAGCTGGAGGTTGCTGTGAGCTGTGTGATGCCACGGCATTCTACCGAGGGCCCTAAAGTGAGACTCTGTCTCTACAAAAAAAAAAAAAATGGTGGGGGAATTCTTAAATCCTTGAGGCAACCGTGTCCAAGTAAGTTGTCCGTTGAATCCATCTGTGGAGTCATGCCACTCAAACACAAACATGGGTTGGCTTGAAGGGGCCAGAGGCAGGCAGAAGAATGCATCCTTTAAATCTAGGATGGTATACCATTGCCGGGTGGGGGATAAGGTGCTCAACAAGGTGTAGGGGTTAGGCACCATGGGGTGGTTGTTGGCTGTCTGTTTGTTGATCTCTCTGAGGTCCTGGACTGGCTGGTAGTCATTGGAATTTCATTTCTTGACAGGCAGCAGGGGTACCTTGGCATGGAACCAACACCCCTAGTTGTCTCAAACATCTTATATGGGGAGTAATGCCTTCCTGAGCTTCCCTAGACATGGGGTACTGCTTTACTTGTATCAGCAGGACCCCAGTCTTTAGTTCCACTACCACTGATGGGTAGTGGGTTGCATGCCCCATCCTCCCAGTTTCCACCCATGCCTTCGGGAATTCAGACAGCCATTCTTCTAGTTCGAATGATGGGTAGAGACCAGCCTGAGTCTCATGGAGTTGGTGCTCATCAGACAGCGATACCGTTAACACACAAATGGGCTCCCCATTAGCATGGGTGGCTTGCACCTCAAGGTTGGAAGTGGATATGGGCACCAATCTTTGTTAGTAAATCTCTCCCCATCAAGGGGTAGGGGCACTCGGGTATAACCACAAAAGCATGGGATACCCAGCAGCTCCGTAGGTCCACTGTCCTTCAGGTAGTCCATGAATATTGGCTGGTTCCTGTTGCCCCTCGAATCCATGACTCACGATTTGTCTGCGCCCCAAGCGGTTTGAGGATGAGTGCTGCATGCCCAGGTCCACTAGGAAATCAATGGGTTTCTCCTCCACTTTCAGGGTTACCCTGGGTTCGGGGAGGGGCTCCGAACCCCGTCCCCTCCAATCACTCAGTTCACCCAACTCTAGGACTCGAGCCACACCCCGTCAGACTCGCAACAGTAACTCCGGACAGTCTCTTCCAGTGTCCCTTCTTTTTTTTTTTTTTTTTTTTTTTTTTTGGTTTTTGGCCGGGGCTGGGTTTGAACCCGCCACCTCTGGCATATGGGACAGGCGCCCTACTCCTTGAGCCACAGGCGCCGCCCAAGTCCCTTCTTCTTACAAAAGGCACATTGGTCCTTCTTGAGAGGGGCCCTTCCATCCCTCCAGTTTCCGGCCTACCTTACCCCCACCGGGGGCATCTTGGTGACCTGTTTGTTGCTCCTGGAGTGGCTAGCAGTACTTTGGCCAAGCCTTGGATGTGCTTTTTGTTGGCTGTGATCAATGATCTGGTCTGCTTTTCTTCTGGGGTTTCCCGGTTATCATATACTTTCTCTGCTACTGCTAACAGTTCCGAGATGGTCTTATCTCCCAGTGGCTCCAGGCGCTACAGCTTCCAACAGATGTCGGGTGCCACTTGGTTCACAAAGGCCATGATCACTGCTGATCAGTTTATGGGGCCTTCAGGGTCCATGGGGGTGTAAGTATGGTATGCCTCTAGGAGGAGCTCCAGAAAGGCCCCAGGGGCCTCCTCCTTACCCTGCTGGATTTGACTAACTTTGGCCAAATTAGTGGGCTTCCAGGATGTCGCCTGGAAACCTCCCATGAGAACCTGGCGGTAGACCTTGATTCTCTCTTTACCTTCAGGGGTGTTATAATTCCGGTCTGGCTGGACGAGGGGGAACCCTTCAGCCACCCTCTCAGGGTTGGAAGTAGGGTTCCCGTCATCCCCTGGGACAAGCTTCCGAGCCTCTGCCAGGATTCTCTCTCTCTCCTCCATTGTGAATAGAATCTAGAGGAGCTAGCTGCAATCATCCCAGGTGGCCTGGTGGGTGATCAAGATGGAATCTAACAAGTTAATCAGCCCACTAGGCTTCTCTGAAAACGGGGAGGTCTGCATCTTCCAATTATATAGGTCGCTTGTGGAAAACAGCCAGTATATGACATTTTGGCACCCATGGGCGTCTGGGGCCCCCACAGCTCTTAAGGGGAAGGCCATGGAGTCTGGTTCAGGGCCCGCTCTATGAGCTCTTTCCCTCTGGGTTCTTCCCCTAGTGTGCGGTCCCTCCCCTCCCTCAGCCCACGCGGGTGCCAGTGGTTCTGCCTCATTCCCTCCCACGTCCTGGTAAGGGGGTGGTGCCAATAACACAGTCTCCTCATGTGGATCAGTGGAAGGGTGCAGGACCAGGCAGGGAGGTGCAGTGGGCTTTCAAGTTCTGACAGCCAGAACTGCAGGCTCTTGCAGAAGGAAGGGTTGTAACCAAGGGGGTGGTCGCTCCACCAAGGCCTACCAGGTAGTAATGTAGGCCACCTGGTCAGGGTGGCCCGGCTTTCCATACACAATGTCCTTGACCTGATAAATGGTTGGGAGGTGGAATGTTCCTTCCTCAGGCCACCCGATGCCGAAGGTTGGCCACTCACTCTGGCAGAAGGTGATCAGCCTGTTTTTCTTGACTACCAGCCCTAAGTTGGTGGCTTCTCCTCTGACCTCTTGGAAGAGGGTCAAGGGGATGGTCTGGGCTTGCCCCATCCTGAGAACTAAGGAGCAGATGTATTAAAACAGGGTGTGAAGAATTCTCTGAACAGGGTCAAGTATGCGAACAGGATCACCAAAAAGAAATAAAAACAAGTTAATGCTACCCGTTCCCTGGCAGACCAATCCAGAGGGGTGGCGCTACCAAGCCCAACACCAACAAGGATGAAGAGAATAATGACTGCCAAGCCAAAGGCACACCAAGCGCTGAGGGGTGTAGGATACATAGAAATAAGTAGGTTAGTAGAGCAACTTCAAAGGGGTAAAAATCTTGCAGGGTCCCTTGGAGGAAAAGATCCGCAACCCACTCACAGACATCCTCAGGAGCGTTCGTTAGGGGACGAGACCAATCCTCCAAGAGACACCACACAAATGATTGGAATTTACACCTTAAACACAAACTAACAGACATGCATTCCTAATGTTCCGCCAGCCTCCCAAGAGGTATCAACTCAGCTGCTGGGGGGGGAGGGAGGACCCTAACCCACCGAGCAACTGGTACCCTGGTGACGGGGACTCTAAGCTCTCTGCAGGGCCTTCCATCTGGCCGCAGGGACTCTAACCCTCAGTCAGATCGGCCAGGTGGACAGGAGAAGTCTCTCTCAGCCCACAGCCAGGACCCCACATCCGCCTAGGGCCCCCAGCTACCCAAAACTCTAGGCGCTAGACAATCGACACACAACTCACTGGTGTGGAGCACTCTGTGTGGGGTGGGGGGGAGGGGTCTCAGGGATGACTATCCCGGACAAGCCCCCAAATGTTGGGACCGAAATCACCACTGAGGGACCACTGTACCCACATGTAAAAGCAAGGGAGTGTCTTTATTCAAGCATATGCCTGGGTCACTCCACCCTACAGTGTAGCTGTGGAGGGGGATCTCAAAATGGCACGGGGTGGGGGTGGGGGGAGGTTTTTAAAGGCACATAGGGAAATTTCATCAGGCGTTTGTCAGGAGGGGTTGCCATTGGCTGAGCTGTTGTCTAGGGGTGCTTGGCCCCACCTGATATGTGGGAGGTGCCATGGGGTGAGTTTGCTAGAAACTTTCTAGGAAAGGATGCCTGTCCACTTCTGATAGGCTGGCCCCACCTGGGCTGATCAGTCCTGCCCAGAAGGGGCTGGGTTCCAAAATGGAGCCTTACTTACAAAATGGAGTCACATTTGGCCTCTTCACTGCCTCATTGAGAAGTGCCGTTAAATGTAAAATACAGGCCAGATTTCAAAGATCTGGCATGAGAAATGAATGTGTAAGATCACAATATTTTTTTTAACTTTTTTTTTTATTGTTGGGGATTCATTGAGGGTACAATAAGCCAGGTAAGATCACAATATTTTTTATAATGATTACATGTTGAAATAACGTTTGGATAAACTGAGTTAATTGTTACTAAAATTAATCTCACCTGTTTCTTTTACTTTTTTAATGTGGTTACTATAAGACTTTAACCTACATACGTGACTCACATATTTCTAGGCACTGAGACAGTGCCCTGGCCCATTTTATTAAGTGACATAACCACCTTTGATAAATACACAGAATGAATGGGTGGTGAATGAAGAGATACAGTTTCAGGCTTCCATTAGGAAAATGGATACAGCATTGCCCTAGATTATAAGTTAGGAGATCTGGATTCTGGTCCAGGGTTTACTGGAAACAATGTGTAACCCCAGACAAGACCTACCTCCTCTGGGCGTCAATTTGCCCATGAGGTAGCTGAGGTTCTGAGGTTCATGAGAATCAGTGGTGGAGAAAGGTACCAGAAAAGCCTGGCACAATGGAACTTGTCTTCTGTTTGGTTTTAGCTTAAGCACTCGGGCTGCGGCCAACCGGCGGAGAAAGCTGGAATCACAGACCAGACCCCCCCAAACTCAGTACCCCGGCGGCCGCTTCCTCAAGCTTACGTCACTGGCGCGCGACGGCATGGTCCACCGGGCAGCAGCCGCTTCGCTGAAGGAGAGTTCCGGGCCAAAAGAGGGGCGAACAGTTTCCGGGTCTCCTGGAGGCTCATTCCTTGGCAGGCTATACCCCACCGCTTTCCCTATTAGTTCACTCCTACCCGGTCCAGAAGCACAGGTGATACGAACCCAAACCGGAGCGTGCAGAGCCGAGTTTCAGCGCGGCTGCGCAGGGCACAAGCACATCCTCGCTGGAGTCTCGGCGATTGGCTGTGACGTAATTTCCGGTGTGAGCGGCGAAAGCCGGGAGGGCGAGCGAGAGAGCGAGCAGGCAGTAGGCAGCCGGCTGGCGGGCGGACGGACGGCACGGAGGGAGGGAGCGAGCGAGCAGTGAGTGTGCCAGCGAGGGCGGCCGGGTCCCGAGGGCAGCCGAAATTCCTCAGGTCCCTCCGGCCCCCTCCCCGGAGCCGACAGCGCCTCCGGTCTCCAGCGGAGCGGACACGGCCCGGCCCGGCCATGGCCTCGTTGCTGAAGGTGGATCAGGAAGTGAAGCTCAAGGTAGCGGCACCGGTCCAGGCCATTTTACCCCTTGTTTCGATCCCCCAGTAGTCTGACCGGCTTCCCAAGCTCCGTGGCGTCTTTGTTTCCCGGGGGACACCAACTCTAAGCTTCCGCTTGGCTCAGCCCTGCCCCCAACTCGTGGGGACGGCATTGGGGTAAAAGATAATCTGGGATGGCTTTCTGTACCTCTTCTGGTGATGGAGAGCCCCGGGGACACCTTCGCGGACACGTGTTGGATTCGGTGCTTTAAGCCAGTGACAGCTGGAAATCCCCCAGCACAGCAACGTCTCCGCCCCTGACGCTGCTACTGACTCTGCCCTTGACGGCTGGCCTGCCTCGCATAGTAGGCCGGGTCTGGGTGGGGGTTGGCACGTTTGTGAGCTCACATCCCTCCTTAACTACCTGTCTCTGCTTATCAAATTCAGACAGCTTCAGATACTGGGAGGGAGGGAAGGGCGGGAGGGAAAGGAGAGGAGACAGGAGACAGGTGGGTGCTAGCCTCAGTCCTGCTTTCCTCTCCTGAGATGGAGAAATGGATCCTCAAAAAAATTAAGTATTTGCAATCTGGGGCTCTCTCAGCTTCTCACTACAATTGCAAGGTGAGGGAAAGATAGCTGAATTGGGGACTCCCCCATCCTGCCCTTAACCTTGTGGCCAGGTACTGAATTGTTCTCTTTGTTGATTTTAGGTTGATTCTTTCAGGGAGCGGATCACAAGTGAGGTGAGTGAGAGAAATATAAAAATGAGTGTTGGTTAATAGTAGGGAGTTTGCCAAGAGGAGATACCTGTAGAAAGAGACTGTCCCATAGTTATTAATTCAGCTATGTTTTCTTTCCTCTTAGGCAGAAGATTTGGTGGCAAATTTTTTCCCAAAGAAGTTGTTAGAACTTGATAGTTTTTTGAAGGTGAGAGACCGTTTCTTTCCTAGTTTCCCAGTTGTTTTGGTCCTGATCTTTCTGTCAAAAGAAAAAATTGTCGATTCTGTTACATTATTTGTACTCTCATTTCTTGCCCTTCAATGAAATACTTCCTTGTTCAGCTTGAAAAGACTAATCTGGTTTTGGGGGTGGGGATCTCTTTTAGGAACCAATCCTAAACATCCATGACCTAACTCAGATCCACTCGGACATGAATCTCCCAGTCCCTGACCCCATTCTTCTCACCAATAGCCATGATGGACTGGATGGTGTAAGTGTCCCAAATTTTTTTTTGATTTCTTAAGTAATAGGTTCTTTGTGTCCACTGTTTCCTGGTAAGTTTGAACGTATGTAGAGGGGATAGTGGGATTTTGGATCTGGGAGCTAGGACTCAGTCTTACAGGTATATACTCCTTTAATACCCTGATTTTGGGGCCTGGTGAGGTGGCTCACACCTGTAATCCTAGCACTCTGGGAGGCCGAGGCAGGTGCATTGCCTGAGCTCACAGGTTTGAGACCAGCCTGAGCCAGACTGAGACCTCGTCTCTAAAAATACCCAGGCTTTGTGGCGGGTGCCTGTAGTCCCAGCTACTCAGGAGGCTGAGGCAGAAGAATCTCTTGAGCTCAAGAGTTTAAGGTTGCTGTGTGGTACAATGCCACAGGGCTCTACCAAGGGCAAAAAAGTGAGACACTGTCTCAAAAAAAAAAAAAATTCTGATTTTCATTTATAACAGGTGAATATACTAATAATACTCATAGTGTTAGAGTGAATTTCAAATAGGGCAAATCTAGCTACAAGTTCTTTCAATTTTTCCCATGGCTCCGAGTAAAGACCCTACTTATCTCTGTTTCAGTGTTTCGAGTCTTATTAGAGGATGAGAAGTTCTTGCTATGTAACTGCAGTCCTTGTCTTTGCTGTGCTTATTTATTTATTTATTTTGAGACAGAGTCTCACTCAGTTATCCTGAGGTTGACTGCCATGGTGTCATAGTTTACAGCATCCTCAAACTCTTAGGCTGAAGCAATTCTCTTGCCTCATCCTCCAGGGCAGCTGGGACTATCGGTGCCAGCCACAATGCCCGGCTGTTTTTTTTTTTTTTTTTTACAAGACAGGGTCTTGCTGCAGCTCAGTCTGATCTCGAACCTGTGAGCTCAGGCAATCCAAATCTACCCACCTCCGCCTCCCAGAGTGCTAGGATTAAGGTATGAGCCACTGTGCCTGGCCTACTGTGCATCTTTAGTACACAGTTCTTATCAGTCATATGTCCGCATTCTATTATAACACTGGTGACGCCATATTGTTCTTTGTCTGCATTACTGTTTCATTACTTGTGCATATTGAAGGCAGGAACTACCTTTGTGTGTGTGTGTGTGTGTGTGTGTGGCAGAGTCTCACATTGTTGCCCCCTGTAGAGTGCTCTGGCGTCACAGCAACCTCTAACACTTGGGCTCAAGTGGTTCTCTTGCCTCAGCCTCCCAAGTGGCTGGAACTACAAGCGCCTGCTACAACACCCAGCTATTTTTAGAGATGGGGGTCTCGCTGTAGTTCAGGCTGGTCTTGAATTTGTGAGCTCAGTTGATCTGTGCCCACCTCTGCCTCCCAAAGTGCTGCGATTAAAGGCATGAGCCACCCAGGCAGGAACTATCTTTAATTGTTTTATTTATTTATTTACTTTTATCTTTTTGCTAAACATCCTATAATGCAATTAATTATTTTTGTATCACCAGTACCTAGCATGGATCCTGGTACATAGCAGGTGCTAAGTACATGTTTATTGGTTAAATATTGGGTTTATTTGTGAAACCAGCAGATTTGTACATATTCCCTTAATTATCTCACTTTGCCTTAATTGGTTCCTTTTTCCTATTCTTTATAGTATTCTCCTTTGTCTCCTAATTGCTTAATGTGTTATAGTTCTTGAAAGGTTGGTCTTCCCAACTAGACTGTAAGTTGCTTTGTGGCAAGAACCTTTTCTTAAATCCTTATATGTATTTAAGAAATTGTGCAGAGGGCGGCGCCTGTGGCTCAGTGAGTAGGGCGCCGGCCCCATATGCCGAGGGTGGCGGGTTCAAACCCAGCCCCGGCCAAACTGCAACAAAAAAATAGCTGGGCGTTGTGGCGGGCACCTGTGGTCCCAGCTGCTTGGGAGGCTGAGGCAGGAGAATCACGTAAGCCCAAGAGTTAGAGGTTGCTGTGAGCCGTGTGACGCCACGGCACTCTACCCGAGGGCGGTACAGTGAGACTCTGTCTCTACAAAAAAAAAAAAAAGAAATTGTGCAGAAATTAATAAGACAACAGATGAGGTTGAAGAAAGGTACTTCAAAGGGTACCCTTACTTGAAGGGTATCTTGTGATGCGGATGTGAGTGTTAAAGGCCAGCTAATTCCTGCCTTTTTGTATCCCTTAGCCCACTTACAAGAAGCGAAGATTGGATGAGTGTGAAGAGGCCTTCCAAGGTAAGAGCCACACCCACCTGGCCTCCCCTCACCCTACCTCCTGACCTGTAACCCTGAGAAGCAGGATGGATCTGGTGTTCTTCTGGTCAGGAAACAAATTCTGATCTTATCTCCCAGAGTCAGCATTCCCAAGTCCTCCAAACATGGTCATCATTTAGCACTCTAAACCTAGTTTTCCAATAAACAGAGAGTTTGTCTTAGCATGGATGCCAAAGGAGAAAGATTAGAGATAAGACTACACATCTTAAATTTGTCACAAAAGTCCCAGTTTTGTGTTATGTTTTCTTCTCCTTCAATAATAGTTGTTGGCTGGGAATGGTGGCTCACCCTTGTAATTCCAACACTTTGAAGAGTCCAAGGCAAGAGAATCACTTGAGGCCAGAAATTCAAGACCAGCCTCGGCAACATAGCAAGACCCTGTCTTTACAAAACATAAGAAAAATTAGCTGCAAATGGTGACACATGCCTATAGTCTCAGCTGCTTGGAAGGCTGAGTCAGGAGGATCACTTGAGCCCAGGAGTTCAAGGCTGCATTGAGTTACAGTCATGTCACTGCACTCTAGCCTGGGCAACAGAGCAAGATCCTGTCTCTTAAAAAAAAATTAAAAAAAGGAGAAAAGCAGTTGTTGATACATTAAGTCTTGAAAGCATATATTTACTTTAATGCCTTTATTCTTAAGACTTTAGGTATACCTTAGAGATGGTTGTCTTTTGTTGCATACAGTCTCCTTTTTCATCCTGATAGTAGTATCATGGTAGGATTGTGACAAATGCAAGGCAAGAGGTCATAGCATCTCATAGGTTTGGGGGAAAAGAGAAAAAGATTGGGTATGATACAGCCTCTGACCACCCTAATCATTTGATCCTGTTTCTAACAGGAACTAAGGTGTTTGTGATGCCCAACGGGATGCTAAAAAGCAACCAGCAGCTGGTGGACATTATTGAGAAAGTGAAACCTGAGATCCGGCTGCTGATTGAGAAATGTAACACGGTGAGGCAGGGGCCAGTGTAGCCCTACTTGAACTGTGAAAAATGTTGGATGAGGGGCTGGAGGTGTGAGGGTTGGCAGACTAGGTATCTTGTTCTTGGCATCTGGTCCCAATAGCATAAATTATGTACTTCATGGCTTCAGCAGGAAAGGGCATGGTCCTCCTATATGTGTTTTGGTTCTTTCACCCTCCAGGTCAAAATGTGGGTACAGCTCCTAATTCCCAGAATAGAAGATGGGAACAACTTTGGGGTGTCCATTCAGGTAACATGCTTATGTTATGAACTGTCATCTCTCAAACTTAATCTCCCCTGTTTTGTCTGTTTTTCCTTTCTCTTTGGGGTTGCTGTGGGGTGATACGGCAATGGCTTTTGTCTAACCTGTTTGTTTGTTTCAGGAGGAGACAGTTGCAGAACTAAGAACTGTTGAGAGTGAAGCTGCATCTTATCTGGACCAGATTTCTAGGTAGGGCCACTTGAGCTTGGCCCAGGAATTGGGGGTTGGTGAGGTGTCAAGGGTCTCCTGCAGCTTCCTTCTCTTCTCTCTCCTTCCAGATATTACATTACAAGAGCCAAATTGGTTTCTAAAATAGCTAAATATCCCCATGTGGTAAGTAAGGGTGTTGTGGCCTGAGGGTAGAGGTGGCAGAGTAGGGAGAAGTGACCATTACTGTAAGGAAGGAGCTGTAGTCAATTGGGCCTTGGGGATTTGCTTTTTCCCTTTGTTCTTTCTTACAGGAGGACTATCGTCGCACCGTGACAGAGATTGATGAGAAAGAATATATCAGCCTTCGGCTCATTATATCAGAGCTGAGGAATCAATATGTGAGTAACCATGGTCCTTGGCCACAGTTGCCCTGGCTTCTCTTAGCTCTGTTGATAATTTGCTTGAAACTTTCTGAGGGTTGAGGTGAGGATCCCAGTTTAAATGAGTAAAACAAATACTATCTATCAACTGAGTGTTGAAAACCATGAAATCATTGTGGGTGCCTACCTGAGTTTCTGCTCTGCCTGGGTGGAGGGATATGTAATAACAATGTAAAGGTTAAGATGAGAATGTCAGTGTCAGACAGACTTAGGTTTGACACCTGGCTTTATCTATAATGTGTGACCTTGAGCACATCATTCAAGCTTAAACTTCAGTTTCTTTCTATTTTTTCTAAATGGGACTTTGAATAGAGTATCTACCACACAAAAATGTTTTTTTAAAAATAAGTGGCAAGCACAGCACCTGTTGCTCATTGGGTAGGGCACCAGCCCCATATACCAAGGGTGGCGGGTTCAAACCTGACCCTGGCCAAACTGCAACAAAAAATAGCCCTGCGTTATGGCAGGTGCCTGTAGTCCCAGCTGCTCAGGAGGCTGAGGCAAGAGAATCACATAAGCGCAGGAGTTGGAGGTTGCTGTGAGCTGTGATGCCACAACACTCCACCAAAGTGAGACTCTGTCTTTAAAATAAAAAGAATAAGTGGCAGGCCAAGCTCAGTGGCTCATACCTGTAATCTTAGCACTCTGGGAGGCCCAGGTGGGTTGATTGCTTGAGCTCAGGAGTCTGAAACCAGCCTGACCAAGAGCAAGACCCCATCTCTACTAAAAATAGAAAAACTAGCCAGGCATTGTGGCAGGTGCCTGTAGTCCCAGGTACTCAAGAGGCTGAGACTAGAAGATTCTTGGAACCCAGGAATCTGAGGTTGCAGTGAGCTATGATGCCACGGCACTCTGCCCAGGGTGACTGAGTGAGACTGTCTCAAAAAATAAATAAAAATAAAGGACATAATACGTTGAAGGACTTAGTGCAGTTCCCAGTTTGTTACATGCTCAATACATGTCATTTGTTATTAAACATATGGGGCCTTGGGAATACCCAGTTGTGTCCGGTTGTGTGAGAGAAATGCAACCACCCTGAAAGTACCTGCATTATGTCATTTTGCTCAAAGTCATAGTTTCCAGGAACCCATCTGTGACACTAAGGAGGTATTGCATGGGAATTATTGCTTGAGTATTTGTTGTGTGTGGAAGGTCTTGTTTTCTTTTTCTTTTTTTTTTTTTTGACTTTGGAAGGTCTTGTTTTCTTGGTGAGGTACAGGTTGAACAGATGTGTGATTCCTTGTTTTCTCTTCTCCCAGGTCACTCTACATGACATGATCCTGAAAAATATCGAGAAGATCAAACGGCCCCGGAGCAGCAACGCAGAGACACTGTACTGAGGCCAGGGCCAGAGCCAGGGGACTCTGTGAGTCTGGCTCAAGACCGACATTGCCTTGGTTTGTTACATGACTATCGTGATGGGGAAACTGGCTGGAAATAGTAATCACACCTCTCTGTTTTTAGTTAGAGTCTAATGAAACTCTCATCTAGTTCTGTGATGTGTTTACCTCTTTTTTCAGGCCTCAGGAACTCTTCTATTTCCTTCCCTAATACCCCACACCCAACCTGTCCTAATTTCTGGAGAACTCCAGGTTTGTGTGTGCAGGATGTTGGCACAAGAATACTTGTATTTTCTCTCTCCTCCTCTCTCCCTCCTGTGTCTTGGGCTTTGTGCTTTCTTCATTTTGATGATTAGTTGGTTAGAAGCTGAGGGAATTGGAAGGAAAGTACTAGGTGTTTTTTAGGAACTGGGGTGACACGGACCAGCTTCTCTCTTCCTTACATCAGGTTAGTGTTTCTTGCCTCTGTGGGACATTGAATCCTCCCTGCCACAGTTGCCCTGGTGATGATTTAGGATTTCCCATCTACTTACATCCCACCTTGAACTTGATCATGACAAGGAACACCTTAGGCCTTCAGCTTAATCCCTATCTCCTTCAGATGTTTTTATTATGGGGATTTTCACAGACGTGTGTGCATATATATACCTGTACAGATGTGCACACATGCTCCTTACCCAACATACCCTCTCCCCTCCATGATACGGTCCCTGTCACATACCTTTCAGGAGGTGATAGTGAATTTTTAATGTTAACTACCCAGATAAAAGTCCTATGCCCATCCTCCCTCCTGATGGTGAAGCTTTTTGGTGCCCAGGGGGAGTTGGAGGACAACCAAGAGGTGAGAAGCAGAGGGACTGGGGAAGGCCTCTTCCTCTGACCGGGGCCCTTTTTGACATTATTGCAAAGGCTCCTGTGACTCCTGGTGGTTTTCCCAGGCCAGTTGTAAATTGGGGTGGGAGTGTCTGCAACTGTGAGGTCCAGATGCTGCTGCTCCTGTTGGGCTTTCCCTTTGGGAAATTTTTCTCTTATTTATAGTATTGTGCTTCCAGGGAAAGCAATCATTTGTGTGTATATTTACACATACACACACATATGCACATTGTGTATGTGGAAATATGCTGGGCAAAAACCATAGAAGAGTTGCCTCCTATCTCTTGAATCTTCCAGAGATATCACTTATTGTTACAGCTTTCATGTTAACCCTCATTGGCCCCCAGCTTTTTCTTCTACCAGTGCTGGAGAGTCAGTATATGCAGTCAGCCTGCCAGTGACTCTCAGTGTCTATTTCTGACTTTTATTCTTCCCATCTCTGTCTTCCAATTCCCAATCATATTTCCATCTGGGATGCATCATTTTTACTCCCAATATTCTGTAGAGAAGGAGTCAGGATGCTGTCTTCCCATGAATAGTACTCAGTAACAAACCAATTGCATTTTAGTTGGGCAGTGCCCCCACCCACCCTCCAGATCCCTTTCAGCTAAAACCCTTCCCTTCCCCCACCATGTGTTTCTCAGTTTCCCTTTTTGTTTGTTGGATTGTTCCGCTGCCTCTCCTCACCCTACTACCCTTGAATTGTAATGTAAAATTCTTTTACCATGTCAAGAAATTATTAAAAATACAGGTACTTTGACCTCTTTTTAAAGCCGCAGACCCTGGTGCTATGCTCTGGTGACTAGGGACATACTCATACTCACATGTGTACACATTTGGACACCCACCTCCACAGACATCTCTAGCTACCCTATTTCATGTCTTTGTGCCAGTGAAGCTGCCTCTTTTCTCTGGGATAGTGGAAAGACTAAGGCTTCTGCTTATCAGGCAAGGATGGGTTTTTGATTTCTGCTCAGTCTGAATTATGTCAAAGTTAGCCCTCCCAAACCTAAGCTGCCTCATCTCCCTACTTTGTAACTCCCTAGTTATACCCATGAATGCCAGTAGAGGCTGCTATAGTTCCATGTGTAGGAAATGACCTAGTTCCAGGCATACCCTACCCAGTAATTTTCTTTATCTTATACTGATTCTCCTCTCTGAACAATGTCCTGAGTTTCTTGAGGAGACTCCTGGTCTTAGTTTCAAATTATTTGGAGGGTTGGCTAGGAATTTGTGTCCCTCTAAATAAAAGTTCTTCCCCTTCCACTTGCATGTAACCTTTTGGTTTCCAATAATCCCCCTATTGTCTCTGCAAAAAGTTTTAAGGTCTTAAACAATGGAAGAAACTTCTGCTTTTTCTGTTTCAGAGGAGATGAGTATCCCAAACCAGCACTTTCTGAATGCCCGCCCATGTCAGACTTGATGTGCATGATCACACTTAATCTTTGTGAATCTATAGGATAGTTGGTTGTTTTTTTGTTTTGTTTTGTTTTTGTTTTGAGGCAGAGTCTCACTGCACCCTCAGTAGAGTGCTGTGGCATCACAGCTCACAGCAACCTCAAACTTTTAGGCTTAAGCAATTCTCTTGCCTCAGTCTCCCGAGTAGCTGGGACTACAGGCACTTGCCACAGTGCTCAGCTATTTTTTTTGTTGAAGTTGTCATTGTTGTTTACCTGGCCTGGGCTGGGTTTGAACCTGCCAACCTCCGTGCATGTGGCTGGTGCCTGTGACCACTGTGCTATGAGTGCTGAGCCTCTATAGGGTACTTTTATTCATTCTTTATAGGACAGACTCATCATTACTATTTTCTATAACATCACACAGCTTAGAGATCTCCAAATGTGTTTGCTAAGTCCTAGCCCTGGACTACTTTTCTCGCAGCCTAGATACAAAAAGCTTGAGACTCAATCAAGTCTTGGTATTAGGCTATAGGCAAGATTCAGTGCTCAATGCTGAACTAGGCAGAGGATCCTGGAACTGGTAGGGTGCAGTGCCTGCGGAGGGTAGGAGAGTGGTTCAGTGCTTGCATGTACTACTTGATTGGGATCTGAGATTTTCATTCTTCCTCAGACCTATTCTGGGTGCAGTGTGGGGTTCAGTGTTTTGTTAATCCAGATGCACTCATTTGGTTTGAATGATGGAAATCAGTAGCTGGTACTAAAGGCTACTAGTAAATTTGAACGCAAAGAAGAGGCTGTGCATTAGGAAGTAATACCTTAAGCCAAACCACAGGACAGAAAATTGGAACAGAATTACATAAATCAAGGTCAGAAATTTCCTGTCCAACCCACAGGGTGGAGTTTGATGCATTCCTATTCATCCTAGTGAATATAAACCCTGACCTGAAGGAGTGGCTGGTAGGACTCTGATTTCAGCTCTCAGCATCCACCATGAATCTCAAGATAGTCCTGATGTTCCTGGCACTGTCCCTCATTACCATCTTTGCTCTGATCAGTGTCTTGCTGACCAGCCGAGGTGGTTCCAGCCAGCCTCGCCACTGCCCCTCTGTATCCCACAGGGCCCAGCCCTGGATATACCCTGGCCAGAGCCAGCTGTTCGCAGACCTGAGCCGAGAGGAGCTGACAGCTGTGATGAGCTTTCTTACCCAGCAGCTCGGGCCAGGGCTGGTGGATGCAGCCCAGGCCCAGCCCTCGGACAACTGTGTCTTCTCAGTGGAGCTACAGCTGCCCCCGAAGGCTGTGGCCCTGGCCCACTTGGACAGGGGGAGCCCCCCACCTGCCCGGGAGGCGCTGGTCATCGTCATCTTTGGTGGACAACCCCAGCCCAACGTGACTGAACTGGTGGTGGGACCACTGCCTCACCTCTCCTACATGCGGGATGTGACCGTGGAGCGTCATGGAGGCCCCTTGCCCTATCACCAACGTCCCCTGCTAAAAACTGAGTCTGCTCAAATGTGGAGGCATTTGAAAGAGGTGGAGCTACCCAAGGCACCCATCTTCCTGGCTTCTGTCTTCAATTACAACGGCTCTACTTTGGTACCTCTGCATGCCACCCCTCGTGGCTTGCACCCAGAGGACCGAGCTACCTGGATAGCTCTCTACCATAACATCTCAGGTGTTGGTATTTTCCTTCACCCTGTGGGGCTGGAGCTACTGCTGGACCACAGTGCCCTGGACCCTGCCCGCTGGGCTGTCCAGAAGGTCTTCTATCTGGGGCACTACTATGCAGACTTGGGCGAGTTGGAATGGGAGTTTAAGGCTGGCCGGCTGGAAGTGGTTAGAGTCCCTCTGCCGCCACCAAATGGGGCTTCATCCCTGAGGTCCCGGATCGCCCCAGGTCCTCTTCCCCCTCTTCAGTTCTCACCCCAGGGTTCCCAGTACAGTGTGCAAGGGAACCTGGTGGTGTCTTCCCTCTGGAGGTTTACTTTTGGCCATGGGGTGTTCAGTGGCATTAGGATCTTTGATATTCAGTTCAAGGGAGAGCGAGTGGCCTATGAAATCAGTGTCCAGGAGTGCCTGTCTGTCTACGGTGCTGATTCACCCAAGACAATGGTAACTCGCTATTTGGATAGTAGCTTTGGGCTTGGCCGTCACAGCCAAGGCTTGGTGAGGGGAGTGGACTGCCCCTATCAAGCCACAATGGTGGACATCAATATATTAGTGGGCAAAGGGGCAGTCCAACTGCTCCCAGGGGCTGTGTGTATATTTGAGGAGGCCGGGGGACTGCCCCTTCGAAGACACCACAATTATATTGGGAGTCATTTCTATGGGGGGTTGGCCAGCTCAGCCCTTGTGGTCAGATCTGTGTCATCTGTGGGTAACTATGACTACATTTGGGACTTTCTGTTGCACCCAAATGGGGCACTTGAAGGACGGGTTCATGCCACAGGCTATGTTAATACAGCTTTCCTGAGCGGGGGAGAGGACAGCCTCCTCTTTGGGAACCGTGTGGGAGAGCACGTGCTGGGGGCAGTGCACACGCATGCTTTCCACTTTAAGCTGGACCTGGATGTGGCAGGTGAGTGCTGAGGGGTAATGGTGGAAGGTTGGGGGTATGTGGAGGGAAGGAATCCCCCAGATCAAGCTGCGATCTCTGAAAGAGGCAAGAGCAGGGCATGCCAGCAACAGCAGGAACGATTGGAGTATATTCAACTGTAGTCAGCCTGACACAAGGCTGGCTGGGTGTCTGGCCAAAGGTGGAACAGCCCCCTCCGCTCCCTCCCCCCCCCACCTTCCCCAATCCTCTATTCCCTCTTACAATTGTGAAACTAGTTTAAATGTTATGTCTGTGTTTGATTGCCATTGCCTTGAGTGACACTGGGTGGGGAAGTTGGCCTTATCTGAGGTTGGCAGGGGCTAGAGTTGGGACACTTTGCTTCTTCCTAATTCTAAGAGTCAGTGGGGATGGAAAGGGCAGGGGCTGAGCAGAAGTTGGATGGAGTCTGTCTGATGCGTGTTCAGGATATAGGGGTCATCTGGGTCTTGAGAAGAGGGGGATACTATAGCTGGGAGTGGCCCCACAGGACAGTGCCACTCCACTCTTGGGAGGGCCATCCCATTCCTGTCAGCACAGTGGACTCAGCAACAACACAGCAAGTACACGATAGACTTGCTGCAGGCATAGAAAAAGGGATTTACCAAGTAGGGCTCAAAGCACAGAGAGGACTTGCTGCTCCTGGCATTCTGTTGAGGACAGAAAGTATAATACAATGTAACTAAGCATATTTCTTGTGAAACATTTTCTTCTCTTGAGTATGAATACTGCGGGTGCGCATACACATGCACTTGCATTTGCAGTGGGGGTGTAGGAAAGGCAGAACTAAGAAAAGAACATGATGGAAATGATCATATTGTTTAGATTACTCTTTGACATGTTTGGATTATGACTATTCTGATCTGAGGTTTCTCTTCAGCATTTTTGGCGTTACAGACCTTGTTTTGGGAAGTAACATTAACATTTATTAGATCGCTGATGTGTGCAGCCCTGGCTGGTAATGAGGGAGGCAGTGTCAGACAAGGGCCAGCACAGAGGAACACGATCTGCAGGCTTCAACAGAGCGAGTGCCTCCTGTGCCAGGCGCTTCCTTTAGGCTTTCCCCGTTTAAAGGGAGCAACAGTTTGGACCTGCGAGAAGAAAGTGTATGACCACATGCTGAACTAGGTGATTCAGCAGAATCCCAAAAAGCTCCCAGAAAATTTAGAGAGATGAATCTGCTCACTTCTGTAAATCATTCAAAGTACTCCCCACTTTATTGAGATAGGAAAGCCTCAGAACTGGGAAGAGTTTGCAGGGGACCATAGAAACGGATTGGGGTTTTGTTTTGTTTGAGACAGAGCCTCCAGCTGTTGCCCTGGGTAGAGTGCTGTGGCATCACAGCTCAGGGCATCCTCCAACTCCTGGGCTCAAGCAATTCTCCTGCCTCCGCCTCCCAAGTAGCTGGGACTACAGGCACCTGCCATAGAAAATGGATTGGGTTTTACCATCTAACTTCTTTAAAACAAACATCACAATCCCTTTCCTAGTTACAGGATTATCACTAGTCAGTTGCATGTGCTCCCATTACTGAGCACAGCCATAGAACAGTGTGTGGATTCGGAAATTACTCCCAGTGTAGGTAGACTTGGAAAGTAGGAATCAGAGAAGCAAATTGGTCCAGAGTTTTAATTTAATAGACCAAAGCTAATAACTGTCTACAATGATAGCAACGTTCTATATCTGTTCTGTGACTATAAATAATAGCCGCTAGCCATGTGTGGCCCACTGGACACTTTAAATGTAGCTAGTGTGACTGAGGAACTGAATTTTCAATTTAAATGTAAGTAGCATTGTGACTAGTGGTTACTCTATCAGGGAGGGCAAGTTAAAAGAAGATAGGGAAACCCTCACCCAGACCATCTGGCTCCCACCCAGCACAGTACTCTGTTGCTTTCAGTTGCCTTTTGTCAGGCCAGTACCATGGGCATCATGGGGAAGAGAGACCTGTCTGAATAGCCTTGCCTGGTGTGGAACTCTTCTCCCTTCCCTCATCCTGGCAGGGCTGAAAAACTGGGTGGTAGCTGAAGATGTGGTGTTTAAACCTGTGGCAGCTCCCTGGAGCCCGGAGTACCAGCTGCAGCGCCCACAGCTGACTCGGCAGGTTCTGGAAAGGGAAGATGTGGCAGCTTTTTCCTTGGGAAGCCCCCTTCCCCGCTACCTTCACCTGGCTAGCAACCAGACCAATGCCTGGGGTCACCAGCGTGGGTACCGGATCCAGATCCACAGCCCCCTGGGCATACACATGCCCTTGGAAAGCAACATGGAGAGGGCCCTCAGCTGGGGGAGGTGAGGAGGACACTGGGCTGTGGGTGGAAGGGAAGGATTGGCTCTCTCCCTCCTCCCAGCCCTGGAGACCCCATGGCTTACCATTTGTACCACCCCTCAAATTCCAGTAGATAGGGGGTGGGAAATGGTCTCACAAAGAATCTGATCCAAACTGGGCCAGTAAAGGCCCTTGACATTTTCTGACACCACCTTCCTACAACAATTCCTGGTCAGATACCAGCTTGCAGTAACCCAGAGGAAGGAGGAGGAGTCACACAGCAGCAGCATCTATAACCAGAATGACATCTGGAGACCCTCTGTGGCCTTTGCTGACTTCATCAACAATGAAACCCTCTTAGGAGAGGTTGGTAGCCTTAGGGGAACAGAGGAGAAGGGGCTCCTCTATGCCTGGGATCTTGGCTGCTCAGCCCCTAGCCATAGGTTGGAGGGATAGATTCCCAGTTCTCAGATGCAGGGGCCAAGAAGTTTTCTGATGGCCAACACAGATCACCCCTCCTGGGGTGAGATTTAGCTGTGGGAAGGACACTGACCCCCTGTTTCTGTCTTGTATAAGTGTGAAGCGGGGCAGAGGCAGAAGCCAGGCTGAGGCTGGAGGTGGGAGATGATGGCTAAGGGTGGTTCTTTGGGTCTTGCTTCTCTAGTCCTCTAGCTCCTCCCTCTTCCTGTCTTCCTGCAGGATCTGGTGGCTTGGGTTACAGCCAGCTTCCTGCACATTCCCCATGCTGAGGATGTCCCCAACACAGTGACATTGGGGAACAGAGTTGGCTTCTTGCTCCACCCCTATAACTTCTTTGATGAGGACCCTTCCATCTTTTCCCCCGGCAGTGTTTACTTTGAGAGGGGCCAAGATGCTGGACTCTGCAGTGTCAACCCTGTGGCCTGCCTGCCACAATTGGCAGCCTGTGTCCCAGATTTGCCCCCTTTCTCTTATCAAGGCTTCTAACCCTCAGCAGGAGTGGGAATTGGAGGGGGTTAGACACGTTACCTTTCTCTTTGTTTTCACTTTTTGTTCCCTATGTTTTGTATTTTTTGAGACAGGGTCTTGCTCTGTCAACCAGGCTAGAGCACAGTGGCATCATAACTCACTGCAGCCTCAATTCCTGGGCTCAAGCAATCCTCCCGCCCCAGCCTCCCAAGTAGCTGGGACCATACGGACCTGCCACACACTGGGCTAATTTTCTTATTTTTTGTACAGTTGGGGGTCTCACTATGTTGCCCAGGGTGGTCTTGAACTCCTGGGCTCAAACGGTCCTCTTGATCAGCCTTTCAGTCTCACAAAGAGGTGGGCCTGTTTCCTGTGATTTTATCACATCTACACCCCAGACTCCCACCCTTTCAACATTCCTTAGGAAGCAACCTCTTCCCACAATAAATTCCCACAAATTCTTGTATATCACTTTGGTTAATTATTATTTTCTGTTCATTTAAAAAATGACAAATCTTGGGCAGCGCCTGTGGCTCAGTGAGTAGGGCGCCGGCCCCATATGCCGAGGGCGGAGGGTTCAAACCCACCCCCAGCCAAACTGCAACAAAAAAATAGCCGGGTGCTATGGTGGGTGCCTGTAGTCCCAGCTGCTCGGGAGGCTGAGGCAAGAGAATCGCTTAAGCCCATGAGTTGGAGGTTGCTGTGAGCTGTGTAAAGCCACGGCACTCTACCGAGGGCCATAAAGTGAGACTCTGTCTCTACAAAAATAAAAAAAAAAAAAAATGTCAAATCTTGGCTTGGCTTCCAAAGCTTACTGGTTAGAGAGCCAGCCATATACACCAGGTGTGGTGGGTTCGAACCCAGCCCAGGCCTACTAAACAATGACAACTACAACAAAAAAATAGCTGGGCATTGTGGCGGGCACCTGTAGTCCTAACTACTTGGGAGACTGAGGCAAGAGAATCGCTTAAGCCTAAGAGTTTGAGGTTGCTGTGAGCTGTGATGCCACGGCATCCTACGGAGGATGACATAGTGAGACTCTGTCTCAAAAAAAAATTTTTTTTTTAATGATTTTAAAATATTCAATCTAGCTGGGCGTTGTGGCGGGCGCCTGTAGTCCCAGCTACTCGGGAGGCTGAGGCAAGAGAATCGCTTAAGCCCAGGAATTGGAGGTTGCTGTGAGCTGTGTGAGGCCACGGCACTCTACCGAGGGCCATAAAGTGAGACTCTGTCTCTACAAAAAAAAAAGAAAAAAGAAAATATTCAATCACATCATAAATTCTCAGAAATGCCACTCACAAATAGCTGGCATTCACGTTACACAAGACATTTCTTTATGCGCTCACATTCAAAAGGAAGTGTAGATAGAATTGTGTAGAACAGATGTGTAATTATAATAAAAAAATTACAGGAGTTTTACTTGAATTTATTCTGTTTGATAGTTTAACTATCTGGAGTCCCCTAGAGACTATTAAGGACTCTGGCCAAGGAAGTTAGCAATGGGCCGGGGCGGGAAGTGGGGAGGGTTTGGATGAGGGTGGGTGGATATACCTGGCCAAGGAACTTTGCTTAGGAAGCTGAAGGGGCTGTGAGTGAAGGTTTCCTTGGAAGAACAATATCGTGAAGTCACAGGAAGTGCATCTGGCCCTGGGAAGGGGTGGTGGTGGAAATAAAGAGGGGCAAAGGCGTGAGGGGCTGCTCTGCATAGACCCAGATCCCTCTGGGTGCTGCATTTTGGTACACAGGCCATCCAGCTGCATTATCCTTAAATTTTCCTTCCCCAACACTAACCCTGACCCAGAAAGCAATCTGATTTGGCAGCTATAAACCAAGCCATGTAAGGTCATCACTGCTGCCCTGCTCAGACCCGCCCCCAAGACAGGCTGCCCCACCCCCTGCCCCAGCCTCCCTGTCTTTCCCACCCTCAGTCATAGGCGGCTGACT
Source organism: Nycticebus coucang (assembly GCF_027406575.1). Classification (NCBI taxonomy): domain Eukaryota; kingdom Metazoa; phylum Chordata; class Mammalia; order Primates; family Lorisidae; genus Nycticebus; species Nycticebus coucang. The sequence goes on from NC_069797.1 coordinate 58,503,357, forward strand.
CAGTCCCAACTACTGAGAACCTCAGCCAGAGTCCAGGAGCCCCCCATCCAGGAGCCAAGAGCGCCCCTGTCCTGCTGGCCTAAGGATACACAGCTCTACTCTGATTGAATGCTCCATTCCTCTTCAAGGGACAATGAACCAGAAGACCACTCTAGTGCTCCTTGCACTGGCTGTCATCACCATCTTTGCCTTGGTCTGTGTTCTGCTAGTGGGCAGGGGTAGGGATGAGAATGATGAGCCTAGCCAGCCTTCCCATTGCCACTCCATATATCCCAGTGCCCAGCCCTGGACACACCCTGGCCAGAGCCAGCTGTTTGCAGACCTGAGCCAAGAGGAGCTGACAGCTGTGATGAGCTTTCTGACTCGGCGGATCCGGCCAGGGCTGGTGGATGCAGCCCAGGCTCAGCCCTCCGACAACTGTGTCTTCTCAGTGGAGCTGCAGCTGCCCCCGAAGGCTGCAGCCCTGGCCCACCTGGACAGGGGGAGCCCCCCACCTGCCCGGGAGGCACTGGCCATCATCTTCTTTGGTGGACAACCCCAGCCCAATGTGACTGAGCTGGTGGTGGGACCACTGCCTCGCCCCTCCTACATGCGGGATGTGACCGTGGAGCGTCATGGAGGCCCCCTGCCCTATCACCGACGCCCTGTGCTGGCCCGAGAGTACCTGGACATAGACCAGATGATCTTCGATAAAGAGCTGCCCCAGGCTGCTGGTCTCCTCCATCACTGTTGCTTCTACAAACGACAAGGAAGGAACCTGGTGACAATGACCACAGCCCCCCGTGGTCTGCAATCAGGGGACCGGGCCACCTGGTTTGGCCTCTACTACAACATCTCAGGGGCTGGGTTTTTCCTACACCCCATAGGCTTGGAGCTGCTGGTAGACCACAAGGCCCTGGACCCTGCCCGCTGGACCATCCAGAAGGTGTTCTATCAAGGCCGCTACTATGAGAGTCTGGCCCAGCTGGAGGATCAATTTGAGGCCGGCCTGGTGAATGTGGTGTTGATCCCAGACAATGGCACAGGTGGGGCCTGGTCCCTGAAGTCCCAGGTGCCACCGCATCAGGCTCCCCCTCTGCAGTTCCATCCCCAGGGACCACGCTTCAGTGTCCAGGGGAGTCGAGTAAACTCTTCACTGTGGACTTTCTCCTTTGGTCTTGGAGCTTTCAGTGGCCCAAGGATTTTTGATGTTCGCTTCCAGGGAGAACGGCTGGCTTATGAGATCAGCCTCCAAGAAGCCTTGGCTGTGTATGGGGGCAATTCCCCAGCAGCAATGCTGACCCATTATATGGATGGTAGCTTTGGCATGGGCAAGTACTCCACGCCCCTGACCCATGGGGTGGACTGCCCCTACATGGCCACTTATGTGGACTGGCACTTCCTTTTGGAGTCCCAGACCCCCAAGACAATGCGTGATGCCTTTTGTGTGTTTGAACACAACCAGGGCCTCCCCCTGCGGAGACACCACTCAGATTTACAGTCTCACTATTTTGGGGGCCTTTCAGAGACAGTGCTAGTCATCAGATCTGTGTCCACTTTGCTGAACTATGACTACGTGTGGGACATGGTCTTCCACCCCAATGGGGCCATAGAAGTCAAATTCCATGCAACGGGCTACATCAGCTCAGCGTTCCTCTTTGGTGCTGCCAAGAAGTACGGGAACCAAGTACAGGAGCACACGCTGGGCACAGTCCACACGCACAGTGTCCACTACAAGATAGATCTGGATATAGCAGGTAAGTCATCCCGGTGGGGCAAGGATTCTGGAAAAAAGGGCTAAAGTGTTGTCTCCATTTGCTTTGGGGTTTAAGAGTATGTAGGTCATCTGGGAAAGAAAGCTTTGGGTTTTATACTTTCCCTTTACTAGATGGGAGAGAGTTGGCTGCTGAGTTTTATTTGTATCTAACTCACTGGCCATGTGCGCAGGTGACTTCAACAGAAAACCTTGGGAAAAATAGGCCGGGTGCAGTCTATATAATAGGGCGAGTGCAGGAGGCCAAGGGGGATGTAGATTGCTTGAATTTAGGAGTTTCAGACCAGCCTGAGCAAGAGTGATACCCCGTCTCTGCTAAAAATAGCAAAATTAGCTGGGCTTTGGGGTGGGCACCTATAATCCCAGGTACTTGGGAGGCTGAGCTAAGGGGATCTCTTGAGCCCAAGAGTTTGAGGTTGCTGTGAGCTATGATGCACAGCATTCTACCCGGGTTAAAAAAGAACAAAGAAAAACCTTTGGAAATGGCTAAGTTCAGGCAGGAGGTGGGATCTGGGCCAACAGGATCCCCATGGCCCTCCTCCCTCCCTTGCCCTTACATGGGCCCACTTCCAGGAGGCAGCCATTTGTTTCCCCCACACACATCTCTGTGTCTGCTTGCAGTGTTGGTGTGCTCAAGGATCTGCTTACATTTTGGAGAGTCCCTGGCATGCACAGGCCAGTCCTGGGACACATTTCCTTGAAAGATTTCCATCTCTCTCTGAGTACAACTGACATAACTGGGAGGGGTAGCATGGATCCTGTGGAGCGTTGCACGTAGTTCTAGAGTTGGTGGTTACAGAGAGAGCCAACATGTCTTGGAGTCTTTGTCTCTGTCTTTTCACTTTCCTTCCCCACATGGATCATCAGGTCCTTTCAGGTTCTTCCCCTGAAGCAGCTGAAAGCCCTCTCTGGGCCCCAGGGCCATCTCCCTGCAGGTGGTGGCCCTCTCTGTGCTCCTTCTAGTGTTGTTGCTCTCAGATCCAGGGGCCTCTCTGGGCCCAGAAGACCATCCCACTCACTGCAAGCTGCCCCTCACTCAGCTCTCCCTCTCCCTAGTGCCTGCAGGAGCCTGTCCACACCTTAAAGCCCTTTCCTTGGGCGGCACCTGTGGCTCAAGGAGTAGGGTGCCGGGCCCATATACTGGGGGTGGAAAGTTCAAGCCTGGCCCTGGCCAAAAAAAAAAAAAAAAAAAGCTCTTTCCTTACAGTGCAACTCTGACCTGCCTTGCACAGCTCTTCCCTACAGGTTGCCAGTGCCACAGCCACATACTCCCTGTCCCTGGACACAGAATCCACACGTCCCTGGCAAGCTCCTTTGTCCCTGCCTAGAATGCCCTTCCCTGTCATCTCTTATGGGGACACAAAGGATGGTCCCCTCTTCCTGCCTGCACCTGCGTTTCTGTGACCCAGAACCTGCCTGGGCCATGCCCCCCTCACAGGCAGGCTAGCCAGTGACATAACTGCCTGTGTGGAACATCAGTTCACTCGTTCCCGCCCCAGGGACAACCATGGTTCTCTCCACTCATGAATTGTGAAGAGATGAATTAATGGAGATGAATGAAATCCGTGATGACATATTCTAAGTTTTAGTTAAAATCCAACAGCTTTGGCTGAAGGATTGGGGATATATTGGGTAGAGAAAAGTACAGGGCACACTCAGTTCTGGGCTGCTCTTTGGCTGCCGCTCTGAGGCCCGATGCGGGCAGAGTCTTCAGGGGCCAGGTGGCTCTAAGACATGGGGGCCCTTCCCCCATAAACAGGAGTGAAGAACTGGGTCTGGGCCGAGGACATGGCCTTTGTTCCCACGGCTGTGCCCTGGAGCCCTGAGCACCAGATACAGAGGCTGCAGGTGACCCGGAAGCAGCTGCAGACAGAGGAGCAGGCGGCCTTCCCCCTGGGAGGGGCCACACCTCGCTACCTGTACCTGGCCAGCAACCACAGCAACAAGTGGGGTCACCCACGGGGCTACCGCATCCAGGTGCTCAGCTTTGCGGGAGAGCCAATGCCCCAGAACAGCTCCATGGAGAGAGCCCTCAGCTGGGGGAGGTGAGTGGGGCCTGTCAGAGAGGGAACGGAAGATGTGAGAATGGGACGGGAGTATGAAGGGACACCTGGAAACTGGTTGAAACTATATATGAGGCCAGGTAAGATCTGAGGAAAGATTTCCTCATTATCCAAAGGCACCATCATAGGCTCAGTTCTGCCTTATAGGGCTAACACCCCAGAGTGGCTTCTGGGAAATAAAAGGGGATAAATAGGAGGAAGTGACCCCCAGGGTGGTATCAGGTATTCTATAGCATGCAGTCATTGTGTGAGTGCCATGGGGAAGCTGAGATCTGAGTGCTCAGCTCTCATCATAATCAGGGAACAGGACCGGGTTAGTGACCACAGAGGTCCGACCAGTGCCTCCCTAGGTACCAGCTGGCCGTGACCCAGCGGAAGGAGGAAGAGCCCAGTAGCAGCAGCATCTTCAACCAGAATGACCCTTGGGCCCCCACAGTGGACTTCACTGACTTCATCAACAATGAGACCATCATGGGAGAGGTCAGAGGACAATGGAAGGGCCCAGGGAGTGGGTAGACACTAGGATGAGCCAGGGAGTGGGTAGACACTAGGTCCTTGAAAACCAGTCCATCTCCTCAGGGGTGGAGCTAACTCCTGCCCCCTGCACTTTAGTGGACCTGATCATTACTCTTTGAAGGATCCCCTGAGCTGGGTGTCCCTTATGCAGACACTGGGTGAAGACTTGGCTTGTCCTTGAACCCTCCCAATTCCAGCTTCCCGAACTGAGATCTTTCTGGCTCCAGAACTCAAGGAGGGATGGATGTTACCAGGGAAAATCACATCTCCTTTATCTACAGTTGCTTCCATTCTTGACATGACCAGTAAAGGATGCATTTCTCAGTTTTGGCCTGTTTCTGCCTCCCAAACCCTAATTTTCCCTTCTCCATCCTTCTTCCCTCAGTTACAGGGAAGTGCTGGCAAGTCAGGGGGAGGAATTTGGTGTAGTCTGTGGGTGTCATTCCCTGTGGGTGGGTAAAGAAGAGATGATGTGATGGAAAATGTCCAAGATGGAGGAGGGAGGGCAGGAACAGGGAGGCAAGTGGAGTTCCCAGTATGAAATGGACTATTTATGCTTTGACTTCTGGGCCAGTAGGAAAAACATGTGTAAAGACTCCAGATCCTTGGGCTGGTGAGCTGAATCACTACCTCCAGGGCCATCATGGGAAGCAGGGCATGTCCCCAGAAAAGCCAGACCTCATGATCCTCTTTCTTCTCCCCTGCTAGGACTTGGTGGCCTGGGTGACAGCTGGATTTCTGCACATCCCACATGCAGAGGACATTCCCAACACGGTGACTGTGGGCAACAGTGTGGGCTTCTTCCTCCGACCCTACAACTTCTTTGACGAGGACCCCTCCTTCTACTCTGCTGACTCCATCTACTTCCAAGGGGACCAGGATGCTGGGGCCTGTGAGGTCAACCCCCTGGCTTGCCTGCCCCAGAGTGCTGCCTGTGCCCCCGACTTCCCTGCCTTCTCCCATGGGGGCTTCTCTCACAGCTAGGTGGTCGCTGGGCTGGAGAATCTGCCCAAGGGCTCCAGGACAGATTCTCTTTTCCTTCCTCCCACCCCTGCTGTCTGTCCATCTCCCAGTCCCCCAAGATCCCCTCCCTTCCATTGCCCTCCCTCCCTTGTACCCTCCTTGGGACCAGGAGTATCCTGAGCCCGTGATGCCTGACACTGGGAAACTCAGTTTGTTGCTGGGCCCTGTCCCAGAGAGGCAAGGATGGCCCAGTCAGGAGCCTGGGGTAATGGCCAGGATTTTCCCTAGATTGTTCTTTTTTTTATTTTCTGGTTTTCCAGAATCTTTTAGGCCATTTCTGAGGTCTCTGACACAGGGATTATGATCCCTTGAGAGCCCAAGGCAGGGCCACCAGTCCTGCACATCCATATTGAGTGGGAAAGAACTCTTCTGCATATATTCCCCACTCATCCAAGTCCCTTTCTTCTCTCCATCTTCTCAAAGCTACAGCCTCCTCCTTCCCTTCCGACCTACCATTCCATCCTGGGATATCCCTCCTGTGCTGAAGGGATGTCCCTCTGTCCCAGCCCGTGGTGCTCCCACTGTCCTCAGCTCTCATCTACAGTCTCCTCTCCTGCCCCTGGGCCAGCCAATTGTAGGATACAATGCGGTGTGTCCTTTTGCATCTGTCACATATTGGGACTAGGATTTGCCAGCAGGCCTGTTCCAGGGCAAGGTGCATTTCTAAGCAGTTCCCTACCTGTGTGCATCTGCCTACCTTGGGCTCTCTGGAGGGGAATGCACATTGTGACAGCAGCTGCTCAAGTGAGCATTTCAGGTGGTTTTGTGGATGCAATCCCAGTGAAGATGTGTCATTTTGTGCTAAGGCTGTGTGTGACCACTGGCCTTATTCTGCAACAGCTAATTTGGGAAGCTGGGGTAGGAACCAAGGATGGTGGTCCAATCATGCACGGACATGCAAATTAGCCGGGGCTGGGCCTGGTGGGGCCGTGCCTGGCCTGGAGAGGGAACCTGTTCCAGTATCTCTCATCACTGCTTCCCCTCCAGGGCTCTGTCCAAAGAATGGACAGGATGGGTCCAAAGAAATAGCAAGAGATTGGAAACAACAGAAACCTACTTCCATTAAAGATTAGGCAAATCAATTAGGATACACTTTACATTGCAATTTCTGTTCAGCTAAAAAATAATAGTTTGTCTTTATATGCTTATTTGGAATAATCTTCAAGTGAAAAGGGCAAGGTGCTGAAATGGGATGGTGCAGTTCCATTTGTGTTTTAGAAAGGAGGAGACTATATATGAATATGCTTTATATACACATATTCAGAAAAATAGGTAACACTGATTACCTCTGGGGAGGAAAACTGGGAGTTTGGGGACAGGAGAGGGAGGGGATTTAGTACCGTATACCTTTTGTACATTTTGAATTGTGGACTATGTGACCATATGACCAAAATAAATAAGAAATGGGCCAAAACAGAAACTGAATTTTTTTTTACTGATGTGTTTTCTCAGAACAGGTGGGGGGGGAGAGGGCATGTAAAGTTGGTTAAGGGATAGGATCAGGAATGACATTTTCTCAAGTGGTGAAGACGCAGAGAAGTGGATGTGGCCCCTAGTAACTCCTTTTGCCAGCTCTAGCTTGTATATCTCTGAGGAAATGTTATGCCTCAGCCAGTCCCTCCCCTCTCCTTCTCCTGCCCACCCTGCCATCTCTCTTGGAAGAGAGGGCAGTGGAGTAGGGTGACTTCCGCTTGCTGGAAGCCCAGGCCACAGCAGGAGGTAAAGTACAGGAAACAGTTTGGATGTTGCTCAGCTTCTAACCAGGGAGAGGTCACATTCTGGGAGATACAGCACCATGGAAGCTTCGGCTGCCTTCTGTCTATTCTGCCCCAAGCCCAGGTTCTGCCGTGGGTCAAGGAATGGAACAGTGGACAGGGAGGAGTCATGGGGCTAAAGAGCAGCAACTAGGTTCCTATTGATAGAAAGAAAACCTGCAGTAGGGAGCAGGGCCAGCCAGGCTAATATGGCCAGAGTTGAAGCAAGAGCGAAAGTGGACAAGGAGAGATTGAAGACTGAGATGGAGGAGAAAATGGGATGTAGTGGACCGTTGTGGCTCTGACGCTGACTTCATGCTTCCTCTTCCTTTGACTTGAGGAACTAAACCTCTTAACTAATTATACTAGTTAATTAATTAATATTTGGAGACAGAGTCCCATTCTGTCTCTGAGGCTGGAGTGCAGTAGTGGTGCAGTCCACTCACCACAGCCTCAAAATCCTAGCTCCAGCAATTCTCTTGCCTCAGTCTCCCGGAGCCTGCCACAACACCTGGGTTTTTTTTGTTGCAGTTGTCATTGTTGGTTAGCTGGCCCAGGCCGGGTTTGAACCCACCAACTTCAGTGTATGTGGTTGGCACCGTAACCACGGGCGCCAAGCCAGCTTGGCTAATTTTTTTTTTTTTGCAGTTTCTGGCCAGGGCCAGGTTTGAACCCACCACCTCCAGCATATGGGGCCGGCACCCTACTCCTTTGAGCCACAGGCACCACCCTTAATTTTTTAAAGTTTTATAGAAACAGGGTCTCACTATGTTGCCCATGCTGGGGTGCAGTGGCCATTCACAGGCATGGTCACAGCCCACTACAGGCTTGAACTCCTGGGCTCAAGTAATGCTCTTGCCTCAGCCTCATAAGTAGCTGAGACTCCAGGTGTGCACCGCTGCACCTGGCTTAATCACATAGTTTTTTGTTTCCACCTTCTTATGGCTCCTCTTATGCTACTTGCCCCATGGCCAGCGCTGAGGGGAAGGGGAGAACACCCTACCTCTACTGTCTGTCTCACTTGAATTTCATTACATTGAAACCCATGTCCAGAACAAATAGTGTGAACTATAGACACTAACTTGTAGGTAGTGAGTGTCTATGCATTATCACAAGCTTTTATATGAAAATGTGACTAGTTGTGTCTCTCTAGGTCTTCCCATGGGGCTGACACCACCTGCCCAAGTCCCAGATGAGGTGAGGCACGATGGTTACCCAGATTATTAGACCATCAGCTCAGCTCAGGCAGGAAGTCTGCAAGGTAGACCTCTAGCCCCTACCCTGATCCGGATCTCGTCCTTAGACCACCACTGAGGTCTGGAGTCTTGGCCTCAGACTTGTCTAGGAGTGATTAATGAGTGAGGATGTCAGGTTCTGAAGGGACCACTGCCTCCCAGGCTGAGCTCTTCAGGACCTGGGGCCTACTGTTCCAAGAAAGAGGAGCTAGAGAAGGGGTCCTTGAGGCTAGAGTCAGAGGACATTCCTGAGACTTCCCCAGGAATGTAGACAGGGGACTCCCCCCCCCCACCACCGTGAGGAACACAAGCTGTGCCCATCTGCCTCCTCTGGCAGCCCCCAGGAAAGGCTCCAAGTCCGAGTGCAAGAGGATTCCTTTACACAGTCAACAAGAATTTATGGAGGGCCTTCTAAACACCAAGCACTCTTCAGAGAACTGGAATACACTAGTGAATAAGAGACACAAAATCTATCCTCAGGGACAAGGAGGGCAGCAAAGGCCCAGTTATTGACAAGGAGGGAAGAGGACACCAGCAGGGACTCCTAGCCCATTCTTAGTGGCTTGGGAAGGCCTCCTGTGTGATGTGATGTCTGCACCAATGATGGCAGAGGAGAAGTTGGCCTGGGAGGAGCCAAGAGAGTGGAGACAATGTTCTAGGCAGTGGAACAGCATGTTCAAAAGCTAAGGAGTAAAAGAGTGGCTTCATCCAAGTACCCAAGTTCATTGACAGATATGTGAGGGGGAGTGTGAGTGGAGCCTGGAGAGGCAAGTGGGGGCAGGTCCTAGCAAATCACACCATCTTAAAGAAACTGGGGATCCATAGAAGGATTTTAAGCAGAGGAGTGGCAGGCAAATCTGTCCTAAAGGGCAAATCTGACCCACATACAAAGAATAGAGTAAATGGGGTGGGGGCAGGGAAGGTGCTGGCCACAGGGAGGTAGGTCAGATGACTAGGACTGCCATCAGGGTCACAAGGACAGTGGCCTGAGTGCATTACAAAGCCCTGTAGGAGATGTGGCCCAAGAAGGCCCCATTTGCAGACCCCGGATCAGAAGCCCAGATCTGCTGTCTGCAGAGGTTGGTGGAAAATGAGGAAGGATTCCTGGCCACTGGCTGATCTTCACCCCCTTTGCAGGCCATGACACCCTGGATGGATAGTCATTACATAACATTTATTCCACACTTGGATCCCTTGGTTGAGTCAGTTGCTGATCAACCTAAGTTCCCACCCAACAATCAGTTCTACTTGTAGCTAGTGTGAGTTTGTGGTCATTGTGAGTAGCTAGTTTGTAGCTAGTGTGAGCTTAGATCATCCCTGGGCACTTTACAGAATGGGTTTGGAAAACACATTCAACAGGTGAAGCCTTAAAAGGGGTGTGGGCTGGCGCTTTCCAGGCAGCTTCTTCAACTGAGTTTGGCAATAAGGATGAACTCATTCATTACACAGATAACTAGCTTTGTGCCCTCACCCACCTGGTTGGCAGGAAATTCAATTAGGGGGTGTTCGTTTAGGGGGTGGTAAGAGTCTGGATCCTAGGACTCTGGTGGATATTAGCAGACTTGAATTGGCAGAGATCACAACTGTCATGCTCACTTTCTGCTCAAGGTGGTGATGGTGGAGGCCCTTAGGCAGTAGGTTGTCACTTCCACAAGGCTCTGAGTGGGAGAGTGGGCTCTAGGCCCTCTACTACCCAACACGTATGCCAGTGTGCACACCCACCAATACACACACACACACACACACACATATACACACACTGTTCCTACTTGTTAGTCCCACAGAAGTCCTCAAAGACTTCCCTTCCTATGTTAGGGGAGCCCTCAGGAGCCTTTCTGCCTGCTAGGTTGACACAGAAATTGCAAGGAGTTTCAGCTAGATCCGGTTGCTCCTGACACAAAGATCCAATTATTGAGTCAACAAGGATTTCCAAGAAAGAAAGGAATGTTTAGTAAGAGAGACTTCTTACTGGAAGAATGGAAGAAGCTTTCTCAAATCTGTCTCCCCAACTAAAGGAAACCATGGACTTTTTTTTTTTTTGAGATAGAATCTCACTTTGTCACCCGCAGTAGAGTGCTGTGGCATCATAGCTCACAGCAACCTCCAGCTCTTGGGCTTCAGCGATTCTCTTATAGCTGGAACTACAGGTGTCCACCATAATGCCTGGCTATTTTTTTGTTGCAGTTTGGCTTGGGCCTGTTTGAACCCACCACTCTTGGTATATGGGGCTGGTGCCCTGCTCACTGAGCCACAGGCCCTGACCTCAGGGACCTTTTCTTGAGACAGAGTCTCCCTATGTCGCCCTGGGTAGAGTGCCATGGCGTCACAGCTTGCAGTTCACAGCAACTTCAAACTCTTGGGCTTAAGAGCAAACTCTTTTTTTTTTTTTTTTTTGCAATTTTTGTCTGGGGCCAGGTTTGAACTCGCCACCTCCAGTATATGGGGCTGGCACCCTACTCCTTGAGCCACAGGTGCCGCCCACGGGGACCTTTTCAATACGTCCTTTTCATGGTCAGCTCAGACCAGCCTGGGCAATAGCAAGATCCCATCTCTACAAAAAATTGAAAACATTAGCTGGGCCTTCTCATAGCTGGCACCTGTAGTCCCAGCTACTAAGGAGGCTGATGCTGGAGGGTCACTTGAGCCCAGGAGTTTCAAGGTTTCTGTGACCTATGATGATGCCACTGCACTCTAGTGTTAGGTGTTGGGAGTCCCAATTCTCCAAACCCAGTTGACCTGGTCTGATTTTTTTTTTTTTTTTTGAGACAGAGTCTCACTTTGTTGCCCTCAGTAGAGTGCTATAGCGTCACAGCTCACAGCAACCTCCAGCTCTTGAGCTTAGGCGATTCTCTTGCCTCATCCTCCTGAGTAGCTGGGACTATAGGCGCCTGCCACAATGCCTGGCTATTTTTTGTTGCAGTTTGGCCGCGGTTGACTTTGAACCCGCCACCCTCGGTATATGGGGCTGGCGCCCTACTCACTGAATCACAGGCACCGCCCTGACTTAGTCTGATTAGTCAGCTGAGCTAGAAAGTTCAACCAGGGCACAGCAGTAACTCAAAGCAAAAGTGAGTGGACACTGAAAATGCAATTGAAGTGGCACAAGCAGTGTGGATGGAAAGCAAAAGTAACCTATGCAAGTTTCAGGGTAGCAAGGAGAGATTTTATTTAGGAAGAACAAAGGGAAAGTTTAGAGCACTTTCAAAGAGTTGGAAGTGGATCCCTCTCATGAAGGAGAGAAGGTGAGAGAGATGAACACAAAAAGGCCTGCAGGGGTATTAAATACCCCCTCCATTTGAAATTGGTGCGCCTCCAGGCAGTATTGCCTTTTTCTTTTTTTTTTTTTTTGTAGAGACAGAGTCTCACGGTAGAGTGCCATGGCAGAGTCCCATGGCATCACACAGCTCACAGCAGCCTCCAACTGCAGGGCTTAGGCGATTCTCTTGCCTCGGCCTCCGGAGTAGCTGGGACAACAAGCACCCACCACAATGGCCGGCTAGGTATTGCCTTTTTCTACTGGTCATTGATGGTCTCTTTCTATTGGTCATTGGTTACCTAAGTCACTTCATACCCACATCTGTTTTCTTCTTTTTAGTTTTCCAATATTTTATTAGGCAAAATTTTTTTTTTTTTTTTTTGTAGAGACAGAGTTTCACTTTATGGCCCTAGGTAGAGTGCCATGGCATCACACAGCTCACAGCAACCTCCAACTCCTGGGCTTAAGCGATTCTCTTGCCTCAGCCTCCCGAGTAGCTGGGACTACAGGCGCCCGCCACAACACCCAGCTATTTTTTTTGTTGCAGTTCGGCCGGGGCCGGGTTTGAACCCGCCACCCTCGGTATATGGGCCCAGCGCCTTACCAACTGAGCCACAGGTGCCGCCCTTATTAGGCAAATTTTTAAACATACAGTACAGCTGAAAGAATTATGCAGGGATCAGCCATACACCCACCACTTACATTTCATAATTTTTTCCCTCTTCTTCACATGTAGGGACTTTGTGAGTAGGGAGGCCACAAGTTTTGTGCCCCTCATCACAATGAACCCAGATTCCTGTTTGGTGTGTTATAAACAGAGAAGCCATTTTCAGGACCCCTACAGTGAGCACAGGGCTGGGGGGTGGGGGGAGGGGTGGCCATCCACATTTTTATGGGCCCTGCATACTTCCAGTTCAGTAGGCCAGAGGCCAGGTTTTCCTCCTCCCACCTCCTGAAGCTCCTTTCTTAGTGTCCCTTCTCACTAGCCTGGGCAACAGAGAGACCCTGTCTCAAATAAACAAATGAAAAGGTCAACTCTCATGTGTCTTCCTGGACATGTCCAGCTTGCAGAGGATTCTGCCTAGGTGGTGCGGGAAGGAGGTCTCCTCTCTGGAACCCTCAGTCTCTCCTGGTTCTTCTCAGCTCATGACTGCTGAGATGAAAGTAGCTTCCCATACATTTGGCGCCTGGCAGATAAGCCACCTAGTTATCAGTTGTGAGGGATGGGGGCAGCTTCACTCTCCACCTTGGCAACCTTTTGGAGACAGGTTTCCTGGGTAATAGGGTTGTAGGCTGCCAGTTTCCCAGCCCACCTGACATCTATCACTTAGTCCTGCAGGAGAGTGACCGCAAAGGTCTCTCTTCCACCCTGTACCCTGTGTCCCCATCCCCCACAGCAACACACCAGGCAGCTTCCTGCTTGCTATACACCCCAAACCCACCCTTCAGTAACTTTAGGGTGCAGGTGTGCAGCGTGTCCCCATGCCCCAGCTCCTCTTAGAGGCTTTGCCTCCTCGCCATGACTCTCAAACTGGTGGAGGGGGCAGAAGACAGCAGTGGGGAGCAGAGCCTAGAGGGCTCCAGAAACTAGAGAGTAGGAGAGAATCCAGCTACAGAGGTGCTGCCAGTGGGGTTTTGCTGGCCAACCTATAGATGGGAGAAAGGTCCCTCTGGAGGGTAGACAAAGGAGAGCCTCAGGACATGTCTCCTTCCTCTGGACTTCCCCAGCGGGATCTCCAGAACCCCACCCTCCAGCTGCTTGATTCCCCAAATCTGACCCTGAGTGTGCTGTTTGATTTGGAACAGGTCTCATGTGGGCCACCTAAAGTCCAGGTTCTAGTCCGCCCCACCCCTGAACCTGGTCTGACCCCTGCCCAGCTCCACCCCCAACCCTCTGGCCTTGGTCACTTGGCTTTTACCTTGTCCATGTTCCCTCTTGCCTGGCAGTACCACCCTGAGACAAGATCCTTCGGAGCCCAAGGGAGGCATCCTGTGCCCAGGTCCTGTCTATCTGTTGTCTTTCTGCCTTCAAGATCCAGAGCCTGAAGACAGTCCAGGAGCTTCAGCTATGGCTGCCTTCATTATATTGTCCCTATTTAGTGTCCTGGTGACAGGCATGGGTGAAGGTGGGACTGTGAGTGAGAAAGGGGATGAGAGGGAATGTAGCCCAGGCCTGTGTCCCCGGTGCCCCTCCGAATCCCACAGGGTCCAGCCCTGGACACATCCTGGCCAGAGCCAGCTATTTGCAGACCTGAGCCAAGAGGAGCTGACAGCTGTGATGAGCTTTCTGACCCAGCAGCTCGGGCCAGGGCTGGTGGATGCAGCCCAAGCTCAGCCCTCGGACAACTGTGTCTTCTCAGTGGAGCTGCAGCTGCCCCCGAAGGCTGCAGCCTTGGCCCACCTGGACAGGGGGAGCCCCCCACCTGCCCGGGAGGCGCTGTCCATCATCTTCTTTGGTGGACAACCCCAGCCCAACGTGACTGAACTGGTGGTGGGGCCACTGCCTCACCCCTCCTACATGCGGGATGTGACCGTGGAGCGTCATGGAGGCCCCCTGCCCTATCACCGACGCCCCGTGCTGGCCCGAGAGTACCTGGACATAGACCAGATGATCTTCGATAAAGAGCTGCCCCAGGCTGCTGGTCTCCTCCATCACTGTTGCTTCTACAAACGACAAAGAAGGAACCTGGTGACAATGAACACAGCCCCCCGTGGTCTGCAATCAGGGGACCGGGCTACCTGGTTTGGCCTCTACTACAACATCTCAGGGGCTGGGTTTTTCCTGCACCCCATAGGCTTGGAGCTGCTGGTAGACCACAAGGCCCTGGACCCTGCCCGCTGGACCATCCAGAAGGTGTTCTATCAAGGCCGCTACTATGAGAGTCTGGCCCAGCTGGAGGATCAATTTGAGGCCGGCCTGGTGAATGTGGTGTTGATCCCAGACAATGGCACAGGTGGGGCCTGGTCCCTGAAGTCCCAGGTGCCACCGCGTCAGGCTCCCCCTCTGCAGTTCCATCCCCAGGGGCCACGCTTCAGTGTCCAGGGGAGTCGAGTAAACTCTTCACTGTGGACTTTCTCCTTTGGTCTTGGAGCTTTCAGTGGCCCAAGGATTTTTGATGTTCGCTTCCAGGGAGAACGGCTGGCTTATGAGATCAGCCTCCAAGAAGCCTTGGCTGTGTATGGGGGCAATTCCCCTTCTTCTCTGCGAAGCCGGTACACAGATGGTGCCTTTGGCTTGGGCCACTTCTCCACGCCCCTGACCCGTGGAGTGGACTGCCCCTACCTGGCTACTTACGTGGACTGGCACTTCCTTTTTGAGTCCCAGACCCCCAAGACAATTCGTGATGCCTTTTGTGTGTTTGAACACAACCAGGGCCTCCCCCTGCGGAGACACCACTCAGATTTACAGTCTCACTATTTTGGGGGCCTTTCAGAGACAGTGCTAGTTGTAAGATCTGTGTCCACTATGCTCAACTATGACTACGTGTGGGACATGGTCTTCCACCCCAATGGGGCCATAGAAGTCAAATTCCATGCAACGGGCTACATCAGCTCAGGGTTCCTTTTTGGTGCTGCCAGGAGGTATGGGAACCAAGTAGGGGAGCACACGCTGGGCACAGTCCACACGCACAGTGCCCACTTTAAGGTCGATCTGGATGTAGCAGGTAAGACATCCTAGTGGGGGCAAGGGTACCAGTTTCCATGCCTAGCCTTAAAAATTTTCTTTTGAAATCTTTTTTTTTTTTGAGGCAGAGTCTGCCGAGGGCCCCTTATACAGAGTCGCCCTCAGCAGAGTGCTATGATGTCACAGCTCACAGCAACCTCAAACTCTTGGGCTTAAGTGATTCTCTTGCCTCAGCCTCCCAAGTAGCTAGGACTACAGGCACCTGCCACAATGCCCAGCTATTTTTTGTTGCAGTTATCGTTGTTGTTTTAGCTGGCCCAGGCCAGTTTCAAACCCACCAGCTTGGGTGTATGTGGCTGGCTTCATAAGCACTGTGCTACAGGTGCCAAGCCTGAAATCTTAAAAATGTAAAAGTCATACTCTTCAGAGTTTTTCCTCCTTAGCAGGTAGATTATTCTTTCACACTTAGAAAAATTCTTCCATACTTTTATAAATTGCCTCTGTAGCTGGGTGCAGTGGTTCACACCTATAATCCTAGCACTCTGGGAGGCCCAAGTGGGTGGGTTTCTGGAAGTAAGGAGTTCTGAGCAAGACCTTGTCTCTAAAAATAGCTGGGCATTGTGGCGGGCACCTGTAGTCCCAGCTACTTGGCAGGCTGAGGCAAGAGAATCACTTAAGCCCAAGAGTTTGAGGTTGCTGTGAGCTGTGATGCCACAGCACTCTACTGAGGGCGACAGCTTGAGACTCTGTCTCAAAAAAAAAACAAAGAGGGCGGCACCTGTGGCTCAGTCGGTAAGGCGCCGGCCCCATATACCGAGGGTGGCGGGTTCAAACCCGGCCCCGGCCAAAACTGCAACCAAAAAATAGCCGGGCGTTGTGGCGGGCGCCTGTAGTCCCAGCTACTCGGGAGGCTGAGGCAAGAGAATCACTTAAGCCCAGGAATTGGAGGTTGCTGTGAGCTGTGTGAGGCCACGGCACTCTACCGAGGGCCATAAAGTGAGACTCTGTCTCTAAAAAAAAAAAAAACAAAACAAAAAATACTTTGATTCTTTTCTTTCTTTTTTTTCTCAAACTTTTGCCCACTAATTTTAACCTCTATTGGTGGATTCTACCTGCAACAATTACTACTGTGGCATTTCCCTGTTGGTTGTCTAAATTTTTTTCCTCATTGTTTGGAAGGTATAGAGGGAGCAGACAACATATTTTGATATAATGCTCTTTGGAGTCAGGTCACTTAAGTTAATTCCTAACATGGAACCTAGTTAGATTCTAATAAAATCATTCAAAACGCTAAGAGTTCAAGGAATAGACTATGCCTTTGGCCCTACTCCCTGCCAAGTTTCAAACTATAAGAGGCACCTCTAAACCCCAGCAACACTGGGCCTAGCATTGGTTTTCCTTCCCTTTGGTCCCCATTTCTGCTGCCTATATGCTGTGGGGTCACTCTCTGTTGGCTTCCTCTGTGCTGACGTGTGAGCACTGTAAAGTTAGACCTACATCCCCAGCACTGCTATGATACTAACTGTACATCCCTGTTGAACAACCAGGCACTTTATTTAAATGTTCTAAGTCTTAGTTGCCCCGTTTGTGAAATGGGGACTATTCGTCCCTCCTTCATAAGGTTGTCATAAAGGTAAAAACATCAGTCCACATAAAGCACTCAGAATGCTGCCTGGCCAGAATTCCTTCAGGTTCCGTGAGTATGAATCTTATCTTCAAGATAAGGCAGTTCTAGTTTTGCGAAAGGGCTTTAGATGAGAGAGGAAGACCCCCTCTTGGGTCAAAAGGAATGCCACCTTGTACATTGCTCACTAGGCTGTTCTAACCTCAGGTAAACACCTCGGGGTAGCCCCTCGAAGGAGAAGTTTGGCAGAAGCCAGCCACAAGGCCTCTGGGACTATTACATGAGATGACCTAGTCCAGATTTCTGGACTGGGGATATCTTGGGGAGAGGGAAGTAGGGGGCGCACTCAATTCTGGGATGCCATTTGGACCCCGCCCTGAGGCCAGATGCGGGCAGAGACTGCATGGGCCAGGTGGCTCCATGACAGGTCCTTTCCCCATGAGCAGGACTGAAGAACTGGGTCTGGGCCGAGGACATGGCCTTTGTTCCCACGGCTGTGCCCTGGAGCCCCGAGCACCAGATGCAGAGGCTGCAGGTGACCCGGAAGCAGCTGCAGACAGAGGAGCAGGCGGCCTTCCCCCTGGGAGGGGCCACACCTCGCTACCTGTACCTGGCCAGCAACCACAGCAACAAGTGGGGTCACCCACGGGGCTACCGCATCCAGGTGCTCAGCTTTGCAGGGGACCCGCTGCCCCAGAACAGCTCCATGGAAAGAGCCCTCAGCTGGGGGAGGTGAGTGGGGCCTGTCAGAGAAGGGATAAAGGAGACTGACTATGACAGTGGTTCTCAACCTTCCTCATGCTGCGGCCCTTTAATACAGTTCCTGTGGGTCACGACCCACAGGTTGAGAACATTGCTCCACCTCCTAGGATGCACACACAAACACACACACACACACCCTTCCTGTGGCCACAATCTTTAGCTGCCCCAGATGAAGCCTACTGGCTAGATAAAAAGCATTGAAGCAAATCTAGCCAATGGTAGAGTCTGGGTTATGGGCATAGGGCGTTCACTATACAGTTCTTCCAATGTTTTTGTGTACTTAAAGTGTTTTTTTTGTTTGTTTGTTTTGTTTTTTTAAACAGAGCCTCAAGCTATCACCCTGCGTAGAGGGCTGTGGCATCACAGCTCACAGCAACCTCCAACTCATGGGCTCAAGCAATTCTCTTGCCTCTGCCTCCCAAGTAGCTGGGACTACAGGTGCCCGCCACAATGCCTGGCTATTTTTTTGGTTGCAGCCGTCATTGTTGTTTGGCAGGCCCAGGCTGGATTCGAACCCGCCAGCTCAGGTGTATGTGGCTGGTGCCTTAGCCGCTTGAGCCACAGGCGCCGAGCCTAACGTGTTCATGTTAAAGGTCAGAAGAAAAAACAAAAAGCAGGCCAAGCTTGGTGGCTCACACCTGTAATCCCAGCACTCTGGGAGTCTGAGGCAGGAGGATCACTTGCAGTCAGGAGGTTGAGACCAACCTGAGAAACAAGTGAGACCCCGTCTTTACAAAAACTAGCCAGATTGGTGGCTTGTGCCTGTAGTCCCAGCTACTCAGGCGATGAGGTAGGAGGATTATGTGAACCCAGGAGTTGGAGATTGCCCTCTAGCCTGGGCAACAGAGTAAGACTCTGACAAGAAAGAAAAGAAAAGGACAGAAAAGAGGGCAGCGCCTGTGGCTCAGTGAGTAGGGTGCCGGCCCCATTTACCGAGGGTGGTGGGTTCAAACCCAGCCCCAGCCAAACTGCAACAAAAAAATAACCAGGCGTTGTGGCGGGCACCTGTAGTCCCAGCTACTCAGGAGACTGAGGCAAGAGAATCGCTTAAGCCCAGGAGTTGGAGGTTGCTGTGAACTGTGATGCCACAGACTCTATAGAGGGCAATAAAATGAGACTCTGTCTCTAAAAAAAGAAAAGAGAGGAAAGGGAAAGGAAAGGAAAAGAAAAAAACAAAGAGCAAAGGAGGAACACAGATCTGAAAATCTGAGGGAGAATTCCCCAACATTCAGACATTTGAGGTATTGAACTTGACCTAGGATGGAAATCAGGCCTTGTCCATAAGTATGGGTCACCACAGGGTCAGGCTCTGATCTGGACGGATGGATGAGCAATCTGTACAATACTCCAGCTGACATCTAAGACACAGGATATTGGCTTGGCGCCTGTAGCTCAAGCTAGGGTTCCAGCCACATACACTGGAGCTGGCGGGTTCGAATCCAGTCTGGGCCAACCAAACAACAATGACAACTACAACCAAAAAATAGCCAGGCGTTGTGGCGGGCACCTATAGTCCCAGCTACTTGGGTGGCTGAGGCAAGAGAATTGCTTAAGCCCAAGAGTTTGAGGTTGGCTGTGAGCTGTGATGCCACGGCACTCTACCCAGGGCAACAGCTTGAGACTCTGCCTCAGAATAATAATGATAAATAAATAAGATACAGGATATTTGAACAAATATGGGACCTCTACAGGGCATAGTGGAGAGATGGACAGAATGGTAAAGAAGCTCAATATCCTGAGACCTTTGTGTCCTCAATATATCTTCAGTCCCTGGGACAGTTGATGACCTTGTAGGTCTAACAAAATTTCCTGTAGGTATCAGCTGGTCGTGACCCAACGGAAGGAGGAGGAACCCAGTAGCACCAGCATCTACAATTTGAATGACCCTTGGACACCCACTGTGGACTTCACTAACTTCATCGACAATGACACTGTTGCAGGGCAGGTCAGTTGAACAGCCAGTGAGGGAGGAGGTAGGGTTGGGACAGAGGCCAGGGGACTAAGAATGAGAAACTTCACGCTCTCCCAAGTCACATTCCTCAGGAGTCTTTGGAAACCACCAAGAAAGGAAACTTTACTGTTTTCCATTTTTTCTGAGAAATTAAGAAAGTATACGCTGGTGAGCCGAATCACTACCTCCAGGGCCATCATGGGAAGCAGGGCATGTCCTCAGCAAAGCCAGACCTCATGATCCTCTTTCTTCTCCCCTGCTAGGACTTGGTGGCCTGGGTGACAGCTGGATTTCTGCACATCCCACATGCAGAGGACATTCCCAACACGGTGACTGTGGGCAACGGTGTGGGCTTCTTCCTCCGACCCTACAACTTCTTTGACGAGGACCCCTCCTTCTACTCTGCTGACTCCATCTACTTCCAAGGGGACCAGGATGCTGGGGCCTGTGAGGTCAACCCCCTGGCTTGCCTGCCCCAGAGTGCTGCCTGTGCCCCCGACTTCCCTGCCTTCTCCCATGGGGGCTTCTCTCACAGCTAGGTGGTCGCTGGGCTGGGGAATCTGCCTGAGGGCCAGGGTAGGCTGAGTGGGGGCAGCAGCTGGGCACTGGGTGGACAGCCTGGTTCCCTCTTCTCCTTCCTCCCACCCCTGCTGTCTGTCCATCTTCCAGTCCCCCAAGGTCCCCTCTCTTCCATTGCCCTCCCTCCCTTGCATCCTCCTTGGGACCAATAGCATCCTTAGCCCGTGATGCCTGACACTTGGGGGACTCAGTTTGTTGCTGCCTGCTGTGTTGGGTCTCATCCCAGAGAGGCAAGGATGGCCCAGTCAGGAGCCTGGGGTGATGACCAGGTTTTTCCCCAAATGACTCCTATTTTTTTCTACCAATTTATTTTAAAAATACGACATAGTTTATGTACCATAAAATGTACCTTTTAAAGTGTATACTCTACTGGTTTTAGTATACAGGTATTTACCAAGTTATGCAATCATTGCCACTAATTCCAGAACATTTTTATCACCCCAGAAAGAAACTCTGTATCTGCAATCACTACCCATTCCCCCCAAACCCTCTGCCACTCTAGATAACTAGGCCTCTATGTTCTATCACAATGGATTTGCCTATATTCTGGACATTTCATATAAATAAATTCGTACAGCATGTCACCTTTTGTGATCAGCTTTTTTAACTTAGCATGATGTTTTTGAAGTACATCCATGCTGTCATTTTACTTCTTTATGGCTAAATAATCTCTCATTGTATGGATATGCCACATTTTGTTTATCCATTCATCAGTCAATAGACATTTGAGTCGTTTCCATTTGGGGGTTATTATGGATAAATACTGCTAGTTTTTGTATACATAAATGTTTTCACTTCTCTTGGGCATATGCCTAGAAGTAAAATTGCTGGGTTAGGTGGTAATTCTACATTTAACCCTTTGAAGAACCGCCAGTCCAAAGTGACTGTACTTTTTTCTTTTCTATTGTTTGAAATATACATAACATAAAATTTGCCTTTTTAATCATTTTTGAGTGAAAATTCAGTGGCCTGAAGTACATTCAGAAGCTCTTATGGGCCTCCCCAGCTCTCCTCTTCCCTAGGGCCTCCAAGACCAGAATGTTCCCGCAACCCCCCAGCCAGGGTCCCTGTGAGGCCCACAGGTGTCAGCCTCAGGTCTCAGGCAGGTGCTTCCTACATCTGTTCCCTATAATCCCGGCACTATCCTCTTCCTCCCAATCCTCCTGCTGCATCGGCATCCTCACTGCTGTTTCCCTAAGGTGATGGGGGACATCCCTGCTGCCTCAGGTCTTACAGTCGCCTCCCCTCAATCCCTCACTTCTGGTGTCCTCCTCTGTCCCTGGGCTGGGGAAGTCTGCCACTGCAGGGGCTGTGACAGCTGGATTTCTGTCTTATTTGAGGGGACAATCCTTGGTTATTTCCTGTGGGAGACATATGCCTCTGGCCAGCTTTCTTCAGCTTATCTTTCTGCTTCTCCCTGTCTGGAAAAAAACAGTTTTCCTGTCAGCTTATTATCTGCCTATGCTGCCCCATGATTTTCCTCTGAATTCCTACCATTTCTACAGGCCATGTGGGGGATGCCCTTGTGAGGAAA
This sequence comes from Nycticebus coucang, assembly GCF_027406575.1. NCBI lineage: Eukaryota > Metazoa > Chordata > Mammalia > Primates > Lorisidae > Nycticebus > Nycticebus coucang. The sequence goes on from NC_069797.1 coordinate 58,525,032, forward strand.
AAGGGTGATTAGGTGACAGCCTCAGCTTGGAGTTTGTGGGTGGAATGATGGAGGATCATCTGTTCCCAGGGCCATGGTGACAGTGGCCCTGGAGACAGGACTGCCTCTATTCTTCTGCCAGCAGCCAGTTAAGTGACCGGAATGTCATTGAGGATAGGAACCAAAAAGCCTCAGGAGCTCAGAGAACCAGGCCAGGAGCTGCCCAATCAGGCATGGGGACCAGGCTGACTTGGTGAGGCAACAGCCTCCAGGCAACCCCTTCTGGGCCATGAACTTTGGCTGTGCATAAACAAGAGGTGGATATTTTCCAGGAAGGGCTCTGGGGGTGGGAGTAAGGCAGGGAGGGCTGGTCTTCTCAGGTACATCCAGACCAGAGAAACTCATGTGGCCTCTAGTCCCTACCTCTACATCTATAGCTTGCCTGTTCCTGTCGGTGTCTTTTCTGGGGACTGTGAGATCAAGACAAGTGGGGGGGTCCCCTCCCCAGCCAGAAGCCTAGGCTGCCCACCCAGCCTGAGGGGAGGGCCCACTCACAGGGCAGGATCTGGCAGAAGGGGAGTCCAGGGCACGGATTTGGATCCAGCTCAGCTTGTGACCAGAGGGACATCACAAACTCAGAGCTCAGGCCACATGGAATCCGGGGTTCCCTTAAGAACTGCCTAGATCCCCAGGTCAACCACATAGGTTGGAAAGGAACTAAGGTCTTGCAAAGGGAACTTCATCCACAGACTAAAAGCCATGGGAACCACATTTTGAATTTGTGGGGAAGGCAGAGCCAGTGGCTGTTGCTCTCTCTCTTCTTTCCACCACCTCACCTGAGTGATTTAGCTTCTCTTGACCCTCTCAGCCTGGATAAATATCTTGTTTTGACTTTTTTGCATTTTCCTGTTTAAAGAAATTTAGGACCTGATGGCAGAAATGCTCTGTCTTGCCCCCAAAACAAAGCTGTGGGAGGCCGAGACTGCTTTCTCAGGTGGTCACTTTTCTAGGTAGAAGTGACCTAGAGAAGGGGCCACCTCCTCTAGAAAAGGGGAGAAAGTGGCCCCAGCCTGAGATCAGGGGTTAAGGGGGGACTGCAGCTGTGGTTCACCTGCCAACAGAGGTGTGTGCAATGGGGCTCCTCACTAGGGCCAGAAGGTATAGCCCGAGCAGTCCCAGGGGGTGTGTGCACCCCAAACTCTGAGGAAAAGACCCTGAGGCAGCGTGTTGAAAAGCTCTGCTAGGATGTGTCCTTCTAGCTTCAAGAACAAAGCAACCAGACACCAAGAAATACAGCCCAGAAAGGCATGAAGGGTCAGAAGCACCAAGTTCTGGGGTGAATCTGGCAAACTCCCTGGAGATACCTCAGGTTCCTGATGACCCTGCCATGGACTGGCCCAGGCTGCTGGTGGAGCCTGCCCCATTCCCATCCTGACTCTTGGCCCATGGCTGATAGACCACCATGTCCTCTCCTCTCAGCCACTGCAGGAGGGGACTACAGCTTCCATAGCTTTCCTCCTCTCCACACTTGGGCTCTGTGAGAGAAATAATCTCATTGGGCTGCCCAAGAGATTCCCTGTCCTTCATTTATTCAGTGAGCATTTTCCAACCCCTGCTGTGCACTGGGCCTCTGTTAATTCTGCAATAATAATCATCGTAGTAAATAAAATTGCCTAACATCTTGGTGAAGTGAGGGATACTCAGAGGAAGAGACTGTCTCTGATCCCACAAAGCTCTCACTGCCAGGGCCAAGAGGCCAGCAATGAGTCTTTGTATTTCAAAAAACAGTTTATTCGAGAAACCAAGACAGGTGGAGAGGTCAAAGAGGGGTCAAAATTGGAGAAGGAAGTAGGAAGTGGAAGAGTGAGTAGGGAGGGGGTCAGTATTGGGAAGGGGTGGGATAAGGGACAAGGTGGGGATGAGAGGAATAGGGCTGGAGAATGAGGAGGACTGGAGACCCCTCTGGCCTCTCTAGACTACAAGCCTCATGGGAGGCATTTGGGGCTGTCTACAGTAATGCTAAGACTGCAGTGTCATTTTCTTTGACTTCAATGGTGAATTTGTCCACTAGGCACTTTGCTCAGTGCTGGGGGACAATGAATGCCAGATAGACTTAGCCTAGGGGAGATGCTGCAGGGACAAGAACACTTCTCTGATGGCTCTTAGAAGTGGAAGTCGACTCAGGCTCTCCACCTGCCCTCAGCTGCTCTGTTGCTGACACAGAGACCTCATCAGGTGATGGGAAATAGACTAGCATTCTCAGGGGCCTCAGGTCTCAGACATCTCCCTGGTATTGCTAAACCAAGGGGTCCATCTGCCTGTCATCCAAGCCAATCAACGGAGAAGCAGATGAGAGATCAACATTTCACTTTTATTTACAGAAAAGCCAGCAAATCCAGAAAACAGCAAGGATATCTCCTCAAAGAACTGCTCTTCCCTCCTCTTTCCCTTTGCTACTTTTATTCTCACAGTAAAAGTAAACATCAGGGATGTTATTACTCATCATAGCATACATTAAACAGATTCCTTCCCCCTCATAGGTTACATTACACAGTATCTTCCTATCTAAAGTGGTTATGTCTTCCAAGCATTTTTTAAAATTTTTTTAATTATCGTTAAATCATAACTGTGTACATTAGTGCAATCAAGGGGTACAATGTGCTGGTTTCATATACAATCTGAAATATTCTCATCAAACTGTTCAACATATCCTTCATGGCATTTTCTTAGTTAATGTATGTAAACACTTGTATTCTGCCTTTAGTAAGTTTCGCCTGTACCCATTCTAAGATGCACCGTAGGTGTGGCCCCACCCATTACCCTCCCTCCACACCATCCTCCCCCCTCTCTTCCCCTCCCTTGGCCCTTTCCCCATATTCTTGTGCTATAGTTGGGTTATAGCCTTCATACGAAAGCTATAAATTAGCTTCATAGTAGGGCTGAGTACATTGGATACTTTTTCTTCCATTCTTGAAATACGTTGCTAAGAAGAATATGTTCCAGCCCCATCCATGTAAACATGAAAGAGGTAAAGTCTCCATCTTTCTTCAAGGCTGCATAATATTCCATGGTATACATGTACCACAATTTGCTAGTCCATTCGTGGGTCCATGGGCACTTGGGCTTCTTCCATGACTTAGCAATTATGAATTGGGCTGCAATAAACATTCTGGTACAGATGTCTTTGTTACATTGTGATTTTTGGTCTTCTGATTTTAGACAAAATTTATGGTTAGTCAACACTTCACTGGGTGCACAGAGGTCCCTGGGTCCTTGATCAAGAGTACCATGGAGTTCAGTTGTCTTGACAGTAGGCCTTGAAGTGAATTAACAGTCTCCAGATGTCAGCACACAGGCTTATCCGGCCTTGTTAGGACCCAACCGGCAGTGCCCGGCATGAAATGACTGTTCAGGTTAACAGCAGCTGCTAACACTGCTACGTGTCCTTTGTGCTCCTTAACTTTCCATCTGTGGGTCAGAAGACAATGGGGAACTCTCCGTTTGTTGAGGGCCCTCAGGGAACATGATGCCTCAGTCTCTCTCCCACTTTTCCCGTTGAGGAGAAACTAGTACAGGAGAGCTGACTCTGGGCCCAGGGAATTCCATCCTTGCCTCATTTAATCTTCAGAACAACCTTGAGAGGCAGATATTATTATTCCCAATTTACAGATGAGGAAACTAAGATTCAGAGAGATTAGGAAATTTGCATAAAGCCACCTGACTGGTAAAAGGCGAGGCTGGGATTAAACCCAGATCTTTGTGGAATTACATTTTACTGCCCTCCCCTGGGCCATGGCTCTTCACTGCTTGATAGGCCTGTTTGAAGAATTAAAAGAGGTAACCCTTTAAAACACTTGGCACCTGATCCCTGTTAAGTGACCTTTAGTGGTTCTCAACCTTCCTAATGCCGCAATGTATTTTCATTGTTAAAAGGGGGTCGAGACCCACAGGTTGAGAACAGCTGCTTAAGAGCAAAATCAACTGAGAGGAGAAGCGCAGAAATAGGTACAGTTGCTTTTCACAAAGGCACTTGACCTTAACTACATCTTGAAATCACCCTAGAGAGCTTGTAAAAACATACCCAGACTACACCCCAGCCCAGCAAAATCAGAGCCTGGTATGTTGGGTCATTCACAAACCTGCGTTCACTCTCCCACTCTCCGCCCCAGCCTCATCCTGATACCCACACTCCAGACACCCCAGGCCACGTGCCTTTCCCACCCTCTTGAGCCCTGGAACGTGTGTTCCACTCTCTTCCTCTCCTTTCTTCTTTCCCCTCCCTCCCTTCTCCATCTGGTGACACCTATTCATTCTCTAAAACCCAACTCAAATATCACTCCCTCTGCCTTTCCAGGAGCAAATACATTGCGTTGTTTTCCCTGCTCCATAAATGCTCTGGACAGAACTCTGCAAGGAGATTCATTGTCCAGATGTGTCCTCTCCTCACTCCCCACATCCACCGGCCTTGACATAGCCTGGGGCCCAGCTTGGTGTCATGACCATTTATGAGTGCTTAACAACATCTTTGTTGAAATTTGAATAAACAGTAACACTGTTACATCTGAGTAATTTTTTGCCTTTTTAAAAACCATGTTGCATTCATTCTATCATTTGGCTACCTCAAAAGGGAAGATCTAAGTCCAGATATTTTAATTGGAAAATCACCCTGGCTGCACAGGCCAAAGCCAGGACAGGGAGCCACAGGACAGTAGGGAAATTTCCTTTCCAGATGAAATCTACACCACCTAAACCAACAACTCAGCAAAGTTTGCAAGAAGAAAAGAGGCCAAAGGCTTTACAGGTCAGTGGACCCTGGGAGAGTTGTAAAATAGTTTCCCCACACTGGGGTGTCCCCTTGAACAGACCAGGAAGGGCCTAGAGACTGGAGGTAGACTCAAAAGAGCCTGGTGTGGAAGGGCTAGAAGCACAGGCTAAGCCAGGTGCAGTGCTCACACCTATAATCCTAGCTACTTGAGAGGCTGTAGTGGGAGGATTCCTTGAGGCCAGGAATAGGAATCTGCAATGAACTATGATCATGCCACTGCTCTCCAGCGATAGAGTGATACTCGCATTTCTTTAAAAAGAAAAAGGGGGAGGAAGAGTGGCTCAGTGCCTGTAGCTCAAGCGGCTAAGGTGCCAGCCACATACACCACAGCTGGCCGGTTCAAATCCAGCCCAGGCCCGCCAAACAACAATGACGGCTGCAACCGAAAAATAGCCGGACGTTGTGTTGGGCACCTGTAGTCCCAGCTACTTGGGAGGCTGAGGCAGGAGAATCACTTGAGCCCAGGAGTTGGAGGTTGCTGTGAGCTGTGATGCCACAGCACTCTACCCAGGGTGACAGCTTGAGGCTCTGTCTCAAAAAAAACGGGGGTGGAGGGAGTGGCGCCCATAGCTCAGTCGGGAGGGCACCGGCCCGGCCATATACACAGAGGCTGACGGGTTCAAACATGCCCAGGCCAGCTAAACAACAATGACAACTGCAACAAAAGAATAACTGGGCTTAGTGGCAGGCACTAAGTGGCAGGCACCTCCCAGCTACTCAGGAGGCTAAGGCAAGAGAATCGCTTAAGCCCAAGAGTTTGAGGTTGCTATGAGCTGTGACGCCATGGCTCAGTAAGTAGGGTGCTGGCCCCATATACTGAGGGTGGCAGGTTCAAATCTAGCCCGGCCAAACTGCAACAAAAAAATAGCAGGGCGTTGTGGTGGGCGCCTGTAGTCCCAGCTACTTGGGAGGCTGAGGCAAGAGAATTGCCTAAGCCCAAGAGCTAGAGTTTGCTGTGAGCTGTGACGCTACAGCACTCTACCAAGGGCGACAAAGTGAGACTCTGTCTCTTAAAAAAAAAAAGATCCCCTTACTTATATGACCAGGTACTGGCCTCTCTTTCTTCCTCAAACTCACTAGGCGGCAGGAAATCTTAAAAGTAAAACCAACATTGCCATTCCTTCCATCCTAAAAGAGGAAGGCTGCTGGAGGTTAGGAAGATAGGTATTGACATTGGCATTGGTGGGACAGGCAACTGTCTGCTTCCTAGTGGAGCCCTCCTGTGTTTTCATACTCAGAATAGTGCCCCAGCCCCATCCCCAGGCACCTCTTTCCCCTCTCTGTATCAGGATCCTCTTTTGGGAACTCTCGGAGTGGGTAAGGTGTGGGTTCAAAGAGTTCAAGACTACTAATTTCCTAATTCTTTCCCTTAGCAGGGTTTTAAAGGAGGGAAGGACTAATAACTGACTGTACAAAATAAGCATTTTGATTGGGATGAAAGTTCCCCATCGGGGCTCAGCACCTGTAGCAGTGATTACAGCGCTGGCCACATGCACCTAAGTTGGTGGGTTCGAACCCAGCCGGGGCCAGCTAAGCACCAATAACAACTGCAACAAGCGGCGCCTGTGGCTCAGCGGGTAGGGTGCCGGCCCCATATGCCGAGGGTGGCGGGTTCAAACCCAGCCCCGGTCAAACTGCAACAAAAAAATAGCCGGGCGTTGTGGCAGGTGCCTGTAGTCCCAGCTGCTGGGGAGGCTGAGACAAGAGAATCGCGTAAGCCCAGGAGTTGGAGGTTGCTGTGAGCTGTGTGAGGCCACAGCACTCTACCGAGGGCAATAAGATGAGACTCTGTCTCTACAAAAAAAAAAAAATAATAACAGCCGGGTCTTGTGGTGGGCGCCTGTAGTCCCAGCTACTTGGGAGGCTGAGGCCAGAGAATTGCTTAACCCCAAAAGTTTGAGGTTGCTGTGAGCTGTGATGCCATGGCACTCTACCACGGTGACAGTGAGATTCTATCTCAAAAAAAAAAAAAGAAATTTCCCCACCTCTTATAGAGTTGATTAAAGAATTACATGGGCAGAGCCAGGTAAGGAAAAAAGAGGGGGGTGAATAGAAGACAGTGGAAGGGATGACTCCAGTCTGGATTGCAGCAGTTTCTACATGGGGAGCTGACTTTCAAAAGAGAATTATTGGAGGGCTTCTCTGACTCATGGTCTCCCTCAGGTTTGGGCTAAGCTCTGTCTGCCCTGGTGCTTAAAAAGTGCACAGGGGCAGGAGGAACATTCACTTGATTGGACACTCTCAGAAAACCTGATTTTTTTTTTTAGCAAGGTGAATGTACTACTTTTGGAAATACATTTATTTATTTAATATTTTGAAACAGAGTCTCACTTTGTTGCCCTCAGTAGAGTGCTGTGGCATCATAGCTCACAGCAACCTCAAACTCTTGGGCAGAAGCGATCCTCTTGCCTCAGCCTCCTGAGTATCTGGGACTACAGGCGCCTGCTACACCCAGCTATTTTTGGAGCCAGTGGTCTCTCACTCTTGTTCAGGCTGGTCTCCAACTCCTGAACTCAGGCAATCCACCCACCTTGGCCTCCCAGAGTGCTAGGATTACAGGCCTGAGCCACTGAACCCAGCTGAAAATATTTTTAAAAATATGACCACATGTATCTTTTCCTTCTGGCAATAACTAATCATTTACTTTCTTTAGATAACTAAAAGCCACATACCACTTTTTTAGAGCTATCTTCGCAGGACTCAGGGAATTCCCATGGACTCAGGGAATGTTAGAGCTGAAAGGAAAATGAAGGTCACCACATCTCATTTTACAGTTGACAGAAGTAAAACGAGAGACTTCAGTGATTCAGCTAGGGTTGAAGAGCTCTTGAACGTTATTTTATTTTACTTTTAAAATTGTGATGATAACCCCTAACAAAATCTGAAATACTTCTGGTCCTCAGCATTTTGGACAAAGGACATTCATTTTGTACTATACGTGAGCATGCATATACACACTGTTATTTCTTTTTCTTTTTAATAACTAGAAACCTAAAACTTATATTTTACTTTTTTGTGTTTATTTTATTTTCATGTGTTTATTTACTTTTAGTTTTTATGGGTACATAAGAGTTGCACATATTTATGGGGTACATGTGTTATTTTAATACAAGCATACACTGTGTAATGAGCAAATCAGGGTAATTGGGATATCCACACCATGAACATTCATCATTTCTTTGTGTTGGGAACATTCAATATCTATTCCTCTAGTGTTTTTTTATTATTATCAATTCAAGCGGTGTACATTAATGCAATCATGGGGTACACTGTGCTGGTTTTATATACAATCTGAAATATTTTCTTCTTTTTTGTGAGACAGAGTTCACTTTTTCGCCCTCAGTACAGTGCAGTGGCGTCACAGCTCCCAGCAACCTCCAGCTCTTGGGCTTAGGTGATTCTCTTGCCTCAGCCTCCCAAGTTGCTGGGACTACAAGCACCCACCACAACACCGGGCTATTTTTGTTGCAGTTGCCACTGCTGTTTTAGCTGGCTGGGGCCAGGTTTGAACCCATCACTCTCGGGTTGAGTGCCCTACCCACTGAGCCACAGGCGCTGCCCACAATCTGAAATATTTTCATCAAACTGGTTAACATAGCCTTCACGGCACCCTCTTAGTTATTGTGTTAAGACATTTATATTCTACATTTAGTAAATTTCACATGTACCCTTGTAAGATGCACCGTAGGTGTGGTCCCACCAATTACCCTCCCTCCACTCATTCTCCCCTTCCTCTCCCCTCCCGCTCCCCTTTCCCCATATTCTTGGGCTATAATTGGGTTATAACTTTCAAATGAAAGCTATAAATTGGTTTCATAGTAGGGCTGAGTACAGTGGATACTTTTTCTTCCATTCTTGAGATACTTTGCTAAGAAGTATATGTTCCAGCTCCATCCATGTAAACATGAAAGAGGTAAAGTCTCCATCTTTCTTTAAGGCTGCATATTTCATGGTGTACATGTACCACACTTAATCCATTTGTGGGTCTATGGGCACTTGGGTTTCTTCCATAACTTAGCAATTATGAATTGGGCTGCAATAAACATTCTGGTATAAATATCTTTGTTATAAACGTGATTTTTGGTCTTCCAGATATATACCTAGTAGAGGAATTGTAGGATCAAATGGCAGGTCTATTTTTAGATCCCTAAGTGTTCTCCAAACATCTTTCCAAAAGGAACGTATTAGTTTGCGTTCCAGGAGTGTAGAAGTGTTCCCTTTTCTCCACATCCACGCCAACATCTCTGGTTTTGGGATTTTGTGATGTGGGCTAATCTTACTGGAGTTAGATGATATCTCAAAGTAGTTTTGATTTGCATTTCTCTGATGATTAAAGATGATGAGCATTTTTTCATGTGTCTGTAGGCCATGCACCTGTCTTCTTCAGAGAAGTTTCTCTTCAAGTCCCTTGCCCACACTGAGATGGGATCATTTGTTCTTTTCTTGCTAATACATTTGAGTTCTCTGTGGATTCTGGTTATTAAACCTTTGTCAGAAACATAACCTGCAAGTATCTTCTCCCATTCTGAGAGCTGTCTGCTTGCTTTACTTACTGTGCAGAAGCAGTGCAGAAGCTGCAGAAGCTTTTTAGTTTGATCAGGTTCCAGTAATGGATTTTTGGTGTTGCTTCAATTGCCCAGGGGGTCCTCCTCATAAAATATTCACTCAGGCTGATTTCTTTAAGTGTTTTCCCTGCACTTTCTTCTAGTATTTTTATAGTTTCATTCCTTAAGTTTAAATGTTTAATCCAGTGAGAGTCTATCTTAGTTAATGGTGAAAGATGTGGGTCCAGTTCCAGTCTTCTACAGGTTGCCAGCCAGTTCACCCAGCACCATTTGTTAAATAGGGAATCTTTTCCCCATTGAATGTTTTTAATTGACTTGTCAAAGATCAAATAACGGTAAGTAGTTGGGTTCATCTCATGGTTCTTTATTCTGTTCCATACATCTACCTCTCTGTTTTTCTGTCAGTACCATGCTGTTTTGATCACTATCAATTTATAGTATAGTCTGAGGTCTGGTAGCGGATTCCTCCTGCTTTGTTTTTATTTCTGAGTAATGTCTTGGCTAGTCGAGTTTTTTTTTTTCTGATTCCATATAAAACGAAGTATTATTTTTTTGAGATCTTTAAAGTATGACAGTGGAGCTTAATAGGGATTGCATTAAAATTGTATATTGCTTTGGGTAGTATGGACATTTTAATAATGTTGATTCTTCTCATCCATGAGCATGGTATGTTTTCCATTTATTAACATCTTCAGCTACTTCTTTTCTTAGAGTTTCATAGTTCTCTTTATAGAGATCTTTCACATCTTTTGTTAGATAAACTCCCAAATATTTCTTTGGCACTACTGTGAATGGAATAGAGTCCTTGACTGTTTTTTCAGCATGACTATTGTTGTTATATATAAAGGCTACAGATTTATGAGTGTCGATTTTATAACCTGAGACAATGCTGTATTCCTTGATCACTCGTAAGAGTTTTGTAGTAGAATCCCTGGTGTTTTCCAGATATACAATTGTAACATCTGTGAAGACTGAAAGTTTGACCTCTTCTGACCCTATGTGGATACCCTTGATTGCCTTTTCTTGCCTAATTGCAATGGCTAAGACTTCCATTACAATGTTAAAAAGCAGTGGAGACAATGGGCAACCTTGCCTGGTTCCTGATCTGAGTGGAAATTATTTCAATTTAACTCCATTCAATATGACATTGGCTGTGGGTTTGCTGTAGATGGCCTCTATCAGTTTAAGAGATGTCCCTTCTATACCCATTTTCTGTTTTATTTTATTTTATTTTTTTTTGTAGAGACAGAGTCTCACTTTATCGCCCTCGGTAGAGTGCCGTGGCATCACACAGCTCACAGCAACCTCCAACTCCTGGGCTTAGGTGATTCTCTTGCCTAAGCCTCCCGAGTAGCTGGGACTACAGGTGTCTGCCACAACATTCGGCTATTTTTTTGTTGCAGTTTGGCAGGGGCTGGGCTTGAACCCACCACCCTCGGTATGTGGGGCCGGCGCCCTACCCACTGAGCCACAGGCACTGCCCTATACCCATTTTCTTAAGTGTTCTGATCATGAAAGGATGCTGGATATTATCAAAAGCTTTTTCTGCATCAATTGAGAGAAACACATGGTCTTTGTTTTTTAATTTGTTTATGTGATGAATTATATTTATAGATTTAAGTATATTGAACTAGCCTTAAGAACCTGGAATAAAACCCACTTGGTCATGGTGTATAATTTGTTTGATGTGTTGCTGGATTCTGTTTGCTAGGATCTTGTTGAATATTTTTGCCTCAATATTCAATAGTGATATTGGTCTATAATTTTCTTTTCTTGTTGGGTCTTTTCCTGGTTTGGGGATCAAGGTGATGTTGGCTTCCTAGAATGTGTTGGGTAGTATTTCTTCCTTTTCTATATTTTGGAAAAGGTTGAGTAATATAGGTACTAGTTCCTCTTTAAAGGTTCGGTAGAATTATGATGTGAAGCCAACTGGTCCTGGCTTTTTTTTAGGGAGATTTTGTATAGTTGATGCTATTTCAGAACTTGACATAGGCCTGTTCAACATTTCCACTTTATTCTGCCTAAGTCTAGGGAGGTGGCATGCTTCCAAGTATTGATCTATTTCCTTCACATTTTCGTATTTCTAAGAATAGAGCTTCTTATAATATTCATTAAGGATTTTTTGAATTTCTGAGGAGTATATTGTTATTTCATCTTTACCATTTCTGATTGATGAAATTAGAGATTTTACTCTTTTTTTCCTGGTTAGGTTAGCCAAAGGTTTATCTATTTTATTGACTTTTTCAAAAAACCAACTTTTTGATCTATTGAATAATCCTTTTGTTTTCAATTTCGTTTAATTCTGCTGTAATTTTGGTTATTTCTTTTCTTCTGCTGGGTTTGGGGTTGGAATGTTCTTCCTTTTCCAGTTGCTTGAGATGTCCCATTAAGTTTTTAACTTCCTCTCTTTCTGTTCTCTTGAGGAAAGCTTGCAGTGCTATAAATTTCCCTCTTAGGACTGCCTTTGCGGTATCTCAGAGGTTCTGATAATTCATGTCTTCATTATTGTTTTGTTCTAAAAGTTTGGTAATTTCCTTAATCTCATCTATGACTCAGCTATTATTCAGCATAAGGTTATTTATTTTCCATGTTTTTGTATGAGTATGCAGATTACTGGTGTTATTGAGTTCAACTTTTATTCCATGATGGTCCAAGAAGATGCAAGGAATAATTTCTACTGTTTTAAATTTGCTGAGATTATACTTGTGACCTAAGATGTGATCAATTTTGGAGTATGTTCCGTGGGCTGATGAGAAGAATGTGTATTCAGTTTTGTTAGGATGAAATGTTCTGTAGATGTCTGTAAAATCCAATTGTTGGATGGTTAAGTCTAAAATGTATTTGCTTAGCTTCCTTTTGGAGGATCTATCCAACACTGCCCAAAGAGTGTTAAAATCTCTGACTATTATGGTGCTGGAGGAAATCAAGTTGCTCATGTCTGTTAGAGTCTGTCTTATAAATTGAGGCAAATTCTGGTTGGGTGCATAAATGTTGATAATTGAAATCTCATCATGTTCAGTGTTAGCTTTAACAAATATGAAGTGACCATCCTTATCTTTCCTTACTTTTGTTGGTTTAAAGCCTATTGTATCTGCAAATAAAATTGCAATACCTGCTTTTTTCTGATTTCCATTTGCCTGAAATATAGATGACCATCCCTTCACCCTGAGACTATATTTATCTTTTAAGGTGAGATGAGATTCTTGTATGCAGCAGATATCTGGCCTGAGTTTTTGTATCCAGTCAGACAACCTGTGCCTCTTTAGAGGGCGATCCTCTAGTTATTTTGAAAAATACAATAAACTATTATTAAAAATAAGGGTGGTGCCTGTGGCTCAAAGGAGTAGGTGCTGGCCCCATATGCCAGAGGTGGCAGGTTCAAACCCAGCCCCGGCCAAAAACTGCAAAAAAAAATAGTTAAAAAAAAATTGTGATGATGGCCTGGGCTACTTGCTGGAGGCTTAAGATTTTCTGAGTCTTCCACGGAAAAGGAAGCTTTACCTTCTGCCCCACACCAGTCCCAGGTACGGCTGAGGGATCCCTCCCTCCTTCCTCAGCTGGTCTTTATTCCTCCAAAGCATCCATGGGTTGAAGCAGGGAGGGACACTAGTTTGGAAGTGAAGACTTAGCTCAAGCTGAGTTTCCCTCTCTCCTCAAACAGCCCTTATTTGCCTCTGGGATATAGATTCGACAAAAGAGAAAATGACTCTTCTTTAGATACTCCTAGTCACACTTTTGGAGGTGTCCTTCCCTGGCCTCTGTCTCTATAGTACACCATCAACAAAGTTTAATTCTTGGTGAGAAAGATTAGCTCTAATAGCAGGACTGTTTCCTAGCGTGGTTTGGCAAAGGATCGATTGAGGATGGGAGAGGAGCCTGCGGAAACAGGCTACTTCCTGGTTGTGGGAACAACATTTTTTTGTGGAGAAGGGAGTTAAGGAAAAGGTAGAGTAAGGATAGTCTGTAATTCCCATAAAGGTTCTGGTGATTTGCTTGATTTTTGGCTATAAGGCAGGCCCTGGAGTGGCAGGAGGAAGGTAGTGAGCTCAACCGTTTACAACACAAATGTTTTCAGGCATTTTTCTGGGGACAAAATGTCCAGCCCATCCTGAGACACACTCCATGCTCCTCGGACCTGGTCAACAGATGCACAGTTCAAAGTCCTGAAGCTGAACTTTCTCACCGAGTCAGAGATAAGTCAGCCATTTTCACTGGCTGGCAATGATTAATCCACCTCTCCCTCCACCTGTTCTCCCAAACATGTTTTTGTAAAAGATGAATTGGGTCATTCACTGAGAAGGTGACAGCAATTGATCCAACCAGCTTCACCTGTCCCCCACTTAACACCTCTCCCACTGGTCACTTGATAGGAAAGGGGCAAAAAAGCATGCAAAAGATGAAACTTTAAGAAATAAAAATTTTCATCTTGTAGTTAGGGCTGTAAGTCTTCAGAGAAATCTACCCCGCTGCTCACAGGTAGCTGTGGATTGAAGGTTTTGTGCCCCTGTTGTGATGTGTAGATAAGACCCATTCTATCATAATAACTGATTGAAGGGTAGACCAGTAACTCCGTCTCCCTGCCTAGGGCTCCAGCCAGAATAGAATATTTGGCTTTAGTTAAATCAGACTTTATTTTTAGCAATAAATCCAATTTTTGATGAGGTGCATAGTAAATTATGGCTCTTTCCGCTCCTTGCTTTCCCGTCTGCAAATAAACTTATTTGAGTGAATGAGTCAACCTTGCCCTGGGAGAAGGTGCCAGTATCCTGGAACCAGCAGCCCTTGTTTAACAACAGACCAGACTGTACTTTCCTTCACGTTCTGCCCAAACCAAGATTCTGAAGCCTCTGAATTTCTATTTTTGGAGAAAATGGCTGAGGAGCCCCCTGCGAGAATTCCTAACCAAAAGAAACCTACACTCAGCAGGTCATGTCCCTAGGGGACACAAATAACTCTCAAGTCTTCTCTGCTGAGGACAAAATAATAGGGATCTCACTGACAACAAATGAGATGTGGTTTCCATCTGAGGATCCCCCAGTTATATAGTCATGTCAATGTCTTACCTCTGCTGTCCCACTAGACTGGCAGGGGCCTCGAGGACCGTCAGGATTAAACTTTTAATTTCTCTGAGAGCCATGCATAGTGCTTTGCTCAGAAAGTGTTGGTTGAATTAAACTGGAGAACTTTTTTTTTTTTTTGAGACAGAGTCTTACTCTGTCACCCTGGGTAGAGTACTAGGCATCATAGCTCATAGCAACCTCAAACTCTTGGCTCAAGAGTCCCAAGTAGCTGAAACTACAGGTGCCACCCCCACAACACCCAGTTAGTTTTTCTATTTAAAAAAAAATTTTTTTTAGAGACAGAGTCTCATTTTGTCACCCTCAGTAGAGTGCCATGGTGTCAAAGCTCACAGCATCCTCCAGCTCTTGGGCTTAGGCAATTCTCTTGCTTCAGCCTCCCAAGTAGCTGGGACTACAGGCGCCCACCACAACGCCTGGCTATTTTTTTGTTGCAGTTTAGCCAGGGCTGGGTTCAAACACTCCACCCTCGGTATATGGGGCCAGTACCCTGCTCACTGAGCCACAGGTACTGCCCAGTTTTTCTATTTTTAATAGAGATGGTGTCTTGCTCTTGCCCAGGCTGGTCTGGAACTCCTGAGCTCAAGCAATCCACATGCCTCAGCATCCCAGAGTGCTAAGATTACAGGAATGAGTCACCATGCCCAGCCCTGGAGAACTTCTTGAGAGGGAAGATGGCAAGATTTAGGTGGGGATGGTGGGATCCCCTCTCTGGAGATAGTTCTCTGAGGAGTGGATTTTTAGCAAAACCACAAGCCACTCAAATGCACGATATTCTCCTCATAGATCCACAAAACCTTCAAGGATTCAGAATTTTTAATTCAGTCAGCTTTCTAACAGGCTCAGGTCCCTTGGGGCCTCATCTATTTTTGCACATGATAAAAATTTTCTGGAGGAAGCAGGAAAGGGCTGGAGCATAGAAAGGTGGGGACTAGTCTCGTCATGTGATACACAGTTGCTCTGACCAAAAGAATCTCCCTGTCTGGCAGGTGGCCTTCCAGAGAGGCATTCCCACGGCTACTGTATACCAGAATGGGATCTCAGCTCCATGAGGACCCCGTATCCACAACAGCAGGTTCCCTGAGGTTCCTAGGAAGATAGCACTCTCCCCACATGCTGGTCCAAGTAGCTCCCCACATGCTGAACATGTGACAGAGCCCCACCTGACTCAGGGACCGTGGTTCCCAGGAGCCCTACAGAGAGACTCAGACAGTGGTCTTTGGATATTTTGTCAGAGGGTCTGCCCTATTTGTCCTCACCTCACCTCAGACCATAGAAACTCCAGTCTCAGAGATCCCTGCAATAGCTACTCAACACTTTCTAGGAAAGTTTATCTGGGAAGAGGGAACAGGCTGTCTTTCTGGGGAGGCCCCTCCCTGCAGCCCAGCAGTCCTGACAATGCAGAACATACATACCCACCCCAGCACTGCCTCACACAAGCATAGGCTTCCTCTGCACCTCTCCATGGCCACCTCTGTATTACCTGCTCTTCAGGCAAGCTATGGTGGGAGACTATTGCTTGGACCAGCGGAAACGATGTGGTCAAGGACAACTGGAGTCAGCTTGAGCTGGGTGGGAGCCATGGAGGGACAGGGATGAGACTTCAGCTCATGCCTTCTGGATGATTCCTTAATCATTTCCAGCATGGAATGCTGTCAACCTTTGCTACAGACTGAGTTTCTATTCCCTGACCCCAAACTACCCCTTATATGTCAATATGAACTTTCTTTTTTTTTTTTTTTGTAGAGACAGAGTCTCACTTTATGGCCCTCGGTAGAGCGCCGTGGCCTCACACAGCTCACAGCAACCTCCGACTCCTGGGCTTAAGCAATTCTCTTGCCTCAGCCTCCCGAGTAGCTGGGACTACAGGCGCCCGCCACAACATCCGGCTATTTTTTGGTTGCAGTTTGGCTGGGGCCAGGTTTGAACCCGCCACCCTCGGTATATGGGGCCAGCGCCTTACCGACTGAGCCACAGGCACCGCCACCAATATGAACTTTCTAATGGGGAATTCAGGGAGTTTTTATTTTCTTTTTCTTTTTTATAGAGACAGAGTCTCACTTTATCACCCTCGGTAGAGTGCTGTGGCGTCACAGCTCACAGCAACCTCCAACTCCCGGGCTTAGGCAATTCTCTTGCCTCAGCCTTCTGAGTAGCTAGGACTACAGGTGCCCACCACAACACCCAGCTATTTTTTTGTTGCAGTTTGGCCAGCGCCCTACTCCACTGAGCCACAGGCACCACCCTATTTTCTTTCTCTTTTTTTTTTTTTTTTTTTTTTTTTTTTATGTAGAGGCAGAGTCTCACTTTATGGCCCTCAGTAGAGTGCCGTGGCATCACACAGTTCACAGCAACGTCCAACTCCTAGGCTTAAGTGATTCTCTTGCCTCAGTCTCCGGAGTAGCTGGGACTACAGGTGCCCGCCACAACGCCTGGCTATTTTTTTGTTGTTGTTGTAGTTCAGTGGGGGCTGGGTTTGAACCCGCCACCCTCAGTATATGGGGCCGGCGCCCTACCTACTGAGCCACAGGCTCTGCCCCATTCAGGGAGTTTTGAAAAAATGTTTCGGGGCAGCACCTGTGGCTCAAGGAGTAGGGCGCTGGCCCCATATGCTGGAGGTAGCAGGTTCAAACCCAGCCTCAGCCAAAAACTGCAAAAAAAAAAAAAAAAGGGTGGCACCTGTGGCTCAAGGAGTAGGGCGCCAGTCCCATATGCCAGAGGTGGCAGGTTCAAACCTAGCCCCAGCCAAAAAAAAAAACACCAAAAAAAAAAAAAGAAAAAAGTTTTATTCCCACTTACTTATCTTTCAAAATGCATGAATTTGTCACCTGATTCATTCCCCTCCTCCTTTTATAGTCCTAGATGGCCCAAGTGTGAGGGTTTTGGTCTCTCTACTGTTTTCAGGCTGACATATATATTGCTTTGGAAATGTGCCTGTTACAGAACCTGAATTGTTAGTCCAAAGAAGCACAAGCACCCCTATGGGCAAAGGGCTTGTGAGAGTAACTACACCATGGCCGTTTGTCCAGGGAAAGGAAAGCAGCCGCCCTGTATGCATCCATACAGAGGCATACGCAGTGTCTCGAGCTTCCTTTCATGTATATAAGTATGAAAGTTCAAGGTTATATGTATGTAAAGGAAAGCTCAATTTGTGTGTATATACATATACATATGAAAGAAAGCTCAAGATATGAATACTCTCTCTCAAAAATAACTAGAAATTTCAAACTTTTCTCTATGGTCCCCAGTTATCTATTTACTGCTGTTCTTATTTAGAACCATACATTCATTGTACTGTTTTCACATGAATAACATTATTCCATCCTATACCTTCAACTTATTTATCCTATTACTTCAACTTATGAGTTAAAGTCCTAAAGGTCCTAACTGTAAGGTTATTAAATGCATTAATCCCTTCATTTAAAAATGATTACTTTCTTTTTTTTTTTTTTTTGTGGTTTTTGGCCGGGGCTGGGTTTGAACCTGCCACCTCCGGCATATGGGACCAGAGCCCTACTCCTTGAGCCACAGGCGCCGCCCTAAAAATGATTACTTTCTATACAGGGGTAGTAGCATATGCCTATAATCCCAGCTACTCAGGAGGCTGAAACAGGAGGGTCACTTGAGCCCAGAAGTTCAAGACCAGCCTGGGTAACATAGTGAGATCCCGTCTCAAAAGAATAAACAATCTAAATTATTACTTTCTGGCCCTAAAAGATATGGAGCCAATACAGGGAAGAGGATTAATCTCCCAACCTAGAAACAGAGCATAGATTCTAACACAGCTAAACAAGGACCAGCAAGATGTCAGTCCCTAGTACAAAATAGAATTCACTATATTTTATTTACTTATTTATATATGTATGTATGTATTTACTTATTTATTTTGAGACAGAGCCTCACTCTATCACCCAGGCTAGAGTGCCATGGCATCAGTCTAGCTCATAGCAACCTCAAACTCCTAGATTCAAGCCTCCTTGAGTACCTGGGACTAAGGTGCCCACCACAACACCCAGCTAATTTTTCTATTTTTAGTAGAGACAGGATGTTGCTCTTTCTCAGGCTGGTCTTGAACTCCTGAGCTCAGGGGATCCTCCCACCTTGGCCTACCAGAGTGCTAGGATTATAGATGTGAACCCCTGTGCCTAGCCAAACCTTCTATATTTTAAAATTAATAACTTAAAACTTAAACAGCTAGAGCACCAAGACTTTTCTCTGTCCCCAAACAAGTGCAGTTGCCCACTTAGGATATCAGACACCTTTACAAGAACTGTGGTGGTTTAGACTCTGTCCTGTCTGTAGCCTGGTTTCAGGGACCAGGAGGGCAGCCCCTGGCACTGTCGTGCAGCATGCCAAAGTTAATAATTGGCTCTGCTGAGTACATGGCCGATCAGGCTGTTTTTGTGTGCCTGTTTTTCTATTTTACGTAAATTACCCTGAACACGTTTGCATCAACCTCCTAGTGATGCACCTTTGATCAATAGATTTTAGACAAATGTGGTTTTTGAGTCCAAAGATCAGGGCTGGGTTGACCTGCAGACTGGATACAGGGTGTATAAAACAGGGGCAAGGCACAGGCTGATAGCAGGGCAATCACCACCAAGCCTGAAATCACTGCAAAGGCTCTGCTGAAGGCTTTTTGAGGTGCCAAGGAAATAAGGATGGAGGAAGGAATGAATGCTCTCCATGACTTTGGGATCCAGTCAACACGCTATCTCCAAGTGAATTACGAAGCCTCCCAGGACTGGTTCATCTTGGTGTCCGTGATCGCAGATCTCAGGAATGCCTTCTACGTCCTCTTTCCCATCTGGTTTCATCTTCGAGAAGCTGTGGGCATCAAACTCCTCTGGGTAGCTGTGATTGGAGATTGGCTCAACCTTGTCTTTAAATGGTAAGAATTATATAAGGAGGTGATCAGCAAGAAAAGCAGCTGGTATTCTTTCTGGAAAATGTCTATCCATCAGAAGTTGCTGTCCGGTTGGGCACGATGGTTCAGGCCTATAGTCCTAGAAGTCTGGGAGGCCAAAGCAGGAGGATCCCATGAGCTCAGGAGGTAGAGACCAGACTGAGCAAATGTAGGACCACATTGCTACCAAATATAGAAAAATTAGCCAGCTGTTGTTGTGGGTGCCTGCAGTCCCAACTACTCAGGAGCCTGAGGCAGGAGGATTGCTTAAACCTGGGAGTTTGAGGTTGCTGTGACTTAGGCTGACACCACAGCATGCCAGCCTGGGCAACAGAGAGAAACTCTGTCTCAAAAAAAAACAGCTTGCTTAAAAAGCTTCCTCCTGGGCGGCGCCTATGGCTCAGTGGGTAAGGCGCCAGCCTCATATATCGAGGGTGGCGGGTTCAAGCCCGGCCCCGGCCAAACTGCAACCAAAAAATAGCCAGGCGTTGTGGCGGGCGCCTGTAGTCCCAGCTACTCGGGAGGCTGAGGCAAGAGAATCGCTTGAGCCCAGGAGTTGGAGGTTGCTGTGAGCTGTGTGAGGCCACAGCACTCTACCGAGGACCATAAAGAGAGACTCTGTCTCTACAAAAAAAAAAAAAAAAAAAAAAGCTTCCTCCTACAGCTGTACCTGTACTGTGTAGTACTTCTGACTCTGTGGACAGAGGAAGTATCGGAGGGGGGCATCCCGGGGCTGCTTCTCCTGTCACAGGCCCTCAAAGACCACATGTAGTGACCACTGTTTAAGACACCATGCATAAGGCAGGCGTGGTGGTTCATGCCTGTAATCCTAGCACTCTAGGAGAATCCCTTGATCTCAGGAGTTTGAGACCAGCCTGAGCAAGAGCAAGACCCTATCTATATTAAAATAGAAAAATTAGCTAGATGTTGTGGCAGGCACTGTAGTCCCAGCTACTCAGGAGGCTGAGGCAGGATCACTTGAACCCAGGAGTTTGAGGTTGCTGTGAGGTAGGATGATGCCATGGCACTCTAGCCTGGGAGCAAGAGATAAGACCATGGTGGGGTGGGGGGGGTGAGAAGAGAGAAAAAAGAAACTGCAGAAACTACTTTCCCAGTGCTATTCAGGATGCACTAAGGGGATACGAGGACAGTCTGCTTCCCCCTCTTGACTTTGGACTATCTGCATGAAGAACAGAGAAAACCTGTCAGTGAGTTGAAAATACACCCAGCGGGTGGCACCTGTGGCTCAGTGAGTAGGGCACCGGCCCCATATACTGAGGGTGGCAGGTTAAAACCGGCCCCAGCCAAACTGCAACAAAAAATAGCCAGGCGTTGTGGTAGGCGCCTATAGTCCCAACTACTGAGAGGCTGAAGCAAGAGAATTTCCTAAGCCCAAGAGCTGGAGGTTGCTGTGAGCTGTGATGCCACAGCACTCTATGGAGGGTGATGGAGTGAAACTCGGTCTCTAAAAAAGAAAGAAAGAAAATACAGCCTGGTGTGGTGGCTCATGCCTGTAATCTTAGCACTCTGGGAGGCTGAGGCAGGTGGATTGATTGAGCTCAGGAGTTGGAGACCAGCCTGAGCAAGAACAAGACCCCAGGTGATATAGCAAGTGCCTATAGTCCCAGCTACTCAAGAGGCTGAGGCAAGAGGATCACTTGAGCCCAAGAGTTTGAGGTTGCTGTGAGTTATGACACCATGGCACTCTATCAACGGTGACAGAGTGAGACTCTGTCTCAAAAAAAAAAAAGGAAAGAAAAGAAAAAGAAAATACTGGAAAGTTTATTCTTATAGCTTACAAGGGTGGATGAACGGTTGAATTTAGTAAAAATTCTGAGTTACAAGCTTTGAACAAAGAGGTAGTTTTATTACTTCAGTAACATAAAGGCAGATGTATGAGAGAAGAAAGAGGACATATGAAGAAAGGAAATATAGATGATTCAAAAACCTGTTGTGTGGGGTAATGAAAAGTAATCCAGAGAACTGGCTCCAGCCATTGTTCTGCCACCTACCAATTGCATGTCCTTGGCAAGTCATATCATCTGTTTTACAATCTATAACAATCGTAGTTAACATTTATTGAGCACTTAGTATGTGTCAGGCCATGTGCTAATTGCTTTCTTGTGGGGTTTTTAGTGCTATTTTACAGATAAAGAGACCAAGGCCCTAAGTTAAATTATCCCAACACGGTTAGTAAATGGCAGGCCTAGGATTGAAGCCCAGGCAGGCTGGCTTCAGGGGCATTGCTCTTAAGAACTATGTTATATCCAGGGCTCATAAACTGACTCTTTTCTGGTGGGAACTGAGGTTAGCATTTGCCAATTTCCATTGTATGAATATTTACATTATGGCCACTTCCAAGATACTGATGGTTCTGGCTTGCAAAATTCCTGACTTTTTTCTTTCTTTTTTTTTTTTTTTTTGTGACAAAGACTCAAACTGTCACCCTGGGTAGAGTGCTGTGGCATCAGAGCTCACAGCAACCTCCAACTCTTGGGTTCAAAAGATCCTCTTCCCTCAGTTTTTCTATTTTTGAGATGAGGTCTCACTTTTTCTCAGGCTGATCTCGAACTCATGAGCTCAAGCAATCCACCTGATTCAGCCTACCAGTGTGCAGGGATTACAGGTGTGAGCCACTGCACACAGCCAACAATTGACTCTTGTTAGTCAGCGCCATCTGACTCTAGCACCCTACTAATTTGGTCTCTATTTCATCATCTAAAAAATGAAGGGGAACAGCTGCCCTCTAAGACTTTTACCATCCCTAAAGCTATCTTTGTATATCATCAGACCTCTTAAGGACTCTTCTAGCTCTAATATCCTTTGGCCATAACAATAAAAGTACTTTAAAGTAGGAAAAAAAATTACTAGTTTCTGGAGACAGACCAATGAGATTCTAGAAACCTCTATTGAAAAAGCTACTGTAGCTCAGCAGCTAGGGCGCTGGCTACATATACTGGGGCTGGTGAGTTCAAACCTAGCCTGGGCCTGCCAAACAACAAGGACAACTGCAGCCAAAAAGTATCCAGGTTTTGTGCTAGGCTCCTATAGTCCCAGCTACTTGGGAAGCTGAAGTAAGAGAATCACTTGAGCACAAGAGTTGGAGGTTGCTGTGAGCTGTGACGCCACAGTACTCTACCAAGGGCGACATAGTGAGACTCTGTCTCAAAAGATGAAAAAAGAAAAAGCTACTATATTTTGTCTGTAATGTCCCCTTTAGCAATATGCCCCTAAAAATTAAAAAGATAAAGGGTTATTCCAAACATCTGACCTCAGTTAAAAAGGTCTGTCTCAAAAAGAAAAAAAAAAGGGGGGGTGGTGGCACCTGTGGCTCGAGGAGTAGGGCGCTGGCCCCATATACCAGAGGTGGTGGGTTCAAACCCGGTCCCAGTCAAAAACTGCCAAAAAAAAAAAGAAAAGAAAAGAACTGTGGATTCTCTCTGTGTTGGTGGAGGTTAGAGTTAATGGCTGTCCCTGATTTCAACGAGAAATCAATTTCACCTTCACAGGGAAAAAGAGTCATCCTGGCTGAGATTTGCCACCTATTTCCACAGTGAAAAACATACCTACTGCTTTTAAAGCAGCAATGGTTTGTCTGAAATAGTCTGTTTCAAAGCAAAGGGGATATAGAACAAGCATCTAAAGCTATCTACAACCTCACAGAGAGGAATGTTGAAGGGGATAGAGGCCACATCTTTTGTGGGGCTTATCTTTGGGGCCAGGTGCATTCTCTGATGCTAGAGAAAATGCCAGATCCCTGAGGCCTGAAGAAAGAGAAGAGGGAACTCGTAATACATGCAAATCCAACTTGCAAGCTGTAGTTCCATATGCATTCTTCCTCAACAAATTCTTTTTGAGGTTTAAACAAAAAGTTAGCTGTGACTTGGTGCCCATAGGGTGCCAGCCACATACACGAGGGCTGCCTGGGCCTGCTATATAACAATGACAACTACAACAAAAACTAGCCGGGCGTTGTGGTGAGCGCCTATAGTCCCAGCTACTAGGGAGGCTGAGACAAGAGAATCGCTTAAGCCCAAGCGTTTGAGGTTGCTGTGAGCTGTGACACCATATAACTCTAACAAGGGCGACATGGTGAGACTCTGTCTCCAAAGAAAAAAGTCAGCTGGACATGGTGGCTCACACTGTAATCCTAGCACTCTGGGAGGCCTAGGCAGGAGGGTTGCTTGAGGGCAGAAGTTTAAGACCAGTCTGAGTAAGAGCAAGACCCCATCTCTACTAAAAATAGAACAATTAGCTGCGTGTTCTGGCTGGCTCCTGTGGTCCCAGCTTCGGGGAGGATGAGGGAAGAGAACTCCTTGAACCTTGGAGTTTGAGGTTACAGTGAGTTATGATGACATTCAGGTGACAGAGGAAGACCCTGTCTCAAAAAAAGTCACACTACTGCCATTAATATGGATTTTGGAATCTCAGGTTTATTTTTTATTTATGTTTGAATAGATGACACATTCAAATGGTTCACAATGCAAATGTTTTATAAGGATATGTCATAAAACATGTCCCTTCCAGACTTCTCCCCAGACTTCTCCTTCGTGGAGCCAATGTGTGGTTTTTTTCTTCAAGGTACCCTCTCTTCTCAAAGGTGTGGGCTTCAGCCAAAGCATCCATTCATTAATTACAGACACTGGTTCTGCTTCTCCATAGGATTCTCTTTGGACAGCGCCCATACTGGTGGGTCCTAGACACCGACTACTACAGCAACACTTCCGTGCCCCTGATAAAGCAGTTCCCTGTCACCTGTGAGACTGGACCAGGTAGGAGTCCCAGCCCCTGTAGAGAAAGAAGCAGGATGGACCTTGTTCATCACAGACACTTATTACCATTTGTATGAAGGAAGCTGACCTTGAGGGGACATGAGGAGAGCCATTCCTTCACACTTTTGTCATGGGCATCAATTTGGTACAAATCCACTTTAATTGACTTAGGCAGGTCCTTCCTGAATAGCCTATTACTGTCACTTTGGAAATGTGCCAACTCCAGAAGCTTAATTATTAGTCCAGAGAGGCACAGGCACTCCCATGGGCAAAGGACTGAAGCCTGGGCCCCTGACTGGCCTTCTCAGCAGCCCGGTCCAGTGGATATGTTCCCCTGAGCTTCCCGCCCTGCCCTCATTTTGTTTGTTTCAGCCAGATAGGTATTGTTAAGTCAAACAATAGATTTAGTTTTTCACTATGTAATAGGAAGCTCTAACCCCTCCCTCACCCCAAGGTCACAGGATTAACATCCCTCCTTCAGAGACCTTTTCTCTGACGCCCAGACTAGGGAATGCTCCTTAGTTATTCACTCTCACAGACCACTGATTCACTACAGAGAATGTTTGCTCATTCATAAAGCCGTTTATGGAGCACCTACTAAGTGCTAGACACTGTCTTAGGTCTTAGGGGTACCTGTGTAAGTGAACAAAATAGATACAAGGATCCCTACCTTCATGGAGCTGAAATTCAAATGGAGAAGATGCAATACATAAAAATCATAGTAAATAAGGCATGCAGAGTATTAGACGTTGATCTTTTATGTGCAAAATAGGAGAAAGAGAGGCTGGGCACCATGGTTCATGCCTATAATCCTAGCACTTTGGGAGGGTGAGATGGGCACATTGCTTGAGTTCAGGAGTTCGAGACCAGCCTGAGCAAAAGTGAGACCCCCATCTCTTAAAAAATCATAATAATAAATAAAAAAAGGAAGGCCAAGCACAGTGGCTCACGTCTGTAATCCTAGCACTCTGGGAGGCCGAGGCGCGTGCATTGCCTGAGTTCAGGAGTTCGAGATCAGTCTGAGCAAGAGGGAGATCCCATCTCTTAAAAAAAAAAAAAGTAGCTGGGCACTGTGGTGGGTGCCTGTAGTCCCAGCTACTCGGAAGGCTGAGGCAAGAGGATAACTTGAGCCCAAGAATTTGAGGTTGCTGTGAGCTATGATTCCACAGCACTCTACCGAGGATGACAAAGTGAGACTCTGTCTCAAAAAAAAAGGAAAGAGGGCAGTACCTTTAGCTCAGTAAGTAGGGCGCTGGCCCCATATACCAAGGGTGGTGTGTTCGAACCTGGCCCCGGCCAAACTGCAACAAAAAAATAGTTGGGCGTTGTGGCGGGCGCCTGTAGTCCCAGCTACTCAGGAGGCTGAGGCAAGAGAATCACCTAAGTCTAAGAGCTGGAGATTGCTGAGAGCTGTGATGCCACGGCACTCTAATAAGTAAACAAAATGAGACCCTATCTCTAAAAAAAAAAAAAAAGAAAGAAAGAAAAAGAAAAAAGAGAAACGAGAGGAAGAAAAGAAAAAGGAAAGAAAAGCTTTACCTATGGGGTTCCCTGGAAAGGAGGTTCAGATGGAGATTAGAGGGGTTTGGATACTCTCCAGTTCAACCCTATGCCAAGGAAAGGGCCGGAACAAACAGGGCAGAAGGAGAAATCCTGCAATTCTGTCTCAACTGACCCTACAGGGAGCTCTAAAGTGGGGATGGCTCTTCAGAGTTACCTTGAACTTGGTCGAGGGGACCAGGCCTTTATGCCCCGATATAGACCAGTTATTGTGTGCAGGTTCCCTTTAGAAAGAGCATAACCTTGGGGCGGCGCCTGTGGCTCAGTGAGTAGGGCGCCGGCCCCATATGCCGAGGGTGGCGGGTTCAAGCCCAGCCCTGGCCAAACTGCAACAAAAAAAAATAGCTGGGCCTTGTGGCGGGTGCCTGTAGTCCCAGCTGCTCGGGAGGCTGAGGCAAGAGAATCGCGTAAGCCCAAGAGTTAGAGGTTGCTGTGAGCCGTGTGACGCCACGGCACTCTACCCGAGGGCGGTACAGTGAGACTCTGTCTCTACAAAAAAAAAAAAAAAAAGAGCATAACCTTAATTAAGGTGGCTTTCCTCAGCCTAGGGCAATGCCAAGAGAAGGCTGAGAGTGGAGGGCCATCTGCCATCACACTCTCAACAGTGGGAAATAAGTTCTTCCATCTAGGAGCAGTTCTGGGTGGCACATCTCAGAACCATCTATTTCTTGGGGCAGGGGAATCAGGAAAGGGAACCTGATTAAATAAAGGTTAATTAATATGCAGTATTAAATAAGGTGGTCAGAGCACAACTCATTGGGAAAACGAGATCTCGAAGAAGAATCAAGACTCGAAGAATGTGAGGGAGTCAGCCAGGGAGTTTCTGGCAGAAGAGTTGTCTAGCCAGAGGATTGTCACATGAAGGCCTGAGGTGGGAGCATGCCCAGCATGAGGAGAACAGTGAGGCCAAAAGGCTAAAGAGCAAAGAGGGAGAACAGAAGTGATGGAAGGCAGATCAGTTTGTAACTGTGCACCTCGTATGCTGATCCTTGGTGTAATCTCCAGGCCGTGTGTAACTACAAGAGCAGGAACCTTCTGTGGTTTTGCTCACCATTATATTCACAGAGCTTTGCACAATGCTTGGCATATTATGGCACCTCTACAGATATTTGTTAAGTAAACAAGTTATGGATAAATGAGTGGATGGCAGGATGGAGGAGTGAGTGAATGGGCAGGAATGAGTGGATGGGCAGGTGGATGGACAGCTGGCTGGGGGACTGGGGCGATGATGCCATTTGGCAGTCTCCCAGATGAAGACCTTTTTAGTCCATTTGTTGTACTCATGCCACCTGGAAGAAAAACTCGGACCCCACTTCACGTATAAATCAGATGGTGATTTATTACACCTGCGCAGGTGGGCCGCCGCCCAAAGGCGAATGGCCCTGAAGAGAAAAGCAGGCTGTCTTTTATACTTTTTTTGTTGCCAGGCAAGCAAGCAAAAACAAAAGCAGAACGTGGCTGGTTAGCTCAGGGGTGGGGTTACAGTCCGGGGGGCTACAGCCTGGCAGTTGGCATGAGGACAGCTTGAATAAGCTTTCACCATTGTTTTACCTATGGCTAGGAGTCTGTGGGAACTCAGGGAACTTCCTTATTCTATTCTGAAACCTGTTCCCGGATTTTGCCCAGGGAGGGGGCTGGTGGTGGTGGTTTGAGACGTGCAGGGACTCAGGCTGAGACAGTCAGGGGCCTTTAGGGGTCTTTTTGCTGGGTCGGCTATTACACATTCATCTCTTTCCTGCCCTTTAGGGAGTCCCTCAGGCCACGCCATGGGTACAGCGGGTGTATACTACGTGATGGTCACATCTACCCTCTCTATATTTCGGGAAAAGAAAAGGGTGACCTACAGATTTCGGTAAGAACTCACCCCTGGGGTGGGTGGCAAGGACAGGAGGTGGCTCTGTTTTCAGCTGTCACACACCACTCGTCCTGCCTCACATTCTCGACTCATTGCCACAGCTTGGGTTGACATGGATTAGAGTTGTGCCACTTTTGCAGAGTCACAGGATATTTGGGCTGGAAGGGACCCAGGCATGTAACCCCTCATTTCACAGATAAAGAAACCACGAGGCCTAACACCACAAGGTGGCTTCTAAAGATCAGCTGGTGAGGTAGTGGCAGGACAGAAACCAAAACCCATGTCTGCACCAACCATGGAGTCTCCCCATCCAGGTTAAAATGTTCAAACACCCAGAGAAACATAAGCCATTCCTACCATAGGGAATTCTGGGTATGTAGCCTCTGTGCAAATACTTAACTACCAAACAGATGAAATACTTAAGGGTTCGCCTCTTGCTACAAGTATCTTTGAGCTTAGAGTAGGGGCTTCAATTTATAAAAATTCCACAGATGGCACCTAGGTTTGCCAGGCTCCAACATTCCTGCTGGGGCTGTTTTCTTTGCTAAAAGACTCACACCCAGGGGCGGCGCCTGTGGCTCAGTGAGTAGCCGGACGTTGTGGCGGGCGCCTGTAGTCCCAGCTGCTCGGGAGGCTGAGGCAAGAGAATCACGTAAGCCCAAGAGTTAGAGGTTGCTGCGAGCTGTGATGTCATAGCACTCTACCCGAGGGTGGTACAGTGAGACTCTGTCTCTACAAAAAAAAAAAAAAAAAAAAAAAGACTTACACCCAGGTTCTCTTATGGCTTCCTCTTCCACTGCAGGTGTTTGAACATCCTTCTATGGTTGGGATTCTGGGCTGTGCAGCTGAATGTCTGTCTGTCACGAATCTACCTTGCAGCTCATTTTCCCCACCAGGTTGTTGCCGGAGTCTTGTCAGGTATCAGCTGCTCCTACTCCCTCTCTCCCCATCCCCTCATCCCATTTCTCCCTAATCAAGACAAAATCCCAGCAATTCCGGTGTACTCTGTGTGTAATAAATGCTGTTAGCATTTCAGTGGGTTGAAAGTCAAGGGTGGGTGACTTGAAATTATTGATTTCTAGCATTCTGGGAGGCCAAGGCGGGTGAATTGCTTATGCTCAGGAGTTTGAGCAAGCTCAGGAGCCTGAACAAGAGCAAGACCCTGTCTCTAAAAGAATAGTTGGGCGTTGGGGGCGGGGCACCTATAGTACCAGCTACTTGGGAGGCTGAGGCAAGAGGGTCACTTGAGCCCAAGAGTTTGAGATTGCAAGGCAGGTGGATCACTTGAGGTCAGAAATTCAAGACCAGCCTAAGCCAGAGTGAAACCTCTCTCTAAAAATAGCCTGGTGTTGTGGCAGGGGCCTGTAGTCCCAGCTACTTGGAAGGCTGAGGCAAGAGAATTGCTTGAGCCCAAAAGTTTGAGGTTGCTGTGAGTTATAACTACCAAAGGTGACAAAGTGATACTCTGTCTCAAAAAAAAAAAAAATGAAAATGATTAATTTCTATAGGAGTGTCCAAATCTACACAATTAAGTGTGTAGAAAAGTTACCTTACATCAAATCGACTAACCCAGTTGAATTAGCTTAAAATCTCTGAGCTTTTAAAAATATGAAATTTTAAAAAATCTCTGAGCCGAACGGCACCTGTGGCTCAGTGAGTGGGGCACCAGCCCCATATACCAAGGGTGGCAGGTTCAAACCCAGTCCCGGCCAAACTGCAACAAAAAATAGCCAGGCATTGTGGCGGGCCAGTGGTCCCAGCTGCTCCAGAGGCCAAGGCAAGAGAATCCCTAAGCCCAGGAGCTGGAGGTTGCTGTGAGCTGTGATATAACAGCACTCTACCAAGGGCAATGGAGTGAGACTCTTATCTCTTAAAAAAAAAAAAAAATCTCTGAGCTCTTTACATTCTTTCTTTCTTTTTTTTTTTTGAGTCAAGGTCCTTCTTTGCGCTCCTGGCTAGAATGCAGGGGCAGCATCATAGCTCATAACAATCTCAAACACCTGAGCACAAGGGATTCCCCTGCCTCAGCCTCCTGAGTAGCTGGGCCAACAGGCACATGCCACTAGCTAATTTTTCTATAGTGCTCTAAGAAAGAGCTTATTTAAATACATTCATTTGCAAACCTAATGGAGATCTGCAATTGATCTCTCTAAGTTCAGAGTTTTTTGTTTTGTTTTGTTTTTTTGAGACAGTCTCACTCTGTCGCCCTCAATAAAGCGCTATGGCATCACAGCTCAGAGCAACCTCAAACTCTTGGTCTTAAGCAATTCTCCTGCCTCTGCCTCCCAAGTAGCTGGGACTACAGGCGCCCAGCTATTTTTTGGTTGCAGTTGTCATTGTTGTTCAGTAGGCCCGAGCCGGGCTTGAACCTGCCAGCCTTGGTGTATGTGGTCAGCACCCTACTCACTGCCAACCCCTAAGTTCAGAGTTTTAAATGTCTTTTCTTAGATGCCGTTAATAAGAGGCAGAAGAGATTCAAGTTAAGTGTAAGGAAGATTTCGTGGGAGGCACTAGAATATGAGACCTTAAGAAAATTGTGAAATTTTCCCCTGGAGATTTGTTAAGAGAACACAGAAGCATTCAAAAAAAAGGGGTTTAGAACAAAAGAAATAATAATCTCGTGGTAATCACAAAAGCAGCATAGCACTTAGGATAAGACTCCACGTTTGGAGAAGAACCTGGAGGCCATGTCACATGAAAAACCTGAGAATAACTGTCTTCAAATGTATGTTAAACATTGGCTGGGCACAATGGCTCACACCTGTCTGTAATCCTAGCACTCTGGGAAGCCAACACAGGAGGATTGCTTGAGCTCAGGAGTTCAAGACTAGCCTGAGCAAAAATGAGACCCTGTCTCTACTAAAAATAAAAATAAACTAATAGAAAAATTAGCTAAGCATTGTGGTGGATGCCTGTAGTCCCAGCTACTTGGGAGGCTGAGACTGTAGGATCACTTGAACCCAGCAGTTTGAGTTTGCTGTGAGCTAGGCTAATGCCATGGCACTCTAGCCTGTGTGACAAGAGTAAGACTCTGTTTCAAAAAAAAAAAAAAATTCTACCATGAGTGACACCAATAAATGTTTGTTATTTACACTGGTCAAAAAACAAAATGTGTGACAGAGAAACTACATTTATGACTTAACCTAACTTCTGCAGAAAGAATCAAAAGCAATAGATTGTATTAGAGGAAGATTGTTATGAGCCCAGCACAAGGAAGAACTATTTGGCAATCAAATCCATTCAAAGATAAAAAGGGCTGTTCTAGTGGGAGTGAGCTCTCCACCCCTGGAGTTATTTAAGTAGAGATAGGAGAATCCCCTAACAGGAAGCCTGTGGGCAGTGGGAGGATGTATGTGATACACACTTCCCTCTTAAAAGGCTACACTGAGAATGGGCTACAATAAACCAGGTGTCAATCTGGAGCCTAGTGATTTAATTCCACAATGGCAGGACAGATGGCAAGCCACCACCCCGCCCCCAACCACCACCACCACCAATCTTCCTTCTCTCTCACAGTCTTTCTTTCTTTTGCCCAGGCATTGCTGTTGCAGAAACTTTCCGCCACATCCAGAGCATCTACAATGCCAGTCTCAAGAAATATGTTCTCATCACCTTCTTCCTGTTCAGCTTTGCCATTGGATTTTACCTGCTGCTCAAGGGGCTGGGTGTAGACCTCCTGTGGACTCTGGAAAAAGCCAAGAGGTGGTGTGAGCGGCCAGAATGGGTCCACATTGACACCACGCCCTTTGCCAGCCTCCTCAAGAACCTGGGGACCCTCTTTGGCCTGGGGCTGGCTCTCAACTCCAACATGTACAGGGAGAGCTGCAAGGGCAAACTCAGCAAGTGGCTGCCGTTCCGCCTCAGCTGCATTGTGGCCTCCCTGGTCCTCCTGCACCTTTTTGACTCCTTAAAACCCCCGTCCCAAATCGAGCTGATTTTCTACGTCCTGTCATTCTGCAAGAGTGCGGCAGTGCCCCTGGCATCCGTCAGTGTCATCCCCTACTGCCTCACCCGGGTCCTGGGCCAGTCGCACAAGAAGACTTTGTAAGGGAATATGGAATCTTCGGTATTTAAAGCCCATTGACTGCGGTAGGGGTTGAAGGCGCCTAGGGTCTTCTGCCAGCCCATCAGGAGGCGAGAGGTGCTAATGTCAGCTCAGGGAACCCTCTCCATCTTCTACAATCCTAATCATATTGGGTGATAGTTTTGAAAAGCTAACGCAGCTTTTTGAGAAAGTCGTCACTGTTATTAATAGGGTCGTTCTGGATTTTTCCCTGAAGATTTACTTGTCCTTTTGCCAGATATAGAAAAGTAAGACTGGGCCAGCTCATGAGCCCAGAGTGGAGATCTCGACTGAGAATTTTCTACTTGTGCTCATCCTTACAGGAAAAGGAGAAAGGAGCAGCAGGTTTGATATGGCAGAGAGTTTAGTATGTTGCGTCATCATCTAGACCAGGGGTCCTCAAACTACAGCCTGCAGGCCACATGAGGCGGTGTGATTGTATTTGTTCCGGTTTTGTTTTTTTACTTCAAAATAAGATATGTGCAGTGTGCATAGGAATTTGTTCATAGTTTTTTTTTAAACTATAAGACAGTGAACTGACCCCCTGTTTAAAAAGTTTGAGGACCCCTGATCTAGACTATGTGCCAATCGACGTCTGAATGGCTTTAATTTTATGATAAGGCACTCTCAATAATGGGAACCAACTTAAAGTACAATTAATAAGTGGTTGATGGGCTAATTCTGCTTCTGTTTTTCTGCTATACATACATGCTGCAGTGACCTACAGATGTACAGTAATAGGTCAGAATATTCAGGCATAGTTGACTTCTCTGTCACATGGCATCTGCCTCCTTATAAACCCAGCTTTGCTGTCCTCAGAATTTTCCACTGGCTCCACACCCACTCTGCTGGATCTTCAAATGGCTAAAGGGCAAGTCTGTGGGGATGCTTTTTGTGTGTTGCTGCAAAACTCCTAAATCTTGGACAAAATGGCAAAGCAAGGGCCAGAATTCTTCTCTCCAGAAGGTCACTCCAATGTTACTTTCAATTCCTGGAGGGTAAATATAACTCCTTTGCCTACCCCAAGCCAACCAACAGCACATTCTTAGAGGAAAAGCCAATTCTTCCTTGCCTATTCTCCAATCTCAGCTGATTTGCAGATTATGTCCTACAAAAAAAAAAAAAAAAAAAGCTAAAGCCTATTTATTTGAAAGTCCTTGTTTTTGCTACAAATTATATACCATACCATTTGTTATCACTCACACCAACTATCCTGCTTAAAACATCTTTGAAAAGAAAAATATATATGTGCAGTATTTTATTAAAACAACATTTTATTTATGAATGAAGAGTCTTGTTGATTACTATATTTTAGATGCAATGTCTCAAGCTGTTGCCCTGGGTAGAATGCTATGGCATCACAGCTCACAGCAACCTCTAACTCTTGGGCTTACACAATTCTCTTGCCTCAGCCTCCCAAGTAGCCAGGACTACAAGCGTCTGCCACAACACCTGGCTATTTTTTGGTTGCAGTTTTCATTGTTGTTTAGCTGGCCCGGGCCAGGTTCGAACCCACCAGCCTGGGTGTATGTGGTTGGCACCCTACCCACTAGCTACGGATGCTGCCAAGCATGCCATCTTTTGAGGGCATGAATTTCATCTCTTGATCTCCATCTTTTGCTCTCATTTTTTAACCCTAGCCAGTTGGCCGCACTTCACTCATCTCTACTTGATCCACCCTGGTTGGGACCTCAAGTGAGCCTTTTGAGAAATGGTAATTGGCTTAAGTTATTTAATAAGCCAAGTGGCGTAAATCAGTTTTCTTTATTTAAATCATGTCCTTAAACTGCCAAGGCCTCCCTTGCCGGTCCATTTTTGCCCCACAAGTGATTGCAATGGAATGACAGTGGCATCATCTCTACTTACTGACTTTTGTGAAACCACTATGGACACCCCTGCACCAAAGCCTCCAAAGGGCTTCTCGGTCAGGAGCCTGAGCTATGGTCCTTGTTCCATAGTCAACTGTATCAGAGTCAATTCGGGAAAAGCTGATGCAGCAGCCCTGGGCTTTGTTCTGGCTCTCCCAGCTTTGTCAGCAGGCTAACTAGTTCCAGTGGCCACCAAACTGTTATCTCCTGAACTATGTCCTTTCTCATTTTCCATCTAGTATGTTCTTCACAGCTACAAAATATGCTTCTAGAAACTTCCAAAAGGCAAATGACCCCAAACACAATGACTCCATCAGACTGGTGAGTTAGTTCCTCTTCTAGTTGGAAGGTGGCTGACCTTAACCTGTTAATAAAAATAAAACATTCTGGGGCGGTGCCTGTGGCTCAAAGGGTAGGGTGCCAGCCCCATATGCCGGAGGTTGCAGGTTCAAACCCAGCCCTGGCCAAAAAAAAAAAAAAAAAAAAGACTACCATTTGGGCAGCGCCTGTGGCTCAAGGAGTAGGGTGCCGGTCCCATATGCCGGAGGTGGCGGGTTCAAACCTAGCCCCGGCCAAAAACCACAAAAAATAAAAAAATAAAAAAAATAAAAAATAAAACATTCTGGCTCAGTGCCCGTAGCTCAGTGGTTAGGGTGACGATCACATACACTAGGGCTGGCGGGTTTGAACCCAGCCCAGGCCTGCTAAACAACAATGACAACTACAACAAAAAATAGCCAGGCTTAGCCGGGTGTTGTGGCAGGCGCCTGTAGTCCCAGCTGCTCGGGAGGCTGAGGCAAGAGGATCACGTAAACCCAAGAGCTGGAGGTTGCTGTGAGCTGTGTGACGTCATGGCACTCTACCGAGGGTGGTACAGTGAGACTCTGTCTCTACAAAAAAAAAAAAAAATATCCAGGCTTTGTGGCAGGTGCCTGTAGTCCCAGTTACTTGGGAGGCTGAGGCAAGAGAATCACCAAGCCCAGGAGTTGGCGGTTGCTGTGAGCTGTGTGATGCCACGGCACTCTACCGAGGGTGACAAAAAATAAATAAATAAGCAGTGCCCGTAGCTCAGTGAGTAGGAAGTCAGCCACATACACCCAGGCTGGTGCGTTCAAACCCAGCCCAGGCCAGCTAAAACAACAATGACAACTGCAACAACAACAACAAAAAATAGCTGGGCATTGTGGCAGGAACCAGTAGTCCCAGCTACTTGGGAGGCTGAGGCAAGAGAATCGCTTAAACCCAGGAATTTGAGGTTACTGTGAGCTATGACACCATAGCACTCTACCCAGGGTGACAGCTTGAGACTCTGTCTAAAATAAATAAATAAATAAATAAAAATAAAACATTCTCTTATAGATAGAGGAGAGTCTCACGCTATTGTCACATACCATTTTTTCCATGATAGGCAACATTTGGCAACATCTGGGGACTTTTTTTTCATCTTTTTTTTTTTTCTTTTTGCAGTTTTTGACTGGGGCCAGGTTTGAACCCGCCACCTCTGGTATATGGGGCCAGCGCCCTACCTCTTGAGCCACAGGCACCACCCTTTTTTTTTTTTTTTTTTTGAGACAGAGTCTCACTTTGTTGCCCTTGGAAGAGTGCTGTGGCATCACAGCTCACAGCAACCTCCAGCTCTTGGGCTTAGGCAATTCTCTTACCTCAGCCTCCTGAGTAGCTGGGACTACAAGGGCCCGCCACAACACCTGGCTATTTTTTTGTTGTAGTTTGGCCAGGGCCGGGTTTGAACCCGCCATCCTCAGTATATGAGGCTGGCGGCCTACTTACTGAGCCACAGGTGCCACCCTGGGGACATTTTGATGTCACAACTGGAGGAGCTACTACAGTCCTCTAGTGAGTAGAAGCCAGGGATTTTCCTCCACAACCTAGAATACACTGAACAGCCCCCCAAAACAAAGAATTATCTGTCCCCAAAGTTGGTAGTGCCAAGATTGAGAAACCTTGTAAAAAATTAATGAGAAGAGGGGTCTTAATCACAACACCACTTGTTTCTGGATACTTCTTCTGTGACGTTGCTTATAAATAGTAATGGAAGAGTCAGTGCTACTATTTTTCTTTTTTTTTTTTGTAGAGACAGAGTGTCACTTTTATAGAGACAGAGTGGCCCTCGGTAGAGTGCCGTGGCATCACACAGCTCACAGCAACCTCCAACTCCTGGGCTTAAGCGATTCTCCTGCCTCAGCCTCCCGAGTAGCTGGGACTACAGGCGCCCGCCACAACGCCCGGCTATTTTTTGGTTGCAGTTCAGCCGGGGCCGGGTTTGAACCCGCCACCCTCGGTACATGGGGCCGGCGCCCTACCGACTGAGCCACAGGCGCCGCCCATTCTTTATTTTTTTTTTGAGACAGCGTCTCACTCTGTCACCATCGGTAGAGTGCCATGGCATCACAGCTCACCGCAACTTCAAACTCTTGGGTTTAAGCGATTCTCTTGCCTCAGCCTCCCAAGTAGCTTGAACTACAGGTGCCCACCACAGCGCCCTCCTATTTTTTTTGTTGCAGTTGTCATTGTTGTTTAGCAGGCCTGGGCTGGGTTCGTACCCGCCAGCCTGGGTATATATGGCCAGCTCCATAATCACTGTGCTATAAGCACCAAGCCAAGTCAGTGCTACTTTTTTGTAAATGTTTCTTTGGCATCACCAATTTATTTGGCTTCTGGAATCTAATTTTCTCATCTTTTCCCATTGAAAAATTAGGTCCCTGCCACTCAACTGGTTGTTGGTAAGCCCCTAGCAATATCTGGGCATTGATCCACCAGGAGACAGTGAACTGATTCCAAACATATTTTAATACACAGTATGTCTTCTTTGCAGCACTCCAGTCTTTGCAGTCTCTAGATTCTAGAACCAAGAGTTCTGATGCTAGAGTTTCCATTTTCCTATGCCTAGGGATATAACTGTGAACACTTTTTGGTGCCAAGCAAAAATCTATTGGTTGATTTATATTATATCTATAAATATCAATGTATAACTGTTACCTACTTTCTATGTTCAAATAGCTGTTTTAAGCTCAAAACGGTTAAACCTGGAATGTACTACAGTAGACACTGCAATTCACAAGCAACTTCACAAAGTATACAGACCCAACTCCAAACTGTTTTTCTTTTCTCAAGATTCAAGTCTAAACTCTTTTGCACAACACACATTTTACATAGTTGTAACCTTTCTGTTTGGTGTTTGTTACTTAAAGCAATCTTATCTACATGTTCCCTAGGGCCAGCAGAAGCTACATTCCTGTCATTTAAAATCATTTATTGTTGTTTCCTTATGTCACTATACCATAATTTGCTGAGCTATTCCCTTATTTGGCATTTGGATGATTTCCAATTCTTCACTCTTATAAATAGCAGCACATGAACATCTTTGCACAAATTACATTTTGTTCCCTTTTGGGCTATTTCCTTGGGGTATAGTCCCAAAACTGGTATTACCAGGTCAAAGGTTTGAAAAGTTTCATAGCTCTTGTTACTCACTGCTAGAATGTTCTCCAGGCAAACTATGGTATACTTGAGCATTTCAAATGTTTAACCAGATTTCCCATGTATAAAATAAGATTAACCTTCATCTTTTCTTATTCTTCCATAATCTTCATGGCAGAGGGAGTTGCAAAATTTAAAAACTAAACAAAAATAAAGATGTAAAAACAATCTTGCTATAGCTAGAGATGAGCTCTTTTGGGCTAACTTGATTGTAATGTCAGCCAATAAGGATCTGAGACTAAACTAGTTTTTTTGTTTGTTTGTTTTTTGTTTTTTTGGAGACAGAGTCTCACTATATCACCCTTGGTAGAGTGCCTTGGTGTCATAGCTCACAACAACCTCAAAACTCTTGGACTCAAGTGATTCTCTTGCCTCAACCTCCCAAGTAGCTGGGACTATAGGCACCCACCACAACGCCCGGCTATTTTTGTTGTGGTTGTTGTAATTGTTGTTTAGCAGGGTAGACCCGGACCGGGCTCGAACTCACCAGCCTGGGTGCATGTGGCTGGCACCCTAACCACTGAGCTATGGGCTGAGCAG
The DNA here is from genome assembly GCF_027406575.1 of Nycticebus coucang. Taxonomy (NCBI): domain Eukaryota; kingdom Metazoa; phylum Chordata; class Mammalia; order Primates; family Lorisidae; genus Nycticebus; species Nycticebus coucang. The sequence goes on from NC_069797.1 coordinate 58,562,541, forward strand.
AGACTGAACTAGTTTTAGGGAGAACTGAACTTACCTGCAAATAGCAAGTGATCAGAAAGACTCCTTAAGGAAGGTGGGGAAAGAGGTGGAAAATACTAAGAAAGGATGCGCTCTCTTTGCATTGCTACCTTTAGAGGGATGTTGTCAGAAGAGTGAGAAAAACTGTCTCTATGCCTTTGAGATTCAGGTTATCCACCGTCTGCCCATGACTTCTAAGAATTATGAATGTTGGTGGGGCAGGGCAGGGTGGCTCATGCCTGTAATCCTAGCACTCTGGAAAGCCAAGGTGGGAGGGCTGCATGAGGTCATGGAGCTTGAGTTCAGGAGTTTGAGACCAGCCTAAGAAAGAGGGAGACCTCATCTCTACTAAAAATAAAAAAATTAGCCAGGTGTCATGGTGGGCACATGTAGTCCCAGCTACTCAGGAGGCTGAGGCAGAAGATGGGTTGAGGCCTGGAGTTAGAGGCTGTGCTAAGCTGTGATGATGCCACTGTACTCTAACCTGGGCAGCAGAGCAGACTCTGTCTCAAAGAAAAAAATAATAAAAAGAATTGTGAATGTTTCCAGACATTGGTCTCCTTGGTTTAAGAACCAAAGATTAATAAAACAAAAAGCCCACTGAATCTACCTTACCATCTTGTTCCTCCCGAAGAAAATTAGGCACCAAGCTAATGATGACCAACATGTGCTAAGTACTTACCAAATGCCTGGCACTTTTCTCAGGGTTTTCCACTAAAAGTCATTTCATTCCCCCAACAACCAGTGTTAGCCCAATTTTATGGATAAGGAAACAGAGGATCAGAAAGCTAAGAAACTTACTCAAGAGCTAGTAAATATTTGCGCCAGATTCAAACCCAGGCAATCTTCAGCCAAACTGGCAACACTGACCACTGCATCACCTTGCCTGCGGTGCTGCAGCAGGAAAATGGCTGGTACGTGACTAAATGATACACTAGGATCTCCCAGAATAGGTTCTTTTTTTATTTTATTTTTATTTTTTTGTAGAGACAGAGTCTCACTTTATCGCTCTTGGTAGAGTGCCGTGGCATCACACAGCTCACAGCAACCTCCAACTCCTGGGCTTAGGCGATTTTCTTGTCTCAGCCTCCCGAGTAGCTGGGACTACGGGCGCCCGCCACAATTCCCGGCTATTTTTTTGTTGCAGTTCAGCTGGGGCTGAGTTTGAAACTGCCACCCTCAGTATATGGGGCCGGCACCCTGCCCACTGAGCCACAGGCACTGCCCTAGATTCTTTTTTTAAATGCCTGAATGTTTTAAATTATTTCTGTTTCCTGTTTACTCATTTAAATTGAAATACTGTCTCATTCAAATGTGTCATTAAGTTAAAACTATGTATAAAATATCAAATATTATTTTAAAGTTCATAAGAAAGACCAAAAAATATACACCAAAATGTCAACATTGACTGTATTTAGGTGGTAAATTCATGGGTATTTATTTCGTCTACATTTCTATATTTTCTTAATGGTTCTAAAAAAAAAAAGTGTAATGGGGCGGCGCCTGTGGCTCAGTGAGTAGGGCGCCGGCCCCATATGCCGAGGGTGGTGGGTTCAAACCCAGCCCCGGCCAAACTGAAAACCAAAAAAAAATAGCCGGGCGTTGTGGCGGGCGCCTGTAGTCCCAGCTGCTCAGGAGGCTGAGGCAAGAGAATCGCGTAAGCCCAAGAGTTAGAGGTTGCTGTGAGCCGTGTGACGCCACGGCACTCTACCCGAGGGTGGTACAGTGAGACTCTGTCTCTACAAAAAAAAAAAAAAAAAAAGTGTAACCTTTTTTTCCTACTATGTTTTATAAAATTAATTTTTATTATTATTATTTTGAGACAGAGTATCACTGTGTTACCCTGGGTAGAGGGCTATGGTGTCACAGCTCACAGCAACCTCAATCTCTTGGGCTTAAGCGATCTTCCTGCCTCAGCCTCCCAGGTAGCTGGGACTACAGGTACCCACCATAAAGCCTGGCTAGTTTCTCTATTTTTAGTAAACATGAGGGTCTTACTCTTAGTCAGGCTGGTTTGGAACTCCTGAGCTTGGGCAGTCTCCCCACCTCGGCCTCCCAGAGTGCTTAGGATTATAGGCATGAGCCACCACACCCAGTTTCCTTCACCTTATTTTGAAAAAAATTCACATAAAAAGTTGCAATGGGGGCAGTGCCTATGGCTCAGTGAGTAGGGTGCCAGTCTACAGAAGGTGGCGGGTTCAAACCCTATCCCAGCCAAACTGCAACAAAAAAATAGCCAGGCATTATGGCAGCGGCCTGTAGTCCCAGCTACTCGGGAGGCTGAGGCAAGAGAATCACTTGAGCCCAAGAGTTTGAGGTTGCTGTGAGCTATGACATCATGGCACTCTACCCAGGGCAACATAATGAGACTCTGTCTCTAAATAAATAAATAAATAGTTGCAATGGAGCTGGGCACTACTCTGGAGTCTGAGGCAAAAGAATCACTTGAGCTCAAGAGTGTAAGGTTGCTGTGAACTGTGATGCCAGCACACTCTACCAAGGGTGACAAAGTGAGACTCTGTCTCAAAAAAATAAAATAAAATAAAAAATACATTAAAAATTGCAGTGAATTCCTATATACTCTTCGTGTAAATCACCAACTAGAGTATTCACATTTTGCCACATTTGCTCTATCACTCTCTTACTATATATGTCCTTTTTTTTTTTGATCACTTATTTAAGCATAATTTATGGACCTCAGGGCCCCTTTACTTCTAAATACTTAATGTGTCTCCTAAGAGCCAGGACATTCTCTTACATAACCATAGTAAGCTGTATGCCTTTTAGAAAGGAACTTCAGTTTCAAAAAAACCCCTCAGTTTAGGAAAAACAAATAATTAAAAATAAACTATGGCAAACTAAATATTTTCTGTTTCAATACCTTGCACTCCAAGTTCAATGACCTCTCCTTGCTTACTGAAGCTCACCCACCCTGCCCTCACCTCTAGCTGTGTCCCATGACTCCTAGAGTTCTCTGAGTGTCTGCTTCCTGTTGGTGGTTTGACATAAGGCCTATCTATATATTTCCTTCTTTTTTCTGAAAACCAACAAGTTGATTATTCAATTAGTGGAACACTTAGGTGACTATTAGCTTAAAGTTAACATCTTTATTTTATTAATGTAATGGAAATTTTAAAACCCTAAAGATTTTGAATTATTTGTTGATAAAATCTCTCATGATCACCCCTTAGGTAAGCAGGGTCCATCTTCTAATTTAATAATTTTTGAATTGGAATCATTCTTTCATTTAACAAGTATTTATCAAGTATCTACTATATTCCAGGCATTGTTGAGATTGAAATAGCTAGCACTTTTGAACAATTAATACATCCCTGTACATTACCTGGAAGATCTGAGTTAATTCATACAACTATTATTACTCTTTCCATTTTCCAGATGCGTAAACTGAGAAGTTAAGTAATTTATTCAAGGTCCAGCAAGCAGCCAGAATTCAGACCCAGGCATTCTGCTTCCATCTGGAACCTGTGCTAATAGGCACCAGGTAACACTGCCAGGGGCACCTTAGGGGAGGCTCCTTTGTGGAGTGAGCAACAAGGGGCTGCTGAGATACTGATGATTCTTGACTCAGCTGAGGTTGGTTGTTCCTGAAGGAAGAACAAACCCAGAAGGCCCATCACTGCCCTCAAGCCCGGGACCTAGCCTCAGCCTGACACATGAAGAGGCCTCAACACAGCTCTGTTGAAAAATAAATGAACCATATACAACTGTTTGCCTCTGCCTTGGAAAATCAGCTGACAAATTATAGATCCAAGTAGCTTAGAGTTCCACAGATGACTCAATAAAAAGATATTCTTAGGCACTCATTCTCAACTCAAAATTAGAAAACTGTTGAAAACTCAGAGGACAGGGCAGGCTTAAGGAGAAACACTGGTCTCTTCTCGGCAAAGATCTACTCAGTAGGCAGGGAACAAATTCTCTAAGTAGCTCATTACTAGGAATTCATGACTAAAACTTGTTGTTGTTTTTCAAGATATAGACTGTGTCTCAAGTGTTCCAGGAGAGGAAAGATAATGTGAACCAAATCCTGCTTCAACACCATGGACTTTCAGAGCAGGGTTTTTTCTTTTTGTTGGGTGGGTGGTCACATACCCTGCTGGTGGCTTAACCACAATGACCCCATTCACAGGGCTCAACATTCCAGTTCCCTGTCTCCCTTACAATGCTTCGAACATCAAAAAAGCAGAGAAAACATGCACAGAACACCATAGTGATAAGAGAACTCATCATTATACAGTTATATTTGCCACAATGCCCAGCTATTTTTTATTGCAGTTGTCATTGTTGTTCAGCTGGCCTGGGCCGGGTTTGAACTCACCACCTTCAGTGTATGTGGCTGGAGCCTAAACCACTGTGCTACGGGCGCCAAGCCAATCAATAAGACTTTTATAATTCATCTCTTGGAACACAGCGTCCCTCACCAAAGTACTGCATCCTTCAAGTCTTCCTTAGCCAAAGCCCATAGTCTTATCAGTAGGATATGCAGTATTGACAAAGTCTGTAATGATTATTAAAAATGTATATAAGGGCAGCGCCTGTGGCTCAAAGGAGTAGGGCACCGACCCCATATGCTGGAGGCGGCGGGTTCAAGCCCAGCCCTGGCCAAAAACTGCAAAAAAAAATGTATGTGAGCAGTTCAGCGCCCATAGCTCAGTGAGTAGGGTGCCAGCCACATACACCAAGGCCGGTGGGTTCGAGCCCGGCCCAGGCCTGCTAACCTGCTAACGACGACAACTGCAACCAAAAAAAATTAATTAATTAATTAAATAAAATTAAAAAATAAAACAATTTTAAAATAAAAATGTATGTGAGGGCCAGGCACAATGGCTTAGGCAGGTAATCCTAGCACTCTGGGAGGCTGAGGTGGGTGGATTGCTTGAGCTCATGGGTTCAAGACCAGCCTGAGCCAGAGCGAGACCCTGTCTCTACTAAAAATACAAAAAACTGAGACAGGAAGATCGCTTAAGCCCAAGAGTTTGGAGGTTGCTGTGAGCTATGATGTCGCCATGGCACCCTACCCAGGGTGACAGCTTGAGACTCTGTCTCAGGAAAAAAAAAAATGTATGTGAGACCTGTCACAGTGGCTCATGCCTATAATCCTAGCACTCTGGGAGGATGAGGCAAGAAGATCACTTGAGCTCAAGAGTTTAAGACCAGAATGAGCAAGAGTGAGACCCCTATTTCTACTAAAAAGTAGAAAAATTAGCCAGCTGTCATGGCAATAGTCCCAGCTACTTGGGAGGCTGAAGCAGGAGAAACACTTGAACCCAGGAGTTTGAGATTGCTGTGAGCTAGTCTGATGTCACTGTAATCTACCTGGGCAACAAAGTATGACTTGTCTCAAAAAAAAAAGTACGTTTGCCTTATTATATCTCATTATGATTAACAGCAAGCTGTGAGTTCTGGAAGTTTCATCTCTCCTTTGTTTTTTTCTTTTTTGAGACAGGGTCTTGCTCTGTCCTCCAGGCCAGAGTGCAGTGATATAATCATAACTCACTGGAACCTCAAACTCCTGGACTCAAGTGATCCTCCTACCTCAGCCTCCCAAAGCACTGGGGTGTGAGCCACTGTGCCCAGCTTCATCTCTCCTTTTCAAGACATCTGGGTAAGTCATCGTCTTGGGAAATTTGGGGGCTAATAAACTATAAGACAGTTCACACTTTTTACCTGTTTACTGTCTGTGCCCATCAGTTTTGATTAGTCCTTCTTGTTCTTGGCACAATTTCTACTGTTTTCTAGAACTATTTGGATCAGAGTGATTTCTTATAGTCACATGTTGCTGATTACATGGGAAAAGATTATAAACCTGATGATATTTAATAGAAAAATATATATGTTTATCTTTCCTTCAGTGATTAAAATGAATCTGTCCTGGTATAGTGACCCTTTTAATAAATCACGTATCAACATTTTTGTTTCTAGGTCTTTCATACACTCAACTTCTTTTAATCGTAATTATTGTTTCCTTCTTGATGGCCAATTGTCACAGTTTGGTCTGAAACTTCCTTATCCTTCTACCATTACCTGGAATCCCTGTCTTCTGGCCCATTCTGAATTCTCCTTGCTACAAGATACAGAATCAGCCACCCGCTAAGAGGGCTCATTTCCTTTTGATGAATATTTGAGAGTGGGAGGTTGGCAGAAGGAATGCTGTTAATGGATTGCATTTAGAGTCTAGCCAGGAAAATACATTTCTCTTTAAAGTCATGAATTCACAATAATGTTTCCAATTGAATTGTACGTTTTAATTGTTCCCCAATATAAAATCTTTTTTATTTACTTTGATTGCAATATTCCTGTGTAGAGATTTAATTCTTACCTTTGCTATGATTTTACTGTCTTCTTTTTGTTTATTTATTTATTTCAGATTAATACGAGGGTACATAATATGAGATGATCTGTCCTAATATGAGATGATTAGGTTACATTGTCTGTGTTCGTTAGGTTTTTTGGTTTCTGGGTTTTTTTCTGAGATAGAGCCTAATTCAGTTGCCCTGAGGGCAGGGTGCCAAGGCACACATACATTTTTTATTTTTTGAGTTCACAGCAACCTCAAACTCTTGTGCTCAAGCGATCCACTTGCCTCAGCCTCACAAGTAGCTGGGACTATAGGTGCCTGCCACAAAGCCGAACTAGTTTTTCTATTTGTAGAGATGACTTTTTGCTTTGTTCAGACTGGTCTCAAACTCCTGAGCTCAGGTGATCCACCCACCTCAGCCTCCCAGAGTGCTAGGATTACAGGTGTGATCACCCGATGTTTGTGTTCCTTAGGTAGAGTCCAAGTTATAGTTGTTCCCCTCACCCAGTAGGTGTGCCATATACCCTTACATTGTGCCTGTTAGGTGAGAGCATACCAGTTGCCTTCTCTTTTTTGGTACTCAGCTGCCTTGCCAACCACCATTATGTCATCCCTTTGTTGATAATGTCTGTTGGTCTATTCTCCTGTTCTAGTTGTCCAGCCTGTCCTCTTCCTATAACAGGAGGAAACATAATCCCTGATACGCACACAAACACATACACACAAATATACACACACATACACACACAGAAGCCAGCATGATTTTCATGGGCATTGTTTGAGGAACCTCTTATGAGCCAGAAAGCCATCTAAGAGAGTGCCTGCTTTGGGAGCAAAATCATAACTGAGAGGTTTTTATTTTTATGTATGTATGTTTTAAGACAGAGTCTCACTTTCTTGGCCCCAGTAGAGTGCTGTGACATCATAGCTCATAGCAACTTCAAACGCCTGAGTTCAAAAGATCCTCTGGCCTCAGCCTCCCAAGCAGCTGGGACTACAGGTGCCTGCCACAATGCCTAGCTATTTTGTTTGTTTAAAACAGAGTCTCACTATGTTGCCCTCGGTAGAGTGCTGTTGCATCACAGCTCACAGCAACCTCAAACTTTTGGGCTTAAGCGATTCTCTTGCCTCAGCCTCCCTTGTAGCTGAGACTACAGGTGCCCTGCCACAACACCCAGCTATTTTTTTGTTGTTGTAGTTGTCATTGTTGTTTAGCAGGCCCTGGCTGGGTTCAAACTCACCAGCCTGGGTGGCGCCTGTGGCTCAGTGAGTAGGGCGCCGGCCCCATATGCCGAGGGTGGCGGGTTCAAACCCAGCCCCGGCCAAACTGCAACAAAAAAATAGTTGGGCGTTGTGGCGGGCGCCTGTATTCCCAGCTACTTGGGAGGCTGAGGCAGGAGAATCGTCTAAACCCAGGAGTTGGAGGTTGCTGTGAGCCGTGTGACACCACGGCACTCTACCGAGGGCAATAAAGTGAAACTCTGTCTCTACAAAAAAAAAAAAACCACCAGCCCCAGTGCATGTGGCCAGCGCCCTAACCACTGAGAAACGGGTGCCAAGCCGCCCAGCATTTTTTTTTTTTTGAAAGTTTGATAGATACTACATTTTTATTTCTGTCTCCTTTTCCATAATTCCCTTAGCGATTTTTAGGAAAAGAGTGCTCTGGCAATAATTTAGGTTATAAATTAGTGGAAATTATAGAGATTTCATAAGCAAATAAATTTGGGCTCTGCCATTTATTTATACTATAATCTCATATAACACATCAACAACATCTCATAAACATTTTGGAAGGAAGATAGTATGTATTTGTGTGTTCATTTATGTGCAAGAAGTGTCTATTGAGGACCTGTTAGATATCAGGCTGGGATGGGGCTCTGAGGATGCGCCCGACTATTTTTTTAGAGGCAGGGTCTCATTCGTGCTCAGGCTGGTCTTGAACTCTTGAGCTCAAGTGATCCGTCCCCCTCAGCCTTCCAGAGTGCTAGGATTACAGGTGTGAGCCACTGCACCTGGCCCTGCATAACTGAGAGATTTTTTGACAACTTTCATCTTTTATTCTTCTTCTGGTTTTGCTGAATTGATATTTGAGAAATTGAGGGTCTTTCTTGCTCTGGCAGAGTATTTTAATTTAATCTTTAAAAATTATAGTTTAATCTTTAATATTTAAAAATTATAGTTCTTGTTTTTTTCTAATTAGAAAAGTATCACACAAAAGAATTACAAAGACCATTTCCCTTGGAAATATTGGACACTACTGAAAAGTATAAAGATGAAAAGAAAAATCACTCCAATCTCATACAGTCAGGAATACCTGCTGCTAACATTTAGAAATAAGTATTGAGTGTTTCAAAATGAAATCCATGTGAACGTCAGGCAAATATTTCATCAGATACAACAGAGATTTCTCTAAAGGTTAAAAAATGTGAGAAACATTAGGAGTTGGTTGGACCACTATGCTCTGTTATTTTGTTCCATGCTTTCATTCCCAACTTACGGAGTTTTAATGGAAACTCATCAGCCCAGGCAACATAGTGAGACCTCGTCTCTTCAAAACATTTAGATATTAGCCAGTTAGACAGCAGAGGTGCCTTTTGATTTTTATGTGACAGTTGACTAAATTTAACTACCCAGAAACAAATGTTTCTCATTAAGAAACATTAGTTTAAAATGTTTCTTAAAGCACAGTTACAAACAACAACAACAACAACAAAAAATAGGGAATGTATGAGACCTTTGGACCCCCAGTTTATCTTGCCCTTTTGATTTTAAGACTTTTTTTTTTTTTTTTTGCAATTTTTGGTCAGGGCTGGGCTTGAACCCACCACCTCCGGCATATGGGGCCAGCACCCTACTCCTTTGAGCTACAGGCGCCGCCCCGATTTTAAGACTTTTTTAATCCTTTACCATGTAACTTTATTTTAATTTTTAAAAAAACTATTATTATTTTATTAGAGACAGGGTCTCACTCTGTTTCCCAGGCTGGAGAGATCATAGCTCCCCACAGCCTTGAACTTCTAGGCTCAAATGACCTTCCTGCCACAGCCTCCTTAGTAGCTGGGACTATATGTGTACGTCACTACTTCTGGCTAATTTTTAAAAACTTTTTCTAGAGACAGAGTCTTGCTATGGTGCTCAAGCCGGTCTGGAATTACTGGCCTCAAGCATATCATCCTGCTTCAACCTCCCGAAGTGTTGGGATTACAGGTGTGAGCCACGTCACTTAGCCCCATGAAGAGATCCATAAGAATAAATCATACTTTCGTTTATCACTGGAGGACACCTAGATTCTTTTTTTTGAGACACCCTTACTGTGTTGCTCACAGCAATCTCAAACTCTTGGGCTTAAGCGATTCTCTTGCCTCAGCCTCCCAAGTAGCTAGGACTATAGGCACCTGCCACAACACCTGGCTATTTTTTTGGTTGCAGTTATTGTTGTTTAGCAGGCCCAGGCCGTGTTCGAACCCACCAGCCTCGGTATATGTGGCCAGCGCCCTACCCACTAAGCTTTATAAGGATCTAGATGCTAGATATCCAGCTTGGCATCCGTAGCACAGTGGTTACAGCACCAGCCACATACACCGAGTGTGGCAGGTTCAAACTTGGCCTGGGCCAGTTGAACAATGACAACTGCAACAAAAAAATAGGCGGGCGTTGTGGCAGATGCCTGTAGTCCCAGCTACTTGGGAGGCTGAGGCAAGAGAATTGCTTGAGCCCAAGAGTTTGAGGTTGCTGTGAGCTGTGACGCCAGGCACTCTACCGAGGGTGACATAGTAAAACTCAGTCTCAAAAAAAAAAAAAAATAGCTGGACATTGTGGCAGGCACCTGTAGTCTCAGCTGCTTGAGGGTGAGGCAAGAGGATCTCTTGAGCCCAAGAGTTTGAGGTTGCTGTGAGCTACGATGCCACAGCACTCTACCTGGGGCAATAAAGTGAGACTCTGTCTTTTTTGTTGTTATTGAGACAATTGGTAGAGTGCTGTGGCGTCACAGCTCACAGCAACCTCAAACTCTTGGGCTTAAGCGATTCTCTTGCCTCAGTCTCCCAAGTAGCTGGGACTACAGGTGCCCACCACAACACTGGCTATTTTTTGTTGCAGTTGTCATTGTTGTTTATCTAGTCCAGGCCAGGTTTAAACCCACCACCCTCTGTATGTGGCTGACGCCGTAACCACTGTACTATGGGCACCGAGCCATGAGACTTTGTCTTAAAACATACATACGTACATGCATACATACATACATACATACATAAAAATAAAAATCTCTCAGTTATGATTTTGCTTCCAAAGTAGGCACTCTCTTAGATGAAGTAATATATAGCAGATGTGTGTTGAGAGCTTCCCTGTGCCAGTCACTGTGCTAGATATTGGGGATTTAAAGTCAAGACCTTGCCCTTCAGAAACTCCTAGACTAGGCCAGTGCTGTGGCTCACGCCTGTACTCCTAGCACTCTAGGAGGCCAAGGCAGGTGGATTGCCTGAGCTCGGGAGTTCAAGACTGGCCTGAGCTAGAGCAAAACTCTGTCTCTTAAAATAGACAGCTACTCTGGAGGATCCTTTGAGCCAAGGAATTTGAGTTTGAGGCTGCAATGAGCTGTGATGGTGCCACTACATTCCAAGGTAGCAGGGTAGGTGACTGTCTCTTAAAAAGAGAGAGAGAGGACAAATGATTTCCAGAAGTCCGGAACTTGTCCCTGGATTCCCCACTTGCACTTTGGGAAACACCTGTATACTCTACCACCCTTGACCAAGGTCTTCAGAATCCATGAGGAACAGGATAATTAGAAGCCTGCCTGGCCAGATGTGGTGGCTCACGCCTGCAATCCTAGCACTTTGGGAGACTGAGGCAGGTGGATCACCGAGCTTAGGAGTTCAAGACCAGACTAGGCAAGAGCAAGACCCCATCTCTTCTCAAAAATGGAAGAACTATGGCTCGGCGCCTGTGGCTCAAGCGGCTAAGGCACCAGCCACATACACCAGAGCTGGCAGGTTCGAATCCAACCCAGACCTGCCAAACAACAATGACAACAGCAACAAAAAAATAGCTGGGCATGTGGCAGGCGCCCGTGGTCCCAGCTACTTGGGAGGCTGAAGCAAGAGAATCGCTTAAGCCCAGGAGTTTGAGGTTGCTGTGAGCTGTGATGCCACGGCACTCTACCCAGGGTGACAGCTTGAGGCTCTGTCTCAAAAAAAAAAAAACAAAAGGGAAAAACTAGCTGGGTGTTGTGGCAGGCGCTTGTAATACAAGCTACTTGGGAGGCTGAGGCAAGATGATCCTTTGAGCCCAAGAGTTTGAGCTTGCTATGAGCTATGACATCATACCACTCAACCCCACCCAGGGTGACTGAGTGAGATTCCATCTCAAAAAAAAAAAAGAAGAAGGGTGGTGCCTGTGGCTCAGTGAGTAGGGCGCCGGCCCCATATGCCGAGGGTGGCGGGTTCAAACCCAGCCCCGGTCAAACTGCAACCAAAAAATAGCCGGGCGTTGTGGCGGGCGCCTGTAGTCCCAGCTACTCGGGAGGCTGAGGCAAGAGAATCGCATAAGCCCAAGAGTTAGAGGTTGCTGTGAGCCGTGTGACGCCACGGCACTCTACCCGAGGGCGGTACAGTGAGACTCTGTCTCTACAAAAAAAAAAAAAGAAGAGGGTGGCGCCTGTGGCTCAGTCGGTAAGGCGCCAGCCCCATATACCAAGGGTGGGAGGTTCAAACCCAACCCCAGCTGAACTGCAACCAAAAAAAAAAAAAAAAAATAGCCGGGCGTTGTGGCGGGCGCCTGTAGTCCCAGCTACTCGGGAGGCTGAGGCAAGAGAATTGCTTAAGCCCAGGAGTTGGAGGTTGCTGTGAGCTGTGTGATGCCATGGCACTCTACTGAGGGCCATAAAGTGAGACTCTGTCTCTACAAAAAAAAGAAAAAAAAAAAAAAAGAAGAAGAAGAAAGGGGCAAGCAAACAGAGAAAGTAGGAGGGAGGGGGTGAGGGAAAGGAAAAGAAAAAAAAAAAGAAAAGAAAATAGTGACTAATTCTCACATAAATTGGATTTAATTATGACCAAAGCACATTACTTGAACATTATTATTATTTTTTTTTTTTTGTAGAGACAGAGTCTCACTGTACCGCCCTCGGGTAGAGTGCCGTGGCCTCACACAGCTCACAGCAACCTCTAACTCTTGGGCTTACGCGATTCTCTTGACTCAGCCTCCCGAGCAGCTGGGACTACAGGCGCCCGCCACAACGCCCGGCTATTTTTTGGTTGCAGTTTGGCCGGGGCTGGGTTTGAACCCACCACCCTTGGCATATGGGGCCGGCGCCCTACTCACTGAGCCACAGGTGCCGCCCTGGAATTAATTTTTAATTCAATATGTTGTTTTGGATATTGAATCCTCATTTATAAGTGAAATATGTTTATAATTTCCCTTTAAATAATACATTTTTTCCAATTTTAATATCAGGTGTATACAGATGAAGTAGAATGATTTTGAAGTATTTCTTCTTTTTCTATTGTCTATAAGATTTGGCATGATCTGTTTTTTGAAATTATCTTTATTTTTACTTATAAATATTAGTTGTCTATTTTTTGACACTTTGGAAAAACACATAAGAAGAAGAAGTTAACTGATGACTGAACCTCAGAGTCAAAGCATTCTACGATAGACATACTCTTATCTGACAATGTAAACATTACTTTATTATTATTATTATTGTTCAATATTTTGTTGCAGAAATCATCTGATTTCTTTTCTTAATGTATTTATCTTCGTTCATTCTTTATGAGGTTTTTGTTTCTAGTCCTTATCTTAAATATTGTTATTGTTATTACATTTTAAGCCTTTTTAATTTTGTGAAGGCAAAAAGTGGAAACCAAATAAACACATGTATATGTATACAGAAAATTAAAAAAAAAAGAAGAAGTCTGCTGAAGCCCCTTTCAGGGCGGCTCAATCACCAGGTCTCTTTCTCTCCATCCCCACCTCTACCCCTACCCCTACCCCTAACCCCAGGCCTTGGCAACCATAGGCTTACAGCACCCTCTGCTGTTATATTGCAAAAATTTGATGGTGCTGACATTTGGAGACAGACTGCTAAAGGATTCTGGTTTGGGGCAAGAAACAAATTACTAGAGCAAAAGAAATTGAAAATCACTTTCATGCCACTAAAAAATAAATAAATGGATAGATAAGTAAATACCCAGGCATGGTAGCATGTGCTTATAATCCCAGCTATTCAGGAGGCTGAGGCACCCAGGAGTTCAAGTCAGCCTCGGCAAGATAGTGAGACCTCATCTCTAAAAAGAAAGTAATTGATTAATTAATTTAAAAAATAGTTTTCATGCAAAACTTCAGGATGAGTTAATTTTGCTGGTAACAGACAGCAATGATAAAATCCAAAGAAAACCTTGGCAACTGAACGTTTCCACCAAGGCAAATTTTGAGCCTTTCCAAGATGAGTGGAAATCCCCAACTCAAACCAAGTTTCCAAAAATAGGAGGAACACACTTTTTCAAATGCTATTTGTGAAGCTCATGTAATATTGTCCCTATAGAGATCAAGCCCAGAGTAACAGAAAGGGGAAGACAAACAAGCTTAGAATGAATTGTAGAGAATTAGGGGCATATTCTTTCAGATCTGGCTTTTCAGTTCCGGCATTTTAATACATGTGTCTAGCCTAGTAGAGGTAAAACCAGAGGCTATGTGGCAACTCTATAATGGAAGTGTTGGGCAGTTAGCTAGACGTGGGCAGGATGTATTAGGCTCACCCAGGTATTATGAGAATGAGGGTGATTCTGCAGTTGAACAATTCTGGGAAAGAGGTTTATCGATGCCCTAGGGAGTTTCCAATATGAACAGACAGATATGGTCAGCTGGACCTGGGCTGTTTTAGGAATAGAATTTTTTTTTTTTTGACAGATTCTCTCAAGCTGTCACCCTGGGTAGAGAGTGCCATGGCGACATTATAGCTCACAGCAACCTCCAACTCTTGGGCTCAAGCTGTCTTCATGCCTTAGTGTTTTTGTGAATTTTTAGTAGAGACAGAGTCTGGCTCTGGCTCAGGCTGGTCTCAAACCCATGAGCTCCAGCAATCCACCCCCACCTTGGCCTCCCAAAGTGCTAGAATTTCAGGCGTGAGCCAACATACCTGGCCTAAGAATAGGATTATCAAGACCCTGAAAGGTCCAAATAGAAAATGAGTAAAAGATTAAAGGAACTTTCCAAAAAGCAGTTGGTACTTCCTCAAAATTGTGCATAAAATCTAAAAACTATGTTTTCCACAGGACCTTCAGTCACTAGGATGGGGCCCGACCTGCTGTCATTAATAAACTCTTTGTTGCTAAACTCCTACTTGTTTCATTGAATTATTTTGGCTACTACCTCAGACCACCATGCTTCTCCAACAGTTTGGCGAGCCAGTCAGGAAGAGATATGTTTCACCACCTTTAATTGGCCAGGAAACTGAGAACCTTCAGCGTTCTTGCAAGTTTGGGCCTATTAGCCTGTACCTGATCTGAAACTCTTCTTCAAAATAAAACAAAAACTGCCCAACGACTAATGTGAGAATGAGTAGGATCAGTTCCTTTTTGTTTGTTTTTTGTAGAGACAGAGTCTCACTTTATCGCCCACCGTAGAGTGCTGTGGCGTCACACAGCTCACAGCAACCTCCAACTCCTGGGCTTAGGGGATTCTCTTGTCTCAGCCTCCTGAGTAGCTGGGACTACAGGCGCCCGCCACAACGCCCAGCTACATATACATATATATATATATTTTTTTTTTTTTGGGAAACAAAGTAGTCTCAAGCTGTCACCCTGGGGAGAGTGCCATGGTGTCACAGCTCACAGCAACCTCAAACTCTTCGGCTTAAGCAATTCTCTTGCCTCAGCCTCTCAAGTTGCTGGGACTACAGGCGCCCACCACACAATGCCTGGCTATTTTTTTGTTGTAGTTGTTATTGTTGTTTGGCAGGCCTGGGTTGGATTTGAACTCACCAGTCCCAGTATATATGGCTGGCGCTCTAGCCACTGAGCTACAGGTGCCAAACCTGGACCAGTTCTTATTGGTATATTCATTTTGTTTTTCTTTACTGTACCTCTATTGGAGGGAAACCCAGCGAAGAATACCTGGGAGCCATCTATTTTGTGGCCAGCCAAGACAGAGAGAACGGGTTTGAGATGGATCTGCCCACTTTGCCCTGTACACCTGGGCTTGACTTCTTCCCCCATGTTTTACTTAATCCATGGAGGGAAGGGCAGTGGCATGCTTTGGCTTACTGGGGAAAAGGTGAACCCTATGCCTTTTGTACCAGAAATAGGCATTGATCATCATTCTGGGCAGCCATCTGCCAAGCGACAGGAACATTGTTCATACACCTAACTCCATCCCCAGGAAGTTCCTTACTCCTCACTGTCCCTGGGCCACCGCAGGCTAAAACCAAAAGGTGCCAAGGTTCTACCCGGGTTTGAGGCTACTGTTGGAGAATTTAAACCAGGACTCATCCACACACCCTTCTCTCTCATTGAATTAAAACAAATTATAAATGATTTGCGCCTCTATATGGATGACCCGGACTGATACATTGAGGCCTTCTGACACCTTTGCCTGGCATATAATCTTACCTGGAAGGACCTCCAAATTATACATGGACAGACTTTGACATGGAAAAGGAGCAAGTCCTGGGAGAGGCTTGAAAATTTATAGACCTTCATTTGTTCAGTGATAAGTCTCCTATAGGAGATGATTGGGGAATTGATGTAGTCACCAAAATAATTGAATGAAACAAGTAGGAGTTTAGCAAAAAAGAGAGAGGCTTTTTTGTTTGTTTGTTTTTGTTTTTAAGACCAGAGTCTCACTCTGTCGCCCTTGGTAGAGTGCCGTAGCATCACAGCTCACAGCAACCTCAAACTCTTGGGCTTAAGCGATTCTCTTGCTTCAGCCTCCTAAGTAGCTGGGACTACAGGCACCTGCCACAAGACTGGGCTATTTTTCTGTTGCAGTTTTCATTGTTGCTTAGCTGATCCAGGCTGGGTTCGAACCCACCAGCCTCGGTGTATGTGGCTGGTGTGGTAACCACTGTGCTACGGGCGCCGAGCCGAAAGAGAGAGTTTATTAATGACATGCACAGCAGGCTGGGCCATGTCCTACTGACTGCAGGCCCTGTGGAAAACAGTTTTTAGATCTTATGCACAATTTTGAGGAAGTGTCAACTGCTCCTGGCAAAGTTCACCTATTTCAGCTGCACATAGTGGCTCACGCCTGTAATCCTAGTATACTCTGGGAGGCCGAGGCAGGAGGATTACCCTGGACGTCAGGAGTTTAAAACCAACCTGAGCAACAATTAGACCCCATCTCTACCAACAATAGAAAAATTAACCGGGCGTTATAGTGGGCACCTATAGTCCCAGCTACTTGGGAGGCTAAGGCAGAAGTATCACTTGAACCCAGGAATTTGAGGTTGCTGTGAACTAGGCTAATGCCATGGCACTCTAGCCTGGGCAACAGAGTGAAACTCAGTCTCAAAAAAAAAAGTTCCCTTATTTTTCACTCTTTGAACTCATTTTCTGATTGGTTCACCCAAGACCTTGATCACCCTATTCCTAAAATAGCCCAAGCCGAACTGACCATATCTGTCTGTCCATACTGGAAAGTCCCCAGGGCATTGATCAACATCTTTTCCAGAATAGCCCATCTGCAGAGTCTTAATCACCTCCATTCCCATAACAGCCTGGGTGAGCCTGATCATGCCTGACCTGCTCATGTCTAGCTAACTGCCTAACACAGTCAGAGGTTTTCACTTCTATTTATAGCTTGTTTATTTAGCTATTTTTCCTTGCCAACAGCACCAGGCAGGCTCAATATCCTTAAATGCCCTGGGTCCTAAAATTATTTACCTAAACCTGAGAGATGTTAGTTTATAAAATATAAAAGATATTGTCCGTGTATAATTTGTGTGTTCTTTTTTTTGGAGATAGAGTTTCACTACGTCACCCTCGGTAGAGTGCCATAGCGTCCCAGCTCACAACAACCTCAAACTCTTGGGCTTAAGGGATTCTCTTGCCTCAGCCTCCCAAGTAGCTGGGACTACAGGAGCCTGCCACAATGCCCAGCTATTTTTGGTTGCAGTTGTCATTGTTAGTTAGCTGGCCCAGGGCCAGGTTCGAAACCACCACCCTTGGTGTATGTGGCTGGCGCATAACCACTGGGCTGGCGCATAACCACACAAACTGGGTTGGCACCTGTAGCACAGTGGTTACGGTAACCACTGTGCTACAGGTGCCAACCCAGTTTGTGTGTTCTTTTAGAAGATTATACACTGGTAGCCACACAAAGAGTCTACATAGTGCAGTGGTTAAGGGAATGGACTCAGAAACCAGATTGTCAGTTCAGAGGTGAGCCCTGCCATTTACAAGCTGGGTGCCATTTACAAGCTGAGGCAAGCTCTTTCTCTCTATGCTTCAGTATCCTTATCTATAAAGTGGCAACAGGACCTATCTCATGAGGCTGTTGGTTATGAGGATTAAATGAGTTAATTTTTACAAAGTACCTGAACAATACCTGAGAAAACTATGTAAGTGTTGGTTTAAGACCAATCAATTCTTAAATGATATCAAACAATATAACAAAATAAAAATTATACAGTGACACTGAAGTCTGTTTTTCACTATCAGGAATACCAGCTGATAGAGAGTTTTTTAAAATTTTGGATTAATATGAAGGTACATATGGTTAGGTTACATTGTTTGCATTTGTAAAGTAAAGTTCAAGTTATAGTTTTATCCTTTACTCAGGAAGTGGGCCATATACCCATACATTGTATCCATTATGTGGGAACTTTTTTTTCTTTTTAGACAGAGTCTTACTATGTTGCCCTCAGTAGAGTACTATGGCGTCACAGCTCACAGCAACCTCAAACTCTTGGGCTCAAGCGATTCTCTTGCCTCAGCCTCCCAAGTAGCTGGGACTACAGGCACCTGCAACAACACCGGCTATTTTTGTTGTTGCTGTTATTGCAGTTGTCATTGTTGTTTTAGCTGGCCTGAGCCAGGTTTGAACCTGCCAGCCTCGGTCATGTGGCCAGCACCCTACCCACTGAGCTATGGGCACTGCCCAAACATTATTATTAATTACATATGGTTACCATGTTGCACTATACGTCTCTTAAACTTATTTCTACTAACTGAAATTGTGTAATCTTTGACCAACAACTTCCCAGCTTCTCTCTCTGCCAACACTTGGCTTTGATGTTTAAGACAAACAGTGATATTTACCAACAGGTCAGAGATTACTTCTGCAGGGTGTTTATGAAAGGTCTCAGTAAAAGAGAGAGAAGGTTGTCTCTCCCTGTGCGAGCTCCTTCTGCTCCAGACACAGCCCTGGGCCTGCTCTTGGTTCCTTTGAGTTTGGAGCCTGGCACTCTGTCCTCAGTAGTCTGTAGAGAAGGTACAGAGTTTTTAGGAGAAAGAAGGAAACTCCATTACTCTTTCCCACACAGCCCTAGTTGCCCTCTGCTGAGGACGCCTTAGTCATAGCTTGGATCATGTTCAGGAAAAGAATGGGAAACACAGATGCTTTCTGCAAAGGAGTTTTTCATTAGGGTATGTTGAGCTGTTTTCCCATCAGTACCAGGCAGGACTTTAGAGTTTATTTAAGTTCTCATTAAGAGAAAGACCTGGTTGCTGGGTATGGTGGCTCACGCCTATAATCCTACCAGTCTAGGAGGCTGAGACCGGTGGATTGCTTAAGCTCATGAGTTCTAGAATAGCCTGAGCAAAAAGTGAGACCCTGTCTCTACTAAAAATAGAAAAACTGAGGCAAGAGGATCGCTTGAGCCCAGGAGTTGAAGGTTGCTGTGAGCTATGAAGCCACGGCACTCTACCCAGGGGACACCTTGAGACTCTGTCTCAAAAAAAAAAGAGAGAGAGAGAGAGAAAGACCTGGCATTCTTGCACAACCTGGCCCACTCATTTGTTTCCAGTTAGGACTCAAAGGTGGGATAGGACACAGGACATTTGGGCACACAGCTTCCCTGAAATGTCTGGCTACTGCTTGGGGTCTGCCTTTCACCTGATATCTTTCATCTTTTATACTGACATCTGCTCCAGTACCCACATGTGCACATACAAGGTCTGACAATTAAATTCGTGAACTTGGCCAGGAGCGGAGGTTCACTTCTATAATCCCAGCACTCTGGGAGGTCAAGGCAGGCGGATCACCTTAGCTTACGAGTTTGAGACAAGCTTGAGGTAGAGTGAGATCCCGTCTCTAACAATAACTGGGGTGGCGCCTACAGCTCAAGCAGCTAAGGCACCAGCCATATACACCAGAGCTGGCAGGTTCAAATCTGGCCCAGGCCTGCCAAACAATGACAACTACAACCAAAAAATATCCAGGTGTTGTGGCAGGCGCCTGTAATCCCAGCTACGTGGGAGGCTGAGGCAAGAGAATCGCTTAAGCCCAGGATTTTGAGGTTGCTGTGAGCTGTGATGCCACAGCACTCTACCCAGGGCTATAGCTTGAGGCTCTGTCTGAAAAAAATAATAATAAAAACAAATAAATAAAAATAGTCGGGCATTGTGGCAGGCACCTGTAGTCCCCGCTACTCGGGAAGCTTAAGGAAGAAGGATCACTTGAGCCCAAGAGTTTGAGGTTGTTGTGAGCTGTGATGACACAGCACTCCCAAGGGTGACAAAGTGAGACTCTATCTCAAAAAATAAACAGGTGGCGCCTGTGGCTCAGTTAGTAGGGCACCAACCCCATATACCGAGAGTGGTAGGTTCAAACCCAACCCCAAGCCAAACTGTAACAACGACAACAACAAAAAAAAATAGCCGGTCATTGTGGCAGGCACCTATAGTCCCAGCTACTCAGGAGGCTGAGGCAAGAGAATCGCCTAAGCCCAAGAGCTGGAGGTTCCTGTGAGCTTTGGCACCACGGCACTCTACCGAGAACAACAAAGTGAGACTCTGTCTCTAAAAAATAAATAAATAAATAAATTCGTGGACTCATCCTAGAAAAAGTGCTACATACTTCATTGTACAATATCACTATGAAGGTGACCTTCTAGGATGACTTCAAGAACTCAATTGTCCAACCTTGTATATAGTTGCCAGGAGACCTGTGTGACCTTAGTTGGAGCCACAGCAGCTATGTCTTCAGCAATATATGGGGATTTAAGTAACAAAACTTTCTTAGAACCCAAGAAGGAGCCCCTCCTCCCCCACGTGTCAATATTTCTCTGTGGAAAGAGTAAGTTATGGGCGGCGCCTGTGGCTCAGCGAGTAGGGCGCCGGCCCCATATGCCGAGGGTGGCGGGTGCAAACCCAGCCCCGGCCAAACTGCAACAAAAAAATAGCCGGGCATTGTGGCGGGCGCCTGTAGTCCCAGCTGCTCAGGAGACTGAGGCAAGAGAATTGCGTAAGCCCAAGAGTTAGAGGTTGCTGTGAGCCATGTGACGCCACACCATGGCACTCTACCGGAGGGCGGTACAGTGAGACTCTGTCTCTACAAAAAAAAAAAAAAAAAAGAGGGGCGGTGCCTGTGGCTCAAGGAGTAGGGCGCCGGCTCCATATACCTGGGGTGGCGGGTTCGAACCCGGCCCTGACCAAAAACTACAAAAAAAAAAAAAAGAGTGAGTTATAATAATCAATATTCCGGAGTGTATAGTCTGCGGGTATATGTACATAAAACTGTTACTGTAATACATAACTAAATACATTCAGTTTTGTTTTCTGGTGAACTCCATACAAAACAATCGACCCTTTCCCCTTTCACCAAGGCATTTATTTGATGAGGGTCCCATGACAGGCGTTAATGACATCACCAGTTTAAAAATTGCTACTTTCTTTTACCTTTCATTACACAACTAATTACTGTTTTCACATAATTTGCTCAAGTGTTTATATCTTTTCCTAATTGAGTTATTTCAGAATGTCCCTTCTTTCCTAGGATGCCCAGTTCACACAAGAACGCCCAGTTCCCCTTTTCAAGTTAAGAAATTAAAGCTCAGAGAGTATCTTGGCAAGGAAAACAGACACCCAGGTGCGCCTGACATGGTCTAGCATTATGATGTGTTCTTATGTGAGCTTTGGCACACCCTTTTCATTTTTTTCTCTGAGACAGTCTTACTTTGTCACCCTGGGTAAAGTGCCATGGTGTCATAGCTCACAGCAACCTCATACTCTTGGGCTCAAGTGATTCTCTTGCCTCTCTCCCTAAGAGCTGGGGCTATAGGCACCCATCAAAAGGTCGGGCCGTTTTTTGGAGACAGGATCTTGCTCTTGCTCAGGCTGGTCTCAAACTTGTGAGCTCAAGCAATCTACCCACCTCAGCCATCCAGAGTGCTAGATTACAGGTGTGAGCCACTGAGCCCAGCCCTTTCATTCTTAAAAGTACCTGGCTTCAAAAACTAAATTATATGGTCACTGTAGTCTCAGTGACTATCCCTACTGAGTGGTAGCAAGCAGGAATGGCCTCCGAGTTCACTGCTCTTTTCATTGCACCCTGCTTGGTCTGAACATTTGTCTTCCCCAAAAAATTCATATGTTGAAAGCTTAACCTCCTGGTTGTCTGTATCTGAGCACTCTGGAAGGCTGAGGTAGGAGGATTGCTTGAGTTCAAGAGTTTGAGACCAGCCCCCACAAGACTGAGGCCCCATCTCCACTAAAAATAGAAAAAACTAGCTGGGCATTGTGGTGGGTGCCTATAGCCCCAGCTACTCAGGAGGCTGAGACAGGAGGATCATAAAAACCCAGGAGTTTGAGATAGCTGTGAACTATGATGCCTTGGCACTCTGCCTGGGCAACAGAGTAAAACTCTTGACTAAAAAAAAAAATCCTAACCCCCAAGGTGAAATAATATTAGGAGGTGGTACCTTTGGGAGGGATTAGGTCATGTGGACAGAGCCCTTGTGAAGGTCAGAGCCATTATAAGAGCGGCCTGAGAGAGCCCTCTTACCCCTTCTACCATGTGAGGATATGGTAAGGATATCCTTGTGAGGATACCATGTGAGGATACTGTGAGGATACTGTCCAGGAACCAGTACTTAAACCTTCACCAGACACCAAATTTGCCAGTGCCTTATCCTGAACTTACCAGTCTCCGGAATTGTGAGAAATACATTTACCCAGTTTTCTGGTATTTTGTTTAGCAGCCAGGTCAGAATAAGACACAACCTCATGAAACAAAAACATACAAGAACAGAGATCTCTTGCACACACATACACAGAGATAAAAATGAATTCATGAGTCTCTGTTCAAGGGAATTCTGCCTGAGCACTTTTTCTTTTCTTTTTTTTTACTTTGTTGCCCTTGGTAGAGTGCCATGGAGTCATAGCTTACAGCAACCTCAAACTCTTGAGTTCAAGCAATCCTCTTGCCTCAGCCTCCCAAGTACTAGGACTATGGGCGGCCACCACAACACCCAGCTATTTTTTTGTTGCAGTTTGGCCGGGGCTGGATTTGAACCCTCCACCCTCAGTATATGGGGCCAGTGCCCTACCCACCGAGCCACAAGCGCTGCCCTGCCCAGATATTTTTAGAGATGGGGTCTCGCTCTTGCTCAGGCTGGTCTCGAACCTGTGAGCTCAGGGCAATCCACCCGCCTCAGCCTCCCAGAGTGCTAGGATTACAGGCGTGAGCCACTGCATCTGTTTTTTTTTTTTTTTAGAGACAGAATCTTCTCTTTATATTGCCCAGGCTGGTCTCTCAAACTTCTCGGCCCAAGCAATTCTCCTGCCTTGGCCTCCCACAGTGCTGGGATTACAGGTATGAGCCTGAACTACCACACCTGGCTCTTGTTAAAGCAAATATTTTTTTGAGACAGAGTCTCACTATGTCACCCTTGGTAGAGTGCCATAGCATCACAGCTCACAGCAAACTCAAGCTCTTGAGCTTAAGCGATTCTCTTGCCTCAGCCTCCCAAGTAGCTGGGACTACAGGCACTCACCACAACACCTGGCTATTTTTTTGTTGCAGTTGTCATTGTTGCTTTAGCTGGCTGGGGCCGGGTTCAAACTCACCACCCTTGGCGTATGTGGCCAGAGCCCTACCCCCTGAACTACAGGTGCTGCCCTGAAGCAAATATTTCCATGTCTCTCGCTAATGGACTCACTGTGTACAGCATATTTTTTTCTTTTTAAGAGGCAAGGTCTCATCAGGTGCAATGGTTCACATCTATAATCCTAGCCCTCTGGGAGGCTAAGGCAGGAGGATTGCTTGAGCCCAGTAGTTTGAGGTCGCTGTGAGCTAGGCTGATGCCCTGTACTCTAACATGGGGAACTGAGTGATACTGCCTCAAAAACCAAAAACAAACAAACAAAAAAAAAACAGGGTCTTGCTCTGTTGCCCAGACTGGAGTGCAGTGGCATCACCATAGGTCGCTGAAGTCGTGAACTCCTGGGTTCAAGTGATCCTTCCACCTCAGCCTCCTGAGTAGCTGAGACTACAAATGCCCACCACCATGCCTGGTTAATTTTTCTATTTTTACTAGAGAATGATACTCTGTCTCAAAAAAACAAAATACATTTTAAAAATCTCTGGTTAATGCCTCTCTTACCCTTGGGCAGCCTACCCAAGCAGCATCAATGCCTTCTGAGTTGCCTCAGAAACTCAAACTGAAATTCCCCTTCCAACCACCTCCCTGCAGCCCAGCTGCTCCACTTACCTGCCTCCTGCCTCCAGGTGGAGCCCTTAGACCCCAAGAGCCGGCTTGTGGCTTTCACTCTTACCAGATAAGCTGTTTCAGTGTCTTTTGCTTTGGGAAAAGATTAATTGGACCCTGTCACTCTCTCCTTAAGGGATCTTGACATGAGAAAAAATTAATTCCCCACTGGAAGCTCTATCTATGCAACTTCAGCTTTCCCTGTTAGCCATGTTTGCAGCAGGAGGCTCATTTAATCATGCGCCTTCAGGATTGGAAAAATAACACAGAAACAGCTGACCACAGCCATAGCCCCAGGTTATCTGCTGTAGGTGTGTTTTCTTTTTATTTCTTTTCTGTTATTTCATACTGGCTATGTCCTGACCATCTTGGTTCTGGTTAAAGCTGTGACTAGGCGATGCCTGTAGGTCAGTGGGTAGAGCACCAGACACATACACCAAGGCTGGCAGGTTCGAACCCTGCCCGGGCCAGCTAAAACAATAACTACAACAACAAAAAAAAATAGCCAGGTGTTGTGGAAGGCACTTGTAGTCCCAGCTACTTGGGAGGCTGAGGCAAGAGAATCGCTTAAGCCCAAGAGTTTGAGGTTGCTGTAAGCTGTGATGCCACAGCACTCTACCCAGGGCAACATAGTGAGACTCTGTCTCAAATAAATAAATAAAGTTGTAACTAATCTTTATAGTTAACCACCTCTGGACACACAAAAGCAGAATTTCTACCCAGGTCTGCAGAAGTCCAAAGCCTATGCTCCTGACCATGGCATTATGCTTCTATTCATTGTATTAGTTACCAGAAGGGGAGTATCAGTCCGCCATTGATAGTGGGTTTGTCTATTTCTCCTCTGAGATCCGCCAGTGTCTGCTTTATGTATTTTCAACCTATTATGAGAGGCATACAAATTTAGAACTGTTATAATCATTACATGTCCCTCTTGATCTCTAATAATTGTTCTTGCCATAAAGTCTAATTTGTCTGATACTAATACTGCCACACCAACTTTCTTTGGGTTAGTCTTGCATTTTCCATCTTTTAACTGCTTCAGTAACTTACTTGGGTATCATTCTACTATATACTTTTGTGGCTTTTTTACCTATTTGTAAAGTCACTTATACTTTTTAGTTCTGAAACACAAGACTGGGAAAAGCAACAAAGAAGAAAATAAGGAGATTTGAAGGAGGACACTAAGCCCTACAGGACAAGCCTCAAGACTGACTTGTACTCTCCTTAGGCAACTAGATGTGAAGACAGGTTACAGCAGGGTTTAGGAAAACCAGTACTTTTCATCAACATAATGCCCACTCATGTAGGATATGCCTAATAGGGGCCAAATTAGAGACCTGTTTATTCACAGATACTAACCAAACAAGCACACTGGAGTACATTGTACAAATCAGTCAAACAGATATAAATGGTGTCGGCTGGGTGTGGTGGCTCATGCCTGTAATCCCAGCACTTGGGAGGTCGAAGAGAATGGATTGATGGAGCTCACAGGTTAGAAACCAGCCTGAGGGGCGGCGCCTGTGGCTCAGTCAGTAAGGTGCCGGCCCCATATACTGAGGGTGGCGGGTTCAAACCCAGCCCCAGCTGAACTGCAACCAAAAAATAGCCGGGCGTTGTGGCGGGCGCCTGTAGTCCCAGCTACTCGGGAGGCTGAGGCAGGCAAATCGCTTAAGCCCAGGAGTTGGAGGTTGCTGTGAGCTGTGTGAGGCCACGGCACTCTACCGAGGGCCATAAAGTGAGACTCTGTCTCTACAAAAAAAATAAAAAAAAAAGAAACCAGCCTGAGCTGGATCGAGACCCCGTCTCTAAAAATAGCTGGTGTTGTGGTGGGCACCTGTAGTCCCAGCTACTCCGGAGGCTGAAGCAAGAGAATCACTTGAGCCCAAGAGTTTGAGGTTGCTGTGAGCTGTGATGCCATTGCACTCTACCAAGGGAGACAAAGTGAGACTCTAAAAATAAAATACAGTAAGTGGTGTCGCAATCATTCCAAGTCAAACTATTTTATTATCCAAGACACTCCTTCTGTGATCACAGGAGGAAGGCACCTGAGACCTCACTCCTCAGCACTCTGTGTGCTGACGTAGTTCTGGAGAAGCGCCTGCGCCTCTGCCCGCCGGCTCATCTTGGTGGCCTTGCCCTGAAAACGGCCTTTCTTCCCTGCTCCTTTGCCTTCCAGGACCTCAGCCACCCTAGAGAACAGAGATACAGTCAGGCGGAAGGTCTCTGAAGAGAAAAAGCTACCAAAAAATCCAAGGGCAGCCCTGAATCTTTCCCTGGGGCCTAGGGGAGGGAGAGGATGAGTAAACTACTTCTAGAAAGTCTTAAAAATACACATGGCCAGGCCGTGCCTGTGGCTCAAGGAGTAGGGCACCGGTCCCATATGCTGGAGGTGGTGGGTTCAAACCTAGCCCAGACCAAAAACCACAAAAAAAAAAAAAAAAAATACACATGGCCAGGGGCGGTGGCTTATGCCTGTAATCCCAGCACTCTGGGAGGCTGGGGGGTGGAGGGGGATTGCTTGAGCTCATAAGTGCAAGACCAGCCTGAGCCAGAGCGAGACCCCCCATCTCTAAAAAGTAGCCTGTCATTGTGGCAGGCGCCTGTAGTCCCAGCTACTTGGGAGGCTGAGGCAAGAAAATCACTTAAGTTCAAGAATTTGAGGTTGCTGTGAGCTGTGACGCCACCTGAACTCCTGGGCTCAAGTGATCTTCCACCTCAGCCTCCTGAGTAAGCTGGGACTACAAGTGCCCATCTATCCAGGGTGACAAAGTGAGACTCTATCTCAAAAAAAAAAAAAAAAAACTTGCATGTGTGCACAAAGATCTATGTACCCTATTCCCTACAAGAATGGATAACTGGAAACAACATAAGAGTCTATGAATGGGGCTAGTTGCATCTCCAGGGAGCAAGGTGAGTGCATTCTAAGGATAAGGAGCTGCAAACACAAATGTGCTCATACCCAGCAGCAGTGAAGCTGGGTGTGAGCAAAGGCAGGACCAGTGGCACACCGCAGAGGTCTAAAGAGGGCAGTCACTGCTCACTCAGTCCCTGCCAGCTACTACCACATTGGAACGTAGGCCCAGGCTTGCTGGATCTTTTTTTTTTTTTCGATGAGAAAAGATAGAGCTCTACATTTTTACATAAAATTCTCCTAATTTTAAGATGCAGCAAATAATTCTGAGAATTTAAGACAGTGGCCGGGAGTGGTAGCCCATGCCTGTAATCCTAGCACTCTGGGAGGGTAAGGCAGGTGGGTGGCTTTAACACACAAGTTTGAGACCAGCCTGAGGAAGAGTGAGACCAAACAGAAAAACTAGCAGGACTTTGTGGAAGGCGCCTGTAGTCCCAGTTACTCGGGAGGCTGAGCCAGAATTGCCTGAGCCCAAGGTTTTGAGCTTGGTTGAGTTATAATGATGCCACAGCACTCTACCCAAGGGGCTCCATCCCCCTCTAAAAAAAAAAAAAAAAAAGAAAGAAAATTTAAAACAGTGCACAAGGGAGAAGTGTGTGAATGAGAGGAACACATGGGGGTTTGGGGGCTGGCAACTTTCTATTTCACAAGCTGGGTGGTGATTATGCCGATGTTTGCTTTATAATTAATCATCATATTATACTGTGCATTTGTGTTTAATGACATTTCATATGCTACAGTTCACAAAAAAAAATTTTTTTTTGATACAGAGTCTCACTCTGTTGCCCAGACTAGAGCACCATGTTGTCAGCTAGCTCACAGCAACCTCAAACTTCTGGATTCAAGTGATCCTCCTGCCTCAGCTTCCTGAATATGTGGGACTAGAGGCACTCACGACAATGCCTAATATTTCTATTGTTTTAGTAGCGATGGGGTCTCCCTTTTTTTCCTTTGAGACAGAGTTTCACTTGGCTCCCCTCAGTAGAGTGTCATGGCATTATAGCTCACAGCAACCTCAAACTCTTGCACTTTTAAGCAATTCTCTTGTCTCAGCCTCCCAAGTAGCTGGAACTACAGGCACCCACCACAATGCTCAGCTATTTAGAAAAAGGGTCTTGCTTTGGCTCAGGCTGGTCATGAACCTGTGAGCTCAAGCAATCCACCTGTCTCAGCCTTTCAGAGTGCTAAGATTACAGGCATAAGCCACCTCACCTAGCCTGTCAACCAAGAGTTCAAGGTTGATGTGAGCTGTGACGCCCATGGGGTCTCCTTCTTGCTTAGGCTAGTCTCAAACTCCTGAGCTCAAAGGATCCTCCTACCTCAGCCTCCCAGAGTGCTAGTATTACAGGCATGAACCACTGTGCCTGGATGCAATTTTTTTTTTTTTTTTGAGACAGAGTCTCACAATGTCACCCTCAGTAGAGCACCACGACAGCACAGCTCACAGCAACCTCAAATTCTTGGGCTTAAGCAATTCTCTGCCTCAGCCTCCTGAGTAACTGGGACTACAGGTGCCTGCCACAACACCCAGCTATTTTTTTTTTTTTTTTTAGACAGAGCCTCAAGCTGTCACCCTGGGTGGAATACCGTGGCATCACAGCTCACAGCAACCTCCAACTCCTGGGCTCAAGCAAGTCTCCTGCCTCCGCCTCCCAAGTAGCTGGGACTACAGGTGCCCGCCACAACGCCTGGCTATTTTTTTTTTTGGTTGCAGCCATCATTGTTGTTTGGCGGGCCGGGGCTGGATTTGAATCCACCAGCTCAGGTGTACGTGGCTGGCGCTTTAGCCGCTTGAGCCACAGGCGCCAACACCCAGCTATTTTTTGGTTGGAGTTGTCATTGTTGTTTAGCAAGCCCAGGGTGGGCTTGAACCCACCAGCCTTGGTGCATGTGGCCGGTGCCATAACCACTGTGATACAGGTGCTGAGCCTGGATGCGATTTTTTAAGTTAAAAAAAATCTCTTAGGGTGGCGCCTGTGGCTCTAAGGGATAGGGCACTGGCCCCATATGCCAGAGGTGGCGGGTTCAAACCCAGCCCCGGCCAAAAAACAAACAAACAAAAAAATCTCTGTAAAGGCCGGGCATAGTGGCTCACGCCTATACTCCTAGCACTGTGGGTGGCTGAGGTGGGTGGACAGCTTGAGCTCACAGGTTCAAGCTAAAAGCAAGACCCCTGTCTCTACTAAAAATAGAAAAACTGAGGCAAGAGGATTGCTAAAGCCCAAGATTTGGAGATTGCTATGAGCTATGATGTCACAGCACTACCCAGGGCAACAGCTTGAGACTGTCTCCAAAAAAAAAAAAAAATCTCTGTTAAAAAAAAGACTTAAATGTTGGTGGCGGCGCCTGTGGCTCAGTGAGTAGGGCGCCGGCCCCATATACCGAGGGTAGTGGGTTCAAACCCAGGCCCAGCCGAACTGCAACAACAAAAAAAAAATAGCCAGTGTTGTGGCGGGCGCCTGTAGTCCCAGCTGCTCGGGAGGCTGAGGCAAGAGAATCACATAAGCCCAAGAGCTGGAGGTTGCTGTGAGCCGTGTGACGCCACGGCACTCTACCCGAGGGCGGTACAGTGAGACTCTGTCTCTACAAAAAAAAAAAAAAAAATGGGCAGCGCCTGTGGCTCAAAGGGGTAGGACTCTGGTCCCATATGCCGGAGGTGGTGGGTTCAAACCCAGCCCTGGCCAAAAAAAAAAAAAAAAAGACTTAAATGTTGGGCATTGCCTGTGGCTCATGGAGTAGGGCACCGGTTCCATATGCCAGAGATGGAGGGTTAAAACCCAGCCCCGACCAAAAACCACAAAAAAAAAAAAAAGACTTAAATGTTGGCTCGGTGCCTGTAGCTCAGTGGCTAGGGCACCAGCCACATACACCGAAGCTGGCAGGTTTGAATCCAACCAGGGCCTGCCAAACAACAATGACAATTACAACCAAAAAATAAAAATAGCTGGGTGTTGTGGCAGGCGCCTGTAGTCCCAGCTACTCGGGAGGCTAAGGCAAGAGAATCGCTGAAGCCCAAGAGTTTGAGGTTGCTGTGAGCTGTGACGCCATGGCACTCTACCAAGGGCGACAAAGTGAGACTGTCTCAAACAAACAAAAAAGACTTAAATGTTCATTATTGCAGGTAGGTTTTGAGGTGTGTAATGGTATTTTCTATACTCTGAGAATCAAAATTCAAAATAATTAAAACAAAATGGAAAATAAATAAATAGTGCACAGTCCAAAGCAGTCTACAGTCCACACATAGCTGCCTGTCAGGATCTCTCACTACCACTTGGGTTCTCCTTCACATTCTCCTTCACTGTTTTCCAGTGAACACATATTCTTCAGAGCCAAAGAGGACTCTGAAAACTCTAAATGCCAGAAAGAATACAGGTCATATAACGCCATATCTAATTATTTTTTTTTCTTTCTTGCCTGTGTTGTGAATAGAATGACATTGCAGATACCATGGCCTTTTTTTTTTTTCTTTTTAAAGAATTTTTTTTTTTTTTGTAGAGACAGAGTCTCACTTTATGGCCCTCTGTAGAGTGCTGTGGCCCCACACAGCTCACAGCAACCTCCAACTCCTGGGCTTAAGCGATTCTCTTGCCTCAGCCTCCCGAGCAGCTGGGACTACAGGCGCCCGCCACAACGCCCGGCTATTTTTTGGTTGCAGTTTGGCCGGGGCTGGGTTTGAACCCTCCACCCTCAGTACATGGGGCCGGCGCCTTACCGACTGAGCCACAGGTGCCGCCCACCATGGCCTTTTTAATCATTACAGGGCTAGATCTGTAGGTTAATAGGTTACAGGTGCTCTCACTTGCGCAGGAGCATCCCAGTAGGATTTACCTGGGCCCCAGGATCTCCACAGCCTCAGCTGGCCCTGCCAGTAAGAAGAGCCCAGCACTTTTCTCATCACCAACAGTTAAGAACAGGAGGGTCTCCTAGGAGGTAAGACAAGGACATGAGCCCTGATATTTGAGAATGTGGAAATAACTCCCCCAGCCCTGCTCTCTCCCTAACCCATGGAATGATGCTCCTGCTGCATGATGACACAGTCCTCTAATCTGGTCCATTAGGGCCAAGAAACTTTTTGAGAGTGACCATGGGAACTTAGGTTAAACATTAAGAAGGAAGCAGAAGACCAAACAAAATGCCTTTCATGGTTTGACTCCTCCCAACCTTTCCAACCTATCCCCCATTATGCTCGTTGTACCTGCCACTGCCTACACCACATTTCCCTCTGCCCAGCGCCTCTCTTCCTAATCTGTCTGATGAGCTATCAGTAGTCTCCAAGGCCCATTCCCTAAAGCCTCCCCACCCTCTCAGGCAATCTGCTCCTCTGCCTCTAGCATTTATCACTCTAAATTATAAATGTTGGCACACATTTGTCTCCCAGACTAGAACTTAGCTCCTTAGGAATCAGTACTATTTACACAGAAGAATTATGCCTGATGCACATAAGGCAAAACAAAACAAAAAAAGTTTGGGAATAAATGCAAAAGAGACCTCTCTAAAGACTGTTAGGTAGGGGAAGGGCAAGTAAAGCTAGAGGCAGAGGAGAATGGATGGGATGGCCTTCATGCAGCCTTCCAACCTCTCTATTTCTAATATTGGATTCTCAGCACATGGAAACCTGGGTGGCTTGGAGGAGCTAAAGCTCTGATAAAAGGAGCTCAGAAGCCATAGCCCCAGAAAGAGCAATAGTACAGATCTAGTTAATACCTAAAATGGAGCATGGCTCACAGCTATGCTAAGAAAACAGCATTGAATCAATTTCTATTCCCTACTCTTCACATGTTAATATGGAGGGACTTGAGCTAAACCAACACTGCTCACTTATGTCTATCTCCCTAGAGCTCTACCTGGGGCAAAGTATAGAATCTCACATTCCTCTTACCTCTGACCCAATCTCATTAGCAATGATATTCATGAACTCAGAATCACCCTCCTTCCTACAACAAAAGATACAGACATGAGATCCTGGTTGGAGTGACTGGCTGTAGAACTGCTGGAAGCCTGGCCCATCCTCATGAGTCTGGCCTCTCTGCTGCCTGTTTGTGCAAGTAAAGTCCCAGATCCCTCAGCAAGAGAAAGAGTGCTTGCTGATGACCAGCAAGATGTCCTTCTCAGCCTTGGCAGCTTCTAAACTAGCTCTGGGTTGTTTCTGTCTCCCTTACACAGGATTGACCAGGATAAGCAGAGATGTTAGATGGTGACAGAGGTGAGGCAAGGTGCTAATGAAAGATACAGGTTACAGAGATGTTAATATCAAACCAGGAAACCTGGTAGGTAACATATGTCTTAGGGTCTACTCAGCCGTGAGAGGAACCAGTTGAGGAACCCGCCTCCCACAGTACCCTATATACAGGGGAAATGGCAGAGCCCTAAAACGAACATAGCCATTACTAATTTCTCACCTATGTAATGTGACCACACCTCCCCAGTCTGAGCTGTTCCTGAGGCTGTGGGCAATGTGCACAGCCAGGTCTCTGAGCAAATTCAGGTTGTTCTGGAATAGATGACAACTCAGTAGATAGGTGAACAGGATAACAAAAGAGCACCAGCTTTCTTCACTCTCCCCTCACCCCCCTTTGACAAAGTACACATCTGGTTAGGCAGAGGGCCAAGTCCAGAGATCCTATTCCAGACAAATTCCATGCCCTTTCCATCCTCCATGGAATAAATCACCTTCTGCAGCAGTTTGGTGGCGTTCTGGAGCTTTTTCACTGCTTCCACATGATCCTCTGCTCCACACCTGTGAGAGAAAGATGAATGGAAACATATCTGGCTTCCCAGTAGCTTCTGGTGTTGAGGTGCCTCCCTACAGATGGGGACTTAGGGATATGCTTAGGAGGTCCGTTATGAAATTGGGGGAAAGAATACAAAGGAACAAACCATTTTGCCTGGGTCTGATTCACTATGCAAAGCATTTTATCATTTGTGATTGCATTTTATCTCCTAGAGGTAAAAGATTATTCTGTCTCCCTTACAGGCAAGAAGACTAAGCTCCATGGTGTCCAGGATCTGAGAAAAAGGAGGCAATTGAAGAGGGCATACTTAAGCAGAGCGGTCAGTGCTTTTTCAGTTCCATGACTTCTCTCCATCCACTTTAGCACCCGGTTCCCAGCCAGAAATATCAGGTTGGTTTTGTTCTTTTTCCCTTTCTCAGTGCCCAGAATCTTAATGACCTACAGGAGGCACGGGGTTAACATAAACACAAACACATATGCTTAAACCACAGTGAGTGCTTGAACCTGAGGGTAGTTCTGAAGCAATGAAGGGGAGATTTCACTCAGGAATCCCCAACTGACCCCCTACCACTTTGAGCCCTGCTATGATCCCCACTCCTGATAGCCTCTTAACCACTCAAAAGCCCTTCCTTACCTACCTGAAGGTCACTGAGATTGCTCACATGGGTCCCACAGCACATATTGGAATCAACACCCTTGATGGTAACAACTCGAATGGGCCCAGCATGATCATCTGGCAAACCCCGGCCTCTCACCTAGAGTAAAGGGGAGGAAGAAGGGCTATCTGAATTTTGATGAGGAACCCTTGGAGAGCCCTTCTGCAGAAGCCACCCCACTGGCTCACCCCTCACCTGCTCCACCTCAGGATCATCCAGGCTCAGTTCTCCCACGTTCACAGGCAGCCGATCTCTGATTTTTTCATTGACACTCTGCTCAATGGCAGCTAATTGCTCTGTAGTCACGGAAGGGCTGTCCAGCTCAATGACACTCCGGAGTCTCCCTAACTCCCTGCCAGAAGGAACAGCGGTCACAGGATGCTGATGATGACAATAATAAGTTAACAAAGGATATTCATATCAATGATCTAACCCCCCTACACACAAGGTAGGGAATGTCATTCTCATCTTACAGGTAAAGGGTATTAAAGAACATGACTAAGATCATGCAGTCAGTGAGTGGTAGGGCCAGGATGCACCCTCTACGTCTTTGGGCTCCAAAGTCCATGTTCTTTCCTAAGCAAAAGCAAATGTCACTTCTTTCATCCTTTTCCTTTCCCTGAGGAACACAAGGTAATCCCATCACCTCATCTTCTTTTTTTTTTTTTTGTAGAGACAGAGTCTCACTTTATGGCCCTCGGTAAAGTGCCATAGCATCACAGCTCACAGCAACCTCCAACTCCTGGGCTTAAGCGATTCTCTTGCCTCAGCTTCCCGAGTAGCTGGGACTACAGGCGCCCGCCACAACGCCCGGCTACCATCACCTCATCTTCAAGAGGAAGAGAAGAACAGAGCCAATTCTGAACACTATCCTCTCTTTTTTTTTTTTTTTGTAGAGACAAGAGTCTCACTTTATGGCCCTCAGTAGAGAGCCATGGCATCACACAGCTCACAGCAACCTCCAACTCCTGGGCTTAAGCGATTCTCTTGCCTCAGCCTCCCAAGTAGCTGGGACTACAGGCGCCCGCAACAACGCCCAGCTATTTTTTGGTTGCAGTTCAGCCGGGGCCGGGTTTGAACCCACTACCCTCGGTATATGGGGCCGGCGCCTTACCAACTGAGCCACAGGCACTGCCCACACTATCCTCTCTTTTATCCTCCTCCTCCCTGACCCATGATAGAGAATGGAGCTGGTGGTCAAGGGACCCTCAGGGGTTAATCTCTTGTGTCTCCCACTTACCATGATGTTGTCTTCAGCCTAAACAGATGGTCAGCAACTGCTGTGATGAGATGCTGCCCTAAGCAAAGAGAAGGAAATGAGAAAAGTGAGAAGCCCAGACAGGCACATATTCCTACAATGATAAAAATCATAGAAATTCTCCTTATTGAAAACCTACTAGGGACTGGGTAATACACTTTAGATATTTTATTGAAAATCATCATGAGAATTCTACAAAAGGCTTTATAAGACTCTTTTTTTTTTTTTTTTGAGACAGAGTCTCACTATGTCACCCTCGGTAGAGTGCCGTGGCATCACAGCCCATAGCAACCTCAAACTCTTGGGCTTAAGCGATTCTTTTGCCTTAGCCTCCCAAGTAGCTGGGATTACAGGCACCTACCACAACACCTGGCTATGATTTGTTGTTGTTGTCATCGTCATTTAGCAGGCCCAGGCCAGGTTTGAACCTGCCAGCCCCGATGTATGTGGCCAGCGCCCTAATCACTGAGCATGGGCACCTATAAAGCTATTTCACAGACCAGGAAACAAAAGCCTAGGGACATCAAATAACTTGCCAAAGCAACGTAGCTTATCAGAGGCAGGATTTGAACTTAAGTTCTAATGTGTAGCATTCATTTATTCACAAATATTTACAGAGTACCTACCACATGCAAGGTGCAGCATTTGACTTAAAGATACAGCAGCATCCCTGGTTGATAAGTGAGGATAAGGAGGAAGAGTAGAAAAAAGAGGAAGAAGAGGAAAAGGAGAAGGAAAAATAGGAATTGACTAAGAAGGCAGTGGCAACACGACAGACAAAGGCCTTGAGGAGGAAAGGAAGAGGATTGTTTGGGAGTCAAGAGATAGCCAGCATGACCAGGATGCAGGATGCAGAAAGCAGGAGGGGGCCGGACACCAGGTGAGGAGGGAAGAGTAGAGAAAGGCCAGCTCCAGTAGGGCTTGTAGGCCACAAGGAGTTCGGCCTAACACAAAGAGCTTTAAGCAGAGGAGTAACACGATCAGATTTTCATTTTTATGAGATTGGTCTGGCTGCTCTGTGGAGAACAGGCTACAGAGGAGCAAGACTGAATGTGGGTGATCAGCCAAGAAAGTATTAGGGCCCAGGGAGAACACAATGAGAACTGGGACTAGGATGACTAGAGTCACAGTGGAAGGAAGTAGAAAAATACTTAGAAAATAAACTGACAGGGCTCAGTGACTGGCTATCCCCAAAGAGGTATTTCAAACTTCCAGGATTTGAGCAGCTGGGTATATGCTGACACCCTGCACCAAACATACAGAGTGCTAATGGAAGACCCGTGGGGAGGGGCAGGCTCTTCATTTCATTCTAGACATTTTGAGTTTGAAAAGCCTATAATACATCCAGATGGAAATATCAAGTCAGAACCTGGTAATACTTAAATCCAGCAGGTATTCTCATATTTTTAATTGTTCATATTGCTTCTATAACAATTAGCATATCTTGTCTGAATCACAGCTGATCTGAGTAGATCTGTCTCTTCCTAAAGGTTAACTCCTGGAGAACCCAAACCACGTCTCAATTGCCATGGCATCCCATATACAGCAACTGCCCCTCCTACCCCCATCCCACCCCACTTGCCTGAATGCTGCTGCATGTGGTCAAACCTCCGCTCCCAGTCCACCCGGACCAGGACCTGGCTCCCAGGGGCCAACGGTGTCTGTACAAAATGATCAGCCTGCGCCCCCCGGCGGGTCACTCTCAGCACAGAGATATCATTGATTGTACCACGGTCATCAGGCTGGGGGAAAGAAGTAAAGATAATCAATGGTGAGGCAGAGCACCCTAACTCCTAGAAACTAAGATATGCTGGGGACTGTGTGACAGACCCAGAATTTGAGCTCCCTAAGGAAAAAGGATGAGGTAATGCCTTTGTTCCACAAGAGGATTCTCTGTCCTTTTTACTCTAAACACCTTTGTATTTTGATCTCCAGAACAGCATATCAGAATCAAAACAGAAAGAGATTGTAACTACAGCAATGAATATTTTAGTAAAACCCAAAGGAAACTCTCATTGCCTTAGATTCTTATTTTTAATGCTTCTAAAATGATCTAAATTTTCCTCCCTCCATTCCATCTTCTACACTGCTGCCAGAATTAGATTAAAAAATGTTCATTCACTTTAAATAAAGCATCAAGTGCCAACTGCTTACAAGACACTGTGCCAGCTCACGAATACAATGTAAACAATACATGGTCCTTCCTGGAACTTAAGACTCTGAAAAACAGAGACTGGAAAACAGGCATTTACAATATGATCTACAACATTCCATAATTATAAAAAAGTATATGGTGCTAGAGAACCTCAAAGGAAAGAGACTTAACAGTCTTTCGGGACCAGAGAAGACTTCCTGAAAGAATTAACGTCTAAATCACTTTTTATTTTATTTTATTTTTTTGTAGAGACAGAGTCTCACTGTACCGCCCTCGGGTAGAGTGCCGTGGCGTCACACGGCTCACAGCAACCTTTAACTCTTGGGCTTACACGATTCTCTTGCCTCAGCCTCCCGAGCAGCTGGGACTACAGGTGCCCGCCACAACGCCCGGCTATTTTTTGGTTGCAGTTTGGCCGGGGCTGGGTCCGAACCCGCCACCCTCGGCATATGGGGCCGGCGCTCTACTCACTGAGCCACAGACGCCGCCCATAATTCACTTTTTAAGGTGAAGGAACATTTTTGGACCTCATCTTTCTATGGATACTTGAAATTACAGGTTTTCCTTCAGCAGATCAGGATACCTCCATGATGAGAAAATCACTATAATGACACTGATATGAAATTGAAACTTTCTCACTAACAAATCTACTAAACACATTCTCTTGTGTAACATCGTTGCCTATGAACTTGCACAATTCACCCCTTTTTTTTCTTTTCTTTCTGTTTTTTTTTGCAGTTTTTGGCTGGGGCTGAGTTTGAACTCACCACCTCCGGCATATGGGGCCAGTGCCCTACTCCTTTGAGCCACAGGCGCCACCCTTTTTCTTTTTTTTGAGACAAAGTCTCACTTTGATGCCCTAGGTAGAGTGCCATGGTATCATAGCTCACAGCAACCTTAAACTCTTGGGCTCAAGAGATTCTCTTATTTTAGCCTCCCAAGTAGCTGGGACTACAAGCAACTGCCACAGTGCCGGGTTATTTTTAGAGACCAGGTCTCACTCTTGCTCAGGCTGGTCTTGATCGAACCCATGAGGTTAGGAGATCCACCCACCTCAGCCTCCCAGAGTGCTAGGGTTATAGGCATGAGACACCGCACCCAAACTCTCATCGGTTTCTTGAATGAAGTGCACACACCTTAATACACCTTTCAAGGCCCTCTGAACTGACCCCCAATTACCTTTCCAAGGTCATCGGTCATCAACATACAACTATATCAGACTATTTATAACTAGACTTGTCAAATTCTCTCAGGCTTCCCTATCTTTCTGTTATTATCTGTGCCAGAAAAGCCTTGCCTGAGGCCAGGCTCATGGCTTAAACCTGTAATCCTAGCACTGTGGGAGGCAGTCAGGTGGATTGCTTGAGGTTAGGGTTCCAGATCAGCCTAAGAAACACAGCAAGATCAAATCTCTACAAAAAAATTAAAAAATTAGCCAGGCATAGTGGTGTATACCTGTAGACCTAGTTACTTGGGAGACTGAGGCAGGACAATCACTTGAGTCCAGGAGTTTGAGGTTGCAGTGAGCTATGATGAGACCACTTTCAGGTAACAGAGTGCGACACTTTTTTCTCTTTTATGAGACATGGTCTCACTCGGTTGCCCTAGCATCAAGTGCCCTAACATCATCATAGCTCACAGCAACCTCAAACTCTTGGTCAAGTGATCCCATGCCTCAGCTTCCTGAGTAGCTGGCCCACCACTATGCTCCCAGCTAGATTTTCTATTTTTAGTAGACATGGGGCCTCACTCTTGCTCAGGCTGGGATGCCCTTTCTTTAAAAGGAAAAAAAAACCCTCTCCCATAATGCCTTTGGTGTGTTATTACCCTCCTCTTCCATGTTCATGAGGTACTTCATTTGTAGTCTCTACCCCATCACAACACTGATAAGCCTGCTCTCTGCTGTGCTACTGTAACTCATCTATCTCATATTTAGTCCCTCAGGAGAATCTTTTTCAGTTCCCATCAAACACCCTAATCTTATCCCTACTTTAGGGCCTTTGCACGTGCTATTCTACCTGTCTGCAATACTCCTGCTCCCCCATCAGCATCACTAGATAATGGCAATGACTCACCCCCTCACTTCATTTAGGTCTTCATTTGCCCCTCATCAAGAAGAAAATCTCATCACTTTTTTGCCCTTTACTCGTTTTATTTTTATTACTTATTATACCAGGCATACACAGTTGTTTCCATGTAAGCAGAGATGCTAAATTATTCACCGTATAAAGCCTGGAATAATACCTAACATTTATCGTGCCTAGATAAGTACTTGTGGATTAACATTTCTTGAACGAATAACGAAATGAATCAAATTTATTATGGCTGAGAAAGAAAGGGGCAGGAAAGCATTTTCTGATTGAGCACAAAGGAATTTGAGGCTTCCTGGGAGGACTTCGGGCTTGATACCTGTCCCCCGCCCTCAGGGAAAAGCAGCGTGTCTTCCAGAACCACTTGGAACCCGCTCAGCACTTCTTTCTTGCCGTTGCTCCCTTCCGTCTGCAGCTCCGCGGGATTGCAGGAGACTACGGTGGTGGTGAACTGGGCAGAGAGGTACGAAAGTGTAAGCCCCGATCCCAGCCCTCTCCCCACCGGGACTGAATCCTTATCTCGGCATTCTCTTCCCGCCTCACGGTGCCCTCTCCCCAAACCGCCCCATCGGCGGCGCAGTGTCAGGTCCCTCGCCCATCGGGCCGCACCTCCCGGGCATAGCTGTCGCGCTGACACCGGAACGCCATCACTGCTGGCTGCGGGGCGCGCACACAAGTCGAAAAGCCTGAGAGGCGACGGACAGCGACGTGGGACAAACTTCGTTAAGGGCCGAGTCTCTGCGCAGAAGCAAGCGGGTAAAGACTGGGTGTGGTTTGGACAAATTTAGGGAAAACGCGAATTGCTCACGTTCTGGATTGCTTAGGGACTTTTATAAGACTTTAAAAAGGACTGGGGGCTGGGGGTAGCTCTTAACCCCTTTGGGTCCCAGGAGTGAATGTAATTCTGCTCATCGAATCCCAACTGCGTAGAGATAGGGATGGGACTGGCTTACGTACTCAGCAACGCTGCCCAATAGAAATATACTGCAAGCTCTTAGGTTAATAATGTGTTTTATTCAGGGCGGCGCCTGTGGCTCAGCGGGTAGGGCGCCGGCCCCACATGCCGAGGGTGGTGGGTTCAAACCCGGCCCCGGCCAAACTGCAACAAAAAAATAGCCGGGCGTTGTGGCGGGCGCCTGTAATCCCAGCTACTTGGGAGGCTGAGGCAAGAGAATCGCCTAAGCCTAGGAGTTGGAGGTTGCTGTGAGTTGTGTGACGCCACGGCACTCTACCAAGGGTGATAAAGTGAGACTCTGTCTCTACAAAAAATAAAAAATAAAAAAAAAATAAAAAAAAAAAAAAATAATGTGTTTTATTCAAATCAGCATGTACAGAATTTTATTTCTCCGTGTAATGGACCTTTAAATATTAGTGAGATGTTTTACTTTCTTTCCGTACAAATTTTCGGAACCCAGTATGTATTCTACGCTTAACTTACCTCAATTTGGACAAACTACATTTCAAGTACTGTGCTTAGTAACCATACCTCATAGCACTTGGACACAAGTGATCCTCTTGGCTCAGCCTCCCAAGTATCTGGGACTACAGGTACCCCAGCTACAACGCCTTGCAATGTTTTTCTTTTTAGAGACGGTGTCTTGCTCTCGCTCAGGCTGATCTTGAATTCCTGAGCTCAAGCAATCTCTCTCAATCTCCCAAAGTGCTAGGATTACAGTAACCTACTTATTTTGAAAGGTTGACAAGAGGGCCAAAAAAATTTAATGAGATCATATATAAATACTTACTAAGTTGTAAAGCGGGATAGTAATATAACTTGGTATTTTTAAGAAGTTTTAGGATTAGCTGGGCGCAATGGCTCATGCCTATAATACTAACATTCTGAGAGCCCAACGCAGGGTAGATCACCTGTGCTCAGGAGTTCTTGAGACCAGCCTGAGTGAAGCAAGACTTGTCTCTACTAAAAATAGAAAAACTAGCCAGGTATTGTGGCAGGTATCTGTAGTCCTAGCTACTCAGGAGGCTGAGACAAGAGGATCTCTGTTTTGTTTTTTTTTATAGAGACAGAGTCTTACTTTGTCACCCTTCCGTCTACAGCTCCCCAGGACTGCAGGAGACTACGGTGGTTGAGTGCCTTGGTGTCACAGCTCACAGCAACCTTAAACTCTTGGGCTTAAGAGATTCTCTTGCGGGCGGCACCTGTGGCTCAGTCGGTAAGGCGCCGACCCCATATACCGAGGGTGGCGGGTTCAAACCCAGCCCCGGCCAAACTGCAGCCAAAAAATAGCTGGGCGTTGTGGTGGGCGCCTGTGGTCCCAGCTGCTCTGGAGGCTGAGGCAGGAGAATCACTTAAGCCCAGGAGTTGGAGGTTGCTGTGAGCTGTGTGAGGCCACGGCACTCTACCAAGGGCCATAAAGTGAGACTCTGTCTCTACAAAAAAAAAAAAAAAAAAAAAAAGAGATTCTCTTGCTTTAGCCTCCCAAGTAGCTGGGACTACACGTTACTATTTATGCTGCCAAATAAATATGCTAAACTCTAGGGCACCCGCCACAACACCTAGCTATATTTTTGTTGTAATTGTCCTTGTTGTTTGAACCCACCAGCTCTGGTGTACGTGGCTGGCGCCCTAGTCGCTGAGCTACAGGTGCCAAGCCTCAAGCGATTCCCTTGCCTCAGCCTTTCTAGTAGCTGGGACTAAAATGTCCAGCTATTGAACATGTGGCTGGTGCCCGAACCACTGAGCACAGGCATCCACAAGAGGATCTCTTAAGCCCAAGAGTTTGAGGTTGCTGTGAGCTATGATGCCATGGTACTAAACCCCAGGGCAACTGAGTGAGACTCTGTCTCAAAAAAAAAAAAAAAAAAAAAAACTTGTCTGGGCAGTGGCTCACGCCTGTCATCCTAGCACTCTGGGAGGCTGAGGTGGGTGGATTGCTTGAGTTCATAGGTTCAAGAGCAGCCTGAGCAAGAGCAAGACCTCCCATCTCTACTAAAAATTAAAAAAGTGAGGCAAGAGGATGGCTTAAGCCCAAGAATTGAAGGTTGCTGTGAGCTATGATGCCATAGTACTCTACCCAGGGCGATAGCTTGAGACTGTCTCAAAAAGAAAAAAGAAAAAACATAGGGGCAGCACCTGTGGCTCAGTAAGTAGGGTGCCAGCCCTATATACTGAGGGTGGTGGGTTCAAACCCTACCCTGGCCAAACTGCAACAACAACAAAAATAGCTGGGTGTTGTGGCGGGCGCCTGTAGTTCCAGCTACTCGGGAGGCTGAGGCAAGAGAATCACCTAAGCCCAAGACCTGGAGGTTGCTGTGAGCTGTGATGCCACAGCACTCTCACTGAGGGTGACAAAGTGAGACTCTATCTCTAAAAAAAAAAAAATGGCGCCTGTGGCTCAAGGAGTAGGGCGCCGGTCCCATATGCCGGAGGTGGTGGGTTCAAACCCAGCCCCGGCCAAAAAAATCACAAAAAAAAAAAAAAAAAAAAAAAAAAAAAAAAAATGGGGGGCGGCGCCTGTGGCTCAGTCAGTAAGGCTCCGGCCCCATATACCGAGGGTGGCGGGTTCAAACCCGGCCCCTGCTGAACTGCAACCAAAAAATAGCTGGGCGTTGTGGCAGGCTCCTATAGTCCCAGCTACTCGGGAGGCTGAGGCAAGAGAATCGCTTAAGCCCAGGAGTTGGAGGTTGCTGTGAGCTGTATGATGTCATGGCACTCTACCGAGGGCCATAAAGTGAAACTCTGTCTCTACAAAAAAAAAAAAAAGGCTTGGTGCCCATAGCATAGCGGTTACAGTGCCAACCACATACCCCAAGGGTGACGGATTTGAACCCAGATCAGGCTAGCTAAACAACAATGACAACTACCAACAAAAAATAGCCGGAGTTGTGGCAGGTACCTGTAGTCCCAGCTACTTGGGAGGCTAGGGCCAGAGAACCGCTTAAGCCCAAGAGTTTGAGGTTGCTGTAAGCTGTGACACCACAGCACTCTACTGAGGAAGGTGACATAGTAAAACTCTGTCCCCCCAAAAGAAGCTTGTGGATCAGTGGAATAGCTGTTGAATGGAGGAGCAAAGCAGAGACATTAACTAGTGTTATAATTAGTTTTAGAAGTATAAACAGATTTCTGGAATGTACAGAAAGCCAAGGCAGCTGGTTCTAGGGTAACAATATTAGCTGTAAGAAATCAGAGTACATTTTAAAAAAAGAAGAAGAAAGAAAGAAATCAGAGTACAGATATGGGCAAGAGGAAGAACCCCAGCTTGGTTAGAAACCTGACCCCAACATCATTCTTCTTCCAATCTCAACAATGAGGGCCAGGATCTCTGACACCCACCCTACCTCCTTGAGAGGAACTCCTGAGGGAAAAGAGGCTTGCTACCAGGAGGAAGAAATACAAGAAGAAAAGAGAGAGAGAAAAGTTCCTAGAGATTCATTTTTCCTCATTTATTTATTTATTTTTAGAGACAGAGTCTCACTCTCTCACCCTCATAGAGTGCTGTGGCATCACAGCTCACAGCAACCTCCAGCTTTTGGGTTAGGTGATTCTCTTGCCTCAGCCTCCCGAGTAGCAGGGACTACAGGCACCTGCCACAATGCCTGGCTGTTTTTGGGGGGGTCGGGTTTGAACCTGCCACCCTTAGTATATGGGGCTGACGCCCTACTCACTGAGCCACAGGCACCGCCCTGGAGATTTTTTTTTTTTTTGTCTTAGTTCTAGGTTAAAAATTTATTTATTTTTTCCATTTTATTTTATTTTTATTGTTAAATCATAGCTGTGTACATTAGTGCAATCAAGGGGTACAATCTAGAGATTTATTTTAATCTATGTTTCTTCTTTGGCTTTTGCTTTGTCCTATACATATACATACTAGTGATTTATTATAATTTGTATATTTCTTCTTTTGCTTTTGCCCTCCACATATACATACATACTCAAATAATCAAGCAGCCCGAACATAGAGATTATGAACCAATCAGCAGGAAGTCAGAAGTCCCACCAGTCTACTCCTCCCCCATCCTTCCATCTGATACAGCAGCACAGTCAAGTGCCTAGGAGGAAGACACAAAGCATGAAAGAGTATCCTTAATAAGGAGCTTCCAGGAAAGATCAGAGATCGCAACCTTGTTGCCTAGCCAAAGAGCTGACAAAGCTCCAGGCCCTAACTTTTCAAAGCAATTGGAAGATAGCCACAGCCTCCTCCCCAGCTGTACTGTCACAGAAGTTGATTACTTGTCACATCAGCGCTGTCAGAATCATCCTGGGGGAAGAAAAAGAAAAAAGCATTTGGAGTCATTGCAAAGAGTGAACTTTTTTTTTGAGACAGAGTCTCACTTGGTCACCTTTGGAAGAGTGCCGTAGTGTCACAGCTTACAGCAACCTCCAGCTCTTGGGTTTAGGCGATTCTCT
Source organism: Nycticebus coucang (assembly GCF_027406575.1). Taxonomy (NCBI): domain Eukaryota; kingdom Metazoa; phylum Chordata; class Mammalia; order Primates; family Lorisidae; genus Nycticebus; species Nycticebus coucang. The sequence continues at coordinate 58,606,683 of NC_069797.1, forward strand.
TACCTCAGACTCCCAAATAGCTGGGACTACAGGTGCCCACCACACCGCCTGGCTATTTTTTTTTTTTTTTTAAGAGACAGAGTCTCACTTTATCACCCTCAGTAGAGTGCTGTGACATCACAGCTCACAGCAACCTCCAACTCCTGGACTTAAGTGATTCTCTTGCCTCAGCCTCCCAAGTAGCTGGGACTATAGGCGCCCACCAGAATGCCCAGCTATTTTTATTGTTGTTGCAGTTTGGCCGGGGCTGGGCTTGAACCCACCACCCTCAGTATATGAGGCCAGCACCCTACCCACAGAGCCACAGGTACTGCCTGCCTGGCTGTTTTTTTGTTGCAGTTTGGCCAGGCTGGGTTTGAACCTGCCAACCTCGGTATATGGCGCTGCGCCCTACTCATTGAGCCACAGAAGCCACCCAAGAGTGAACATTTATTTGTATTCACAAACACTGTTCACTCCTTTCTCTCTAACTTTCATTTTCTGATATTCCAAACCACATGACTTAGGCACTTAATAAGGAAGGATTTTAACTTTGGATAATAAAACCACTGGTACTCAATAAATAGAACTTTGTCATGCATCATTTAGAGTCAGAATTTTAATTAAGCTACTGCTCATTACAACTATAAAGAAACTAAACAGGGCTGGGTCTGCCCTACAATGGAGAAATAGAGGAGATGGAAGAGATGAGGGTTCTGCTGGGGTTTTCTAAATCCTGGAGAAGGAAATTAGACCTCTTACTTCAGATTCAAATTTGGTTAACATGCACTGAGAACTACCAGGTGCTAGGGAATGGGAAAGAAGCTTTAAAAGTATTGTATCTACTCTTCAACCTAGCAATTCCACTTTTTAAGGATAAAATCAAATTGAAGGGTTAAAGGTAAGGTTTTACTTACATCCAGGTCATCCATGGCAGGGGGTGGTTTCTTGGTGCTGACCTTCTTCAAAAGCTAGTGGGAAGAGAGAAGGGGGGGTGAAGGAAGAGCAATCTGCATATTGAGGGTGCACAGCAGAATGGTCCCAGCCAAAACCAGTCATCATCTTCTATTATTATTATTTATAGAGAAAAGATAACCAAGCACAGTGGCAAACACCTGCAATCACAGCACTTTGAGAGGCCAAAGCAGGAGGATTGCTTGAGGTCAGGTGTTCAAGACCAGCCTGGGCAATACAGGGAGACTTTGTCCTTACAAAAATAAAAAAAATTAGGCAGGCATGTTGCATACCTCTATAGTTCCAGCTACTCAGAAGGCTGAAGTAGGAGGATCCATTGAACCCAGGAATTCAAGGTTACATTGAGCTATGATTTGGCCACTAAGCTCTGGCCTGGGTAACAGAATGAGTCTTTTCTAAACAGGAAAAAAAGGGCGGCGCCTGTGGCTCAATGAATAGGATGCCGGCCCCATATGCAGAGGGTGGCGGGTTCAAACCCAGCCCCGGCCAAACTGCAACAAAAAAATAGCCGGGCGTTGTGGCGGGCGCCTGTAGTCCCAGCTGCTCGGGAGACTGAGGCAAGAGAATCATGTAAGCCCAAGAGTTAGAGGTTGCTGTGAGCCGTGTGACGCCACAGCACTCTACCTGAGGGCGGTACAGTGAGACTCTGTCTCTACAAAAAAAAAAATAAAAAAATAAACAGGAAAAAAACAACAAAAAAACATTTATTTGGCTTACAGTTCTAGAGGCTGTGAACTATTCTCATCTTTAAAGCCCCTAAGACATCACTAGAATTAATTAGAGAAAAAGAAATTGATCCTCTTCTTTTTTTTTTATAGATTTTTTATTATTATTATTATTATTATTTTTTTTTTTTCAGTTTTTTTTGTCCGGGGTCAGGTTTGAACCCACCACCTCTGGTATATGGGACTGGTGCCCTACTCCTCTGAGCCACAGGCGCCACCCTATTTTTATTACTTTTTTTTTGGCCGGGGCTGGGTTGAACCCGCCACCTCGAGCATATGGGGCTGGCACCCTACTCCTTTGAGCCACAGGCACCGCCCTCTTCTTTTTTTTTTTAAGAGACAGAGTCTCACTCTGTTACCCTTGGTAAAGTGCCGTGGCATCACAGCTCACCACAACCTCTAGCTCTAGGGTTGAGGCAATTCTCTTGCCTCAGCCTGCTGAGTGACTGGGACTACAGGTGCCTGCCACAGCACCTGGCTATTTTTTTTTTTTTTTTTGTAGAGACAGAGTCTCACTTTATGGCCCTCGGTAGAGTGCCGTGGCCTCACACAGCTCACAGCAACCTCCAACTCCTGGGCTTAAGCGATTCTCTTGCCTCAGCCTCCCAAGTAGCTGGGACTACAGGCGCCCGCCACAATGCCCGGCTATTTTTTGGTTGCAGTTTGGCTGGGGCCGGGTTTGAACCCGCCACCCTCGGTATATGGGGCTGGCACCTTACCGACTGAGCCATAGGCACCGCCCTACCTGGCTATTTTTTGTTGCAGTTTGGCTGGGGCCAGGTTCAAACCTGCCACCCTCGGTATATGGGGCTGGTGCCCCATCCTCTTCTTAAGAGAAAACTTAAATACACACACACAGAGCATCTTCCTTACTAATCCACTAATTACTAATTACTAAACACTAATTTGTTAGTGTTTTTGCAATTTGAATAAATAGCAGCTGAAATTCTGAAAGCAAATAACACATGACAGCGTATAATTTATTGGGAACCAGTGATTTATTTTATGATGTGATTTTTACACTGCTAGCTTTAGTTTCCCATGAAGTTGTCTTGCTCAGGAAGGAAAAAAAAAAAGCAGACACACACAAAGAAAATAGAAGAGAGGGCCAGGTGCAGTGCCTCCCAAAGAAGAGTGGCACCACTTTGGGAGGGCAACAGTGGAGGATCCCTTAAGGCCAGAAGCTTGAGACCAGCCTGGGCACTCCATTTCTACACAAAATTAAAAAAGAAAATAGGAGAGAAAGGGAGACTTACAGAAAAGTGGCAAAAGCTTTTACCAAACTTCTTGAGAACACAGGCTCTACCCTGTGAAGAGCAAGTGAATCTTTGCATATAATTTCAGTAATATTCATTCCCCTCATCCCTACTAAACAAACATTGCACAAAATATGAAAAAAAAAACAGCAATAATGAGTAGCTTGCCTAGGGGGGGCTCATATATCTTTGCCTGGCCCTGATGACAATTTTCTAGAAAAATGTGTGCAGTGAGATACAGAGAATTATCAAAATGGGCAGCAAATGGCAGGTGTGGCCTCTGTCTCACCTCTGCATAATGTTCCACATGAGTCAGCTCCATCTCCTCATCCCCTTCCCAGTCTCTCCAGTTATCAAAGTCCACAGATAGCCACACTGGCTGCAAGAGGAAGTACTGAGGGTCACAAGCCAGAAGGACAGCAGCAGAAGTGTGTGGGAAAGTGTGAGCATGCCCAAGGAGCATGCTTGAGGGAGACAGGGTCTACTGGGCACACAATCCTCCCAGCACAGCCTGCTGACCAGCACCCCTCCCCCCCAGACTGCCAGCCTGTCGTCGTCATCATCATCATCATCATCCACAAAGAATTACCAGGAACCTACTAAGTTCTGTGTACAATGCCAGGTATGGTAGGATCTGATAAAGCGTAGATGTTCTGCCTAGAGAGATAACACATCTGGAAAAATAACTGTATCATCATAGGATCAACCAAGCAAGATAGATGAGCAACATTCCCTGGAGTCAAAGACAACCCTTTGAAGCCCGCGTTCTAAAGTTCCCACATTTATACAGGGAAGAAGTCATTCAACAGAATTTATTGAACAGATGCTGTTACCAGACCCTGAACTTGGCATTGGGATTATAAAAATGTTCAACACAGGGCGGCGCCTGTGGCTCAGTCGGTAAGGCGCCAGCCCCATATACCGAGGGTGGCGGGTTCAAACCCGGCCCCGGCCAAACTGCAACCAAAAAAATAGCTGGGCGTTGTGGTGGGCCTGTAGTCCCAGCTACTCGGGAGGCTGAGGCAAGAGAATCACTTAAGCCCAGGAGTTGAAGGTTGCTGTGAGCTGTGTGAGGCCATGGCACTCTACCGAGGGCCATAAAGTGAGACTCTGTCTCTACAAAAAAAAAAAAAATGTTCAACACAGTGTCCCAGCCATGAGGAAGCAAGTGGGGAGGGAAACATAAATAAATCATTATAATACAGTATAAAAAGTGTGGGGGTGGAGTTACATAGGGGATATCATGGGAACCCCAAAGGGAGTTATGGGAACACAAGTTCTTAGAGTAAAAGGGCTTTGAAGGATAACATGGGTGAAGGTAGTGGTGATGGTGACTTTCCAGAGAAAAGGCACAGCTTGAGCAAAAGTACAGAAGTGAGAAATTGCCTGGTTTACCCAAAGGAGCTATAAACAGAATGACTCGAATGTAAAGATTGAGTCAGAGAGGATGAGATGGGCTTGTGTATGATGTTACAGTGCTTAGACTTTAAAGTGCAGGAAATCAAAACTTCAAATGCTCAAAGGAGTCAGGGAGGTAATGAATAGGAGGAGTAAAGTGAGGTGGAGTGCATACTCCATTGCTTCAACTCTAGACATTTGGGAATTTATTATTATTATTTTTTTTTTTTTATAGAGACAGAGTTTCACTTTATTGCCCTTGGTAGAGTGCAGCGGCCTCACACAGCTCACAGCAACCTCCAACTCCTGGGCTTAGGCGATTCTCTTGCCTCAGCCTCCCGAGCAGCTGGGACTACAGGCGCCTGCCACAACGCCCGGCTATTTTTTTGTTGCAGTTTGGCCGGGGCTGGGTTTGAACCCGCCACCCTTGCATATGGGGCTGGCACCCTACTCACTGAGCCACAGGCGCCGCCCAACATTTGGGAATTTATACCAGTGTGGCCAATTATCCCATTTTTCTTTCTTTTTTTTTTTTTTTTCAGTTTTTGGCCGGGGCTGAGTCTGAACCCACCACCTCTGGTATATGGGGCCGGCGCCCTACTCCTTGAGCCACAGGTACCGCCCAATTCTCCCATTTTTCAAGAGAAGCTGATAATCTGGGTTTTTAGGTGAAATATGCACATTTTAAAATTGAACAACTAATAAAAAATGTTAAATGTCAATAACCAATTAAAATAATTGGCCAGGCGCAATGGCTCATACCTGTAATCCTAGCACTCTGAAGAGCCCAAGACCAGTGGATTGCTTAACTCAGGAGTTTGAAACAAGCCCAAGCAAGAGCAAGACCCCAACTCTACTAAGAACAGAAAAATTCACTGGGTGTTGTAGCTGGCTCTTGCAGTCTCAGCTATTCGGGCATGAGGCTCACTTATGCCCAAGACTTTGAGGTTGCAGTGAGCTATGACAATGCCATGGCACTCAACCCCAGGTTGACAGCGTGAGACTCTGTCTCAAAAATAAATAAATAGTAGTTTTTTTAAACTATGAAGACTGCTAAAATAAATATGAGAGCCAGATCCAGCCAGTGGGCAGCCAGTTTCAATCTTTACAGAAGAAGCCATTGAAGGGTCTTAAGTGGGAAATAAGCAGGGTTGAATGCATGTTTTAGACAGACCATGCTGGGCAAAACAGAGGATAGATTGGAGGTAGGGCTGAAAATATCCAACAAACATCTTATCCAGTGGTGGATGAGGCCTGAACTAGGAAGAAATTAATTAGTGGATTTGAGAATATTTAGGAAGTCAGGGCGGCGCCTGTGGTTCAGTGAGTAGGGCGCCAGCCCCATATGCCGAAGGTGGCGGGTTCAAACCCAGCCCTGGCCAAACTGCAACAAAAACAAAAAAATAGCCGGGCCTTGTGGCGGGCGCCTGTAGTCCCAGCTAATTGGGAGGCTGAGGCAAGAGAATCGTGTAAGCCCAAGAGTTAGAGGTTGCTGTGAGCCGTGTGATGCCACGGCACTCTACCCTAGGGCAGTACAGTGAGACTCTGTCTCTACAAAAAAAAAGAATATTTAGGAAGTCATGCAGGCATGACCTAGGGAATTATTGAATGATAGCTGGAAAGGAGGCCAGAATGATCCCAGCTCTAACTTGGGTACCCGGGTACAAGGATAGAAGGAGCAGACCACATCCCACACACTCACCTTGATATCCTCCTTGGTGAGCCGGGGCCAGGCCACCTTCTCCTTCCATTTCCTCACAAAGCAAGTAATGGAGCGGCAAGAGCGCTTATCCTGGGAGTCCTGTCAGAAAGTTTTATTCTGAGATTCAAAATGAATCTCCAGTTTCCCTGAGCAGCCTTTCCATCCAGACCGTACTGTTCCAGCCTACCCTTACCTTGGAGTTCACCTTGGCATAGAACTCGATCTCATTGTACAGCTCCACTCCATCAGCATTCTTGCAGCTGAGGAGACAGGGAAAATGAGAAGATACAGGAGCTTGAGGATGGGGGCCTTCAGAGTAGGGGAGATTCCTGGGAAGCCAGGCTCCCAGAGGAGCGGGACTTTACCTGAACACAATTCGGTGATCCTCAATGAGCACATGGACATCAGTACTGTCCTCAACACAAAACTCCATGAACACATACTTGGGTCTGTCATACCACAGGGTCCGGGCATGCTGCCTGAAGAGGAGTTGAGGTGGGGCTTCAAGGAGAGGGGAGACTGGGCATTTGGGAAAGGTAGAGGGAAAGGACAATACAAGGATGTTTGACGCCACAGTCTTCTCAAGAGTAGTTAAGTGCGACAGAAGTGGATGGACGGGCACGTCGGGGGCAAGGGGGTGTTGTGATGACGGTAAAGGAGAGAATAGAAAGTGCAAGACAAGGGAAGCAGGGAGTTAAGAACTTTCAGGTCACATCTCTCCTCACACCACCACCACGCCCGCCCCTGCCCCTGTCACAGAGACCTGAGGTCTGGGGCTCCCATGGAGGCTCGGAGAACCCGGAACACTCAGGAGAAGACTTAGGGCAGGGAAAAGGGCCAGAGGGAGCACCACGGCCAGAAACACTCACCGTGCCATGGCGGCTCCCTCTGCTGAGTGGCGTTTGGAGTCTCAGGCAGGGGCCGCTATCTTTAGATCCTGGGACATCCCAGGCAGCTGCCTCTCCTTATATGGTCTACAGAAGGGTTGAGGAGAAAGGAAAATGTGGCTCGACAGCCAAGGGATCGGCACTGCGGAGATAATCTGAAAATTTAATCCCGGCAGCACTTCACTTTTCCCGGTCTCCAGAAACGTACAGATTAGGAACACACTGGGACCAGGGCAAGGGCTACCGTAGACACAGTATGACACAGGGAAGGACTTGTTTCCCTTATTTCTCCAAGGCTTAGTACTCAGTGCCTGATTCACAACAAGCGCTCAATGAAAAATTATTAGTCTCAGGCAGCGCCTGTGGTTCAGTGGGCAGGGCGCCAGCTCCATATACCGAGGGTGGAGGGTTCGAATCCGACCCCGGCCAAACTGCAACAAAAGAATAGCCGGGCGTTGTCTCAGCTATTCGGGAGACCGAGGCAAGAGAATCGCCTACGCCAGGAGTTGGAGGTTGCTGTGAGCTGTGACGCCACGTACTCTACCGAAAAAAAAAAAAGAAAGAAAGAAAAGGAAAATGATTAGTCTCAATTAAATCCCCAGGGAAGATCCGCCCCCAAGGACGTAGGCAATGCAAACTGCTCCTTCCCAAAGCTCCTTCAGGCGTCGCGGCCAGCGCGCCGTTGCCATGGCAGCGAGGGGCGCGGCTGCCGTGCAGAGGCGTTTCCGGGAAGATGGCGGCTGTCGAAGCGGCTGCCGAGTCGGTAAAGGTAGTGGCGGCCCTTGGACCAAAGGCGAAGGTGGAAGAGGAGGAAGAAGAGGAGACGCTGCCACCATGCGAGGCGGTGCGCTGGGCCCCGGTGGGGGCAGTGGCGGAGGCCGGGCCTGGGGCGGCTGCGTTTGTGGAAGAGACGGCAGCCGATGAGCCCAGCACGGCCCCAGGTTCTCCGCCTGACTCTCCGGGCCGGACGCTGCGGCGGCTGCGGGCCGAGCGGCGGCGGCTGGACTCAGCATTGCTCGCGCTGTCCTCGCACTTCGCTCAGGTGCAGTTTCGCCTGCGCCAGGTGGTGCGGGGGGCGCCGGCGGAGCAGCAGCGCCTCCTGCACGAACTCGAAGACTTCGCCTTCCGCGGCTGTCCCCATGTCCTGGGTTATGAGGGGCCCGGGAACCACGCCAGTGACGAGGGCGACAGGCCGCCAGAGGACCGGCCATGGTTGCGGAGCGAGGACCAGGTGAGACTGGGGCAAGACCGAGAAGGATATGGAAATAGAGGAATCGTGTGGATGGTGATGCAAACTCAGATGTTGGTAGACGGGGTGAGAAGCCCACCCGACTGATGAGTGCGTGCGTCGGAGACTAAAGAGACTGGAAGCAGGAATGCGGGGCCTGCTGAAGGGCAAGAGGACGGAGAGCTGGGCACCTGAGGGTGTGCGGTGTGCACTCAAGGTGTGGAAAGGGATGCCAGTGTAATGACGTGAGGAGCGGCGGATTAGTGAGCTAAGAGAGGGCAACACCAACGGAAGCAGCGCTGCTCCTGCTTCCTTGTCCACCCCCTTATAAGTTCCTAAGTCCTGAACACTTTGCTGATAGAGTATCTTGATCCTGGGGATTGGGAAAGTTGGCAAGTGAAAGGAAAGCAGGTTGGAAATAGGGAAATTTGGATTAACTACCTGTCCCTACTTGACTGGAATCTAGGCAAAGTCTTTAATCTTTAGACTTTTCTGAGTGAGAAGTTTGGCGAATAGCAGAGTCTGTTAGTAATTGAAAAAAAACACACTCTCGATTATATGAATTTCCTAATGATTGAATTTTTAGACCCATTCACCCATCCTCCTTAATTTTTAGACCCATCACCCCTCATTCTGAATGAGGTCCTCTAGTAGCCATGACAAAATGGATTCAGTTTGCCTACACTGAGAGGCAGGGAATATACCACATTAAGGGAACCTTTCTTTTTTTTTTTTTTTGTGGAGACAGTCTCACTTTACGCCCTCGGTAGAGTGCCATGACATCACACGGCTCACAGCAACCTCCAGCTGTTGGGCTTACGCGATTCTCTTGCCTCAGACTCCCAAGCAGCTGGGACTACAGGTGCCAGCCACAACGCCCGGCTATTTTTTTGTTGCAGTTTGGCGGGGGCTGGGGCCGGGTTTGAACCCGCCACCCTCGGTATATGGGGCTGGCGCCCTACTCACTGAGCCACAGGCGCCTCCCTGGATCCTTTCTTTACAGGCTTTGCATCTCTGGAAGTACACAGATGTAGATAACCTTGTTGGAGGTCTTAAGACATGCTGCCTTTTTGCCTTTTTGTTCTTCAAGGTACAACCCATATGTGGCTTTCTTCCCACTTAAATTGGTTTTAGCCAATATATCAATAGCAGATATTGATTTGTTTACTTTAATCTGAACTGTTCCCATGGCTGGGCAGCCAATGCTCAGTGGTTAGGGCACTGGCCTCATACACTGGGTCTGGCGGGTTCAAACCCAGCCCCAGGCCTGCTGAACAATGATGACAACAACAACAAAAGTAACCCAGTGTTGTGGCAGGGGCCTCTAGTCCCAGCTAGAGGCCGAGGCAAGAGAATTGCTTAAGCCCAAGAGTTTGAGGTTGTTGTGAGCTGTGACTCCAGGCCACACCTCGAGGGCAACATACTGAGACTCTGTCTCAAAAAAAAAAAAAAAAATGGCCATGTGTTGTGGTGGGCTCCTGTAGTCCCAGATACTTGGTAGGCTGAGGCAAGAGAATCACCTCAGCCCAAGAGTTTGAGGTTGCTGTGAGCTGTGACACCATGGCACTCTACCGAGGGTGACATAATAAGACTTTGTCTCAAAAAAAACAAAATCTGGGCTTGGCACCTGTGGCTCAAGCGGCCAAGGCACCAGCCACATATACCTGAGCTGGCGGGTTCAAATCCAGCCCAGGCTGCCAAACAATAATGATGGCTGCAACCAAAACATAGCCGGGCATTGTGGCAGGCGCCTGTGATCCCAGCTACTTGGGAGGCAGAGGCAGGAGAATCACTTGAGCCCAGGAGTTGGAGCTTGCTGTGAGCTGTGATGCCACGGCACTCTACCCAGGGTAACAGCTTGAGGCTCTGTCTCAAAAAAAAAAAAAAAATCTGAACTGTCCCCAGTGCAATCCTGTGTTTACTGTTCCTTCCTTCTCCATATAACCCACAGCTCCTACACAGGCGCAGCCACCTCAAACTGCTAGACTTAAGGACTAGAAAGGATAGAATTACCGTGGCCAGTTTCTGTTCAGGAGTGAAGAGCACCAAAGGTTCTGTGTGATGTGGAACTCTTCTTTTCAGAAACAGTGTACCACTTTTTAAAGAGTAGTACTCAAACCACTTACTAAACGGCTTTAGGCTTGAGGCCTGTAGCTCAGCGGCTAGGGCGCCAGCTGGGAGGTTCAATCTCAGCCCGGGCCTGCCAAACAACAATGACAACTACAACCAAAAAAAAAATAGCCGGAAGTTGTGGCAGATGCCTGTACTCCCAGCAACTTGGGAGGCTGAGGCAAGAGAATCACTTAAGCCCAAGAGTTTGAGGTTGCTGTGAGCTGTGATGCCACAGCACTCTACCCAGGGCAACATAGTGAGACTCTGTCTCAAAAAAATAAATAAATAAATAAACAGCTTTAATCTTATATGCATATACTGACGTGAACACATAGTAGCAAAGTAGGGGACAGCTTTAAACTAAATGATTTATTTCTTATCAGTTCTTTTTTTTTTCTTTTCTTGTCTGTCCAGGGTGACAAAGTGAGACTACCACAGCAACCTCAAACTCTTGGGCTCAAGCAATCCTTTTGCCCCTCAGGCAGTCCACCTATCTCGCCCTCCCAAGTGCTGGGATTATAGGGTGAGCCACTGTGCCTGACCCCCACCAGAGCTCATTGTTCCTTCCTATTAAAATTGTTTGGGGCGGCGCCTGTGGCTCAAGGGGTGGGGCGCCGGTCCCATATGCTGGAGGTGCTGGGTTCAAACCCAGCCCCAGCCAAAAACCAAAAAAAAAAAAAAAAAAAAAAAAAAAAAAAAAAAATTGTTTGCCCGAACTCCAGCAAATAGCATACCATGGCAAATGACAGAGTTCAGCAAACATAGTCATGAAAACAGAATCAGAATTTGTGTCTGGTTTTTTTTTTTCCTTGGCTTCATAAAGTTGTAAAACAAAAACAGAGACTTTCCCCTTTGAAAGAACAAAAACAAACTTCTTTCTCTTTGGGCTGTTAAGACAGCTTCCTCCAGTCTGAGTTCCTTATTTTAGAATTTGTTCTTCTGTACTTAATTCAGTTTAGTAGTATATAGCAAATGTGTGTTGAGAGCATACCCTGTACCAGGCACTATGTTAGATACTGGGGGTTTATTTTTTTGTTGTTATTGCTGTTTTGGCCAGGGCTGGGTTCGAACCTGCCACCTTCGGTATATGGGACCCGTGCCCCACTCCCTGAGCCATAGGCGCCGCTGATACTGGGGGTTTAAAATCAAGACCCTTGCCTTTAAGAAATTCATAGACTAGGCCAGGTGCTATGACTCACGCCTATAATCCTAGCACAGTGGTTCTCAACCTGTGGGTCGCAACCCACAGGAACTGTATTAAAGGTTCACGGCATTAGGAAGGTTGAGAACCACTGTCTTAGCACTCTGGGAGTCTGAGGCAGGTAGATTGCTTGACTCACAAGTTCGAGACCAACCTGAGCAAAATCGAAACCCCTGTCTCTACTAAAAATAGAAAAACTGAGGCAAGAGGATCACTTGAGCATAAGAGGTTGGTGTGAGCTATGACGCCACAGCACTCTACCCAGGGTGACAGCTTGAGTGAGACTCTGTCTCAAAAAAAAAAAAGAAAAGAAGAAAAAGAAATTCATAGACTAGAGACATAATCCTAAACAAATAATATAATATGAGCTTCATTAGAAGTGTGTACTAGGTAGCCGGGCGTTGTGGCGGGCGCCTGTAGTCCCAGCTACTCGGGAGGCTGAGGCAAGAGAAGCCCAAGAGTTACAGGTTGCTGTGAGCTGTGTGACGCCATGGCACTCTACCCGAGGGCGGTACAGTGAGACTCTGTCTCTACAAAAAAAAAAAAAGAAGTGTGTACTAGGGCGGCGCCTATGGCTCAGTGAGTAGGGCGCCGGCCCCATATGCTGAGGGTGGCGGGTTCAAACCCAGCCCCGGCCAAACTGCAACAAAAAAATAGCGGGGTGTTGTGGCGAGTGCCTGTAGTCCCAGCTGCTCAGGAGGCTGAGGCAAGAGAATCGCGTAAGCCCAAGAGTTAGAGGTTGCTATGAGCCGTGTGACACCACGGCACTCTACCCGAGGGCGGTACAGTGAGACTCTGTCTCTACAAAAAAAAAAAAAAAAGAAGTGTGTACTAAATCCAGACAAGGAAATGGAGAAATCTTTCTGCCTAAAGAAATCAGGAAAACGTTTTCTTAAAGGAGAGCTAGGCCTTCGCCAAGTATGGATGGGGTACAGGGTTCTAAGAAAAGCAACAACTCTCTGGAAAGATTAAAGAGAGCATATTCTGAGAAAGGCTTAGCTTTCACTTTGAGCAAAACTAAAACAAGAAAACTGCTTTTTTAAAATACTTGAATAGCTTTTCGGCCGGAGACGCCATCTTCCAGTGATTCACCAAAATGACAAACACAAAGGGAAAGAGGAGAGGCACCCGATACATGTTCTCTAGGCCTTTTAGAAAACATGGAGTTGTTCCTTTGGCCACATATATGCGAATCTACAAGAAAGGTGATATTGTAGACATCAAGGGAATGGGTACTGTTCAAAAAGGCATGCCACACAAATGTTACCATGGCAAAACTGGAAGAGTTTACAATGTTACCCAGCATGCTGTTGGCATTGTTGTAAACAAACAAGTTAAGGGCAAGATCCTCGCGAAGAGGATTAATGTTCGTATTGAGCATATTAAGCACTCTAAGAGCCGAGATAGCTTCCTGAAACGTGTGAAGGAAAATGATCAGAAAAAGAAGGAAGCCAAAGAGAAAGGTACCTGGGTTCAACTGAAGCGCCAGCCTGCGCCACCCAAAGAAGCCCACTTTGTGAGAACTAACGGAAAGGAGCCTGAGCTCCTGGAACCCATTCCCTATGAATTCATGGCATAATAAGCATATAACATAGCACAAAGGAGTACTAGTGAACCCATGTTTTTAGGAGCAAGAACCTATTTATTCCCCATTAGCTCATGGCATAATATATGTACAGCATAGCACACAGGATAACCAATAGTCCCCATGTAACAGTGATACAAGGTGCTGGGACCTATTTCCCACGAATTCAAAAGTCAATCAACACTTTGTCACATTAAATGGCAAGGTGCCTCCCTGAGCTGCTGGAACCCCTTTCCCTATGAATTCATGGCATGGTAGATACAAATAATAGCATAAAAATGTTTCTTGTTCATTCACTACAAGTGCGTTTTTTTCCCCCCCAAAGAAGTATTAAAGCAAATTTTAATGTGTCCTAAAAAAAAAAAATACTTGAATAAAAAGTTAATTTGTTTTTTTTTTTCATTTGTTCTCTCTTACACCTTACTCCTGGAGGGTTTGGTAAGTACCATTTTTAGGTTAAATTTAAGACTCTATAGAATTCTAATTTATAAGGTAGCCTTACAGCTACAAATGATTTACTAGTTTTACTTTTTGATATTCAGGAAAGGCAAGGAAGGCCTACTGTTTGAGACTATGTTAGCAAAACCTTACTACCTCAAAGTGTTTTTAATAATTTAAATGGACCGGGCAGCGCCTGTGGCTCAGTGAGCAGGGCGCCAGCCCCATATACCGAGGGTGGCGGGTTCAAACCCAGCCCTGGCCAAACTGCAACAAAAAAATAGCCGGGCGTTGTAGCGGGCGCCTGTAGTCCCAGCTACTCGGGAGGCTGAGGCAGGAGAATCGCCTAAGCCCAGGAGTTGGAGGTTGCTGTGAGCTGTGTGATGCCACGGCACTCTACCGAGGGCAATAAAGTGAAACTCTGTCTCTATAAAAACAAACAAAAAAAAACAAACAAAAAAAAATAATTTAAATGGAAAAACTATGTGATGGCTAAAAATGAGAAAAGGAGGGGGCAGCTCCTGTGGCTTAGTGGGTAGGGCACCAGCCCCATATACTGAGGGTGGCAGGTTCGAGCCCAGCCCCGGCCAAACTGCAACAAAAAAATAGCCAGGCATTGTGGCAGGCACCTATAGTGCCAGCTCCTCGGGAGGCTGAGGCAAGAGAATTGCCTAAGCCCAGGATTTGGAGGTTGCTGTGAGCTGTGATGTGACAGCACTCCACCCAGGGTGATAAAGTGAGAGTCTGGGCACCTGTGGCTCAAAGGAGTAGGGCACCGGCCCCCTATACTGGAGGTGGCAGGTTCAAATCCGGCCTTGGCCAAAAACTTCAAAAAAAAAAGTGAGAAAAGGAGTCACTGATCCAGGAAACTTACCAGATGCTTTTTTTTGTTTTTGCTTTTTTTTTTGAGACAGTCTCACTGTGTCTCCCTCAGTAGAGTACTGTGGCGTCAGAGCTTATAGCAACCTCAAACTCTTAGGCTTAAGCAATTCTCTTGCCTCAGCCTCCCAAGTAGCTGGGAGTATAGGCGCCTGCCCCATAGCCCAGCCATTTTTTGTTGCAGTTGTCATTGTTGTTTAGCTGGCCCTGGCTGGGTTGCCAGCCTCAGGGTATGTGGCTGGCAGTGCCAAGCCCCACATGCTTTTTAAAAAAATTGTTTGTTGGGTGGCGCCTGTGGCTCAGTGAGTAGGGCGCCGGCCCCATATGCCGAGGGTGGTGGGTTCAAACCCAGCCCCGGCCAAACTGCAACAAAAAAATAGCCGGGCATTGTGGCGGGCGCCTGTAGTCCCAGCTGCTCGGGAGGCTGAGGCAAGAGAATCACGTAAGCCCAAGAGTTAGAGGTTGCTGTGAGCCGTGTGACGCCACGGCACTCTACCCGAGGGCGGTACAGTGAGACTCTGTCCCTACAAAAAAGAAAAAAAAAATTGTTTGTTATCTTCCCACCCTCCTGACTTGGCTTTGTAGTTTTTCTTTGCCCTAGGCACTTGGGTTTAATTCTTTTGATTTTGTGGAAGTAGTAGTAATATATTGGGGGGGGGACTTTCAACCTTAAGAAAACTATTTATGGGGCGGCACCTGTGGCTCAGTCGCTGGCCCCATATACCGAGGGTGGCAGGTTCAAACCCAGCCCCGGCCAAACTGCAACCAAAAAATAGCCAGGCGTTGTGGTGGGCGCCTGTAGTCCCAGCTACTCGGGAGGCTGAGGCAAGAGAATCGCCTAAGCCCAGGCGATTGGAGGTTGGAGGTTGCTGTGAGCTGTGTGAGGCCACGGCACTCTACCGAGGGCCATAGGGTGAGACTCTGTCTCTACAAAAAAAAAGAAAACTATTTATGAATTATAAGCAGTTTCTCTACACTCTTGGCCCAGATTGTCTTGCAAAATTTGTCTACACAAAGTATTAAGGAGTTGTGTTGTGGCAAATGGCTGTAAAGAATGGGATGCCTCAGAGGCTGTCTTGGCTAAGATAGGTTGTTTCTACCCTAACTAGGCCTTTGGGGGAAAAAAAAAAGTCTTACCCAGAGGCCTTGTTGTATTCACGTCCTGTTTCCAATGAGGAACTGATTTTTTCTTTTTTTTTTTTTTTTGTAGAGACAGTCTCACCTTATCGCCCTTGGTAGAGTGCCGTGGCATCACACAGCTCACAGCAACCTCGAAATCCTTGGGCTCAGGCGATTCTCTTGACTCAGCCTCCCAAGTAACTGGGACTACAGGCGCCTGCCACAACGCCCGGCTATTTTTTTGTTGCAGTTTGGCCGGGGCTGGGTTTGAACCCACCACCCTCGGCATATGGGGCCGGCGCCCTACCCGCTGAGACACAGGCACCGCCCGGAACTGATTTTTTCTTAAAGAAAAGTTTCATTTAATAAGTTGCTTTGGGAAAAAAAAAAAAAAATTATTCTTATGAACCTATCTTATGAAGTGTGTTATTTCATTTGGATTATTTGGAAGCATGTTTTAATGGTTATCACTGGCTTGAGAGGATTCTTAATGTGTCCTGAGTTTTCCTTTTCCCATGAAATACATCCAAGTGTTTTCTCTTCCTAGAGTGAGCAAGAAAGACAAGAGCGTCTGGAAACACAAAGGGAGAAGCAGAAGGAACTGATACTGCAGCTCAAGACCCAGCTAGATGACCTGGAAACATTTGCCTATCAAGAGGGCAATTATGACTCCCTGCCACAGTCTGTGGTCTTGGAAAGACAGCGGGTAAGCAGACTCCAGGGACATCTCTACCACTGCCCAAGATTAACTTGTCCCTTCCAGCATTTATAGGAGATCCTTTCCCAACTTACTTTTCCCTTGACCTTATTACAAATCCCTTTGCAGGCCCAAATCAAAGGGAGGTTTTACTATTATTTGGAACCATTTTTTATCTACTCATGGAAAATATAGGTTCCAGGCTTGGCACCTGTAGCTCAGTGGCTAGGGCACAGGCCACATACACTGGTGCTGGCGGGTTTGAATCCAGCCCAAGTCTGCCAAACAACAGTGACAAACAACTACAACCAAAAAATAGCCGGGTGTTGTGGTGGGTGCCTATAATCCCAGCTACTTAGGAGGCTGAGGCAAAAGAATTGCTTAAACCCAGAGTTTGAGGTTGCTATGAGCTATGACGCCACGACACTCTACCCAGCGCAACAGCTTGAGACTCTGTCTCAAAAAAGTAATAATTTGTGATTACAGTGATTGAGCTCTTTCTTTTTGGTGGGACAGAGTCTGTATCTGTCCCCCAGGGTAGAGTGCAGTGGTGTCATCATAACTCACTGCAGCCTCAAACTCCTGGGCTCCAGTGATCCTTCTGTCTCAGTCGCCCAAGTAGGTGGGACTATAGACCCATGCTACCATGCCCGGCTAATTTTTCTATATTTTAGAGGTGAGTTCTTGCTGTGTTGTAGGCTGGCCTCAAACTCCTGGCCTTAGGCAGTCCTCACTACTTGGCCTCTCAGAATGCTAGGATTACAGGTATAACCCACTGTATCCAGCCTTGATGGTTATTATTAATAATAGAAGTAGTAATATAACATTTCTTTCATTTGGTCATTTAAAAAATCTACTAGGTTGCATCATATAACATAAGCTAGCTTTTTTTTTAGAAATAGAGTCTTATTTTGTCACCCTTGGTAGAGAGAGTGCCATGGCGTCACAGCTCACTGCAACCTCCAGGTCTTGGGCTTAGGCGATTGTCTTGCCTCAGCGTCCCAAATAGCTGGGACTACACACGCCCACCACAATGCCTGGCTATTTTTTTGTTGCAGTTTGGCTGGGGCTGGGTTCAAAACTGCCACTCTCAGTATATGGGGCCGGCACCCTACTTAATGAGCCACAGACGCTGCCCAATGTAAGCTAGCTTTTTCCTATCACCTACCACTAGTTGATAAATATTCCAAACTGACTTTAATACTCTATTTATTTAGGACATAACCTGGGTAGACAAATCTGCTGGGAGAGATATAGCTATAGCCTTTTCTACGTGTTTGTTTATTCCTATGATGTGGTGGTTTTTCTGCCTGGACTGGAGTTATGTTATCTGGATTTCGAATTGTTCCTAATGTCAGGATATTTGGGCTGTATTGTGCCTTGATATTTTACGGTGATTCTTCTTTAGTTGCCTAGAGTAGGGCAAGAAAGGATAAGAAAGATTAGAAGTTTTATTTTATTTTATTTTATTTATTTATTTATTTTTTTGAGACAGATTCTCACTGTGTCATCCTGGGTAGAGTGCTGTGGCATCACAGTTCACAGCAACCTCAAACTCCTTTTTTTTTTTTTTTTGCAGTTTTTGGCCGGGGCTGGGTTTGAACCCACCACCTCCGGTATATGGGGCTGGCACCCTACTCCGCTGAGCCACAGGCACTGCCCAGCAACCTCAAACTCTTGGGCTTAAGCAATTCTCTTGCCTCAGCCTCCCAAGTAGCTGGGACTACAGGCGCCCACCACAATGCCTGGCTAGAGAAAAGCCATTTCTATCAGAGAGGAACTAAGGGTTCTTGTTACTCTTAAGAGTATAGAGTCTGCGTTCTCACCTTGAACATCAGTTGAATTGTTTTATTTCACAAATTTGGAGGTCGGTGTGCTTTTTATTTCCATTTAAGGGTAGCAGACATGTTAGCTAAGATTCTCCTTCTCCCTAGCCCTTTCCCTGAAAATTCCAAAGGGTGTGCTCATGCTTGTGGTTTTGGTAGGTGATCATAGATGAGTTAATAAAGAAATTGGACATGAACCTGAATGAGGACATCAGTTCCCTGTCCACTGAAGAGCTTCGTCAACGTGTAGATGCAGCCGTGGCTCAGATTGTTAACCCAGCCCGAGTCAAAGAACAGTTGGTTGAGCAGCTGAAAACTCAGATCCGAGACCTTGAGATGTTCATCAACTTCATCCAAGGTCAGAGGAGGGGATGGGAAAAGAAGAATGGACAGATGTCATAATAATTATATTTATTCTAAGTACTAATACCTAAAAATGCCAACTCTTGGTGTACCATTTACGAGTTTCAATCACTTAGTAAAGGAGCCAGCATGGCAGATGGAAAGAACTTGGGTTTCAGAAACAGATATTTAAAATCCCAGCTCTGCCACTTACTGGTTTTGTGCTCTTGGGCAGTTTTACTAACCTCTTTAGTCCCACTCTCCTCATCCATAAAATGATGATTCATGCTTGATTCATTTAGCAAATATCTATTGAGCCAACTACTTATGCCAGTAACCATTTTATAAAATGAAGGTAAGAATTTGTGAGATTCTTGCATGTGGTAGCCACCATTAAATATTATTTTTCCTTTAAAAAATATCATAAAGGGGCTAAATAAATGGGAGATAAACTATTGCTACACAGGCACACAGAGTGTTATAATGGACATTGGAGACTCACAAGCAGAAAGGCTGGGAAGGGGTAAAGGATGATGAAAATTATCTAGGGAGTATAATGTACCTGTATTATATTTGGGTGATGGGTATTTGGGTGATGGGTACCTGTACACTAAAAGCCTAGACTTCACTATATAATATATACATGTAATGGAATTTAATTTGTACCCCCTAAATCTATTAAAAGAAATAAAAAGAGAAAGAAGGGGGCTAAATGTGTGTCTCCTCTTTGTAATTTCTGATTCCAGATGAAGTAGGAAGCCCCTTGCAGACAGGTGGTGGACACTGTGAGTGCAAGGCTGGAGGGAACACAGGAAATGGTTCCACTAGAGCAAGCAGCAGCAGACTGCCTCCTGGAAACAGCAAAAGTAAGTGCATCTTCCAAAATAGGCAAATCTATAGAGACAGAAGATAGATTAGTTATTGCTTAGGGCTTGCAAGAGTTGGGAAAATGGAGAGGGGGAATGCTAATGGTATGGGGCTTCTTTTGGAGATGATGAAATATTCTAAAATTTATTGCAGTGATGGTTGTACAATTCTGAATATACCAAAAACAACTGCATACTTTAAACTAAATTATATGCTATGTGAATTATATCTCAATATAGTGATTTATTATAAACCCATAAAAAGGAAGTTTAGCTATATCCTAGATGGCTCTTGCCTTCATATGCGACCCATAATGTGGTCAGAAGCAAGATTCTGCCTCAGCTTGTGACTTGCTGAATGTAGTAGCTTTGCACCATCATGGCCTCTCACTGATGAACTATTCTCTTTTCCAAAAAGCAAAAGTGGAAGATGTGAAGAGAGTCCGGGAGACAGGGCTGCACCTGATGCGGCGAGCTCTGGCAGTGCTCCAGATCTTTGCTGTTAGCCAGTTTGGTTGTGCCACAGGACAGATCCCGCCAACTCTGTGGCAGCAGGGCCAGGCTAACAGAGACTACTCTCCCTTACTGAAGAGGCTGGAGGTGTCAGTGGACAGAGTGAAGCAGCTAGCCTTGAGGCACCAGCCTCATGACCATGTAATCACCTCTGCCAACCTCCAGGACCTCTCTCTAGGAGGCAAGGATGAGCTGACCCTGGCAGTACGGAAGGAGCTGACGGTGGCTGTGAGGGACCTGCTGGCCCATGGACTGTATGCTTCCTCCTCAGGCATGAGCCTCGTCATGGCCCCTATTGCTTGTTTGCTGCCAGCCTTCTCCTCGGCTCCTGAAACTATGCACCCCTGGGAGCTCTTTGTAAAGTACTACCATGCTAAAAATGGCCGTGCTTATGTGGAATCTCCAGCCCGGAAGCTCTCCCAGTCCTTTGCCCTGCCTGTTATGGGAAGCACTGCTGTGACCCCTAAACAGAGCCTACTAACAGCCATCCACATGGTGCTGACAGAACATGACCCTTTTAAGCGCAGTGCAGACTCAGAGTTGAAGGCCTTGGTGTGCATGGCACTGAATGAACAGCGGCTGGTGTCCTGGATGAACCTCATCTGCAAGTCAGGGTCACTCATCGAGCCCCATTACCAGCCGTGGAGCTACATGGCACACACAGGCTTTGAGAGTGCCCTCAACTTGCTTAGTCGTCTGAGCAGCCTTAAGTTCAGCCTCCCTGTAGACCTGGCTGTGCGCCAGCTGAAGAATATCAAAGATGCCTTTTGATGAGAATGGCCTGCTCCTACACCAGCGCCTTGCTTAGTAAAGATAGATGTGTTAGTCTTCTAGGAAAGGAGCAAGGAATAGGAGGAGGGATAAAGACATTTCTCCTAGCCCCTACTTAGGTGTCAGTGAAATGTCCATTGTGCCCACCAACTTAGCATCTTGAAAAGATGTGCCGATAGCCGGGCATTGTGGCGGGTACCTGTAGTCCCAGCTACTCGGGAGGCTGAGGCAAGAGAATCACCTAAGCCCAGGAGTTGGAGGTTGCTGTGAGCTGTGTGAGGCCACGGCACTCTACCGAGGGCCACAAAAAAAAAAAAAGATCTGCCGAAAACCCTCTTGTTAAGAAGGTTCTGGCTCAGCGCCTGTGGCTCAAGTGGCTAAGGTGCCAGCCATATACACCTGAGCTGGCAGGTTCAAATCCAGCCCGGGCTGCCAAACAACAATGACGGCTACAGCCAAAAAATAGCCGGGCATTGTGGCGGGCGCCTGTATTCCCAGCTACTTGGGAGGTGGAGGCAGGAGACTCGCTTGAGCCCAGGAGTTGGAGGTTGCTGTGAGCTGTGATGCCACAGCACTCTACCCAGGGTAACAGCTTGAGGCTCTGTCTCAAAAAAAAAAAAGAGGGTTCTGCCCTGGTGTGTAACTACAGTGTACATGTGGGCATGTGTGCTTAAACCTATGTTAAAGGAATCAATTGTGGCATACAGTTAATGCCCCAACTCATTGTGCTTAGTTTGATGTTTTAAAAAACTTGGGTTGTGGGTGGCGCCTGTGGCTCAGTGAGTAGGGCGCCAGCCCCATATGCCGAGGGTGGCAGGTTCAAACCCAGCCCCGGCCAAACTGCAACCAAAAAATAGCCGGGCGTTGTGGCGGGCACCTGTAGTCCCAGCTGCTCGGGAGGCTGAGGCAAGAGAATCGCATAAGCCCAAGAGTTAAGAGGTTGCTGTGAGCCGTGTGACGCCATGGCACTCTACCCGAGGGCGGTACAGTGAGACTCTGTCTCTACAAAAAAAAAAAAAAAAAAAAAAAAACTTGGGTTGTGGGCGGCGCCTGTGGCTCAGTGAGTAGGGCGCTGGCCCCATATGCCGAGGGTGGCAGGTCCGGACCCAGCCCCGGCCAAACTGCAACAGAAAAATAGCCGGGTGTTGTAGCCCGCGCCTGTAGTCCCAGCTGCTCGGGAGGCTGAGGCAAGAGAATCGCGTAAGCCCAAGAGTTAGAGGTTGCTGTGAGCCGTGTGATGCCAGGGCACTCTACCCAAGGGCGGTACAGTGAGACTCTGTCTCTACAAAAAAAAAAAAAACTTGGGTTGTGGGTGGTGCCTGTGGCTCAAGGAGTAGGGTGCCGGTCCCATATGTTGGAGGAAGTGGGTTCAAACCCAGCCCAGGCCAAAAACCACAAAAAAAAAAAAAAAACTTCATTAATAAAAAACTTGGGTTGTTCTAATCTTTATTTTTATAGCAGTGAGTGACAACATGAGTCAGTTGTTGGTATCAGAATATGTTCAACTTGAGGCTTCTGTTAGATGAGTTGGGAGCCATCTTCTTGTATTTGAAGCAGGTTTTACAGTCCTGAGGCCAGAATTTAAATTTCTTTTTTTTTTTTTGTAGAGACAGAGTCTCACTGTACCGCCCTCGGGTAGAGTGCCGTGGCGTCACACGGCTCACAGCAACCTCTAACTCTTGGGCTTACGCGATTCTCTTGCCTCGGCCTCCAGAGCAGCTGGGGCTACAGGCGCCCACCACAACGCCCGGCTATTTTTTTGTTGCAGTTTGGCCGGGGCTGGGTTTGAACCCGCCACCCTCGGCATATGGGGCCAGCGCCCTACTCACTGAGCCACAGGCGCCGCCCTTAAATTTCTTTTTTTTTTTTTTTTTTTTTGGCCGGGGCTGGGCTTGAACCCGCCACCTCCGGCATATGGGACCGGTGCCCTACCCGTTGAGCCACAGGCGCCGCCCTTAAATTTCTTTTATAAATACATGTTCTTCTTCCTGATCCCAAGGTCAGGGAAGACTGTATTTCATAGCTGCCTCTAAAACTTCGGAATGGAAATATCTGAGAATAATGTTTCTTAGGGAGTTAACCCCAAATTGACTTTAACATAAGCCCTTTATCTTGTAAGAACTGACATCTTGGGGCGGCGCCTGTGGTTCAAGGAGTAGGGCGCAGGTCCCATATGCCGGAGGTGGTGGGTTCAAACCCAGCCCCGGCCAAAAAGAAAAAAAAAACAGAACTGACATCTTCCTAACAAGGTAGTCCTCTTCTTACAGTGCAGGAATGAGAACTGATGTTCAATATCCTTTGACAAGTAAACTTTCCTTCACACGCTTCCCAGCAAGACAGTCTTTTTTTTTTTTTTTGTAGAGACAGAGTCTCACTTTATGACCCTCGGTAGAGTGCCATGGCTTCACACAGCTCACAGCAACCTCCAACTCCTGGGCTTAAGCGATTCTCTTGCCTCAGCCTCCGGAGCAGCTGGGACTACAGGTGCCTGCCACAACGCCCGGCTATTTTTTGGTTGCAGTTTGGCCGGGGCCAGGTTCAAACCCGTCACCCTCGGCACATGGGGCCGGCGCCCCACCGACTGAGCCACAGGCGCCGCCGCAAGACAGTCTTTTTAAAAGTAAATGTATTCAAGATAAACTCAAAAAAATCCTTGCCACTCAAGTCATTTATGTATAGGAATACATGTTGGTAAACAGCAGCTACCCCTCCCTGGGTTGTGACTCACCAGGAACCTCTTGTCTTGTAATCTGGATAATGGAGGAGGTCTGATCTTGCAATAGATACTGCAGTAGGGGTGGAAACTACAGGCAGATCACTATTTACAGACCAGAGGGCCAAGTATTTCATTGTGAAACTGATTTTAGAGTGTGGTCCTATTTGGTCTTCAGTATTTTAGCCTTTAGTTCATATTTGTCATTCCACTTTCAGTGGTTACTGCTCCAGGACTGACCAAAGAGGGGCAAAATGTATCACTCCCGGCATGACTGATTCAACATTGTTTTCATGTATTAAGTTGCCAGCTGCACTTTGTTTCTGCACTATTATCTAGTGCATTATAATTTTTTTCCAGCAGTATTTTTTTTTTTTTTTTGAGACAGTCTCAGTATATTGCCCTTGGTAGAGTGCCGTGGTATCACACCTCACAGCAACCTCCAACTCTTGGGCTTAAGCAATTCTCTTGCCTCAGCCTCCCAAGTAGCTGGGACTACAGGCACCTGGCACAACACCCAGCTATTTTTTGTTGCAGTTGTTGTTTAGCTGGCCCAGGCCAGATTTGAACCCATCACCCTTGTGTATGTGGCCGACGCCATAACCACTGAGCTACAGGCGTGGAGCCCAGTAATGTATCTTAAATAACATATTGGGCTCGGCACCTATAGCTCAGCTGGCCACATACACGGAAGCTGGTGGATTCGAGCCAGCCCGGGCCTGCTAAATAACGACAACTGTAACCAAAAATAGCTGGGCGTTGTGGTGGGCACCTACTAGCTACTCAGGAGGCTGAGGCAGGGGAATCACTTAATCCCAAGAGTTTGAGGTTGCTGTAAGCTGTGACTCCAAGGCTGTAGAATAATATTTAGAAATAAACATATCCTACATCAAGCGCACTACCAACATAGTGACACTCTTATCTCAAAAAAAAGATACATTATTGATATTTTATTACTATGAGTCCACCTTCCCTGTGAAACAAGTATAAAATGTGTAAAAGATGCTTATGTGGTTGCTAATAAATCATAGTATTTTGTGTAGTGTCTCTGAAGACCTTAGAGACCCTTGGCTTTGGTTTATAAGTTTGTTTTTGTCTTATCAGCCCAGCTGATCCAGATCAGTAGTTCTCTGAAAGCTGTCTGCTTCCTCTGTCCTCTACACTGGATCAACTCAGCTATGGTGGTAGTAGTGGTTTTTTAATTTTTTTTCCTGAATAAATTCACTAAAAAGTGCCCTTGGGGGTGGCACCTGTGGCTCAAGGAGTAGGGCTCCGGTCCCATATGCCGGAGGTGGTGGGTTCAAACCCAGCCCCGGCCAAAAACCACAAAAAAAAAAAGTGCCCTTGGATGGGCGGTGCCTGTGGCTCAGTGGGTAGGGCACTGGCCCCATATACTGAGGGTGGCGGGTTCAAACCCAGCCCCAGCTGAACTGCAACAAAAAATAGCTGGGCATTATGGCGGGTGCCTATGGTCCCAGCTACTCAGGAGACTGAGGCAAGAGAATCACCTAAGCCCAGGTGTTGGAGTTTGCTGTGAGCTGTGTGAAACCACAGCACTCTGCCAAGGAAAAGAAGAGCGGGATTTGAACTCAAGTTGCCTGAATCCAACACCTATGGTCTTTATACTCCATCATGTTACTTCACTGTGTCATGCTGTTGCTAGATCTTTTGTTCATCTCTTCCTCATTCCTCTACCTCTCATTTCATCCTCACTTTAGGGAGGAGAAAGTATTTTCCATACAACTGTAAGAAATTTTGGCTGCCAAAGGAGTAGGCTGCAAAGAAATGGCAACCATACAGCCGTAGTTCTACCAAGTTGTTAATAAAATCTAAAGGTATGTATTGACTGAGATAATCCCAGCAGTAAGATACCTGCTAGGCGCTGATATCATCTGCATTATAACTGAAAACAGAGCTCTCTTCTTGGCTTGGAGAAAGACAGGACAAGGGAGGAGTTGAGGGCCAGTCAACCCAGATCCAAGGATGTGCAAGAATGGAATGAAAAAGTATCAACAGGGGCTGGATGTGGTGGCTCATGCCTGTAATCCTAACACTCTAGGGGGATGAGGTGGGTGGATCACTTGAGCTCATGAGTTCAAGACCAGCCTGAGCAAGAGTGAGACCCCATCTCTAAAAATTAGGCATTGTGGTGTGCACCTTGTAGTCTCAGCTACTTGGGAGGCTGAGACAAGAGGATCACTTGAGCCCAAGAGTGAGGTTGCTATGAGCTATGACGCCACAGTACTCAAATAAAAAAAATAGTGGGCTGGGCGCAGTGGCTCACACCTGTAATTCTAGCGCTCTGGGAGGCCGAGGTGGGTGGATTCCCTGAGCTCACGAGTTTGAATCCAGCCTGAGTAAGAGCAAGACCCCCATCTCTTAAAAATAGCTGGGTGTTGTGGTGGGTGCCTGTAGTCCCAGCTACTTGGGAGCCTGAGACAAGAGAATCTCTTGAGCCTAAGAGTTGGAAGTTGCTGTGAACTATGAAGTCACTGCACTCTACTGAGGGTGACAAAGTGAGAATCTGTCTCAAAAATTAAATTTAAAAAAATAATCAACAGATATGGCTAGGCACCCATAGCTCAGTGAGTAGGGCGCCAGCCACATACACCAAGGCCGGCAGGTTCAACCCAGGTCCAGGCCTGCTAAACGACAATGATAACTGCAACAAAAAATAGCCAGGCATTGTGGCGGGTGCCTATAGTCCCAGCGACTCAGGAGGCTGAGGCAAGAGAATCACTTAATCACTTAAGTTTTAGGTTGCTGTGAGCTGTGACGCCACAGCACTCTACTGAGGGCGACATAGTGAGACTGTCTCAAAAAAAAAAAAAAATGTAGGGCGGCACCTGTGGCTCAGTGAGTAGGGTGGCAGGTTCAAACCCCGCCCCAGCCAAATTACAACAACAACAACAAAAAAAATAGGCTTTGTGGCGGGCACCTGTAGTCCCAGCTACCAGGGAGGCTGAGGCAAGAGAATCGCCAAAGCCCAACAGCTGGAGGTTGCTGTGAGCTGTGATGCCATGGCACACTACCAAGGGTGACAAAGCGAGACTCTGTCTCTAAAAAAATAAAAAATGTCAACAGATACGTATCTAATGAAAGTTCAGGGTCTTGGATGGCTCATGCCTATAATCCTAGCACTTTGGGTAGCCAAGGCAGTTGCATGGCTTGAGCTCAGGACTTCAAAACCAGCCTGAGGACAAGCCAGACCCCAAATCTTAAAAGAATAGAAAAATTCGCTAGGTGTGGAAGTTGTCTGCCTACAGTCCCAGGTACTTGGGAGGCTGAGGCAGGAGGATCACTTGAGCTTAGGAGTTTGGGGTTGCAGTGAGCTATGATTGATACCATTGCACTCTAGTCAATGCTATAGCAAGACTCTGTCTTAAATGTAAATTAAAAAGTAAAGATTATATTGCTGAAAAAGGAAAGATTAACTCTGCTTGAGAAAATTCTGGAGTAGCCTTGAAGGAAGGGTAGGATTTCACCTGGCTATGAAGGGTGGGTGAGTCATAGGTTAGTCTTAGGTTGGAGATGCTGCTTTAATAATCCCAAGCAATTCTGCCCCCTGCCCCCCCCCCACCAAGCAAATTGGAGAAGGGACTAGAGAAGGGAAAAATCTGAGGCTATGTCAGTTAGAGAAGAGGTGGGAAAGAACAGAAGAGGAGGAGCAGATTTAAAAGACTAGGCAAAGGCCAGGTGCAGTGGCTCATGCCTGTAATCCTAACATTCTGGGAGGCTGAGACAGGTTGGTTGGTTGAGATCAGGGTTTGAGACCAGCATACGCAAGAGCGAGACCCCGTCTGTACTAAAAACAGAAAAAGCTGGGCGGCACCTGTGGCTCAAGGAGAAGGGCGCCGGCCCTATATACCACAGGTTCAAACCCCGCCCCAGCCAAAAACTGCAAAAAAAGAAAAAGAAAGAAAAAGCTAGCGGGGCATCATGGCAGGCTCCTGTAATCTCAGCTACTTGGGAGGCTGAGGCAGAAGGATCACCTGAGCCCAAGGGTTTGAAAACCGACAGAACTGTTTTGGTTATAGAGAACTGGCTGACTTCCATGGTGTACTTTGACGCTTTGTTTCAGGGTTGTTTTGGTACATACACGTTCCATCACCAGCAAATTAACATGACCCAAAACATCATCTTGCCTCTCCAAAAAGTTTTGGCAAACTTGGACTCGCCTTTGCTTTTGTTCACTGATGAGCTCCTTCAGGACCATTTTTGCACACATCTTTCTCATGCCAAGATTTTTGGTTGAGATTTTCCTGTTTCTCTATCAAGGTTTACTTGCTCTGCTATGCTTTTCACAGTCATCCGATGATTTTGATGCGAAATTCAGTGAATTTTTGGCATGTTTTCGTCAGTTCTGCTTGTTACTAGCGGCCTTGACCTTTGTTCATCAATGACTGCTTTCTCCACCCTCAGAAAAACATTAAATCCATTTGTACACTGCTGATTCCTTCAGGACATTATCTCCATAAAGTCGGACTAATATGTCCCTGATTTTACTTCCACTCTTTTTTTTTGTAGAGACAGAGTCTCACTTTATGGCCCTCGGTAGAGTGCCATGGCATCACACAGCTCACAGCAACCTCCAACTCCTGGGCTTAAGCGATTCTCTTGCCTCAGCCTCCCAAGAAGCTGGGACTACAGGCGCCCGCCCCAACGCCCAGCTATTTTTTGGTTGCAGTTCAGCCGGGGCCGGGTTTGAACCCGCACCCTCAGTATATGGGGCCAGCGCCTTACCAACTGAGCCACAGGCGCCGCCCTTTACTTCCACTCTTAACAACTTTAACAAGAAATTAGATCTTTGTTCGTTGCTCTAACTCAAGCTCCAGCCTTCTTGCCAGAACACAAACACACACAACAATGAACGCCATCCAACAAAAAACCGCCGCATGTCCACATGAACACAGCTGTGGGACATGATATACCAAGGTTATGAAACCTTACTAAGTTGTTAGCATAGTGCTGCCAACTAAGATCACTACGGCAAGTTCCGAAACTTAAAATGTCCCTGAGCCAGAGAAGGGAACTACAACAAAACAAAGTGACTAAATCTAAACAGTGAATGTGCACAGCCACCCCTGCTCGTCCTTCCGCACGCTAGAAACAAAGACTCCTTTGCTCTGGTCTGCTGGCGCTGCTAATAAAGTTTAATTCAAATAAATGAGCTACCCACTGCGCATTCCCGCTTGGAACTTCTTTCTCCTGCTACTCAAAACTCCGAGCACCACTCAAGTAGCGCGGTGAGGCCTGAGGGGCGGGACCGGACGTGAGATCACCTATCCCCGGGTGAAAGGTTAACGGAAGTAGTCTTCCTTCCTCTTTCTGTAGGCCTTGGTGCTTGCTGTCGGTGAGTGGCGTCTCGCGGTGGGTCCTCCAATCCGCTGCCATCCGCGTTCTGGGCATTGAGGGCCGGGGCGGCGCCGGGTATGTTCCGTTCCTGGGTCTCTGGCGGTTCCGTAGTAGATCTTGTCCTATGAGCAAAGCCCGCAGGTCGCCTGGGCCAAGACGGTAGGAAGCACAGACTGAAGTCCCGGGCCCAAGCCTTGGGCTTGTAGGCAGGAGTCGGCTCAGGGAATTTTGACTTCACAGATTTCTAAGCGGCCCTTTCTTGCTTTCTGCAGAAATGGGCAAATTCATGAAACCTGGGAAAGTGGTGCTGGTCCTGGCCGGACGCTACTCCGGACGCAAAGCCGTCATCGTGAAGGTACAAGCTTCGTGGACCTCTCTGGCCCTACGTCCCGGGACCAGGCCAGCTGCGGCGGGCGGCATGCGGGCAGGCACTGCAGGCTTGAAATTCAGAACCTCCTTCTGGGGCAGTAGCCGAGAGCAAGGGGGCGGACACGAAAGCATTGAGAGAGGAAGATGCAAAATAGAAACAAACGTGAATTGAATTAGACACCTAACGCATTAACTGTTAAACAGTAATGATGACCAATACACTGAAGGCTTCCTAGGTGCCCACCACTGCCTTCCAGGTGTTGGTGTGAGCAATCCTTGTAGCCGTAGTAGGGAGGTTCCTTTTTACTGCTAAGGTTTAGAGGTGTTCACTAATTTACCTGACATCAACAGGTAGTAGATACTGCAGCTGAGACTCTTTAAGGAAATACATTGCTTTTAGTCAACATGGTCACAGTATTCTAGTTCTTTACGATTTGCATCCTACCTACTTCATTGGAGCCTCTTGTGAGATTTCCCCAAACTCTAGCCACACACAGCAGTGGATTTTGCTGTACTGAGGACTTGGGAGTACCTCTAGTTCAGATTCTTCTACCTACCTGAGACTAGTCTTTGGACATAGGCTGCAGTCGGGAGTCCTGACTCTGCTTTTTGCTAAAAGTGTAATCCTGGCGGACTTTAATAGATGTAAAGTACTAAGGACGGAGCTTGGCACAAAGCAAACACTTCATAATGTTAACTATTTCTTACTTTCAAATTTCTTATCTCCCATGAGCCTTTCCAGAGTTTTCCTAGTGGACATAAACACTGTCTTGTTAAGTCTTTGGGCATCTAGCATAGCATTGTGATTTTTCTCTACAGTGGTGGGTCTCAGGCTGCTGGAGGTGGGAGTGTTTTTTTGTACGTGTCTTTGTCTAGCACAGAGCCTAATAGGACCTCAGTGAGTAACATATTCAATTGTTGCTTGTTTAGAACATTGATGATGGCACCTCAGACCGCCCCTATAGCCATGCTCTGGTGGCTGGAATTGACCGCTATCCCCGCAAAGTGACAGCTGCTATGGGCAAGAAGAAGATTGCCAAGCGTTCAAAGATCAAGTCTTTTGTAAAAGTTTATAACTACAATCACCTCATGCCCACAAGGTGAGCATTTCAAGAACTGGAATTTTTTTTATTTCTTCTCACTACCCTGCTGGACAGAAAAATGATATGATAGCCTGGCATTGGAATCAATGCTGGGAAGGGATGTTATTTCCAGTTTGTCAGTCTTCAACTTATAAAGTGGTCATGGTTTCCAGTCTTGCCTCTTTCATCCATTTTGGAGACTTGATCCTGTTTTGTGTTCCCTGACTTGGCCATGCAGTATTGAAAAAAATATCTTCAAAACTTGTACTTTATGTCTTTATTTCTTCTGAAAAGAATCCTCTTTAAGGAGCAAGCCAGTTAATAGTGGAGGAGCAGGCTTGGAATTCTTCAGCTGTTCCACTTTCAAGGATAATTACTATAATCTTTCAAAAATAGTTGGTAGGGCTTGGCACCAGCCACATACACCTGAGTTGGCAGGTTCGAGTCCAGCCCAGGCCTGCCAAACAATGACAGCTCTATCCAAAAAATAGCCGGGCATTGTGGCAGGCGCCTATAGTCCCAGCTACTTGGGAGGCTGAGGCAGAAGAATCACTTGAGCCCAGGAGTTGGAGGTTGCTGTGAGCTGTGATGCCACGGCACTCTACCCAGGGCGACGCTTAAGACTCTGTCTCAGAAAAATAAATATATATATATATATATTTGGTAGGCCAGGCACTGGTGGCTCACACCTGTAATCTTAGCACTTTGGGAGCCTGAGGCAGGAGGATTACTTGAGGTCAGGAGTACGATATCATTGTAAGCAAGATTAAGACCCTGTCTCTACAAAAATAAAAAACTTAGCTGGGAATGGTGACACACTCGTAGTCCCAGCTGCGCTGGCTAAGGCAGGAAGATGGCTTGAACGCAGGAGTTGGAGATTGCAGTGAGCTGTGATAACATCACTGCCGTCTAGCCCTAGCAACTGAGCAAGACCCTATCTGGGGGTGGGGGGAAAACAACCAAAAAACAGGTTGGTGAATGAGTAAAGGTAATTTTGCTCACCTGCTAGGCCCTTAATCCTGGTCTTTGACAATATTCTACGGTACATATTCTACAATAGGCCTAACTGGGCGGCACCTGTGGCTCAGTGAGTAGGGCACTGGCCCCATATACCAAGTGTGGCAGGTTCGAACCCAGCCCCAGCCAAACTGCAACAAAAGAAAGCCAGGTGTTGTGACGGGTGCCTGTAGTCCCAGCTACTCGGGAGGCTGAGGGAAGAGAATTGCCTAAGCCCAAGAGCTAGAGCATGCTGTGAGCTGTGATGCCACAGCACTCTACCAAGGGCAATAAAGTGAGGCTCTGTCTCAAAAAAAAGGTAACCTTGGACTAGGCGAGGTGGCTAACACCTGTAATCCTAGCACTCTGGTGGGCCAAGACGGGCGGACTGCTTGAGTTCACCATCCTGAACAAGAGTGAGACCTCATCTCTAAAAGATAGGTAGTGTGGCAGGCTCCTGTAATCCCAGCTACTTGGGAGGCTGAGGCAAGAGAATTGCCTAAGCCCAAGAGCTAGAGCTTGCTATGAGCTGTGATGCCATGGCACTGTACCCAGGGCAACAGAATGGGACTCTGAAAAAAAAAAAAAATATATATATATAGGCCTAATGGGCCAGATGCAATAATTCAATCCTGTAATCTTAGCACTTGGGAGGCTGAGGTGGTGGATTTCTTGAGCTCACGAGTTTGAGACCAGTCTGAGCAAAAATCAAAACCCCATCTCTACTAAAAATAGAAAAACTGAGGCAGGAGGATGCTGTGAGCTAGGATCCCACAGCACTCTACCCAGGGTGACGGCTTGAAACTCTTGTCTCCCCCCAGCCCCCCAAAAAAGCCCTACAGCTTGGTGCCTGTGGCAAAAGCATCTAAGGCACAGTCACATACACCTGAGCTGGCGGGTTTGAATCCAGCTCAGGCCCGCCAACAACAGTGACGGCTGCAACCAAAAAAAATAGCCGGGTGTTGTGGTAGGTGCCTGTAGTCCCAGCTACTTGGGAGGTGGAGGCAGGAGAATCTCTTGAGCCCAGGAGTTTGAGGTTGCTGTGAGCTGTGATGCTACGGCACTACCCAGGGCGACAGCTTGAGGCTCTGTCTCCAAAAAAAAAGGTCTAACTGACCAGGTAAAATAACTTACCCCCTATAATCTCTGGAAGGCTAAGGATCTTTTGAGCTCAGGAATAATAGACCAGTCTGGACTAGACCAAGAGAACTAGAAAAATTAACTAGACATTATGGTGCCTGTAGTCCCTGCTACTTGAAGGCTGAGGCAGGATGATCCTTTGAGCCCCGCACAGCACTCTAAACAACAAAACAGGCTTGGTGCCCGTACCACAGTGTTTAGGGCACCGGCCACATACACTGAGGCTGGCAGGTTTGAGCCCGGCCCAGGCCTGCTAAACAATGAAAATTGCAACAGCAACAAAAATAGCCAGGCGTTGTGGGCGCCTATAGTCCCAGCTACTCGGGAGGCTGAAGCAAGAGAATCGCTTAAGCCCAAGAGTTTGAGGTTGCTGTGAGCTATGACTCCACAGTACTCTACCTAGGCTTGAAACTCTGTCTCAAAAACAACAACAAAAAAAGATTAGCTGTGAAAATTGAGGATGAAATGGGATTTTTTTTTTTTTGAGACATAGTCTCACTTTGTCACCCTCAGTAGAGTGCTGTGGCATCACAGCAACCTCAGACTCTTGGGCAAGCAATGCTTTTGCCTCAGCCTCCCAAGTAGCTGGGACTACAGGTGCCTGCCACAAGGCCCGACCTTTGAAGTGGGAAATTTTTTAATGGCTTGAATCCATGTAAATGAGTTAAAGAGTGTCATAAGGACACAGCTTTTTTTCCCCCCCCCCCCAAAATCTCACTTTGTTGCCCTCGGTAGAGTGCCCTGGTATCATAGCCCACAGCAACCTCCAACTCTTGGGCTCAAGGGATCCTCTTTTTGTCTCAACCTCCCTAGTAGCTGGAACTACAGGTGCTTGCCATAACACCTGGCTTTTTTTTTTTTTTTTTTTTTTTTTTTTGTAGAGACAGTCTCACTTTACTGCCCTCAGTAGAGTGCCGTGGCGTCATACTGCTCACAGCAATTTCCAGCTCTTGGGCTTAGGCGATTCTCTTGCCTCAGCCTCCCGAACAGCTGGGACTACAGGGGCCTGCCACAACGCCCAGCTATTTTTTGTTGTTGTTGCAGTTTGGCCGGGGCTGGGTTTGAACCCGCCACCCTCGGTATATGGGGCTGGTGCCCTACTCACTGAGCCACAGGCGCTGCCCACACCTGGATATTTTTAGAGACAAGAATCTCACTCTGGCTCAGGTTGGTGTTGAACCTGTGAGCTCAGGCAATCCACCTACTTTGGCCTCCCAAGTGCTAGGATTACAGGTGTTGAGCCGCCGCACCCAGCCAGGACACAGCTTTTGATGATTAATTCTAAAGAGTCAGGCCCTGACTCCCCAGTGTCCCAGGAGGACTTGGGCTTTGTGGGTACCATGGCAGTATGGGGACTAATCCTACCTGTCCGCTGTTGTCCCCAGGTACTCTGTAGATATTCCCTTGGACAAAACTGTCGTCAACAAGGATGTCTTCAGAGACCCTGCTCTTAAACGCAAGGCCCGACGGGAGGCCAAGGTCAAGTTTGAAGAGAGGTAAATAGGCTTTGATAGTTGATCTTGGGGTACAGTTTCACTATTCTCCTATGAAAAGACTTTTGTCTTCCTGTTTCTCATTGGTTTCATTTTTTTCCCCTTCTAGGTACAAGACGGGCAAGAATAAGTGGTTCTTCCAGAAATTGCGGTTTTAGGTGTTTTTGTCTCAGTCATTAAAAATATTTTTAAAAAAATTCTCTGTCTGCTTGCTATGGGTATTATCAGACTGGGGAAGGGAGAACATTGATAGGATAAGAGATATTGGGTGGTGGATGTGGTGCTGTGGTAAAATGGAGAAATTAAATCCAGTCAGACGTGATCCTGTAATCCCAGTTGCTCAGAGGCTGAAGCCACCCTGGACAATTTTCAAAGACCCTATCTCTTTAAAAAAAGGTTTCTAGGCTCGGTGCCTGTGGCTCAAGCGGCTAAGGCACCAGCCACATACACCTGAGATGGTGGGTTTAAATCCAGCTCAGGCCCACCAAACAACTATGACGGCTGCAACCAAAAAGTAGCTGGGTGTTGTGGCAGGCCCCTATAGTCCAAGCTACTTGGGAGGCAAAGGCAGGAGAATCACTTGGCCTAGGAGTTGGAGGTTGCTGTGAGCTGTGATGCCACAGCACTCTACCCAGGGCAACAGTTTGAGGCTCCGTCTCAAAAAGTGCCTAAATGTAAATCTGCCTTTGTGAGAATTACACTACTGTCCTTTGCCTGATAATCCTTTAACAATTTGGCTGTGCTCAGTGCTACTGTGCTAATATTTTTAGGTGAGGTAATTCTTCCCTGTGCAGAATTATTTAACCTCTCTAGCTTGTACATAACCATTACATGCTAGGAGAACCTGAGCTATGCCCTGCCCCTTAAGATAGCCAAAAGCCTCTGGGGACTAGGGTTTGGTTTGTTTTGGAATAGTCTCACTTCCTTGCTCTTGGTAGAGTACTATAGCATCATACCTCACAGCAACCTCAAACTCTTGGGCTTAAGCGATTCTCTTGCCTCAGCCTCTCAAGTAGCTGGGTTTACAGGTATTTTTAGAGGTGAGGTCTCTGGCTCAGGTAATCCACCTGCCTCAGCCTCCCACAGTGCTAGGATTACAGGTGTGAGCCACCATGCCCTGCCAAGGGATTAGGTATTTTGGACTGAAAACCACTAACCTGAGGGGCTCCGGTATTGGATCAGGTGGAAATCATCTGGGTGGGTGGTTAAACCACAGATTGCTAAAGTCTGCCCTTCAGACTGATTTGGTAAGTCTGTGTTTCTAGCAGATTTTTAGGGACTACCCTTGAGATACTCCCTGGGTAATAGGGATGATGAAGGCCTGAGCCTGGAGCAAACATTTGGTGGAACAAAGAAGAACTTCCCAAACTGGCCCCAGCAGGTAGTGAGTAGAAAGGACAATTATGGTTCAAAGGGTTTGGGTTAGGATCCAGCAGTTTACCACTCTGGATGATTAACTGCGACCCGGTATTACTGCTCGTAAGTCACTAGATGGAACTAGAACAAACAGGCCAATTTGCCAAGTCTTGCAGTTGGTACCACACTTCCACCTGTGATATGGGGCAAGGGCTGAGAAATGGGGTTGGTAAGTAACTTAGCAGTGGAAGAAACCCTGGACTAGGTGAAATACTTACTAGGAAACAAACCCACTACACACTGTCCTTCATGACTTGATTTTTCTCACCCCCGGGTATTAAGGCATCTCGGTGGAGACACTCTTACATACAGAAATGGAACTGAACTTAAACCCTCCTTTGAAGATTTAACAAGTTCCTTCCACTCTAGAGGCCTAAGTTCAAATAAATACTGTTCCTACCAGTTTTAAATACAGGCTTCTCAGCTTACTTGCCTTGCGACTTTGGACAAGTTTCTGAATTTCTGCGCCAAGTTTTCTTATCTGTAAAGAGAAAAATAGGGTTCGGCACCTGTAGCACAGTGGTTACTGTGCCAACCACAAACACTGAGGCGGGCCCAGCCTGGCTAAAACAATGACAACTGCAACCAAAAAATAGCCGGGCATTGTTGGCATCTGTAGTCCCAGCTACTTGGGAGGCTGAGGCAAGAGAATTGCTTAAACCCAAGAGTTTGAGGTTGCTGTGAGCTGTGACACCCATGCCCTCTACCGAGGGCAACAAGACTCTGTCTCAAAAAAAAAAAAGCTTTGGGTGGCGCCTGTGGCTCAGCGGGTAGGGCGCCGGCCCCATATGCCGAGGGTGGCGGGTTCAAACCCAGCCCCGGCCAAACTGCAACAACAAAAAAAAATAGCCGGGCGTTATGGCGGGCACCTGTAGTCCCAGCTACTTGGGAGGCTGAGACAAGAGAATTGCCTAAGCCCAAGGATTCGGAGGTTGCTGTGAGCTGTGTGACACCACGGCACTCTACCGAGGGCAATAAAGTGAGACTCTTGTCTCTACAAAAAAAAAAAAAGTTTTGTGAACTTACCTTTGCTGGTGGCATTTCTCATTCATTCAACAATTATTCTGTCAAATTTGCGTGTGTCCAACATCATTCTAGGATCTAAGAAAATATCTAGGGTGGCACCTGTGGCTCAGTGCTGGCCCCATATACCGAGCGTGGTGGGTTCGAACCCAGTCCCTGCCAAACTGCAACAAAAAGCCAGGGCATTGTGGCAGGCACCTGTAGTTCCAGCTACTCATGAAGCTGAGGTAAGAAAATCTCCAAAGCCCAAGAGCTGGAGGTTGCAGTGAGCTGTGATGCCACGGCATTCTACCAAAGGCGACAAAATGAGTCTCTAAAAAGAAAGAATATCTAGGGGCGGTGCCTGTGGCTCAAAGGGGTAGGGCGCGGTTCCATATGCTGGAGGTGGCGGGTTCAAATCCAGCCCTGGCCAAAAACTGCAAAAAAAAAAAAAAAAAAAAATATATATATATATATATATATATATATATATATCTATTAACATGGCAAGCTCTACCAACAAGCTTGCCCTGGGATTGCTTGTTGGAGAATAGTGATTAGAGCCAGCATTCAGTTCCCGGTTGCTGTGATGTGGCTTCCCTTGAGGGCTCATAGCTGGGTGGACACCTGGAAGGCTCCTCCCAGAAGTGGGGAAGTCACATCTTGGGGCCTGTGAGCACCAAAGGGCAGGGCTTTCGCTGAAATGAAAGTGGAAGTAAAGAGCCTGCTTGTAGAAGCTTGGGAAGCTATTTCAGGCCGTGCAGAAACTCGGAGCAGAAGGGAGAGGTCAATCCTGATAGACTCTGCCACTTTGTGCTCAGCTCTGACACTTCAACTCAAACAGACAACAAGCCCATGTCAGCGACTCTAGATGCTGTAAGTGGGGAGGAGGGAACTGGGACTGGGGAGAAACAGGGGAGAGTCTCTCTGGGCTAGGAACCCACAAGTATCTCAGGGCCCTGTAGCCAGGCCTCCTCCTGCCTATCTCTTACACCTGCTGAAGGGCTGGAAAGAAATGCAGGGCTGGGATTAACCTCTCCCCTATGGAGGTGGTTTCCTAACTCACTGCCTCAAAGACAGAATTCTCTCATAACCAGCACCATAGGTGCTCATGAATTTCTTGTGTGAATGTGCATTTTTTCTGGAAGGATAATTCATAGTTTCTATCAGATACTCAGGATTATGTGAGACAGATAAGAATTGCTCTTGGGTGGAGCCTGTGGCTCAGTGAGTAGGGCGCCGGCCCTATGTACTGAGGGTGGTGGGTTCAAAAGTAGCCCGGCGTTGTGGCAGGCGCCTGTAGTCCCAGCTACTCGGGAGGCTGAGACAAGAGAATCGCCTAAACCCAGGAGTTGGAGGTTGCTGTGAGCTGTGACACCACAGCACTATTGAGGGTGATAAAGTGACACTCTGTCTCTAAAAAAAAAAAAAAAATTTATTCTAATGAGTGACATATGCTTATCCCCTGAGATCTGCCAAAATTCTCCTCTCCTGATAGTTATATTTCAACTCAACATGGAGCCTTCTCCAGGTCCAGGAAGAGGTGTTCCTTCCTCACCATTCTGCTGTGGTCCACCCAGACTCAGGAATGCCCTATTTGTGTTGGACTAAGCTGTGTGAGGACTAATGCCCTGTCTTTCCTGGTCATCATCCACCCCCAGTATAGAGCCTGGCATACAGCAGGTACTGAATAAATACTATTTTTTTTTTTTGAGACAGAGTCTCACTATGTTGCCCTCAGTAGAGTGCTATGGTGTCAGAGCTCACAGCAAACTCAGATTCTTGGGCTTTTTTTTTTTTGTAGAGACAGAGTCTCACTTTATGGCCCTCGGTAGAGTGCCGTGGCCTCACACAGCTCACAGCAATCTCCAACTCCTGGGCTTAAGCGATTCTCTTGCCTCAGCCTCCCGAGTAGCTGGGACTACAGGCGCCCGCCACAACGCCCGGCTATTTTTTTTTTGGTTGCAGTTTGGCCGGGGCCGGGTTTGAACCCGCCACCCTCGGTATATGGGGCCGGCACCCTACCGACTGAGCCACAGGCGCCGCCCTTTTTTTTTTTTTTGTAGAGACAGTCTCATTTTATCGCCCTCCGTAGAGTGCCATGGCATCACACTGCCCACAGCAAGCTCCAACTTCTAGGCTTAGGTGATTCTCTTGCCTCAGCCTCCCAAATAGCTGAGACTACAGATGCCCACCACAACACCTGGCTATTTTTTTTGCTGCAGTTCAGCCAGGGCTGGGTTTGAACCTGCCACCCTCAATGTATGGGGCCAGCGCCTTACCCACTGAGCCACAGGTGCTGCCCAACTCTTGGGCTTAAGCAATTCTCTTGCCTCAGCCTCCCGAGTAGCTGGGACTACAGGCACCTACCACAACACCTGGCTATTTTTTGGTTGCAGTTGTCATTGTTGTTCAGCAGGCCCGGGCCGGGCTCAAACCCACCAGTCTCTGTGTATGTGGCCAGTGCCCTACTCACTGAGCCACAGGCGCTAAGCCTGAATAAATACTGTTAAATGAAGGAATGTCCCCCTCTCCAGTTTTATTTATTTATTTATATTTTGCAGGTTTTATTGGCCAGGCCTGGGCTAGAACCCACCACCCTCAGCATATGGGGCCGGCACCCTACTCCTTGAGCCACAGGCGCCACCCTCCACCTCCAGTTTTACCAGCCCTTCCCTCCCTGATTCCACCCCTTCTATTACAAATGCACAGATCTCTCTCTTGGATTTTTTTTTTTTTTTTTTTGAGACAGTCTCACTTGGTCATCCTTGGTACCACCCTTGGCAATCACGCCTGTAATCTTAGCACTTTGGATTTCCTGAGCTAACAGGATCGAAACCAGCCTGAGCCAGAGTGAGACCAAATCTCTAAAAATAGCTGGTCATTGTGGCAGGCCCCTGTAGTCCCAGCTATTTGGGAGGCGGAAGCAAGAGAATTGCCTAAGCCCAAGAATTGGAGGTTGCTGTGGGCTGTGATGTCACAGCACTTTACTGAGGGCTACAAAGTAAAAAAACTCAGATGTTGGGGGGTGGCACCTTTGGCTCAGTGGGTAGGGTGCCGGCCCCAAATACCATGGGTGTTGGGTTTGAGCCCGGCCCCGGCCAGCTAGGATGGCAATGACAACTACAACAAAAAAAAATCCAGGCATTGTGGTGGGCGCCTGTAGTCCCAGCTACTCGGGAGACTAAGGCAAGAGAATCGCGTAAACCCAAGAGTTGGAGGTTGCTGTGAGCTGTGACACCACAGCACTCTACCGAGGGTGACAAAGTAAGACTCTGTCTCAAAAAAAAAAAAAATCCTCAGGTATTGGAGACTAGCCTGAGCAAGAGCAAGACCCTATCTCTACTAAAAATAGAAAAGCTGGCTGGGCACAGTGGCTCATGCTTGCAATCCTAGCACTTTGGGAGGTAGAGGTGAGTGGATTGCTTGAGGTTAGGAGTTCTAGACCAACCTCAGCAAAAGCGAGACCCCCCCATCTCTAAAAATAGATATTATGGTGGGTACCTGTAGTCCCAGCTACTTGGGAGGCTGATTCGAGAGGATTGCTTGAGCCCAAGAGTTTGAGGTGGTAGTGAGGTATGATGATGCCATGGCACTCTCCTGGGGGTTACAAAGTGAGACTTTGTCTCAATAGAAAAATAAATAAAAGTAGAAAATCTAGCTAGGCATTGTGATAGACGTCTGTAAACCCAGCTACTCGGGAGGTTGAGACAAGAGGATCACTTGAGCCCAGGAGTTTGAAGTTGCTGTGAGCTGTGCAGCACCAACACTCCAACCAGGTTGTCAAAGTGAGACTCTGTCTCCAAAACAAAAAGAAAAGAAATTCTATCTAGTAAGCTATCAATTATAAATTTGTTTGTTTGTTTGTTTGTTTGTTTGTTTTTGAGACAGTCTCATTTTGACACCCTCGGTAGATTGCCATGGCGTCATAGCTCTCAGCAACCTCCAACTCTTGGTCTCAAGCAATCCTCTTGTCTCAGTCACCCAAGTAGCTGGGACTTACAGGTGCTCTCCACAAGGCTTGGCTATTTTTAGAGACAGGGTCTCTCTCTAGCACAGGCTGATCTTGAACCGTTGAGCTCAGGCAGTCTACCCACCTCGGCCTCCCAGAGTGCTAGGATTATAGATGTGAGCCACCTCGCCCAACCCAATTATAAATACTTTTTAATTTTTATTATTTTTGAGGCAGAGTCTTGCTTTGTCACACTCTGTAGAGTGCTACAGTGTCATAGCTTACAGCAACTTCAAACTCTTAGGTTTAAGAGATTCTCTTGCCTCAGCCTCCCAAGTAGCTGGGACTACAGGTGCTCACCACAACACCTGGCTACTTTTAGATCCGGGCTCTGGCTCTTTCTCAGGTTGGTCTCAAACCTGTGAGCTCAGGACAATCCACTTGCCTCAGGACAATCCCAGAATGCTAGGATTACAGGCATGAGCCATTGTGCCTGGCCTAGAGTATTTTATTTTAGAGACAGGGTCTTGCTATGTTGCCCAGACTGGATTCAAATTCCTGAGCTTCAGTGATCTTCCTGCTTCAGCCTCCCAAGTCACTGGAATTATAGGTATATGCCACTATACCTGGCTTTATATATTTTCCAAATCGAACCATCTTTTTCAAATAAAAATGCAACAGGGTGGCACCTGTGGCTCAGTGAGTACGGCGCCCATATACTGAGGGCGGTGGGTTCAAACCCAGCCCCAGCCAAACTGCAACAAAAAAATAGCCGGGCATTGTGGCAGGCACCTCCCAGCTACTCGGGAGGCTGAGGCAAGAGAATCACCTAAACCCAGGAGTTGGAGGTTGCTGTGAGCTGTGATGCCATAGCACTCTACCGAGGGTGATAAAGTGAGACTCTGTCTCTGAAAAAAATAAAAAGAAAAATAGTCCCCTAAAAAAAAAATGCAAATTTCTGATTTCTCTTAAAAAAATGTAAAATAGGGCGGCGCCTGTGGCTCAGTGAGTGGGGCGCCGGCCCCATGTGTCAAGGTGGCGGGTTCGGACCAAGCCCAGGCCAAACTGCAACAAAAAAATAGCCGGGCGTTGTGGCGGGCGCCTGTAGTCCCAGCTGCTCGGGAGGCTGAGGCAAGAGAATCGCTTAAGCCCACGAGTTGGAGGTTGCTGTGAGCTGTGTGATGCCACGGCACTCTACTGAGGGCGGTCCAGTGAGACTCTGTCTCTACAAAAAAAAATGTAAAATACTGGAACCACATTTCTATGCATAAAAACTCTGTTAGGGGGTGGCGCCTGTGGCTCATTGAGTAGGGCACCAGCCCCATATACCGAGGTAGCAGTTTCAAACCCGGCTGTGGCCAAATTGCAACAAAAAAATAGCCAGGTGTTGTGGTGGGCACCTGTAGTCCCAGCTACTTGGGAGGCTGAGGCAAGAGAATTGCCTAAGCCCAGGAGCTGGAGGTTGCTATGAGCTGTGACACCACGGCACTCTACCAAGGGTGACAAAGTGAGACTCTGTCTCTGAAAAAGAAAAAAAAAAAGGAAAATAAAAACTCTGTTAGAGCTGAGAAAATATTATTCACTTCAGCAGCGACATGCCCCCTCCAGTTTGTCAGAGTCCCCACAACTCCCTATAGCACTCCATAATTCCCTAGACTCATTGATGTCATCTGACTAGCCCTTAAAGGCACCTGAGTTTGTAATCTCTGATTTACAGAAATACAAATAATAGGCCAGGTACTGTGGCTCACACACTCTGGGAGGCCAGGATGGGTGGATCACTTGAGTTCAGGAGTCTGAGACTAGCCTAAGTGAGAACAACACCCCATCTCTAAAAAGAGCAGGGCGTTGTGGCAGGCACGGCTGAGGCAGGAGGATAGCTTGAGCCCAAGAGTTTGAGGTTGCTGTTGAGTTATGACACCAGGGCACTCTACTGAGGGCAACAAAGTGAGACTCTCTCAAAAATAAATACATACATACATACATACATACACGGCTGCTTGATACAGTGAAGAGGGTGGCAGTCAAAGGTCCTGCCATAAGATGGGTGAACTACTTCCCATTCTGGGCTTGATTTCATTACTGTGAAGCATGGATTAGTGGGGTAAGGCGTAGAGTCAGACTGCCTAGGGTAAAGTAACAGGACAAATCTGTCAGTTTCTCTGAACTTTAGTTTCTTCACCTATAAACTAAGAATAAGAGGGCATCCGTCTCCTAGACTTGTTGTAAGAATTGAGTGATACAATTCATGTGAAGAGCTTAACACAGTGTGTGGCATATAGTAGTACTTAGTAAATGTTAGCTAAAGGTATCACTATGTCATTTTGCAGCGCTAAGTCCCTCCTCCTGGAGGCATTTCTAGGTGTGTTAGCCCTTTCAGGACAGTCCCTCCTCCAGACTCCCGCTGCTCTTCACAGTCACCTAACCATGCACTGAGTGCTGTTTGGCAACACTCACCTTCCACTGCCCTGTGTCTGCACCCAGGAGCACATAGCAGGAGCCCAATTGTTTCTCAAACTCTAGA
Source organism: Nycticebus coucang (assembly GCF_027406575.1). Lineage (NCBI taxonomy): Eukaryota > Metazoa > Chordata > Mammalia > Primates > Lorisidae > Nycticebus > Nycticebus coucang. Next base: position 58,649,224 of record NC_069797.1, read on the forward strand.
TCTGTGGTCACAAATCAGCCAGGGCAGCTGCAAGGGCTCCTGCCCTTCGAGAGCAGCTGAGTCCAGCCAAGCCCTGGGGGAGTAGGCCAGGATGGCCTGAACCATGTAAAGGGGTGGGGTTGTGCTTGGACTAAGCATCACCTGGGTTTCTGGAGAGTCCAGAATAAGCCCTCTTCCCTGGGCTTATTTTCCAAAATGTTAGGTGGACATTTGGTTGTTCCTTTTTGCTCTAACAGACCCTCCGTGTACTCCAGGAGGAACAGTCCAGACTAAAGATGAGGTTGCAGGAGCTGCAGCAGCTGAAAAGGGAGCACAGGGGCTCCTCCCCCCAAAACAAGGTAAGGTGGGAGACTATGTGTCTGGTAGAAAAGTACTAGGGGGTTCTTAGCTTCCTGGCCTGTCACTTTCTTGCTGTGTGATGTCAAACATGTTACTTGAATTCTCTGAACTTCACTTTTCTCATATGAAAAGTGAAGCTTTTACTTCCCGGGCTTGTCAGAGGGTGGAGATCTCCTATGTAAAGTGTCCAGTATGGGCCTCACCTGTATTCATCCATCTGTTTATTAATCCAGTCTTCTCTCAGCAAATGTATTCAGCCCTGGCACTCAGCATCAAATGGAATTGGGAACACCTTCTTTCTAGGAGGGAGTGGGGTACACTCCTACCCTTGAAGACTATATAAGCCTCTCCTCCCCCTTTTATTCCCCCACCTCCAGCTCCCATTCTCAGTGCCTGAGATCCCCCTGGTTTTCCGAGGACACACCCAGGAGGACAGGAAAGTGCCCAAGTCTCTGATTTCCAACTTGCGCATCTGTTGCCCTCTGCCTGCAGGCTCTGCTCTGATCACCTTCGATGACCCCAAAGGTGAGTTTGGGGACCCACAGGAGGGAGACAAGGAGGTTTCTGAGTACTGACCCTGTCCCCCACCACCCAGTGGCTGAGCGGGTGCTGCAAAAAAAGGAACACGTGATTGACATGGACGAGTGCCGGCTACGGGTGCAGGTTCAGCCCTTGGAGCTGCCCGTGGTGACCACCATCCAGGTAACAGAATGGCAAGAGGTCTTGGAATAGGCAAGGGACACAGGGAGGTAGGACTGTGTCTGGACCACTCCCTCCTGTCTCTCCCTAGGTATCCAGCCAGATGAGAGGCCAAGGAGTGTTGATCAGTGGGTTTCCTGCTAGCCTGAAGCTGAATGAGGAGGAGCTGCTGGACAAGCTGGAGATCTTCTTTGGCAAGACAAAGAATGGGGGTGGTGATGTGGAGACTCGGGAATTGCTGCAAGGGAGTGTCATGATGGGCTTTGCTCAGGATGAGGGTAAGGGCTCTAAGAGGGAGATTGGGGTCCAGGCTGCACGAGGTAAAGCCATGGCAGAGGAGAGGGCTTAACACTAAAGGTCCACCTTTCCTTGTTCCTCACAGTGGCCCAGCGCCTGTGCCAGACTGGCCAGTTCAGAGTGCCACTGGGTGGGTCGCAGGTCCCTCTGACAGTCTCCCCCTATATGAATGGGGAGATCCAGAAGGCTGAGGTAAGTGGGAGGATGAAGAAGGGGAGCTGGATGGGTAACCTGTCTGCCGAAAACTTGCTCAAGGCAGGATCAGAGGCTCCACACCCCACTGGCCAATCTGCCACTAGCCTTTCCATGCCTCTCATGGTTCCCTGGGGCTCTGCCCACCCCACCTCAGTGCTGGCCCCTTATTACTCTGACTTCATTTCCAGGTCAAGTTCCAGCCAGTGTCCCACTCAGTGCTGGTGCTCAACATTCCTGATGTCCTGGATGGCCCAGAGCTGCACGATATCCTGGAGATCCACTTCCAGAAGCCCACCCGTGGGGGTGGAGAGGTGGAGGCCCTGACAGTGGTGTCTCCAGGACAGCGGGGCCTGGCAGTCTTCACCTCTGAGACGAGCTAGGGGCCTGCCCTTCTCATCACCCCCAGCCCTCAGCCAAGGTTCTAAGTCTGGAGTGGGGCTGGGCCCACATGTTAAGAGATCTTTGTGTTCACCAATAGGCGACAGGGATCACACTGTTGCGAAACACTGCACAGTAAATGCGCCTGCCTGGCATGATGTTCTTCCTCGTTTTGCTCATGAAAGGAATCTTGATTTGGGCATGAAAGGAGGCTTGGGGGGAGGGAAGCAGCCTTGACCTTCTGCTAGCAGCACTGGCCTTCCCCAAGCTCCCTTGTCCCTCCACTCTCAGAAGCAACATCCAGGACCCAGGATTTGGCTTTTTATTGACAAGAACACAAAGGCAGCTTCGGCAATGGGGTGGGATACACAAAAGCAAAAATAGCACTTCACAGGCCTCATTTAGACAATGAAGAGTCTGAGCCTGCTCCCCCCACCTCCCATTGCAATGGCTGGGCAGTAACTCTCCCTAATCCCAGCTCAGCTAGCAGAGGTAGTGACCCTCTGCCTCAGATATCCCCATTTTGGTCCCAGTGGCCCAGGTCCTGACCAACCCCCTCTGCACTCACCTGCTCCGCCTCCCACCCATGTAAACAAAGTTTGAGGCTGAGTTTAAAAAGTTGCCTCCCTGCTCTGAGAAAGCAGTCAGGCCTCCCTTGACTAACAAGCGGAATGTGCTTGGATTTTTACTTTGGTCCCAGAACAAGAAACAGCATTGCCTCTGGGAGCTATAGCTAGTAAATGTCACACTTTATCTGCAAGGCTGAGGAAGCTTCCCCACTTAGACCCCCCTAGAGGCAGGACGTGGCACAGGCCATAAGGAGGGCACCTACTTTAGCTCTGCCCCAGCTACTGGCACACACACACAGATTTTTGGCAGTGTTGTGGGACTGGGGAGGACTGAAGCCCCAGCTCCACCAGAACTAGGAAGGCACTGGGGAGTACAGAGGTGGAGTAGGAGGCAGGCGACAGTCCCCCAGCCCCCACCAAACACACAAGCATAGGTTTTCATTGCTAAGGCACTGAGAACAAATCCAGAGAACTCAGTAAAGGGTGGGGAGCTCTGTATCCCTCCCAGAATCATGACCTAGGGGAGCAGGGCGGATTCCCACCCTTGTTGTAAGAGGCAGCCTTGGTTATGGATAGCAGAAAACCTGGGGGTGTAAGAAGCCCAATTGTGCTTAAGAAGTTGGGGACAGAGGACAAGGTTGGGGACTGGTCTGGCCCAGAGGTTGGCCCAGACTGAAGGGACACTAGGGAGAGATATACATGCTGGACTAGCACAGTATTGGCCCCATATCCTGAGCTGACAATCCTATTCTTTGGGGAGGTGGTGGGGCAGGGGCAGGAGGGAAGGTGAGGCAGTGGTGGAAAAACATAGAAAATGGGGGTAGAGGGACGGGTAAGGACTGGCTGACCTTGGCACAAAAGCAGCACAGCAGGGGAAAGGGTGGGGGCAGGGGGGCAGGAAGCAGCCGGCCTCCCTCTGACCCTCCCTGTCCCCTTGGCAGGGCCCAGACATCCAAGTGGTCACTTCCCAACCTCTTCCGAGGGAAGGAAGGGGGTGGGGGCAGCCCTGGCCAAAGAGAGAGAATAGGGCAAGGGAGTGGCCATAGCACAGAGACCTGCGGGAGAGAGAGGGCACAGCATTACTATGGAGGATGAAATGCAAAGTCTGGTGGTCAATAGGACGTGGATTCCCAACTTTCCCCTTCCCAAGTCTCTAGGGTCCCACAGCCTCTTGCCCTAATTCTCCTTCTCTGGGCCAGGAACCAGGAGGACTTTGCCCACGTTCTTCTTCTCCTGCATCTGCTTCATGGCCTCAGCCACCTAGGGAGGAAGAGAAGTCGCTGCTCTCAGTGCTATGGCACTGCCTGAGACAAGAGCCCTCCTCCCCAGGACTCTTCCCCTGGGAACCCCAACCTCCAAAGGTCCTACCTGGGCCCTCCCTGCAGTCATCACACTCACCTTCTCAAAGGGCCACACTGAGTCAATGTGGGGCTTGATGCAGCCCTGGTTGTACAGAGCCAGGAGGCGGGCCACCACACCACTGACCAGCTCCACCTCACCTTCCAGGTAGCCCAGGTGGAAGCCACACACAGCTCGGTTGGCCTGCAGCAGCTGCAGAGCTGTTATGCTGAATTGATTCCACCATGTGCGGGCCAGGGCCATCAGGTTCCGCTTGGGGCCAGTCAGCAGGTTGGCCATTCCTGAAGGATGAGGTGACATGGCCCATGAATCCAGGTGCCAGGCTCTTCCCTGTGTGTCTGAATCTATGCTTCTTTGCCCCCCGTGCATCCACTGTGATTATCCATGCCAGTACCAGGGCCTCAGTCAGGATAATTCCCAACCTGCTGGTTACCGGGCCCAAATCAACAAGCTGACTCAAAAATTGCTCTAACTTTTGTTTATTTTTTGTGGGAAATATTTTTTTTTTTGTAGAGACAGAGTCTCACTTTATTGTCCTTGGTAGAGTGCCGTGGTGTCACACAACTCACAGCAACTTCCAACTCCTGGGCTTAGGCAATTCTCTTGCCTCAGCCTCCCGAGTAGCTGGGACTACAGGTGCACGCCACCACACCTGGCTATTTTTTTTTTTTTTAGCTGGGGCAGGGTTTGAACCCGCCACCTCTGGCATATGGGACCGGCGCCCTACTGCTTGAGCCACAGGCGCCGCCCAGCCTGGCTATTTTTTGTTGCAGTTTGGCTGGGGCTGTGTTTGAACCCACCACACTTGGTGTATGGGACCAGCACCCTACCCACTGGGCCACAGGCACCACGGGTGAAATACTTTTAAATGGGGCGGCGCCTGTGGCTCAGTCAGTAGGGCGCCGGCCCCATATGCCGAGGGTGGCGGGTTCAAACCTCGGCCTCGGCTGAACTGCAACCAAAAAATAGCTGGGCATTGTGCCGGGCGCCTGTCATCCCAGCTACTCGGGAGGCTGAGGCAAGAGAATCGCTTAAGCCCAGGAGTTGGAGGTTGCTGTGAGCTGTGTGATGCCATGGCACTCTACCTAGGGCCATAAAGTGAGACTCTGTCTCTACAAAAAAAAAAAAAAAAAAAAAAGAGGGCGGCACCTGTGGCTCAAAGGAGTAGGGCGCCGGCCCCATATGCCGGAGGTGGTGGGTTCAAACCCAGCCCTGGCCAGAAACTGCAAACTGCAAAAAAAAAAAAAAAAAGGAAAGAAATACTTTTAAATGAAAATGTACCTTGCCCTGGGCGGTGCCTGTGGTTCAAGGAGTAGGGTGCCGGCCCCATATACTGGAGGTGGTGGGTTCAAGCCCAGCCCTGGCCAAAATTGCAAATAAATTAAAGAAAAAAAAAAAAAAAAAAAAGAGGGCGGCGCCTGTGGCTCAGTCGGTAAGGCGCCGGCCCCATATACCGAGGGTGGCGGGTTCAAACCCGGCCCCAACCAAACTGCAACCAAAAAATAGCCGGGCATTGTGGCGGGCGCCTGTAGTCCCAGCTACTCAGGAGGCTGAGGCAAGAGAATCGCTTAGGCCCAGGAGTTGGAGGTTGCTGTGAGCTGGGTGAGGCCACGGCACTCTACCAAGGGCCATAAAGTGAGACTCTGTCTCTACGAAAAAAAAAAAAAAAAGAGCAATCGAAAAAAAAGAAAATGTACCTTGCCCAAGAACCCCAGGGAGGTGGGACAAAAGGAAGGCAGACTGGTTGTTCAGGAATAATCCCCAAGTAAGAGCACCGAGATAGGTAACACATGAAAAGACAGAGAATGAAAGTGGCTAACACCCAGGAGGCAGTGAACTGGGGCCATTCTGAACCCTGATGCTCTCCACAGAGCCCTTGTACACAAGGCACTAACATATGGGACTGTTCCTGATCCTGATCTTCCCCACAGGGCACCTGAGTCCTGATCCCCTCCTCATTCAGAAGCCTTAGACCCCTATACCGTACCCCTTAGGCCTCCAGCCCCTAACATTCTTTCCTCGCCCTAGCCCCTCTAACTTACCATAGGTGATGACTTTGCCCATGGGTTTGAGGAGGTTGTAGGCCTTGGCAGTATCTGACCCACCTAGAGGGTCCATGACAATGTCCACTCCTGTCACAGAGTAGGGAACCCAGGAACAACATTAGGATCCACAGATCTAAAGGACCTCCCCTCCTTCCCCATGCCCTGCCTCCCACCTTTAGGGGAGATCTTCTTGATTTCATCCATGTAGTCAGTCGTATGGTAGTCGATGGGGTGTGTGACCCCATTCTCCTTCAGCGCCTCGTGCTTGTTGGCTGAGGCTGTTCCGAACACTGTCACATTCTCCACCGTGCGGCACAGCTGCACAGCTGCCATACCTACACCCCCTGCAGCAAGACACCCACAAGCTGGAGATATGGAGTTGCCCTGTCACCACTCTCTGTTCTAGCCTCCCAGGAACCAGCCCATCACCTATTTTGTTTTGCTTGGTTTGTTTAGCAGGCCCTGGCCGGGTTCAAACCTGCCACCCCCGGTGCACGGGGCTGGCACTCTAACCATTGAGCTATGGGTACCCAGCCCCCATCACCTTCTTTTAATCAAGGCTTATTTGGGCATCCATGCCCAATCCCTCCAAGATTGAGAATTGGGGGGAGGGTAGCTGAACAAGATTGGGTGCTGGGTTGCAGAGGATAGCATACCAGGCTGGACCTGTTGTATGAATGTTACCATGGCAACCACACTGCAAAGGCCTCTGGGTGCCACAGGCCAAGGTGGCCTGGTGTTGCCATGACAACAATCCAGACAGGCTGCAAGGAAGGGGCCTGTAAGGAAATCTGTTGGGGTTAGGAGGGGGCCTGTCACCTGCAGCCATGTGTACCAAGACGCTGTGGCCAGGCCGTAGGTTGCCAAAGTCAAAGAGGACCAAGTAGGCTGTGATATAATTGACCAGCAAGGCAGCTGCTTCCTCAAAAGTCATGGCCTCAGGCATCAGAAAGGTGTGGGTTGTGGGCACAGTCACCTCCTCCTGCCACATCCCTGACTGGTTCAACACCATCACCCGGTCCCCTGGCTTGAAGAATAGAAGAAAAAGATCATTCAGTCACTCATTCATTCACCTACAGGCAATCTACTGACCTTTTACTAGTTATAAGATCCTCTTCTAGATGAAGTGGGAGTAGAAGTGGTAGTGATAGCCATTGTAATAATAATAATGACATCATCATCAATACCATCACCCTTTTTTTTTTTTTATTGAGACAGAGTCTCACTTTATCACCCTTGGCAGAATGCCGTGAAGTCATAGCTCACAGCAACCTCCAATTCTTAGGCTCAAGTGATTCTCTTGCCTCAGCCTCCCTAGTAGCTGGGGCTATAGGCACCCACCACAATACCCAGCTATTTTGTTTTTAGCAGGCCTGAGCCAGGTTCAAACCCACCAGCCCTGGAGCATGTGGCCGGCACTGAGCTATGGGTGTCCAGTCCATCTCACCTTTTTTTTTTTTTTTTTCAGTCCATCTCACCTTTATTGACTGCTGACTGAGGGCCAAGCCCAACTTCAAGTGCTTTATTTACACATGTTCAAATAATCCTTACATCAGGTCTCTGAGGTAGATACCATCGTTATCTCCATTTTACAGGCCTCGTACATCACTGTTGTGTAAGATCGCTAAATGCAAGAAACTTACAGTTAAGGTAAACTGAAGTACTGTTGAAGAGATCAAATTGCTTTGGTTATAAAAATGGGTTCCGGGCGGCGCCTGTGGCTCAAGGAGTAGGGCGCCAGTCCCATATGCCAGAGGTGGCAGGTTCAAACCTAGCCCTGGCCAAAAACCAAAAAAAAAAAAAAAAAAAATGGGTTCCACTGTATACTGCTGCATGACTTTGGGCAAATAAAAATTATTTAACTTTCTGAGCTCTAGTTTTCTTACCCGTAAATTAGGGCAGTTATGAGGATTAAATGGGGAAAAAATTCATTCGATGACCTTTAGCATGTCTGGCACTCAGTAATGTTAGCCAATAATTGTGATAAGAATAGCAGTAAGGAGGGAAGTCACACAATCAAATAACCGAACGAAGGAAGAGGGTGGCTTGTGGTGAAGGCCATACCAGAGGGCAGGTCAAGTTCTCTGAGCTCTGGGGGCTGGGCATGATCCCCTCAGAAGTACCTGAGAGAGTACGGGGAACCCAGAGACCAACTTCACACAGTGGTAATACGGGAGGGGTGAGGGACAGGGAGAGCTACATAGTGTCCCCAATAGGAAAAGGAGTTTTTCCTCCTCCAGAGCCTCTTTGCAGGAGGGGAAGGGGGCAAAAATAACAGAATCTTTTCCTCCAGCTTAGTAAGTGGGGTCAGGGAAGAGCAGTGGGAAGCGGGAGTCTCAGGAAAAAGGAAGGCCTCTCTTCCCTCTATGAAGAACACAGAGGGAGGTGTGGGTACTGTTCTGGGACAATCTGGGTCTGTCTTGGTCCCTGCCAGGAATTATGGGAATTCCGTATATAAACGAGACTTAGGGTCTGTGGGGAAGGGAGATGGGACTCCCACACATGCCTCTTTTCATGTCCTCAAGCCACCATCCATTGAAGAGGAGGCCTGAGGGCAGGTTAGGGTCTTTCCCTGCAAGTTCTGACCTATGATGAGGTCTGGGGAATGGAAGCCCTCTCCCTGGGACTCAGGACTAGCAGATGCAAAAACAACACAAAAGAGCTGAGAAGAGTGCAGTGGTCAGCCAAGGTCACAGCCAGTCCCCAGAACAAATCTCACTTGCCCTGGCTTATACCTAATCGTCAGCCCATCACAGGTCAGGGCCACTGACCCCTCTTCAGCCCAGATATCAGGAGGGAAGGAGGCGGGAGAAAGGGAAGGTCCTTCTCACAGAATCCAGGCTCTTACATCAGATTCTTGCCTTGGACAGGATATCCTGTATTTACCAGGCGGAAAGTGTGGGGAGGGGAGGTTAGGTGGGTGGCCTTCAGCAGTAACATGAACTACTACTCCCTCTTCCCCGCAAAATTCCTCTTAGCACCTTCTCAAGAGGGGGATTATTTAGAAGTCAGTGAGAGGGTGCAGTCAGAGCTGAATTCAGGGAGAAGCCCAGGAAAGAGGAAGGAGGAGCTGTTTGCAACAAATCCTCTTCTGGTAGCTGGGGCTGGCAGGTCTGGCTGCATCTGAGAGGTCTGTCTTGTAAGGGCCTGATCTGAAAAGAAACTCCTAAGTAAATGACTGAGGCCTCATCTCAGGTCTCTCAAAAAGTTGATCATTTGGAACTCTGTGGTGTCAGGGTTGTGGCCAAGATTAATGATAAACAAGACGGAGAAACAGACTGGCAGAGCTGGGCCAACCTGCTCATGATGCCACACCTCCCCACTCCAATCCAAATCCTTGACACCAGGGTTTCAGAAATGGGGGTCCTCCTCTGCTACAAAGGCAGAGGAGGGTTCCCTCCAATGTTCCCAAGGACAGCCCCGGGTCATGGCCAGATGACTGAGTCACAGGAGGAGGAAATATTGCAATCACAGGAGACAGAAAGCCCCAAACAAAGATCCATTGACCCAGTCCCACTTCCCCGACCCCAAAACCAGACTGGCAGTGTAAGGCTAGTAGCAGTAGGGGACCGAGACTCCCTCTCCTCCATTATGGGTGTGTCTTGCCTCTTAGGCCCTGCTGGGGAGGGGCCGCCTCACACACCCACAGACCACGGGGCTGCATGTGACTAGGGCTCTGGCACGGTAGCTCTGCCCCCGCCCAACCCTGATTACATAGCTCCTCAAGCTCCCTCGTGGAAAGAAGGCACTACCGTCTCGGTCATGGACCCATGGAGTGTTTGGTGGGCAGGGGTACAGGTGTGGGTTGAATGGAGAGGGGTTGTAGGGTCATTGTGCGCATGCGCCTGGGCGCCTTATTGTTCCCCCCTTGCCACCACCATCGCCTCAGCTGCCGTTTCAGGGCGGCGGCGCCCACGACTAAAAGTGGTTGAGAAAGGGAGGATAATTCCATCTTCCACCTCTAAATAAGTCCCGTTCTCCAGGAGTCTCAAAACATAAGTTCCTTTCCTATGCCTTCCATGCCGGTCCAGCCACGTCGGTGCCAGTTTCTCCCGCCCTGCCACACCCCCGGCAACTGCCCACCAGTGCCCCATTGCCCAGTGGCCTGGACAGCCCCTCCCAGCCCTGCCCTGCGCTGGCCCGCTCACCTTGCGATCGCTGACTCCCTCGCCCACGGCGATGACGACGCCCGCGCCCTCCATTCCCGGAGTGACAGGCAGCGGCGGCAGCCGGTCGTACAGCCCCTGCCGGGCCATGAGGTCGGCGAAGTTGAGACCGCAGGCCCGGACGCGCAGCGTGAGCTGACCCGGCCCGGGAGCCGGAGGAGCAGCCGGCCGGGTCTGCAGCTTCACTTTGTCATAGCCGCCGAAGCCGGTGAGCACCAGACAGCGCAAAGGCGGCGGCGATGCGGCAGCCGCCCCCTCCTGGGCCGCCGGCGGCTGGGGGTCGTTCTCTGCCTCGGCTTTCGGTAGCTGTGTAGAGGCGTCTTCCCCGGCCCCTGCCTCAGCTGCCGCCTCCACCGTCGCCGCCTCGGCTACCTCTCTCTCCGCAGACATGGCTGGGACTCCCGACGTGTGCGCACAGCTGGACCAAGAGTGCGCAGCTGGGGAGGGCGGGGCGCGCGTCAGGAAGAGCACAGGCTGCAGGCTCCAGGCTCCCGGCTGCAGGCTCCAGGCTCCCGGCTCCAGAGTGAGGGGCGGGGCGCCGGGCCAGGGGCGGGGCCTCGCTCGTGGACTTAAAGGGCCAGGACCTCCTCTAAGCGAGCAGCAACACCACTAAAAAAACAAACTGGAGACGTCGGGGTGCAGATAATCGTAAGGATAGTCTTGGGGTTATGCAGATTGTGATTTTAAAATTTAAAACTATGTTAAGAGGGCCAGGCGCGGTGGCTCACGTCTGTAATTCTAGCACTCTGGTAGGCGGAAACGAGAAGATGGCTTGAGCTCAGATGTTCGAGACCAGAGTGAGCAAGAGAGAGGCCTCCTGGTCCTTATCTCAACACAAAAATAGAAGAAATAGCCGGGCGTGGTAGCATGCGCCTGTAGTCTACACTACTGCTACTCTACTCAGGAGGTTAAGGCAAGAGGATCACTGGAGACCGGGAGTTTGAGGTTGAGGTGGGCTATGATGACTCCATTGTACTCTAGCCTGGACTATAGAGCTGGACCCTGTCTTTTTTTTTTTTTTTTTTTTTGCAGTTTTTGGCCGGGGCTGGGCTTGAACCTTCCACCTCCGGCATATGGGGCTGGCACGCTACCCCTTTGAGCCACAGGTGCAGCCCTAGACCCTGTCTTAAAAACTGATAAAACAGGGGCGGCGCCTGGCTCAGTGAGTAGGGCGCCGGCCGGATATACCGAGGGTGGTGGGTTCAAACCCAGCCCCGGCCAAACTGCATCAAAAAAATAGCCAGGCGCTGTGGCGGGCGCTTGTAGTCCCAGCTGCTCGGGAGGCTGAGGCAAGAGAATCACGTAAGCCCAAGAGCTGGAGGTTGCTGTGAGCCGTGTGACGCCACGGCACCCTACCGAGGGCAGTAAAGTGAGACAATGTCTCTACAAAAAAAAAACAAAAAACGATCAAACAAACAAAAAAAGAAAAACGAAAAAAACTATGTTAAGGAGCAGTTTGAAGGACAATCCTATAACGAGCTTACATAAAGATTTGGGGTGCCAGCCACCTGTGGACTGGAGCCCAGCTAAGTTGTGCTTCAGGCTCTGACTCTAAGGAATTTTTTTTTTTTTTTGAGACAGAGTCTCACTTTGTCACCCTCAATAAAGTGCTGTAGCATCTTAGCTTACAGCGACCTCAAACTCTTAGGTTTAAGCGATTCTCCTGTCTCAGCCTCCCAAATAGCTGGGACTACAGGCACCCGCCACAATGCCCAGCTATTTTTAGAGAGGGAGTGTCACTCTGGCTCCGGCTAGTCCCGAACTCGTGAGCTCTGGCAATCCACTCACCTCGGCCTCCCCCAGAGTGCTAGGATTAAAGTCGTGAGCGCCTGGCCCAGGAAACATTTTTATTTTTATTTATGTATTTTTTTTGAAACAGAGTCTCTTCACAGCTCACAGCAACCTCCAACTCTTGGGCTTAAGCGATTTTCTTGCCTCAGCCTCCCTAGTAGCTGGGACTACAGGCGCCCTCCCCAATGCTGGACTATTTTTTTGGTTGTAGTTGTCATTGTTGTTTGGCAGGCCTGGACTGGTCGTGAATCCGCCAGCTCCGGTGTATGTGGCTGGCGCCCAAGCCACTGAGCTACAGGCCCCAAGCCGCAGAAAACATTTTTTTTTTTTTTTTTTGGCCGGGGCTAGGTTTGAACCCGCCACCTCTGACATATGGGACCGGCGCCCTACTCCTTGTGCCACAGGCGCTGCCCCCGCAGAAAACATTTTTAAAAAGTAAAAGATGTATGGGAGGCCACCGCGGATGGATTGCTTCAGCTCAGAACGTCGAGACCAGCCTGAGCAAGAGCAAGATCTCATCTCTACTAAGAATAGAAAATATGAGCTGGGTGTGGTGGCACCCGCCTGTAGTCCCAGCTACTTGGGAGACTGAGGCAAGAATATTGCTCGAATCCAAGAGTCTAAGGTTGCTGCGAGCTATGGCATCAGGGCACTCTACCCAGAGCGACAGAGTGAGACGCTGTCACAAAGTAAATAAATAAATAAATAGTAAAAGATGGCATGCCAATGCAAAACAGTGATTTTATTATTGTTAGATTAGGAATCAATTGTGCAGTGACTTTTGGACTTGGCTCTGACTCCAGTAGGGCTGTCACTCTGGCAATTCTATCATTTTTTTTTTAAAGACAGAATCGCACTTTATCGCCCTTGGTAGAGTACCGTGGCGTCACAGCTCACAGCAACCTCCAACTCCTGGGCTCAGGCGATTCTCTTGCCTCAGGCTCCCGAGTAGCTGGGACTACAGGCACCTGCCACAACGCCCGGCTACTTTTTGTTGCAGTTTGGCTGGGGTCGGGTTTAAACCGGTTCCAACCGGGTTGGAGCCGGCGCCCTACTCACTGAGCCGCAGGCACCACTCTGGCAATTCTCTCTTCTTCTGCCCCAGTTCCGTCTCTCCAAGCATCCACCAGAGGACGCAGCTACCCCAAAACTTTTCACCCTGCGCTTGGCTGGAGGAACTCAGTCCATTCTTCCGGGTTAGTCCAGGCCTGCTCTTAAGTCACCACAGCTCCAGACTCAGCCGCCGGTTGCCTTGGGGACGGAAAGCCATGACGTCACCACTATCCGCGTGCGAGTTTTGGAGTTCACGCTTCCATTTCTCCAAGACATCCTGCCGGAACCTGTGCCTGGAAGCGGCAGAGAAAACCAAAAAGACTCCCTCCTTGCCCTGGTATCTCTCGCCCCGCTGTGTTCAAGAAGGGATGGCTGCCACCGCGCGAGTCCGCACTAGCACACCTGCGTGCACGCGTGGGCATACAGAAAGCACTAACCTCTCGCGTGTGCCGCTCACGTCCTAACCCTCGGAACTTCGCCCGAACTGCTCACTGCCCCTATTCCCAAGGAAGCCCAGTCCAAAACCTGCCCCACACGACCAGTGTCCCTTGGACCACACCAGCTCTCTAAAGACCGGGCCCCCAGGCCTGGGTTTCTAGGGCTCCGCCCAGCTCCTATGGGCCCCGCCCCCTGACCGCGCGGGTAGGAGGCGGGGCTGGGGGCGCGGCCGCTGGGCTGGGGGCGGGGTAGAGGGGGGGCCGCGGCCCCGGGCGGGGGCTCGGCGCGGGCCCACGAGATGCCGGTGTCTGCGGCCCGAGTGGCTGCAGCTGCAGCGGTGGGGGAGGTGGCGGCAGCGGCGGCGGCGGGGCCTGGGAGCGGGGTATCGTGGGGGGCCGGCGCGTAGCCGGGACTATGGAAGGGCAGAGCGGCCGCTGCAAGATCGTGGTGGTGGGAGACGCAGAGTGCGGCAAGACGGCGCTGCTGCAGGTGTTCGCCAAGGACGCCTACCCCGGGGTGAGGGACCCGCGTCTTGGGAGAGGGACGCTAAGACTAATGGGGGTGGATGATAGGGACCCAGGGGACAGATGGAAACGGGTACCAGTATAACCAGGGACAAGAAACTAGGGGTCGGGGGTCCGGGGGTGGGGGTGGCATTGGGGGCTCTAATAGGACTGCAAAGGATTGGGGTGGAAGGAATTAGGGAGCAGGGTGAGATGGATGGGATTTGGGAGAACCAGAGGAGGAGCGCGGGGGCAATGTCGGAGATCCTGGGCAACCGATAGAGGCAGACCTAGGGGCTGAAGGGACCCGGAGAGGGTCTGGGAGCCTAGCAGAGATTTCTCAGGGGCAACAGCTCTCGGGATCTCCCCTTTGCCCAATCCCAGACCAACTTGCGTCCAAGGGCTGGGCTGGACTGGGTGTGGAAGTGAGGAGGGCATTTGGGGTGAAGACTGGAAAAGAGGAGCTCATCTGGACCCATCTGTGTCTGCAGAGTTATGTCCCCACCGTGTTTGAGAACTACACTGCGAGCTTTGAGATCGACAAGCGCCGCATTGAGCTCAACATGTGGGACACTTCAGGTAGCCAAGTCCCCTGGGGTCACCCGGACTTCCAGGGCTGCTCACTCTGATCTGTCCCTTGGCTAGACCTTTAGGTTCCAGGTTGGCCCAATCCATTCATCTGGGGAAGGAAAAATCAAGTTTCTGCTTAAACTCAGGGAAACTGAGGCAGAGCTCCCTGAGCCTGACAGAAACCATGTTCTAGAGGAAAAAGACTGAGCCCCTCAGCTAGGCTCTGCCTACCTGGGAAAATTGGAAAAGAATGATTTTTATTTTGGAAAACTTTTCTTAGTACATAAAACTGGGTTTTGGAAAGACATTCAGAATTTCCTGGGTGGGATGTGGGCAAGGGAACCATTTCTCTACACTGGACTAGAGAAATCTGAGGTCAAGTCCTAAGAGGATAGGAGAGTGCTTTCTCTGCCCTGTTCTCCCTCCCTCCAAAACTGAGGGTTTTTATTCTTACATGAGTTCCCTGGGGGGCTGTAGATGTCTGTCAAAGCCCAGAAAGCAAAGCAAAATTTTGTGAGAATGTCCACAGATTTCATGAGCTTCTCAAAGGAGTCCAAAACTCAGAAAAGATTCAGAATTGTTACTTTTAGAGAAACCTCTAGGGAAGTAGAGAACTTTTTCCTATCTGCTCACCTCTGCTGTGCCTGCTCTCTTCCTTGGGAAACACAGATTCCATGAAGGGTATTGGTGATTGTTCCCAGCTCTCTTTGACCAAGATTTCTAAGGCTGCCCATTCCTTTCTAGGCCTCCCACCTATTCAGTCCTCTCATCTGTCCCTTCACTCCATGTCTTCCCTCAGGTTCCTCTTACTATGATAATGTCCGGCCTCTGGCCTATCCTGACTCTGATGCTGTGCTCATCTGCTTTGACATTAGCCGACCAGAAACACTGGACAGTGTCCTCAAGAAGGTAGGAATCTGGGGAAGTTAGACAAGGGGGACCAGACCCCATCATCCTGACACATGAGCCAGGAGGGTGGGGCATAGTAGCTGGGGCATGGCCATCAGCTAGATAGTGTGTGACACTCTCATCCCTCCCTAACCCTGCCCCGTCCATTCTCCCTCCTCCCCTTATGAAAATCACTCCTCAGAGCTGGATTCAGCACTGGGGAAGAAGGGGGAGTACTCTTCATCTGCTTTTCCATTTCCTTGGGTATGGGAGGTCCAAATGGAGGGGATGGGAATGTTGATCCCCAGCTCCAGAAAACCCTATGTTCTCCTCTCCAGGCCCTTATTTCCATGAGAAAAGCCCAGGATAAATGGACAGAAGTCTGCTAGGGCAGCCCCAGTTCTCAGGCAGGGGCAGGGGAGGGTAGGATCATCTGTTCTCAGGAGAGTGTACAGGAAAGGGTAGAGGGGATGGGAAGGTTCTAGGCTGGCAGACTCCTACATGGCCACTGAGGAAGAAGGAGAGTCCTTCAGCCCTACCCCAGCCCTCTTCTCCCCTTCTCTCTCATGCCATCCTGCTCTCCACCCAAGCCTATCACTCCCACCTCCTGCCTCACATGGGGGAGTGCAGACAGACACATGGTTTCTGAGTGGTGTGTGGAAAGAAGGGTATGCTCCTAGCATGGAGCAAGAGTTCACCCTGTGTCTCACTCTCTCCTTTCAACTCTTATTTTCTTTCCTCAAATAGTGGCAAGGGGAGACTCAGGAGTTTTGCCCCAATGCCAAGGTTGTCCTGGTTGGCTGTAAACTGGACATGAGGACTGACCTGGCCACACTGAGGGAGCTGTCCAAGCAGAGACTTATCCCTGTGACACATGAGCAGGTGGGACCCTTGACCTCTGACCTAACCCCAACCCAGACTTCTCACCTCTACCCTTGCCAGTCTCTGATTTGAAAGCATCCCCTCTGGCTCATCCCTTGCTCTGACCTCCCCTCTCCAGCCCTGACCTTCAACCCCAGCCCACAGCCTTCATGCTCCTTGCTGAACTGCAGACTAAGCCCTATAACTTTGTTCCATGCACTTCTATTCCAGGGGACTGTGCTGGCCAAGCAGGTGGGGGCTGTATCCTATGTTGAGTGCTCCTCTCGGTCCTCTGAGCGCAGTGTCAGGGATGTCTTCCATGTGGCCACAGTGGCCTCCCTTGGCCGAGGCCATAGGCAGCTTCGCCGCACTGACTCACGCCGGGGACTGCAGCGATCCACTCAGCTGTCAGGACGGCTAGACCAGGGGAACGAGGACGAGATACACAAGGATCGAGCCAAGAGTTGCAACCTCATGTGAGGGGTCAGGGTGGGGCAGAGTGTGAGAAGGGGTGGTGAAGGCACAGTTGCGCTCCTGCGTGCACCCAGGCTTCCTGACCACTTGATCCTGGCTGGGAGGTCAGCACAAGCCATTCTCCTGGGCAGGGGCACCAGAGGGCTGAAGGGTGTCAGCATCCCTCACTTCCTCATCCTCTTCATCCCCCTTATCTCTCCAATGGAACTTATAGGGGCTGAATCTGGGGCATGTACTGGGATGGGCAGGTGTGGGTTAAGGAAGCTGGCATCAAACAGTGACCTTGGTTAAGTGTCCCATATGAAAGGTACCTTCCCTTCTCACCCATAGGTCCCCATATCCTGGTGCTGGCTTCCATCCCTAAGGAAAGTATCCATTCTTTGATCTTCTCTCTTCCTTCCCTACAGCTATTCTCACACATCCTAGCCTCCATGCAACATGCATTAAATTAAAAAGCAAGAAGCCTGTTCCCCCCATCAACCCACAAGCCCTAGTTCTTCCCCTTCCCCGGTAGTCCCCAATAAAACACATGTCCTTGGAAAACGGCTGCAGCTTTAGTTTTGTTGCTTTTAAAAAAACCAATCTACCAATTTCTAGCAGTAGAGGGAACTTGAGAGGGAATATTCCTGTCTATGGCCACAGGTGGAGCAGAGGAAAAAGCCATGGGTTGGATCAGAAGTGTCCCAGAGGTGGAAGATTGAGATATCTTGGAACTGTTCATCTCAGTTCAAGAGTAGAGCGATCCTCAGGCCATTTAGGGGTTCTGGAGTGGACTGGTATGTGATTTCTCAGCATTACTCAGCCAGGGGACCCTGCCAGTATGGCAGGGGTCCTGCTCACCATCTCCTGGCTGCCCTGGCCTAAAACTTGCTGCCCTTTCTGGGGGGTTGAGGGGGACAGGGGAGGGCATTAAAAGCCTCCACGTTACAGACATTGACCCGGGACAAGGGGAAGTTTTCCAAGGGGTTAGCAGTGTGATTCTGAGGTCTCCTCAGAGGCAGGGGTAGGGGGTCTCTCCCTCTTCCCATCCTGAGGTCTGTGATGATTTTCAGGGACTATCAGCTGTGAGTTTAGGGTCAACCCTGCCCCATCCCTTAGAGAGGGAAAGCTGGTGGAGGAGACGGCCAGAGGGCTTGTTGTCAGGAAGGACAGTGCTGGTCTGTTTTCTCGGGAGTCTGGTTTCAGATTGTCCTGTATTCCCTCCCTGGCTCTGGTCCCACTGGCCTCTTTTCGGTGACATTCTCCCCTAGGAACCATCAATGGTCTTCCCCTCCCCCAGCCCCAGCCAATTCTCCCTGCAGAAGAGACCTTACCCTCTTGACTGCTGGGATCCCACCCTAATTCCCAAACCCATCCCTCCCTCATTCATTCACCAAATATGTCTGAGCACTAACTGTGTACCACCCACTAGCTTGGGAAACAGCAAGGACCAGTGTCTTGAGTTTTTGGAGGCTAGCCCAGTGGGGAAGAGAGGTACCCCAGGTGTGAAGGTACCTTGGCTGAGGGATCATTTGTGCGTGTATGGAGTGCTGTGAGAGCTCCTTATAGCCAGGCCTCCAAATCAGCTCCTGAGGCTTGAAGAGAAGTTTGCCAGGCTGGGAAAGGCTAGGAAAGGCACTCTAGGCAGAGGGTACAGCATGTGTAAACATGAGGAGATGAGAATGAGCATGGTGCTGTTGGGGCTCCTGCAGCAAGGAGAGCAGAAAACTCTGGGAAGGTGAACTGAGGTGCAGGGCCCACAGAAGAGCACGGACTTCTCTGAGGATGTGAGGAGTTACCAAGGACTTCAAGCAGAGAGTGAAGTGATCACATTTGTTTCTTTTCTTTTTTTTTTTTTTGTAGAGACAGAGTCTCACTTTATGGCCCTCGGTAAAGTGCCGTGGCCTCACACAGCTCACAGCAACCTCCAACTCCTGGGCTTAAGCGATTCTCTTGCCTCAGCCTCCCGAGTAGCTGGGACTACAGGCGCCCGCCACAACGCCCGGCTATTTTTTGGTTGCAGTTTGGCCGGGGCCGGGTTTGAACCCGCCACCCTCGTTATATGGGGCCAGCGCCTTACCGACTGAGCCACAGGCGCCGCCCGATCACATTTGTTTCTTATAGATGGTATGAGGTGCCAGGAACTGGGGGATTTGACTCTGAAATGTGCCATTTATTTTATTTATTTATTTTTGTGAGGTTTTTTTTTTTTTTTGGTTTTTTATTTTGTAGTTTTTGGCCAGAGCTGGGTTTGAACCCGCCACCTCTGGCATATGGGCGCCGGCGCCCTACTCCTTTGAGCCACAGGTGCCGCCCAAGATGTGCCATTTAAAATAGTTTATTCTTTGCCCACGTCAGGCCTCCATCTTGAGAGGAAATGAAATCCCGCCTATTCCCTGGTTCATTAGATACCCCTGTCCCCACCCCCAACTCCTGTCTTGGTTTCAGCCAATCTCAAGGACTCTAGGATAACTTCAAGGACACTTCAAATTATCCATGTGTTCTTGGACCACCAAACTGAGACCAGGTTAGGTACTGGCTCAAATCCTCTTCAAGGACCCCAGGCCTGGGCTGAAGGTGCAGGAGAGGAGAGGGCTAGACTCCTGGACACCACCCACACACACACATACAAGTAGATCTCCATCCCTCTCAGAGGAATGGCCCTTCCCTCACAGAGACCTGCTGCAAAAATGGACTTGGGATTTTTGGCTGAGTGGCTTCTTTTCCACTTTGGACTTCTTGTTGCTACAAAGTAGGCTCAAGCCTGCAGCCACCAAAGCTTAGTGTGTTTATAGCTGTGGCCCCTCTCTTCTCCTAACCTCCTTCTCCTGCCATGCACACTCAGGGAATGCAAATGAATTCCAATATCTGCTGAAAGCAAACGTAATTATGAAGATAAATCAGCTGGAGGAACCCCCAAAGTTTAATACATTTTCAGCACCACTGGGAACAGATTTTGGTTCCCTCTATAGGTCTGGGCTGCCAGACATTTTATTTCCAAGGGAAGAGGCTCTGCCTCTGGGCTCAGGAGCTGAATGGGCGGGAGGAGGGAATAGGAAATTCCTTGATCCTCTAACCTCTGCAGGCTGCAGGGAGGGACTTATTCCTGCCCTGTACCCCAAATGCAAGAGTCAGACCCAGCTTCCACCTCTGTAGCTGTTCCCCCACAAATTAGATTCTCCATTTGGGGAAACAATGTAGCTTCATTAATGATTTAATGAAATAAACAACTAATCATGCTGTGATGCTGCCAGTGTTTCTTAACCTAAGCTATCAGCCTGCCTAGGAGGGAGGAAGGGGAGAACACAGGGGAAAACAAAGGGGGGACTTGGTCTAACCCCTGAAACACTTCAGCTGTGAGTTGTCTGTCTCTCTCAGGAAGGACAGTCCTGGAAAGAGCTTGAGATTTGGAGACAGAAGTCTGGGGAGCCTTTGGCAAGACCCAACACCTGTCTAAACCTCAGTTTTCTCACCCCAAAAAGGGGGCTGATGGCCATCTCTCCCTCCTGGCCTTGTTAATGGCTGAGCTGATGTCAACCTTTATTCCTTACAACCAAGACAGGCAGGCTTGAATGCATCTAAGCTGGGCCTGAATCAGGAAAGGCTTCTTAGAGTGGATGTTTTTTTCTTTGTTTTGTTTGTTGCCCTTGGTAGAGTGCTTGGCTTCATGGCACACAGTAACCTCAAACTCTGGGGCTTAAGCAATCCTCTTGCCTCAGTTTTTCATTTCTTTCTTTCTTTTTTTTTTTTTTTTTAGAGATAGAGTCTCATTTTGTTGCCCTCAGTAGAGTACTGTGACATCACAGCTCACAGCAACCTCCAGTTCTTGGGCTTTAGGTGATTCTCTTGCCTCAGCCTCCCAAGTAGCTGGGACTACAGGTGCCCACCACAACGCCTGGCTATTTTTTGTTGCAGTTTGGCCGGGGTTGGGTTCGAACCCACCACCCTCAGTATATGGGGCCAGAGCCCTACTCATTGAGCCACAGGCGCTGCCTTCAGTTTTTCACTTTCACAGCGACAGGGTCTCACACTTGCTCAGGCTGGTCTCAACCCCCTGAGCTCAAGTGATCCTCGCTCCTCAGCCTCCCAGAGTGCTAGGATTATAGGTATGAGCCATAGCCCTGGTCTTTGGAGGGGGTATTTTGTGCTAGGATTGGGAGTTAGGAAGGAGAAGATGGCTCTGTCTTATTCCCACACTGATCCTGGGGGCTGGAGAGAGTTGAGGTCCCTTAGTTTACACATTTCTGAACAACTCTTGTTACCTTTTCTTCCTTTTTTTTTTTTTTTGAGACAGAGTCTCACTATGTCGCCCTCAGTGGAGTTCTGTGACATCACCAGCTCACAGCAACCTCAAACTCTTGGGCTTAAGCTATTCTCTTGCCTCAGCCTCCCAAGTAGCTGGGACTACAAGCACCCACCACAACGCCCAACTATTTTTTGTTGTAGTCATTGTTGTTTAGCAGGCCCAGGCTGGGTTCGAACCCACCAGCCTGGGTGTATGTGACCAGCACCCTAATCACTGAGCTATGGGCACTGAGCTCTTGTTACTTTCTCTGAAGTCTCTGGGTTAGGTTCTCATGCTGCCATAGTGACCTGTCCAGATACATTTAGACTTGTCCTATAGGCTAAGAAAGCTAGGAAAGGGGTCATGTCCCCAAGGTGCCCTGTAGGGTGGGCAGCCCCAGTATAGTTCAGTATCTTCTCAAGGAGTGGGTTCAGGTCTTTGTTCTTAGAGTTTCTTCTACACAGTGCAGCTCCTCTCCCATATCCCTCCTTCCAGGCAGTTCCCAGACCTCTCTCCTTCTCTAGTGAACCCTGGGTGAGGGTCATAGAAAGGGGCAGCTCCAGGTCTGAAGGGGTGGGATGATTCCCAAGCAGCTGCCCTCAGCAGCCAGGAAGACAAGAGAGCCGTGTACATAAGTGCCCCTCCCCCCAAGAAAATGCCTCTGCTGTTGACTCCTAAATAACAGATGTCTGTCTGCATATTAATGAGCTTGGAGGAATAATTGGTGAGTTTTTTATTCAGTGTCAGAATGAACCCAGAGGTCTTATGTTCATGCACACAGACACCCACTCAACCTGCCTTTCCCCTTCCCCCAGAGCACAAAGGAACAGACATAGACCCTGGTAAGCTTGACCCACAAAGGGGAGGAGCAGCAGGGCTCCTGCAAGGAGGAGGGAGACCCCCAGGTCTGCATTTGTCAGGTTTCTCTCTCTTGATCATTGCGGCACAAGTGGGCATGTATGAGGTTTTCCCACACTGCAAAAGGGGCCTAGAGAAAGGCAGGAGGCAGTTGCTGCCTAGAGAGCAACAAAACAGCAAGGTTGTGCCTCCCTGGAGCCTGGAATCAACAGCTCCTCACCCTGGCAAGCCCCAGTGCCCCAGTGTGAGGTGGGAGGATGGGAGGTTTGGGGGCAGGAAGCTACATTTGCCAGCTAGGTGCTCTTGCACAAGTTCTTCAACCTCTCTGAGCCTTATTCTTTTTTTTTTGGAGACAGAGTTTTACCATGTCGCCCGCGGTAGAGTGCTGTGGTGTCACAGTTCACAGCAACCTCCAACTCGTGGGCTCAAGTGATTCTCTTGCCTCTGCCTCCCAAGTAGCTGGGACTACAGGCGCCTGCTACAACACCTGGCCATTTTTTGTTGCAGTTGTTTAGCTGGCCCAGGCCAGTCGAACGCACCACCCTTGGCATGTGGCTGGCGCTGTAACCACTTGCTAGAGGGCACGGAGCCTGAGCCTTATTCTTTATTTCTAAGAACACCTACCTTGCTGGTGCCATGGCTCATGCCTGTAATCCTAGCACTCTGAGAGGATGACCTGAGCTCAGGAGTTTGAGCTCACCAGCCTGAGCAAGAGTTAGACCCCAACTCCACTAAAAATGCAAAACTGAAGCAAGAAGATTGCTTGAGCCCAAGAGTTTGATGTTGCTGTGAGCTATGACATCACAGCACTCTACCAGGGTGACAAAGTGAGACTCTGCTTCAAAAATAAATAAATAAATACATATAGGGTGGGCACAATGCTCACACCTATAATCCCAGCACTCTTGGAGGCTGAGGCAAGTGGATTGCCTGAGCTCATGGGTTCAAGACCAGCCTGAACAAGAGCGACACCCCTGTCTCTAAAACATAGCTGGGCATTGTGGCAGGCACCTGTAGCCCCAGCTACTTGGGAGGCTGAAGCAAGAGAATCACTTGAGCCCAAGAGTTTGTGGTTGCTGTAAGCTATGACACCAAGGCACTTTACTGAGGGCAACCAAGTAAGACTCTGTCTCACAAAATAAATAAATAGGTTCAGCGCCTGTGGCTCAGGTGGCTAAGGCACCAGCCACATACACCTGAGCTGGCAGGTTCGAATCCAGCCTGGGGCCACCAAACAACAATGCTAGCTGCAACCAAAAAATAGCCAGGCGTTGTGCCGGGCACCTGTAGTCCCAGCTACTTGGGAGGCAGAGGCAAGAGAATCGCTTGAGCCCAGGAGTTGGAGGTTGCTGTGAGCTGTGATGTCACAGCACTCTACCCAGGGCGACAGCTTGAGGCTCTGTCTCAAAAATAAAATAAAATAAAATAAATAAATAAATTAATTAATTAATTAAATATAGAAAAACTAGCCAGGCACTGTGGTGGGTGCCTGTAGTCCCACCGACTGAAGCAAGAGGATTACCTGAACCCAACAGTTTGAGGTTGCTGTGACCTATGATGCCATGGGACTCAACCCAGGGCAACAGTGGAGACCGTCTCAAAAAACAAACAGGCTTGGCACCTGTGGCTCAAGCGGCTAAGGCGCCAGCCACATACACCTGAGCTGGCGGGTTTGAATCCAGCCCGGGCCCACCAAACAACAATGACAGCTGCAACCAAAAAATGGCCGGGTGTTGTGGCGGGCACCTGTGGTCCCAGCTACTTGGGAGGTGGAGGCAGGAGAATTGCTTGAACCCAGGAGTTGGAGGTTGCTGTGAGCTGTGATGCAATGGCACTCTACCCAGGGTGGTGACAGCTTGAGGCTCTGTCTCAAAAACAAACAAACAAACAAACAAACACACTGGCTCAGCATCTGTAGCTCAGTGGCTAGGTGCCAGCCACATACACTGGGGCTGGCAGTTCGAACCCGACCCAGGCCTGCCAAACAGCAATGACAGCTACAACAAAAAATAGCTGGGCATTGTGGCGGGTGCCTATAGTCCCAGCTACTTGGAGGCTGAGGCAAGAGAATGGCTGAAGCCCAAGAGTTTGAGGTTGCTGTGAGCTATGACGTTGCAGCACTCTACTGAGGGTGACATGGTGAGACTCTGTCTCAAAACAAACAAACAAACAAAAACACCACCTACCTTGCAAGACTGGAAGTATGAAAGAGATAAAGTGTGTCATGTGTGTCTTAGTGTCTGGTTTATAATAGGTCCCCTGAAGGTATTTTCTCTCTTCCCGCTTATCCCCAAGATACACCCTCAGTTTCCAAATTGCTATCTCTCATGCCTGACCCACCCTTGTTAGGCCAGGGGCTGATTTCTAGTAATTATACTATCTGCCTGGAAACTGAGAGGAAGAAACAGAGGTGCAGGAACAGAGAAAGAAGTTTGGTAGACAGACACGGGAGACAGAATGATGGAAACCAAGGCCCTGAAGGAGAGAGTAACCGTAAGGAGAATCTTACAGGAAGGGGAATGATTAGAGAAAGTATTGTAGGGAAATGAAGTGAGCCCTGGAAAGAGAGTCTAAAATCTAGACTATTTATTTATTTATTTATTTATTTTGGGGACAAGATCTTGCTCAGTTACTAGGCTAGAATGCAGTGACACGATATGATAACTCACTGTAACTTCAAATTCTGGGGCTGAGCCTCCCATATAGCTGTGACACTACAGGCCTCAAGTGATCCTCTTGTCACAGCTTCTTAAAGTTCTACGATAACAGCTTTGAACCACTGCTCTGACCTATAATCCACTTTAGAGTCTAGAAGCCCTAGTTCTGCCATTAACTCCCAGTCTGACTTTAGAAAGCCTTCCTCTCTTTTTAGCACCTCAGTCACTCCTCTGTAAGATGAGGGAGTGGTTTACTCTTTATGATCCCTTCTCATTGTGTGAGAACAAGAGTCCCAGTGGTCTGGGGGAACGCAGGGGAGAGGAGAGCAGGGGAAGGGAGATGTCTGCCCACCCCTCAGCACTATTGCCCAGTGGTCACTTGTGCTCTGTCTCCTTTCTCCCTTGGTAAATGGATCTGCTGCACCAGCAAACAACTGTCCATTGTGTCCTAATGAGAGGCCAGCAGGGAAAACCAATCACTTATGATGCAAATGAGCTGACGGCTGCAGCCTCCTTGAATTCACTGAGTGCTTCTCTTGCCCAGAGCCGGGCGCCGGCCCCAGTTGGGCCTTATTCCCCAGTCCCAGTTCCCATCTGGTCCTAGAGGAGGAGTGAGGAGGCCCAGACTGGCCTTCCTATTGTCATTCATTGCCACTCCCTGCAAGGAGCCCCAACCCTCAGAGCCTCAGAGTCAGGCCCAGCTCCTCTTCCCACCCCAAAGGTAGCTCAGCTTTTTTTTTTTTTTTTTGAGACAAGAGTCTCAAGCTAGGGCCCTGGGTAAAGTGCTGTGGCATTGCAGCTCACAGCAACGTCATATTCTTGGGCTTAAGCGATTGTCTTGCCTTAGCTTCCCAAGTAGCTGGGACCACAGGCACCAGCCACAACGCCTGGCCATTTTTTTGGTTGCAGTTGTCATTGTTGTTTGGCGGGCCAGACATGGATTTGAACTTGCCAGCTCCGGTGTATGTGGCTGATGCCCTACACAGGGGCCAAGCCAGAGCCAGCTTTTTTTTTTTTTTGTAGAGACAGTCTCACTTTATTGCCCTTGGTAGAGTGCGGTGGCGTCACACAGCTCACTGCAACCTCCAGTTCCTGGGCCTAGGCGATTCTCCTGCCTCAGCGTCCCAAGCAGCCGGGACTACAGGCGCCCGCCACAGTGCCCAGCCATTTTTTTGTTGCAGTTTGGCTGGGGTCGGGCTCGAACCCACCACCCTTGGTATATGGGGCCAGCGCCCTACTCACTGAGCCACAGGCGATGCCCAGCTTTTCTTTTTAAAAATAAAGTGAAATTCACATAATGTACAATTAACAATTTTAAAATAAAGTGAAATTCACATAATGTACAATTAACCATTTTAAGATCTACAATTCAGTGGCCTTTTAGTGCATTCACAATGTTCTGCAGCCACCACCTCTTGGGACTCAGGTTTTTTTTTTTTTTTTTTTGAGACAGAGCCTCAAGCTGTTGCCCTGGGTAGAGCGCTGTGGCATCACAGCTCACAGCAACCTCCAACTCCTGGGCTCAAGCAATTCTCCTGCCTCCGCCTCCCAAGTAGCTGGGACTACAGGAGCCCACCACAACACCCGGCTATGTTTTGGTTGCAGCTGTCATTGTTGTTTGGCGGGCCCGGGCTGTACTCAAACTGGCCAGCTCAGGTGTATGTGGTTGGCGCCTTAGCAGCTTGAGCCATAGGCGCCAAGCCTGGGGGCAGGGGACTTTATGTTTTATGATCCTCTGCTCATTCTTTAGGTTTTATACTCCTCTGCTCATTCCATATCCCACAGCCTTTGCTGGGACAGGGAAGCTGCTGAGGCCCCAGCAAAAATGGAGTAATGCAAGCTGGTGTATAAGCTGAGAGAAGCCAGAGCTGGCCTGGGGTGAAGAGGCCTAATCCACACGCTTTAGGAGATGCTAGGGGAAAAGGCTTGGACTTGGCTCGGTGCCTGTGGCTGGTGCAAGCAGCTAAGGAGCCAGCCACATACACCTGAGCTGGAGGGTTCGAATCCAGCCCAGGCGGGCCAAACAACAATGACAGCTGCAACCAAAAAAAATAGCCAGGAGCCCAGGAGTTGGAGGTTGCTGTGAGCCATGATGCCACAGCACTCTACCTAGGGCAACAGCTTGAGGCTCTGTCTCAAAAAAAAAAATTGAAAAAAAAAAAGACTTGGACTTGCTGAGAGAGGGAAATCACTGTTTGGGCAGCATAGCACTGTGGCCACATCTGTAGGAAATGACCTCTTTCCATGGGGATATTTTTCCCTCTTAATTTATCCAGCAATTGGTTAGAAAGCAGAGGTGGCTCCTGCATAGATCTTGGTTTCCATGGAATTCATACCTTCTGTAGGTTTGGACATGGTCCCTTTTATGGCTTCAGAAGTCCCTGGCACAGACCCACAAGCCCTTTGCCTCCAGGAAAGACCTTCCTTCACTAGGCCCCAAGAACAGGTTTACCAAGGGAAGATTTTCCACCTACTTTGTACTAGTTTATTCCAGAGTCCTGTGGCCCAACAGCTGGGAAGATGCTCCTAAATTGTACCTTTTCTTTTGGTAATATACACTACCATTTGGTTTTATGTGGTTTTCAAGAGAAGATGGCAAACATCCGCTCACCTGTGTGTTTGTTACCTTCAGATCCACGCTCTTTCTCTTCCCTTATCTAGGAAATGGGGTAATGCTTAAAGAAAACCTTTCTGGAAGGTTGGAAAGGTGGAACCTCATTGCGGAGGAAAAATTTTACCCCTATCACTATCCCAGCGGTTCTCAACCTGTGGGTTGTGACTTCTTTGGGGGTTGAATGACCCTTTTACAGGGGTTGCCTAAATATATCCTGCATATCAGATATTTATATTACAATTCATAATGGTAGCAGAATTAGTTATGAAGTAGCAACGAAAATAATTTATGGTTGGGGGGACACCACAACATGAACAACTGTATTTTTTTTTTTTTTTTTTTTTTTTTGTAGAGACAGAGTCTCACTTTATGGCCCTTGGTAGAGTGCCGTGGCCTCACACAGCTCACAGCAACCTCCAACACCCGGGCTTAAGCGATTCTCTTGCCTCAGCCTCCCGAGTGGCTGGGACTACAGGCGCCCGCCACAACGCCCGGCTATTTTTTTGGTTGCAGTTTGGCCGGGGCCGGGCTTGAACCCGCCACCCTCGGTATATGGGGCCGGCGCCTTACCGACTGAGCCACAGGCACCGCCCACAACTGTATTTTTTTTTTTTTTTTTGTAGAGACAGAGTCTCACTTTATCGCCCTTGGTAGAGTGCCGTGGCGTCACACAGCTCACAGCAACCTCCAACTCCTAGGCTTAGGCGATTCTCTTGCCTCAGCCTCCCAAGTAGCTGGGATTACAGGCGCCCGCCACAACACCCAGCTATTTTTTTTTTGTTGTTGCAGTTTGGCCGGGGCCGGATTTGAACCCACCACCCTCGGCATGTGGGGCCGGCGCTCTACCCGCTGAGCCACAGGCGCCGCCCTGAACAACTGTATTAAAGGGTCCCGGAAAGGTTGAGAACCACTGCACTATCCCTACTCAACTGGAGTCCACACTTGTCCCAGACAATTTAATGAGGGCATTTCCATCTGTGGCCTAATGAATAGGGACTCCTGAGCTGTTTAGTTACAGGTCTGCCACCAACTCACTGAGTAATCTTTGCCAAGGCCCTGAACTTCAGTTTTATCACCTGTAAAGTGGGGTTAGCAATCCTTTTTTTTTTTGGGTGGGGGACAGAGCCTCAAGCTGTCACCCTGGGTAGAGTGCTGTGGCATCACAGCTCACAGTAACCTCCAACTCCTGGGCTTAGGCGATTCTTTTGCCTCAGCCTCCCAAGTAGCTGAGACTACAGGCGCCTGCCACAATGCCCGGCTATTTTTTGGTTGTAGTTGTCATTGTTGTTTGGTGGGCCCAGGCTGGATTCAAACCCACCAGCTCTGGTGTATGTGGCTGGTGCTTTAGCCACTTGAGCTACAGGTGCCACGCCAGGGAGCTAGCAATCTTAACCTTAGTAAAGATGGAGAGATAATAGCTGTGCTAGTGCTTTGAACTTGCAAAGAGAGCATCATGCCATCATGCACATCATAATTATTTCCCTACAGATGCAGCTGCAGTCTGCCAGCTTTGAGTATCCAGCCTACAGAAGATCTTCCTAATGGATAAGGGAAACTGATGTCATGTTCGGTGGGTGTTGGTCTAATTAATGACAAAGGGGTAAATTTCGTGATAAAAGAGAATCAAGAGTTAGAAGAGAAAGTAATTCTTGGACACTTAGATCCCTTTTTTTTTTTTTTTGAGACAGAGTCTCACTTGTCACACTTGATGGTGGTGGCATCACAGCTCACAGCAACCTCAAATTCTTGGGTTCAAGTGATTCTCTTGCCTCAGCCTCCCAAGTACCTAGGACTACAGGTGCCGGCCACAATGCCTGGCTATTTTTAGAGACAAGGTCTTGTGCTGGCTGAGGCTGGCCTCAAGCCCATGAGGTCAGGCAATCCACTGGCCTTGGCCTCCCAGAGTGCTGGGATTACAGGCGTGAGCCACCATGCCTGGTCTCCTTCTATGTTTTTTGAGTACATTAAGATCCTAAACAGGGCGGTGCCTGTGGCTCAGTGAGTAGGGTGCCGGCCCCATATGCCTAGGGTGGCGGGTTCAAATCCAGCCCCGGCCAAACTGCAACAAAAAAATAGCCGGACATTGTGGCAGGCGCCTGTAGTCCCAGCTGCTTCGGAGGCTGAGGCAAGAGAATTGCGTAAGCCCAAGAGTTAGAGGTTGCTGTGAGCCGTGTGACGCCACTGCACTCTACCGGAGGGTGGTACAGTGACACTCTGTCTCTACAAAAAAAATAAATAAATAAAAAGATCCTAAACAGGGCGGTGCCTGTGGCTCAGCGGGTAGGGCGCCGGTCCCATATGCCGGAGGTGGTGGGTTCAAACCCAGCCCCGGCCAAATTAAAAAAAAAAAAAAAAAAAAGATCCTAAACAAAGGTTTTTTTTTTTTTTTATTTTGGCCGGGGCTAGGTTTGAACCTGCCACCTCTGGCATATGGGACCGGCGCCCTACTCCTTGAGCCACAGGTGCCACCCCTAAACAAAGGTTAAGAGGGATTGAAGGGAATTAGCACTCCCAGTGGTATAATATGGCTGGTTTTCCAAAGTGTTTGAGGGGGAGGCCAAGAGCTGGATAAATCCTTCAATGCACTGAGTCCATTCATTCATCCTTTACCTCATTCATTTAGCAAATTATCTTTGGAGGCCGGGCAAGGTGGCTCATCCTAGCACTCTGGGAGACTGAGGAGGGTGGATTGCTTGAGTTTAGGAGTTCAATACCAGCCTGAGCCAGAGCGAGACCCCGTCTCTAAAAATAGCTGGGCGTTGTGGCAGGCACCTGTAGTCCCTGCTACTTGGGAGCACTCTACCGAGGGTGACAAAGTAAAAAAAAAAAAAAAAAAAATGCTCGTCACCCATAGCACAGTGGTTATGGTGCCGGCCACATACACCAAGGCTGGTGGGTTTGAGCCCGGCCCAGACCTCCTAAACAACAATGATAACTACAACAAAAAAATGGCCGGGCATTGTGGTAGGCACCTGTATAGTCCCAGCTACTTAGGTGACTGAGGCAAGAGAATAGCTTAAGCCAGAGAGTTGGAGGTTGCTGTGAGCTGTGACGCCATAGCACTCTACTCAGGGTGACATAGTGAGACACTGTCTCAATAAATAAATAAAGTAAAATAAAATAATAAAAATAGCCAGGCATTGTGTCAGGTGCCTGTAGTCCTAGTACTTGGGAGGCTTAGACAAGAGAATCATTTGAACCCAAATGTTTGAGGTTGCTGTGAGGTATAATGCCACGGTATTCAACCCTAGGGCGAGTAAGACTATGCCTCAAAAAAAAAAAAAAAAAAAAATCTCATTAGGTGCCTAACAAGGTATCTGCCAGGTACAGAGCTGAGTAATAGCAAAGGTCAAATGATAGTAATTTTGGCTACAAGGGATTATACAGATCTTCTAGCAAATACAGAAGCTAGAATATATATGTGAATAACTTACTGTCATAGGCTTGGTGCCTACAGCACAGTGGTTATGGTACCAACCATATACACCAAAGCTGGCAGATTCAAACCCAGCCTGGGCCAGCTGAACAATGACAATTACAACCAAAAAATAGCTGGATGTTGTGGTGGGTACCTGTAGTCTCAGCTACTTGGGAAGCTGAGGTAAGAGAATCGCTTAAGTCTGAGAATTTGAGGTTGCTGTGAGCTTGACGCCACGGCACACTACTGAGGGTAACATAGTGAGACTCTGTCTCAAACCCCCCCCAAAAAACAAAAAAACTTGCTGTCATAAACAAAGCAAAACTTGTGGAGTATTCTAGGTGGGGAGACATTTTGGCCTGGAAAACTTGAGGAAGGCCCTGGGGAGGGAGGTAGGATTTGGACCTTAGGCAATGGCAGATGGGGCCACACAGAAGATACAGTATAGGCAAAATCCAAGGGGACCTGTATTTGTTGGTCAGTTTGCCTGCAAGGGAGCAGCTAGTGAGGCATTGGAGAGAGAGGGTTTGGGCTTGGGATGGAAGGTCTGGGGATGGGGGAAAGGGTCTGAGAAATGTGTCCTTTTTTTTTTTTTTGTAGAGACAGAGTCTCACTTTTTCACCCTCGGTAGAGTGCCATGGCATCACACAGCTCACAGCAACCTCCAACTCCTGGGCTGAAGCGATTCTCTTCCCTCAGCCTCCCGAGTAGCTGGGACTACAGGCGCCCGCCACAACGCCCGGCTATTTTTTGGTTGCAGTTTGGCCGGGGCCGGGTTTGAACCCGCCACCCTCGGTATATGGGGCCGGCGCCTTACCGACTGAACCACAGGCGCCGCCCTGTGTCCTTTTTTTTTTAGATGGAGTTTCACTCTTGTTGCCCTGGCTAGAGTACTGTGTCATCATAACTCAGCGACTTAACTCTTGGGCTCAAGTGATCCCATTGCCTCAGCCTCCCTGAATAGCTGGGACCACAGGTGCCTGCCACAAACATACAGCTAGTTTTCTTCTGTTTTTCATCTCACTCTTGTTCAGGCTGGTCTGGAATTCCTGAGCTTAAGCAGCCCACCCACCTGAGCCTCCCAGAGTTCTAGGATTACAGGCATGAGCCACTGCACTAGCCCAGAGATGTATCTTTAAGAGACTCTCTCATGTTTTTTCCTCTCTGTGGATCAGATGCTCTTTACACTAATTTTAGCAGCTAGGGGTTCTCATCTCATCTGGGCTTTCCAGAATCTCTTGGCCTCCTTTTTTTTTTTTTTTTTTTTTTGTAGAGACAGAGTCTTACTTTATGGCCCTCGGTAGAGTGCCGTGGCCTCACACAGCTCACAGCAACCTCCAACTCCTGGGCTTAAGCGATTCTCTTGCCTCAGCCTCCCGGGTAGCTGGGACTACAGGCGCCCGCCACAACGCCCAGCTACTTTTTTTTTTTTTTTTTTTGAGACAGTCTCACTAAGTTGCCCTGGGTAGAGTGCCTGGCGTTCCATCTCACAGCAACCTTAAACTCTTGCACTTAAGCAGTTCTCTTGCCTCAGCCTCCCAAGTAGCTGGGACTACACCAGCCACAACACCCGGCTATTTTTTGGTTGCAGTTGTCATTGTTGTTTAGCTGGCCCAGGCTGGCCCACCAGCCTGGGTGTATGTGGCCGGTGCCCTACCCACTGAGCTATAGGCACCACCCTAAACATTTTTTTTTTTTTTTTTGAGACAGTCTCAGTTTGTCACCCTCAGTAGACTGCTGTGGCATCATAGCTCACAGCAACCTCAAACTGGTGGTCTCAAGTGAGTCTCTTGCCTTAGCCTTCTGAGTAGCTGGGAATACAGGCGCCTGCCACAAATACTCGATTATTTTTAGTGATGGGGGTCTCGCTCTGGCTTTGGCTGGTCTTGAACCTGTAAGCTCAAGCAATCCACCTGCCTTGGCCTCCCAGAGTGGTAGGATTATAGGCACGAGCTACCACCCCTGGCTCCATATACAGTAAACTTTTAATTTATAAATTAAGTGGGCGGCGCCTGTGGCTCAGTGAGTAGGGCACCGGCCCCATATGCCGAGGGTGGCGGGTTCAAACCCAGCCCCGGCCAAACTGCAACAAAAAAAATAGCTGGGCGTTGTGGCGGGCGCCTGTAGTCCCAGCTGCTTGGGAGGCTGAGGCAAGAGAATCCCGTAAGCCCAAGAGTTAGAGGTTGCTGTGAGCCGTGTGACGCCACGGCACTCTACCCGAGGGCAGTATAGTGAGACTCTGTCTCTACAAAAAAAAAAAAAAAAAAAAAAAAAAAAAAAATTATGATGGCGCATGTGGCTCAGTGAGTAGGGCACTGAGACTCACATACTGAGAGTGGCAGGTTCAAACCCAGCTCCGGCCAAACTGCAACAAAAAATACTTGGGCGTTGTGGTGGGCGCCTGTAGTCCCAGCTACTTGGGAGGCTGAGGCAAGAGAATTGCCTAAGCCCAAGTGTTGGCGGTTGCTGTGAGCTGTGACGCCATAGCACTCTACCAAGGGCGACAAAGTGAGACTCTGTCTCTAAAAATAAATAAATAAATAAATAAATAAATAAATTGGGCAAAGAGACTAACAACTAATAGCAAAACAGATTATAATAATACCCAGAATGGTGTGGTCTAAAACTTATGAATTTTGCATAAAAGAAAAAAACTCACAAATTTTATATCTGAAATTTTCCATTTAATATTTTCAGACCAACACTGACCTCTGGCAACTGAAACTGTGCAAAGCAAAACCATGGATATGGAGAGGAACTACTGTCTTTGCTTTAAGCAGTGGTTCTCAACCTTCCTAATGCTGCGGCCCTTTAATACAGTTCCTGTGAGTCATGACCCACAGGTTAAAAACTGCTGGCTTTAAGACTTAAAGGACCTTTCTTGGAGTTAACCAAACCTGCTGCAATTTTGTACATAACAACCAGCCCATAGGCTCAGCGCCTGTGGCTAAGGCTCCAGCCACATATACCTAAGCTGGGGGGTTCGAATCCAGCCCAGGCCCGCCAAACAGCAATGACAGCTGCAACCAAAAAATAGCCAGGTGTTGTGGTGGGCACCTGTAGTCCCAGCTACTTGGGAGGCAGAGGCAGAAGAATCGCTTGAGCCCAGGAGTTGGAGGTTGCTGTGAGCTGTGATGTCACAGCACTCTACCCAGGGTGACAGCTTGAGGCTCTGTCTCAAAAAAAAAAAAAACAGCCCATAAACCTTATTTATACTTAACAGGCCTAAGATTCATTGCTCCTGGAGACAAAAGACCATATGTAACCCACAGCTAATGTTTTACTGAATGGAGTAAAACTGAAAGCTTTTCCTCTTATAACTGGAACCAGACAAGGTTTTCCTCTGTCACCATTACTATTCAATGTAGCGCTGGACAATTTAGCCAATACAATTAGGCAAGAAAAGGAAATAAAGGGCATCGAAATGGGAGCAGAGGAGGTCAAACTCTCTCTCTTTGCTGACAATAAGATCTTATACTTAGAGAACCCCAAAGACTCAACCACAAGACTCCTGGAAGTCATCAAAAAATACAATAATAAAAAAAAAATTACAGTAATGTCTCAGGATATAAAACCAATGTCCACAAGTCAGTAGCCTTTATATATTCCAATAATAGTCAAGATGAAAGGCTACTTAAGGACACAACTCCTTTCACCATAGCTTCAAAGAAAATGAAATACCTTCACCATAGCTTCAAAGAAAATGAAATACCCTAACAAAAGAGGTGAAGGACCTCTATAAAGAAAATTATGAAACCCTAAGAAAGGAAATAGCAGAGGATATTAACAAATGGAAGAACATACCATGCTCATGCTGGGAAGAATCAACATTGTTAAAATGTCTATACTTCCCAGAGCAATCTACCTATTCAATGTTGGTACCTATTAAGATACCAACATTGTACTTTCTTTTTTTTTTTTTGTAGAGACAGAGTCTCACTGTACCACCCTTGGATAGAGTGCCGTGGGGTCACAAGGCTCACAGCAACCTCTAACCCTTGGGCTTACACGATTCTCTTGCCTCAGCCTCCCGAGCAGCTGGGACTATAGGCGCCCGCCACAACGCCTGGCTATTTTTTTGTTGCAGTTTGGCCGGGGCTGCATTTGAACCCGCCACCCTTGGCATATGGGGCCGGCGCCCTACTCACTGAGCCACAGGCGCCGCCCACCAACATTGTACTTTCAAGATTTGGAAAAAATGATTCTGTGTTTTGCATGGAAACAGAAAAAAACCTATATAGCTAAGGCAGTTCTTAGTAATAAAAACAAAGCCGAGGGCATCACCATACCAGATTTTAGGCTGTACTACAAAGCCATAGTGGTCAAGATAGCATGGTACTGGCACAAAAATAGAGACATAGACATTCGGAATCGAATAGAAAACCAGGAAATGAAACTAAAATCTTACAACCACCTAATCTTCCATAAACCAATCAAGAACATACCCTGGGGGGCAGACTCCCTATTCAATAAATGGTGCTGGGAGAACTGGATATCCACATGTAAAAGACTGAAACTGGACCCACACCTTTTTCCACTCACAAAAATTGATTCCAGATGGATAAATTTAAGGTGTGAAACAATAAAAATCCTCAAAGAAAGCATAGGAAAAACACTGGAAGATATTGGCCTGGGGAAAGACTTCATGAAGAAGACTGCAGTGGCAATTGCAACAACAACAAAAATAAACAAATGGGACTTAATTAAACTGAAAGCTTCTGTACAGCTAAGGAGACAACAACCAAAGCAAATAGACAACCTACACAATGGGAAAGGATATTTGCATATTTCAATCAGATACAAGCTTGATAACTAGGATCTATAAAGAACTCAAATTAATCCACATGAAAAAAGCCAACAATCCCATACATCAATGGGCAAGAGATATGAATAGAACCTTCTCTAAAGAAGACAGACGAATTACCAACAAACATATGAAAAAATGCTCATCATCCCTAATTATTAGAAAAATGCAAATCAAAACCACCCTGAGATACCATCTAACCCCAGCAAGAATGGCCCACATCACATAATCTTTTTTTTTTTTTTGTAGAGACAGAGTTTCACTTTATAGCCCTCGGTAGAGTGCCGTGGCATCACACAG
Source organism: Nycticebus coucang (assembly GCF_027406575.1). Classification (NCBI taxonomy): domain Eukaryota; kingdom Metazoa; phylum Chordata; class Mammalia; order Primates; family Lorisidae; genus Nycticebus; species Nycticebus coucang. The sequence continues at coordinate 58,684,764 of NC_069797.1, forward strand.
CTCACAGCAACCTCCAACTCCTGGGCTTCAGCGATTCTCTTGCCTTAGCCTCCCGAGTAGCTAGGATTACAGGAGCCCGCCACAACGCCCAGCTATTTTTTGGTTGCAGTTCAGCCGGGGCCGGGTTTGAACCTGCCCCCTCGGTATATGGGGCCGGTGCCTTTACCAACTGAGCCACAGGCGCCGCCCCACATCACAAAATCTCAAAACTGCAGATGCTGGTGTGGATGTGGAGGGAAGGGAACACTTTCACACTGCTGGTGGGACTGCAAACTAATACAATTATTTGGAAGAAGTATGGAGAACCCTCAAAGAACTCAAGCTAGACCTCCCATTTGATCCTGCAATCCCATTACTGGGCATCTACCCAGAAGGAAAAAAAATCCTTTTTTTTTTTTTTTTTTTTGTGGTTTTGGGCCAGGGCTGGGTTTGAACCTGCCACCTCCAGCATATGGGACTGGCGCCCTACTCCTTGAGCCACAGGCGCCACCAGGAAAAAATCCTTTTATCATAAGGACACTTGCACTAGACTGTTTATTGCAGCTCAATTTACAATTGCCAAAATGTGGAAACAGTTTAAATGCCCACCAACCCAGGAATGGATCAACAAGCTGTGGTATATGTACACTATGAAATACTATTCAGCCATTAAAAAAAATGGAGACTTGGGCGGCTCCTATGGCTTAGTTGGTAGGGCGCCGGCCCCATATACCGAGGGTGGCGGGTTCAAACCCGGCCCCAGCCAAACTGCAACCAAAAAATAGCCGGGCGTTGTGGCGGGCGCCTGTAGTCCCAGCTGCTCGGGAGGCTGAGGCAAGAGAATCGCTTAAGCCCAGGAGTTGGAGGTTGTTGTGAGCTGTGTGAGGCCACGGCACTCTACTGAGGGCCATAAAGTGAGACTCTGTCTCTACAAAAAAAAAAAAAAAAAAATGGAGACTTTACAGCCTTTGTTATTTTTTTTTTTTTTTTTTTTTTTTTGGTTTTTGGCCGGGGCTAGGTTTGAACCCGCCACCTCCGGCATATGGGACCGGCGCCCTACTCCTTGAGCCACAGGTGCCGCCCCATACAGCCTTTGTTATTAACCTGGATGGAAGTGGAACACATTATTCTTAGTAAAGCATCACAAGAATGGAGAAGCATGAATCCTATGTACTCAATTTTGATATGAGGACAATTAATGACATGGTGGGGTGGGGAAGGGGAGAACAGAGAGAGAGAGAAAGAGGGAGGGGTGGGGAAAGGAAGAGCAGAGAGAGGGAAGGAGTGAGGGGGGTGGGGTCTTGGTGTGTGCCACACCTTTTGGGGGCAAGACACGATTGTAAGAGGGACTTTACCTAACAAATGCAATCAGTGTAACCTGGTTTCTTGTACCCTCAATGAATCCCCAACAATAAAAAACAAAACAAAACAAAACAAACAAAAAAGACTATAGGTAACTTTTTTTTTTGGTAGAGAGTCTCACTTTACCGCCCCTTGGTAGAGTACCATGACATCACACTGCCAGCCTACTCACTGACCCACAAGCGCTGCCCATTAGGTAACTTTTATACTTATGGTAGCCTCTTAGACCAAGGTGTAGTTCTCAAACTTAAGTCATTTGCAGCATCACAGGTTATTGGTCCCCAGCTCCAGGGTTTCCGGTTCAGGGTGAGGACTAGGAATCTGCATATCTAACAAGTTCCTAGGTGATGCTATTGTCTTCTATACTTGAATTTTCAGGGGACCATGATTTGAGGACTTCTGTGCTAAGCTGCACGATAAACTGTCATGTATCATTTTGGGGCCTAGAAACTAGGTCTGCAAAGTTCATGTTTCTCAGCCACTATAGCATGTGTGTGGGAGGTTCCTATTAACCTCTCAACCCATTGCTTAGATTTTCTTTTTTCTTTTAGAGACAGAGTCTCACTTTGTTGCCCTTGGTAGAGTGCCATAGCATCACAGCTCACAGCAACCTCCAGCTCTTGGGCTTAGGTGATTCTCTTGCCTCAGCCTCCCGAGTAGCTGGGACTACAGGCACCCACCACAATGCCCGGCTATTTTTTTGATGCAGTTTGGCCAGGGCCAGGTTTGAACCCACCACCCTCACTGGCACCCTACTCACTGAGCCACAGGTGCCACCCTGCTTAGATTCTCTTGATCATCCAGACATTCAGGATCAGTTCACTCGTATCTCCCCAGTCCATGCTCTCCACAGGAGCTGGTTATTTTCCGGTTCTTACTTTCCTATTTGCCCAGGTTCATTTCTTTAATTTTCTCCTTGCTATAGGCAGATTTACAGGCTGTTTTAGGGAGCTGGGTGTCACTCAAGTCCGATGAAGGGGACCGGGGGGCTCAGCCATTGATAAATGAACTCGCACGTTCTTTTCTCTTTCATTTCTTTGGATAGATTTGCAGTTCTCTGCCACTTCGGTCCCATTTGCTTCTGGGGCTGACCTTATCTGCTTCTTGCACCCTTCACAGGATACATTCTGGGCAGCGGGGCTCCTTCCGCTCCAACCACCCTAACAGTGATTTCTTTCTTTTTCTATTGCATGTTTTCCAGCCGATACTTTGTGATGAATTTGGTTGCATTTTTTAGGAGGGAGATAATCTGCTCAGCTCTCACTCTAGGATCCCTCCCTGTGCCATGATAATCCTTTTCTCATCCTTCTTTGCAGATGTTCCTTTTGCAAAAAGAGATAAAAGTAGTACAGAAACCAGTTCCCAAATGCTGCTATGCTTAAAGGGGGCTGGAGATTGTAGGTTGGAAAAGTGGGAGGACATCTTAAAATTGGAGGCCAAAGGAAGAAGTACGTTTACTCCACCACTGGACGACTTTTTTTTTTTTTTTGGTAGAGACAGTCTCATTTTGTCACCCTCGGTAGAGTGCATTATGTCACACTGCTCACAGCAACCTCCAACTCCTGGGCTTAGGCGATTCTCTTGCCTCAGACTCCCAAGTAGCTGGGACTACAGGCGCCTGCCACAATGCTTGGCTATTTTTTTGTTGTGGTTTGGCTGGGGCTGGGTTTGAACCTACCACCCTTGGAATATAAGACTTTTTTTTTTTTTGAGACAGAATCTCACTTGTCACCCTCAGTAGAGTGTTGTGGCATCATAGTTCACAGCAACCTCAAACTGAGCTCAAGGGATTCTTTTCCCTCAGCCTCCCAAGTAGCTGGGACTACAGGTGACCACCATAACATCCAGCTATTTTTATTTATTTATTTATTTTTTGTTGCAGTTTGGCCAGGGCTGGGTTTGAACCCACCACCCTCGGCATATGGGGCTGGCGCCCTACTCACTGAGCCACAGGCGCCGCCAATAACATCCAGCTATTTTTAGAGACAGGGTCTGGCTCTAGCTCAGGCGATCTGGGATTACAGGGTGAGCCGTGGCACCCAGCCTGGATAAGACTCTTAAACTGGGGCACGCATCTTGAGAACAGGGCCAGAACTTGACTTACAGAAAAGGTTATGTAGAGCTTGAGGTAAGTATTTGTTGAGAGACCTTCAGAGCCAATTACAGAAAACCTAACATGTTCTAGTCATCTCTGCTTTCACCCAGCATTCCTGAAAAGGTGGCTATACAAGATAGATGCTGCTTTTTCTATTAACCTATCAGTGATGGGGGCAGCAGGCCAATTCCTGATTCACCCTCAAGGCCCAGTAAGCCACGACTGGTCACTGAAAATAAGACACTGTGGGACTGAAGGCTGGGCTGACAGCACTTCTGTTTGCTTCCTGCTTGTTTTTCCAATGAGCTCTGAGACCCAGCAACTCTCTGGCAGGTAGACAGAGAGCTGGCATGGGCCCTAGAGAGGTCAAGCTGTGGGGGAGGCTGAAAAGAAATGGAAATAGTAGCCATGATCCAATTCCAGAAGACCCTTTGCCTGACATGAGGCTGCTTTTACTGTCTCCCATCACAGCCCATAAAGGTAGAGACTACTGGTTCCTCTCACAACCCACTCCTCTCCCAAAATTCCTTTAAGTTTGAACTGTTGTCTTATATCAGTGACTGACACAGGTAGAAAGCTGATAATGGCAGGGGAAGGTGGGTTCATAGCTCCACACAGCCATTTACTAGCTATGCAAACTCTGACCAAAATCTTATAAACAAGGAAACTGAGCCTCAGTTCTCATTTTCTTTTCCTTTGTTTTGAGACAGAGCCTCAAGCTGTCACCTTGGGTAGAGTGCTGTGACATCATAGCTCACAGCAACTCCAACTCCTGGGCTTAGGCGATTCTCTTGCCTCAGTCTCCCAAGTAGCTGGGACTACAGGCACCGGCCACAATGTCCGGCTACTTTTTTGTTGTAGTTGTCATTGTTTGGCAGGCCCAGGCTGGATTCAAACCTGCCAACTCTGGTGTATGTGGCTGGTGCCTTACCTGTTTAAGCTATAGGCGCTAAGCCTTCTTTTCTTTTTTTGAGAAAGAGTCTCACTCTGTAGCCTGGGTAAAGTGCTACAGCATTATAGCTCACAGCACCCTGAAAGCCTTGGGCTTCAGCAATCCTCCTGCCTTCGCCTCCTCAGTAGCTGAGACTACAGGTGCCTGGTAAAACACCCAGCTAGTTTTCTATGTTTAGTGGAGATGGGAGTCTTGATTTTGCTCAAGCTGGTCTCGAACTCCTGGGCTCAAGCAATCTAACTGCATTTGCCTCCCAGAATGCTAGGATTCCAGGAACGAGCCACTGTGCCCAGTCTCTCATTGTTCAAACAAATACCCACTCCCTAGGGCTGTGCTGAAGACCGAAATAAAATATAATAATGGTAGTCTGGGTGCCCATAGCTCAATGGTGAGGGTACTGGCCACATGCTCTGGGGATGGTGGGTTTGAATCTGACCTGGGACTGCTAAACAAAAAACAAAAACAAAACAAAAAACTGGGTGGCGCCTGTGACTCAGTAGACAGGGTGCCGGCCCCATAACTGAGGGTGGCGGGTTCAAACCCAGCCCCAGTCAGCTAGAACTACAGAATGCAACAAAAAAATAGCTCGGCATTGTGGTGGGCGCCTGTAGTCCCAGCTACTCAGGAGGCTGAGGTAAGAGAATTGGTTAAGCCCAAGAGTTGGAGGTTGCTGTGAGCTGTGACATCACAGCACTCTACCGAGGGTAATAAAGTGAAACTGTCTCTTAAAAAAAAAAAAAAAAATTTTTTTTTTCTTTGACGCCTGTAGCTAAGTGGTTAGGGGGCTGGCCACATACATAGGGCCTGTTGGGTTTGAACCTGGCTTCGGCCTGTTAAACTATTACAACTACAACAAAAAAATAGCCGGGCATTGTGATGAGCGCCTGTGGTCCTGGCTATTTGGAAGGCTGAGCCAAGAGAACTGTATAAGCCTAGGAGTTTGAGGTTGCTGTGAGCTGTGATGCCACCACAATCTACTGAGGATGACATAATGAGACTGTCTCAAAAAATAAAAAAACCAAAAAAACCAGAAATGCCTTTGGCAGGAGTTAGATGAGCAGTCAGAGAGATTTTATGTGAGAAAATTTTGAATATCCATGGCTGGCTCTGAAAATAGAGGTAGGGGAGCTGGGTTCAGTGGCTTATGCTTGTAATCACAGCATCCTGGGAGGCTGAGGCAGGAGGATCCTTGAAACTGGGAGTTTGAGATCAGCCTAAGCAAGACCAAGACCTCATCTCTTACAAAAAAATAAGCCAGGTGCTGGGTAGGTGCCTTTAGTCCCAGCTACTCAGAAGGCTGAGGCAAGAGGAAAGTTTGAACCCAGAAGTTTGACGTTGCTGTGAGCCAGGCTGACACCATAGCACTGTAGCCTGGGCAACAGAGTGAGACTGTTTCAAAAACAAAACACAACAAAACAAAGAGGTAGGGGGCCAGGAGCCTAGGAGTATGGGTAGTCTAAGTTTCCAACTGCCAGCAAGGAAACAGAGATCTCAGTCCTACAGCTACAAGGAACAATTTGGCTGAGTGAGCTTGGAAGCAGGTTCATCCCCAGAGCATCTACAAGAGAACGCAACCCTGCCAACACCTGGATTTTGGCTTCATGAAACCTGAAACAAAGAAACTAGGTGAGCCACTTCAGACTTCTGGCCTATAGAACTACGAAATAAACAGATGTTGTTGTAAGCCACTATATTTGTGACAATGTATTATGGCAGCAATAGGAACTACAAAAGATATTTAAGCTGCTTCAATAACCCTAAGAGGTAGATACTATTACCCCTACTTTTCAGATGAGGAGACTAAAGCACAGTGAAAAGGCTTAGAGAAAAAGTCTGCTGGTAGTAGTTTCAAGAGCAGTCATTCTCAGTGAAGTGTTTGCTACCAAGTTTATTTGCAGTGTTAGTAACACAACATTTATAAAACATACTTTGTATAATCAAGTCTGTGCTGCCCTTCTACACTGGGGGGATAGAGAAGCAAGAACTAGTCCTTCCAATGGCTATGAACAGTCCTGCATGAGTTTGTGAAAAACACTTTCTCTTCCTTCAGCAAGCAAAATTATTCATGAAGCTGTATGGTTCAGCAATAGGGAGCAAATGGGAAAAAATTACCTCAAAGAAAGCAACAGCTCCTTTCTTGGTGGGATCAGTCATTTTATGGACATGAAATATTCATACCAGAAACCTTATATTTTTTTTTTTTTTTTTTTTTTGGGGCAGAAGATCCGAGGACTTTATTTCTGGTGAAACCTTATATTTTAAGAGGAATGGGTTACATACTAGAGCTACAATAAACATTTTACTTATTACTAATGGGGAATTAGAAGATTCTCCTTACACACCAGTTCTTGTATACAGTCTGCTGTTTCAGAGCACATACTTTAGAAATGCAGCAATGACAGCCCAGATTTTTGAAGATCTCTAATCTCAAGCTTCATTTTCACATCCACCAACTGCCTCCAAATTTCCTCCCTAGTGTTCCACTCCAACATGTGAGAGTTCCTCAAGGACTGTTCGGATTTTAAGTCACATAACAGATCCCAAGCACTCTCCTTCCATAGAAGGGTCTGACTCTTAGCCTTTGTAAACATAGGGCTTTAGAGAAACAAACTTAGGGAAACTGGCTATTCTCTTGAGGCCAAGCCATTCTGTGCCAGTAGCCCTAGTAGGAGGAAGAAGGCTGACAAATAATGAATCAGCAACTTGCTCAAATGGCAGGGTTTAAATGGTTTTTAAATTTCAGGTGAAAATTACAATTTCGTGATGTAAGATTTCAAAGGGAGATTTGAAGCAAAAAATACTTAAGGGACCCTTATACAGCCAGTACTTTTCTAACTGATATACATATAATATTTAATAACTTGGACTACTAAAGGACTGAATAATGAGAGGAGCTCTTAAGGCTTCAAAGGGCCATTTTGTAAGCTTGCTGTTACTGTCGCATGGCCTGATAGACGTGGCTAGCTGCTGTGGGGAATCCGAGTTATCATGTAGGTGTCCAGTTCCTGGCACTGATACAGTGCTACGCTGTCTAACACCCACTCTCGGGTCACGACACGTGCTTCACACATCTGCTCGATAGCTGGGGAAAAAGAAAACAAACAGAGATTAGTGCCAATTCACATTCTCCCAGACCAGACTCACTCTAATTTATCTACTCTGGGGACCTGGTGAAATGAGGTCTTAGGGTTGTTCTTTTTTGTTTTGAGACAGAGTGTCACTCTGTTACCCTGGGTAGAGTGCCGTGGTGTTATAGCTCACAGCAACCTCACACTCTTAGGCTCAAGTGAACTTCTTGCCTTAGCCTCTTAAATAGCTGGGACTACAGGCGCCTGCTACAATGCCCGGCTATTTTGTAGAGGTGGAGACCTTGCTCTTGCTCGACCTGGTCTCAAACTCATCAGCCCAACTGATCCACTCACCTCAGCCTCCCAGAGTGCTAGGATTACAAGCGTGAGCTACCAAGCCTGGCTTTTTTTTTTTTTTAAATCAGGCCCAGGGGAGGTGCCAACTCACCGCCATGGTGTTTGGGGCTGGCGTGCTAACCAGTGACCCACAGTGGGTAGCTAGGTCTTAGGGTTAATCAGGAGCCAAACTGTTACTCTAAGCCAGTGTTTTCTTTTTCTTTTTTTTTTTTTGCAGTTTTTGGCTGGGGCTGGGTTTGAACTCACCACCTCCAGTATATGGGGTTGGCGCCCTACTCCTTTGAGCCACAGGCGCCGCCCTAAGCCAGTGTTTTCTAACTTTTTTTATCTCATGGCACACTGGAACCTACAGTTAAACTTCTGCAGCACACTTAAATTATGTTGATCAAAAAAAGAGTGAAACAAAGATGTATTTACTTAAAAAAAAAAAAAAAAGAATGTATCTACCGTGCTTAAAACTTTTTTTTTTGAGACAGAGTATCACTTTGTCACCCTGGGTAGAATGCCATGACGTGATAGCTCACAGCAACCTCGAACTCTTGGGCTTAAGCAATTCTCTTGCCTCAACCTTGTAAGTAGCTGGGACTACAGGTGCCCACCACAATGCCCGGCTATTTTTTGGTTGTAGTTGTCATTGTCGTTTGGCAGGCCCGGGCTGGATTTGAACCCACCAGCTCTGGTATATGTGGCTGGTGCCCTAGCCGCTTAGCTATAGGCATCAAGCCATGCCTGACTATTTTTTAAAGACGGGGTCTTGCTCTTACTCAGGCTGGTGTCAAACTCCTGAGCTCAAGCAATCCACCTACCTCATTCTCCCAGAGTGCTAGGCTTATAGGGGTGAGCCAGCATGCCCAGCCTAATATTTGCAGTATCTTAAGTGAAAAATAAAAACAGGCTCGGCGCCAGTAGCATAGCAATTACGACAACAGCCACATACACCAAAGCTGGCAGGTTTTTTTTTTTTTTTTGTAGAGACAGAGTCTCACTGTACCGCCCTCGGTAGAGTGCCATGGCGTCACACGGCTCACAGCAACCTCTAACTCTTGGGCTTACGCAATTCTCTTGCCTCAGCCTCCCGAGCAGCTGGGACTACAGGCGCCCGCCACAACGCCTGGCTATTTTTTTGTTACAGTTTGGCCAGGGCTGGGTTTGAACCCGCCACCCTCGGCATATGGGGCCGGCGCCTTACTCACTGAGCCACAGGCGCCGCCCCAGGCTGGCAGGTTCTAACCTGGCCTGAGCCAGTTCAACAACAATGACAACTGCAACAGAAAAAGCCAGGCATTGTGGCAGGTACCTGTAGTCCCAACTACTTGGAAAGCTGAGGGAAGAGAATCACTTCAGCCAAGAGTTTGAGGTTGCTGTGAACTGTGACACCACAGTCCTCTACCCAGGGTAACAGCTTGAGACTGTCTAAAAAAAGGTGTAAATATGATGACGTGTAAAATACACATGTGTAGGGTGGTGCCTATGGCTCAGTGAGTAGGGCACCGGCCCCATATACTGAGGGTGGTGGGTTCAAACCCGGCCCCGGCCAAACTGCAACAAATAATAGCTGAGGGTTGTGGTGGGCGCCTGTAGTCCCAGCTACTTGGGAGTCTGAGGCAAGAGAATTGCCTAAGGCCAGGAGTTGGAGGTTGCTGTGAGCTGTGACAGCACAGCACCCTACCGAGGGCGACAAAGTGAAACCCTATCTCAAAAAAATATACATGTGTACATGTATATACACATAAAATAATTTTACAGTGATCAACTTCAACTGGTGAGATTACTGGGATTATTTTGTTGGTTTTGTTCTGATTTATATTTTCCATGATGAACATTCATATTTAACCTCTCCCATTAGAAACAGTTCATGTATTATTACTACAATACAAAAGAGACAACAGAAATTTTAAAAAGACATTTTAGTTGTTCACAGTCATTGAACAAATATCAAAAACATTGCTGAGAATGGTGCTACTTAAGCACCAGAAATAAGTGGTGAATCAAACTAATCCAGTTGGACCCCCACATGAGACAGGGTTATGCAGGTACCTTACCATGAAAGTCATTGTCCTCTGTCCAGGCATCTGGCTGTACAACCACAATTGGGCGAATACCCTGCATCCCCAGGAAGGAAATAACATTTAGGGTGTCAGAGCAGGACTACTGGAACAGCCACTTCACAATTTCCTTGTATTTGCTGAAGCATACTATTTTGGGGGATAGTCACAGAAAGGAGAGGGAAGGGCACAGGGCAAAAGGGATTGAAGGGAAAGAACTTTTCCTCAGTATTATCAAATACTTGTAGTTCCCAAGTCCTTACTCATCCCTTAGAGATGGAGACATGTGGTTAGAAAAGGCTCCTGAAGCTACACTGGGGATGGCGAGGTCCATGGGACTGATAGGTATCACCCTTCCTCAGCCATAGGAGAGAATATTATGTCCCCCCACCATCTGATAGCACCAAAAACTTACTGTGCCAAGTGCGAATGATGAAAGCTCTTTCACCACAGAAGCCCCACAGAGCTGTACCATCCAGTTCAGTTGATCTAAACAGGATATTTAGACCTAAAATTACCACAATATTCTGTATATTTAACCTGGGCCCTCTACCACATATTCCTGTGGATAAAGGCTAATAGTAAGACTTCTCAGTGGGAACATCTCTGTCTCTCTGCTGTAAAGGACAGAAAAGCCTTGAACTAGAATCTATACCAGGGATATAGGTTCTAAGTCAATTTGCCACTGATGTGCTACCTATTCTTTTTTTTTTTTTTGTAGAGACAGAGTCTCACTTTATGGCCCTTGGTAGAGTGCCATGGCATCACACAGCTCACAGCAACCTCTAACTCCTGGGCTTAAGCGATTCTCTTGCCTCAGCCTCCCGAGTAGCTGGGACTACAGGCGCCCGCCACAACGCCCAGCTATTTTTTGGTTGCAGTTCAGCCGGGGCCGGGTATGAACCTGCCGCCCTCGGTATATGGGGCCAGCGCCCTACCGACTAAGCCACAGGCGCCGCCCCGATGTGCTACCTATTCTGATTATCAGTTTCCATAAAGCTTATTTGGTAGATAACGTTTGATAGGTTTCTCAAATAAAATGGTTTGGGGAAAAAAAATCCAAGATCTAATTTACATTAATTTGCTGAACTGCTGGCTAAGACACTGTGTGCAAAAACATCCACCTCTTTCCCTCTCTTCTTCCCTTACTCCCTGCATCCTAATTCTGTGATGGTAATTGATAATCACGGCCACTGAGAGCACCATACTTGGTGGTAATTACTGTAAATGTCAAGAGAGGAGAAGATAATTCATCTAGTAAAAAAAAAATATATATATATGTCATTCTGGACAGAGATTCAGCACTTCAGTGGGAAAAGAATATATGCTAAGTTGGAATCAACATTCTCAGGGGAATGGAAACCAGTGGACAGTCGGTCAAAGTGGGAGGATTGCCTGAGGCTAGGAGTCTGAAACACAAGCCTGGGCAACCAAGACCTTGTCTCTATAGAGAAGTAAAAAAAAAAATTAGCCAGGTGGGCTCTTGGTGTGTGTCACACCTTTTGGGGGCAAGACACGATTTTAAGAGGGACTTTACCTAACAAACATAATCAGTGTAACCTATCAGTGTAACCTTGTTTCTTGTACTTGTTTCTTCTTTTACTGTTGAGGAACAAAAAAAAAAAAAAAAAAAAAATTAGCCAGGCATAGTAGACCATGACTATAGTCTTGGCTACTTAGAAGGCTGAGTCAGGAGGAAGGTTGAATCTGAGAGTTGGTGATTGCAGGGAGCTATGATTGTGCAACTATATTCCTGTTTGGGTGACAGAGTGAGACACTATCTTTAAACTAAAAAAAAAGAAGGCGGCTTGGTGCCCGTAGCACAGTGGTTACAGAGCCAGCCACATACACTAGAAGGTCTGAAACTGGCCTAGGCCAGCTAAGCAACAATGACAAAAAATAGCTGGGTGTTGTGGAGGGTGCCTAAAGTCCCAGCTACTTGGGAGGCTAAGGCAAGAGAATTACTTAAGCCCAAGAGTTGCAGGTTGCTGTGAGCTGTGATAGATACTACAGGACTCTACCGAGGGTGACATAGTGAGACTCTGTATCAAGAAAAAAAAAAAAGAGGCAAAATTACATCGCCAGGTTCTCTTGCTGCAACTAATCTGCCTGTACCCAGATGCTAAGGCTTTTCTCTAAGGGGTAAGAGTACCTATACACACACTAGGGCCTTTGTACTGTACAACTCCAATGTGGAGCCTCAGCAGACCTAAACATAGCACTATGTTCTGTGTCAAGTTAACTAGAAAATGTTTTATCAAGAGTCTTCCAGGCGGTGCCTGTGGCTCAGTGGGTAGGGCGCTGGCCCCATATACTGAGGGTGGCAGGTTCGAACCTGGCCCTGGCCAGCTAAAACAGCAGTGGCAACTGCAACAAAAAAATACCCGGGCGGTGTAATGAGTACCTGTAGTCCCAGCTACTTGGAAGGCAAGAGAATCGCTTAAGCCCAAGAGTTGGAGGTTGCTGTGAGCCATGATGTCACAGCACTTTACCGAGGGCGACACAATAAGACTATGTCTCAAAAAAAAAAAAAGAAAAGTAAAAAGACTCTTCCAATGTCAAGAATGAAAAAAAAAAATTCAGGGCGGCACCTGTGGCTCAGCGGGTAGGGCGCCGGTCCCATATGCCGGAGGTGGAGGGTTCAAACCCAGCCCCGGCCAAATTAAAAAAAAAAAAAAAAAGAAAAAAAAAATTCAATGTACTCAATACTATTATGAAATCAATATAGTAACTTACACATCCATAGGAATGATAAAAACACAAAGATAGTCCAGAAAGAAAGGGGGGGGGGGGCAGGGTGAGTGGAGGGAGGGAATTTGGCGGGATCTCACCTAATGTACACAATACAAGGCTACATTTCAAAGCAACTATGAGGGCGGCTCATGTCTATAATCCTACCACTCTGGGAGGCTGAGGCAGGTAGATTGCTTGACTTCACAGGTTCAAGAGTAGCCTGAGCCAGAGAAGATCTTGTCTCCAAAAATAGCTGGGGCTTGGCACTTGTAGCTCAACAGCCTAAGAATTTGAGGTTGCTGTGAGCTATGACACAGCACTCTTCCAAAGTGAGACTCTGTCTCAAAAATAAACAAACAAAAAATAAATGTCTTACCACAAAAATAAGTAAATGAGTGATGTTATGTTACTCAGTTTTATTTAAGCATTCCACATTGTATATTAAATCAGCATATTGTACCCCATAAATGTATACAGTTATGATTTAATAAAAATTAAGTACAAATAAATAAATAATGAATGCATTTTTAGAAATGGACAAATTACCAGAACTAAAGAAGAAATAAAAAAGTGGAATAGAGCAACATCTATGGCTCAGTGAGTAGGGTGCCTGCCCCATATATCGAGGGTGGCGGGTTCAAACCCGGCCCCAGCCAAACTGCAACAACAAAAACAAAATAGCCAGGTGTTGTGGAGGGCACCTGTGTTCCCAGCTACTCGGGAGACTGAGGCAAGAGAATTGTCTAAGCCCAGGAGCTGGAGGTTGCTGTGAGCTGTGATGCCACAGCACTCTACCAAAAGTGACAAAGTTAAGACTCTGTCTCTAGGGCGGCGCCTGTGGCTCAGTTGGTAAGGCGCCGGCCCCATATACTGAGGGTGGTGGGTTCAAACCCGGCCCCAGCCAAACTGCAACCAAAAAAATAGCCGGGCGTTGTGGCGGGCGCCTGTAGTCCCAGCTGCTCGGAAGGCTGAGGCAAGAGAATCGCTTAAGCCCAGGAGTTGGAGGTTGCTGTGAGCTGTGTGAGGCCACGGCACTCTACCGAGGGCCATAAAGTGAGACTCTGTCTCTATAAAAAAAAAAAAAAAAAAAGACTCTGTCTCTAAAAAAGAAAAATAAATAAAATGGAATAACTATAGTTATTTAAACTGTAATTTATTTATTTGTTTTTTTTTTTTTGGAGACAGAGCCTCAAGCTGTTGCCCTGGGTAGAGTGCCGTGGCATCATAGCTCATAGCAACTCCCAACTCCTTGCTTAAGCGATTCTCTTGTCTAAACCTCCAAATAGCTGGGACTACAGATGCCTGCCACAATGCCTGGCTATTTTTTGGTTGTAGTTGTCATTGTTGTTTGGCAGGTCAGGGCTGGATTCGAACCCACCAGCTCTGGTGTATGTGGCTGGCACCTTAGTTACAGGCACTGAGTCTTAAATTGTAATTTAAAATTTCCCCTAGTGGCTCGGCGCCTGTGGCTCAAGTGGCTAAGGCGCCAGCCACATACACCTGAGCTGGCGGGTTCGAATCCAGCTCAGACCTGCCAAACAATGACAACTACAACCAAAAATTAGCCAGGTGTTCTGGCTGGTGCCTGTAGTCTCAGCTACTTGGGAGGCAGAGGCAGGAGAATCACTTGAGCCCAGGAGTTGGAGGTTGCTGTGAGCTGTGAAACATCACACAGTGCGACAGCTTGAGGCTCTGTTTCAAAAATAAATAAATAAATAAAATAAAACAAAATTTCCCTTCCAAGAGAATTTTTTTTGGGGAGTGTTGCAGTTTGGTGGGGGCCATGTTCGAACCTGCCACCCTCGGTATATGGGGCTGGTGCCCTACTCACTGAGTAATAGGTGCTGTGTCCCTCCCCCCCCACCCTCCCAAGAGAATTAAAGGCTCAGATGGCTTCACAAAAAAGAAATCTTTCCCCTGTTCTGGGCCTGAGTGTATCAGCCCATAGGGCTGATATAGCTACTATGCTTTCTCCTCTGTGTTAAATGAAGATGCAGTCCCAGCACTCTGGGAGGCTGAGGTAGGAGGATTGCTTCAGTTCAGGAGTTTGAGAGCAGCCTCAGCAACAGTGAGACACTGCCTCTACCAAAAATAGAAAAATTAGTCAGGCATTGTCGTGGGCACATATAGTCCCAGCTACTCAGGAGGCTGAGGCAGGAGGACCCCCTGAATCCAGGAGTTTGAGGTTACTATGAGCTAGTCTGATGACACAAGACTGACTCTAGCCTGGGTAACAGAGTGAAATTGTCACAAAACAAAACAAAACAAAGGTTTAGGAAGAGTACAACTCTTTCTCAAGTTACAAATCCAAAGGTATCTTCTCCCTAATGTAATATGGCACTAATAGCAGCTCGACCCCATCTGAAAGTAGGATATACTATGTACTAAGATCTAAATTCTTCACTTCCTTTTTCCTCTTTTCTTTTTTTAAGAGACAGAGTTGCATTTTGTTACCCTCAGTAGAGTGCTGTAGCATCACAGCTCACAGCAACCTCTAGCTCTTAGGCTTAGGCGATTCTCTTGCTTCAGCCTCCCGAATCTGTTTGCTCTTGAGGATGGACACTAGGTCTAGCTTTTTCCCACAGGATAATATTTAGGTGCAATTTCATCTGGAGGGTGGTAGAGAAATACAATAACCTCTAGAAACATCTTTCTAATCTGAGGAACTCTCATAGGGTGATCTCATTTATAATACTCCCACAACCTAAGAGAAAGGCTGTTTCTGGAACTTGGGAGTTCTTCTAAGCTCTTACCTGTGGGCATGTTGGTAAAGGGCCCATAGCAACAGATTTCTAGGCCTCTGAAGATCTGGATGCAGAGGAAGAAAGAGAGGGACAGGGGAATGGAGAAAAAAAAAAAAACATTAGTTATAAAAGTATGGGGTCCCCAACAATAAAAAATAAAAAAAGTATGGGGTTTTGGCTGGGTGCGGTGGCTCACACCCCTAATCCCAGCACTTGGAAGGCAGAGATGGGTTGATGGCCTGAGCTCACAGGTTTGAGACTAGCCTGAGCCAGAACAAGACCTAGTCTCCAAAAATAGCTGGGTGAGCTCAGTGCCTGTAGCTAAAGCGGCTAAGGGGCCAGCCACATACACCAGAGTTGGTAGGTTCGAATCCAGCCAGGGCCTGCCAAATTATGACAAATACAACCAAAAAATAGCCGGGTGTTGTGGCGGGTGCCTGTAGTCCCAGCTACTTGGGAGGCTGAGGCAAGAGAATCATTTGCGTCTAGGAGTTGGAGGTTGCTGTGAGCTGTGACGCTACAGCACTCTACTCAGGGGGACAGCATGAAGCTCTGTCTTAAAAAAAAAAAAAAAGAAAAAGAAAAAAGAGGTGGCGCCTGTGGCTCAAAGGAGTAGGGCGCTGGCCCCAATATGCTGGGGGTGGCGGGTTCAAACCCAGCCCTGGCCAAAAAACGGCAAAAAAAAGAGCTAGGTGTTGTGATGGGCCCCTGTAATCCCAGATACTTGGGAGACTGAGGCAAGAGAATCACTTAAACGCAAAAGTTTGAGGTTGCTGTGAGCTGTGACACCATAGCACTCTACCCAAGGTGACAGTTTGAGAGTCTGTCTCAAAAAAAAAAAAAAAAAAAATAGTATGGGGGCAGCACCTATGGTTCAGAGGAGTAGGGCGCTGGCCCCACATACTGGAGATGGTGGGTTCAAACCTGGCCCCGGCAAAAAACTGAAAAAAAAAAAAAAAAAAAAAAACCTCATAAAAGAAGAACATTTTTTTTTTTTTTTTTGTTGAGACAGAGCCTCAAGCTATCGCCCTGGGTAATGGCTGTGGCAACACAGCTCACAACAACTCCAGGGCTTAAGCAATTCTCTTGTCTCAGCCTCCTAAGTAGCTGGGACTACAGGTGCCTGCCAAACACCCGGCTATTTTTTTTGCAGTTCTGGCGGGGCTGGGCTTGAACCCGCCACCCCCCCCAGTATATGGGGCCGGCGTCCTAGTCCTTGAACCACAGGTACTGCCTCTCTCAGCTATTTTTTGGTTGTAGTTGTCATTATTGTTTGGCAGCCCCAGGCTGGATTCGAACCTGCCAGCTCTGGTGTATGTGGCTGGCACCTTAGCTGCTTGAGCTACAGGCACCACTGGAAGAACTATTTTTTGCTTTTACTCCCTTATTTTTTGGAGACAGAGCCTCAAGCTGTAGCCCTGAGTAGAGTGCCGTGGCATCACAGTTCACAGCAACCTCCAACTCCTGGGCTTGAGCGATTCTCTTGCCTCAGCCTCCCAAGTAGCTGGGACTACAGGTGACTACCACAACACCGGTCTATTTTTTGGTTGTAGCCCTAATTGCTGTTTGGCGGGCCCGGGCTGGATTCGAACCTGCCAGTTCAGTATATGGCTGGCACCTTAGCTGCTTAAGCCACAGGTGCCGAGCCTGTTTTTTTTTTTTTTTTTGGCTGGGGCCGGGTTTGAACCTGCCACCTCTGGTATATGAGGTTGGCGCCCTACTCCTTTGACCTACAGGTGCCACACTGTTTTTTTTTTTTTTTTGCCAGGGCTGGGTTTGAACTTTCCACCTCTGGTGTATGGGGCCAGGGCGCTGCTCCTTTGAGCCACAGGCACCGCACCTTTCTTTTGTTTTTAAATGAGACCTCTCAGGTGAAGGAACCTTTTTTCTTTTTTTTTTTGAGACAGAGTCTCAAGCTGTCACCCTGGGTAGAGTGCCATGGCATCATAGCTCCCAGCAACCTCCAACTAGAGCTCAAGCAATCCTCTTGCCTCAGTTTTTCTATTTTTAGTAGAGATAGGGGTCTCGATTTTTGCTTAGGCTGGTCTCAAACTTGTGAGCTCAAGCAATCTACCTGCTTTGGCCAGCCAGATTGCTAGGATTATAGGCGTGAGCCACCACTCCTGGCCACCTTTTCTTTTCTTTACCACCCGACAATTTTCTTCTGCTCCTTCCCAATCAGTCCAATGCTGAGAACACTGAGGCATTTCTGAAAGCTTTTGTTTTTTTGAGACAGAGTCTCATTATGTTGTTGAGTAGAGTGGCATCACAGCTCACAGCAACCTCAAACTCTCGGGCCCAAGTGATTCTCTTGCCTTAGCCTCCCAAGTACCAAGTAGCTGACACTACAGGTGCCCACAACACGCGGCTATACTTTTTTTTGTTGAGGTTGTCATCATTGTTTTTAGCTGGCCCAGGCTGGGTTTGAACTCGCCAGCCTCAGTGTATGTGGCTTGAAAGTTTTTTTTGAAGTGTATATGTAGTTGATCCTTACTCTATGGTAATTCTTTGTCATTCAAGGAGTGAGCATCCCATCCTGCCAATCAGTCCCAGTCTCCTCCCCAGTGACATCTGCAGACATTTCACTTATTGTTAGACATGAGAAGGGGGAAAAAGCACCCTTTATTAAGTTTAGTAAAAGACCTGGCTGGCTCACGCTTGTAATCCCAGCACTTTGGGAGGTTGAGCCAGGTGGACTGCTTGAGTCTAGGAGTTCACAACCAGCCTGAGCAAGAATGAGACTCTGTCTCTACTAAAAATAGAAAGAACTAGCCAGGCATGGTGGTCCATACCTATAGTTCCAGATACTAGTGAGGCTAAGGCAGGAAGATCACTTGAACCCAGGAGTTTGAGGTTGTTGTGAGCTACAATGATGCTGTGGAACTCTACCCAAGGTGACAGAGTGAGACTTAGTCTTAAAAGAAAAAAAAAAAAATAAATTAAGTTTAAACAGTCCCAAATGGCTGGTGGCAAATGTGATGAATAGTGCAAATTCTCATACATACACTGGTATGGTTCTTATAAAAGCACTTGGATTTCATTTAAAAAACAACCTAAATTTGTGTCAGTGAATGGATTTATTTGGGTAACTCATTTCCCTTACTCTCTTCCCGTTTCACTAAAAAGAAACTGTCTACACCTACAATTCACCTGGTCTCTAAGAGACTGGGATAGAGGAAAATCAGACAGCTAAACACAGAAATGGCCTTTTACAAATAACCTGCCTCCCCACATACTCTCTCTTTAACTACAGCCAAGGGAAAAGAATGGACAGCAGGATAAGTCTGTTACTGCCTTAAGCAAGTCTCCAACTGTGCCATTCTTACTATGTGTATAAATTAACTGCATTCCCAACCTGTTGATAGAACCTGATGCTCATAATGCTAAAAGTTCTCACCAGGTAGCCAGGTGGAGCCAAATGCTGCCATGAAAAGTATAAAAAATTAATTTTTTTTTCATCTAGGCTGATACTGATGAGAATGTCTAGTTATGAGATAAATTTGAGGTTTCACCTCTACAAATGCATTTCTCTTCCAGAGGAAAATATTATTGTGACAGTACCTTCAGAATGCCATTACTCAAACCAGGCATTTTCTGTCACTGCTGTCCTGAATAGAGTGAAAAACCCAAAGCATTAGAATTTCCTTGGAAACTGGTGCTAATTCTGCCATACACAGTGGAGTAAAAAATCAAATGACTGGCTCACATGGAGCTCCCCTAGGGAGAAGGCAGAAGCATAAACAGGGCCAGCATCCTTTTCTTGGCATCTGAAACACTTCCTCAGAGAGTGAGGATGGGCTGATCTCAAGGGATCAGAACTCTAAACTTAAATTTTAAACATTTCCCAAAGCAGTTTTCCTTAGAAAAATCACAAAATTCTTCTTTTTCTTTTTTTTTAGAGGCAGAGTCTCACTTTGTCATCCTTGGTAGAGTGCCATGGCGTCACAGCTCACAGCAACCTCCAATTCTTAGGCTTAGGCAATTCTCTTGCCTCAGCCTTTCGAGTAGCTGGGACTACAGGTGCCCGCCACAACGTCCAGCTATTTTTTGTTGCAGTTTGGTCGGGGCAGGGTTCAAACCTGCACCCTGGGTATATGGGGCTGGTGTCTTTGCTCACAGCAACCTCAAACTCTGGGGCTCAAGAGATCCTCTGGCTTCAGCGACCCAAGTAGCTGGGACTGCAGGCACCTGCCACAACATCCAGCTAGTTTTTCTATTTTTAGTAGAGATGGGGTCTCACTCTTGCTCAGACTGGTCTAAAACTCTTGAGCTCAAGCAGGCCTTCTGCCTCGCGCCCCAAGAATGCTAGCATAACAGGTATGGGGCCACCACACCCAGCAGAAAATCACTTCTATTTCTTCCTCCTAAAATTTCTGTAAAGGGACAGAAGGTGCTCTGTGTGGGGATGTTCAGAAATGACTGCTGGTGCATGCTTGAAAAAAGAAAAAGCAGACCAGGAACATTAGCCTTAGTCAGTGACCTGAGGAAGCAGCCAGCTCAGGCCTGACATGCAGGTGTGAAATCTTGCATGGACTTCTCCCTGAGCAGAGGACATAGTCCTGGCATCATCATCTGCTACAGTATAATCTAGGGAAAGTCATTAAGTCTTCCCAGTCCTCCATTTGCAAAGTTGTTAGAATAATTTAGTTTTCTTCTCTGTGAAGCCTTCTACTATAACTTTTCTAGAAACAATAGTACTGTGATTTTAGACTTAGAGCCAGATTTTTTGAGTTCCACTTCTAGTTCCATCACTCACTAGCTATGTACTCTTGGGCAACTCATTTAACCTCTTTGAGCCTCAATTTTCTCTTCTGTAAATAGGAGTAACAATAGCATATACCTCATGAAGTTGTTAAATTGCTAATTAGTTAAAACACAGTCGAGTGTTTAGAGAATCCCTGTGATATAGTAAACATTATGTAAGTGTTATCTATTGTTGGTTATTAATCATTTCCTTTTTCATACATCCATAGAAAGCACTATGTGGCTCGGTGTAGCTCAAGCAGCTAAAGTGCCAGTCACATACACCAGAGCTGGCGGGTTTGAATCTGGCCAGGGACTGCTAAACAACGACAACTACAACCAAAAAATAGCCAGGTGTTGTGGCGGGCGCCTGTAGTCCCAGCTACTTGGGAGGCTGAGGCAAGAGAATCGCTTAAGCCCAGGAGTTTGAGGTGGCTGTGAGCTGTGATGTCATAGCACTCTACCCAGGGTGATAGCTTGAGGCTCTGTTTCTCCAAGAAAAAAAAAAAAAAAAAAAAAAAAAAGCACTAGGTACACACACCCTGCTTGGAGCACTTACCACATTGCTTTATAGAAATACTCTAGTGAAGTGGGAAGAGCAAATGTTTTAGGTTCACATCTGTTTAAAGTCCCACCTCTGCCACTTATTAGGTGAGATTTGAACCCCAGACAGGAACTGAAACTAAACAGCCTTTCTTTTTTTTTTTTTTTGTAGAGACAGAGTCTCACTTTATGGCCCTCGGTAGAGTGCCGTGGCCTCACACAGCTCACAGCAACCTCCAACTCCTGGGCTTAAGGGATTCTCTTGCCTCAGTCTCCCAAGTAGCTGGGAGTACAAGCGCCCACTACAACACACGGCTATTTTTTTGGTTGCAGTTTGGCTGGGGCCGGGTTTGAACCTGCCACCCTCGGTATATGGGGCCGGCGCCTTACGAGCCACAGGCACCGCCCTTAACAGCCTTTCTAAACTTCTAAGTTTCTTGGTTCATAAAACAGAGACAATACTTAGTTGGGCTAGGAAAAATAAAACATAACCTCTGTGAAACCATCCAGCTGGTGCTCTAGCACCATTTATGTAAAGAGCCTTGTAAGATGAAGGCACAATCTCCAACAAGGTGATTGGAATACAGAGTGATGCGATAGGGTTTTTGGGGGAGGGAACTTTACTTTACCTTTCTGTCCTGGGATTCTCTCGCTCGCTTTGGGCCTTGGTGGTTTCTTCCATTGATCACATCTCCTCTGACTTCAAAATCATGCTGAAGGAAACCAAACACAAACAATCAGGATCAGAGAAAATGTCTATTTCAATGGAAGTGGAGCAGATACATATTTAAGGCATTAAGAATTGCCAAGCACAGTATTGACCATGAATAAATAAATAAATAAATAAATCTTTTTGTGCACAAATCTACAATTGGCTTTTCACCTCACTGGGACTTACTATATATTTTTTTTTGTGGTTTCCTTCTCAGTTAATTCTGTACCCACAATTAGAATGAAACGGTTCCCATAAATAAGGGGCATATGCCCTTCTTCATGACCATGGTCCATGACAAGGGGCAGGGCAGGGGAGCCTGGGTGGGAGTTCTTGCAGAAGACCAGGCAGGGGACTTGGATAACAAGCACCAGAGGACCAGCAGGAGGGGCAGGCTAAAGGCTCCATGGGACCCCCATCCTTGCTGGGCCAAGTGAGCTGGGGAGGGTCAGATGGGACTTACTATATTTTAATTCTCAACATCTATCTCCTCCCAAAACATTCACAGCATTAAGATTAAATGGCTAATACTGTGCTGTTGTAAAGGTAACTGAAGAATTCCCAATCTCCTAAATTAATTGTATGTGTATTAACATCTAAAGAAACAGGGCTTTTCTTTTTTTTTTCGTAGAGACAGAGTCTCACTTTTATGGCCCTTGGTAGAGTGCTGTGGCCTCACACAGCTCACAGCAACCTCCAACTCCTGGGCTTAAGCGATTCTCTTGCCTCAGCCTCCCGAGCAGCTGGGACTACAGGCGCCCGCCACAACGCCCGGCTATTTTTTGGTTGCAGTTTGGCCGGGGCCGGGTTTGAACCCGTCACCCTCGGTATATGGGGCCGGCGCCTTACCGACTGAGCCACAGGCGCCGCCCTAAGGGCTTTTCATATTTCATTAGGGACTGACAAAATTAATGAAGACAAAATGATAAAATATACATTTAGGGGCAGTGCCTGTGGCTCAGTGGGTAGGTTGATAGCCCCAATACTGAGGGTGGCAGGTTCAAACCTGGCCCCGGCCAAAAAAACAGCCGGGGTGTTGTGGCGGGTGCCTGTGGTCCCAGCTACTCAGGAAGCTGAGGCAAGAGAATCACCTAAGCCCAGGAGCTGGAAGTTGCTGTGAGCTGTGTGACGCCAGAGCACTCTACCAAGGGCAACATAGTGAGACTCTGTCTCAAAAAAAATAAAAAAGAAAAAGTGGTTTCATTGGGCGGCGCCTGTGGGTCAGTGAGTAGGGCGCAGGCCCCATATACCGAGGGTGGCGGTTTGAATTCCACCTCGGCCAAACTGCAACAAAAAAATAGCTGGGCGTTGTGGTGGGCACCTGTAGTCCCAGGTGTTCGGAGGCTGAGGCAAGAGAATTGTCTAAGCCCAAGAGCTAGAGATTGCTGACTAAGTGAGACTCCGTCTCTAAAACAAACAAACAAACAAAAACATTTAATACACTGAAGAAAGAGGCTTTTCATAATCACTATTTTTTTTTTTCGAGTCTCACTATGTTACCCACTGTAGAGTGCTGTAATGTCACAGAACACAGCAACCTCAAATCTTGGGCTTAAGCTAGTGGTTCTCAACCTTCCTAATGCTGCAGCCCTTTAATACAGTTCCTGTGGGTCGTGACCCACAGGATGAGAACTGCTGGCGTAAGCCATTCTCTTGCCTCAGCCTCCCAAGTAGCTGGGACTATAACCACTGCCACAACGCCTGGCTATTTTTTTGTTGTAGGTGTCATTGTTTAGCAGGCCAGGGCAGGATTCGAACCCACCAGCTCTGGTATAAGTGGTCAGTGCCCTCATCACTGAGCTACGGGCGCCGAGCCTATAATCGCTATTTTGACTGGTCAAGGATGAGAGAATGAAGAATAGTGTAGACTTGGGTGTGGCGGTTCAAGCCTGTAATCCTAGCACTCTGCGAGGCCAAGGAGAGTGGATTGCTTTAGCTCAGAAGTTTGAGACCAGCCTGAGCAAGATCCAGACCCCCGTCTCTGCTAGAAACAGAAAAACTGTCATTGTAAGGAACACCTATAGTCCCAGCTACTCTGGAGGCGGAGGCAAGAGGATAGCTTGAACTCTAGAGTATTGAGGTTGCTATGAGCTATGACACTATGGCACTCTACCGAGGGTTGACAAAATGAGATTCTGTTTAAAAAAAAAAAAAGGGATTTGCGGCTTGGTGCCTGTAGCACAGTGGTTACGGTGCCAGCTACATACACCAAGGCTAGAGAGTTCAAAACCAGCCTTGGCCAGATAAACAATGACAACTACAATAAAAAATAGCTGGGCGTTGTGGTGGGTGCCTGTGGTCCCAGCTATTTGAGAGGTGGAGGCAAGAGAATTGCTTAAGCTCAAGAGTTTGAGGTTGCTGTGAGCTGTAACACCATGGCACTCTACTGAGGGCAACAATAACGAGACGCTGTGTCAAAAAAAAAAAAAAAAGAATAATGGGTTTAGGGAGGTTAGAGCTTTGTAGACATCTGAGGAAAAATGATTTGAAACAATTCTGAGCGCATCTTAGATTATAGAGAAGATCGAATGTATTGCCAACAGTATTATGAAAAAAATATAGTCTATTCACAGGCTATTCCTAGTGGAAAAACATTTAACATTTTCTAATCACTTGAACAGGAGTTTAGTGATACATTTGTCATTTATTTCAAAATGACGGGCAGCGCCTGTAGCTCAGTGAGTAGGGCGCCGGTCCCATATGCCGAGGGTGGCGGGTTCAAACCCAGCCCCGGCCAAACTGCAACAAAAAAATAGCCGGGCGTTATGGCGGGTGCCTGTAGTCCCAGCTGCTCGGGAGGCTGAGGCAAGAGAATCGTGTAAGCCCAAGAGTTAGAGGTTGCTGTGAGCCGTGTGACGCCACGGCACTCTACCCGAGGGCGGTACAGTGAGACTCTGTCTCTACAAAAAAAAAAAAAAAAAGAAAGAAAATGACTCCTATATTTGTAGTCTTAATTACATCCCTGAGCTTCATACAACAGGTCCAATTGCCTACTTAATGTCTCCTTCCAGATGTCTAGTATAAATTTCAAAATTCATATACCTAAAACAGAGCTCCTGATTCCACTCCTGCCAGCCCCTATATATACTCCTTTCTGATGTCTTCCTTATCTAATTTAATATTGCTAACATGACCTTATTGTTGAAGCCAAGAACCAGGAGTCACTCCTTTGATTACTCTTTACCGTATTCTCTAAACTTAATCCATTACCAAGTCCTATCTTCAAATGCATCCCAAATAAACCTTTTCTTATGATCTCCATGCCTCCAATTACCCTAAGAATGAAATTTGAATTCCTCACCATGAGTTACATCAACTACTGGCCTTTGTCTATGACCTATTCCCATCCTTCTTTTTTTTTTTGTGGTTTTTGGCCGGGGCTGGGTTTGAACCTGCCACCTCCGGCATATGGGACTGGTGCCCCACTCCTTGAGCCACAGGCGCCACCCTCCCATCCTTCTTCTAATCTCTGCCTGAAGGTATCTGCTGCTCTCATCCGCCCAAAGTGCTGAGATAACAGACATAAGCCCACTGTACCCAGGCTAGTCAGTTTTGCTTACTGATTCCTAATGCCCAGCACATAGCAAGCTCCCAAAAAACAGTCTCTGAATTAAAGCTAAAATCAACCAAAGTGTGATTTAATTAATTATGAATATATTGAATGTCGGGGCCTGGGATGCCGTGTCTCTGGCCCCAAACTGTCCAGATGCAGACCGCTGCACCAGCTTTCTCAGGTAGGTCTCATTCAGGTCTCGGGTGCTAAAGCACCTTAGAAGTCACAGTCAATATTTGTAGGAACGAGCATCTTAGCAGCAATCTTAGTAGGGGAGCACGTGCTCTCTGCTCTTTAGCAGAAAACCAATGATGTTAAATCCCTTCTCCAATCCCTTATCGCCAATGTATTTCTCACAGGTGCCTCCTACAACTGAACAGTGCATAATAGCTTAAATTGCTCTCTCTAATTTTATCTTGTCTGAATTGCTGTCACCAAGAGTTCTTAGAAGGCTGCTGTAAAATTATTCCTCCTCCTACACTCTATCTTATTTACCTATCATTGTTCTTAGTATCATAAAGAGCAACAAACATCTCATTGAGGGGATCTGATTGCTAAACAGATACATTTGCATACTAATATAAAGAATTTCTACAACAGTAAAGAAGTTCTTTTGTTTTTGAGACAGAGTCTCACTACGTCACCCTCAGTAGAATGCCATGAAGTCACAGCTCACAGCAACCTCCAACTCTTGGGCTTAAGTGATTCTCTTGCCTCAGCCCCCCAAGTAGCTGGGACTACAGGCGCTCGACAACGCCAAGCTATTTTTTTGTTGCAGTTGTTTAGCTGGCCTGGGTTGGGTTTGAACCTGCTACCTTCAGTGTATGTGGCTGGTGCCATAACCACTGTGCTACGGGCTTGGAGCCAAGAAGTTCTTTTCTTTCTTTCTTTCTTTTTTTTGAGACAGAGCCTCAAGCTGCTACCCTGGGTAGAGCGCCATGGCATCATAGCTCACAGCAACCTCCAACTCCTGGGCTTAAGCGATTCTCTTGCCTCAGCCTCCCAAGTAGCTGGGACTACAGGCGCCCACCACAACGCCCGGCCATTTTTTGGTTGCAGCTGTTATTGTTGTTTGGTGGGCCAGGGCTGGATTCGAACCCACCAGCTCAGGTGTATGTGGCTGGCGCCCTAGCTGCTTGAGCCACAGGCGCGGAATTTTTTTTTTTTTAATGGAGATAGAGTCTCACTTTATCGCCCTCAGTAGAGTACTGTTATGTCACAGCTCACAGCAACCTCGAACTTCTGGGCTTAGGCGATTCTCTTGCCTCAGACTCCTGAGTAGCTGGGAATACAGGCGCCTGCCACAACATCCGGCTATTTTTTGTTGTTGTTGCAATTTGGCTGGGGCTGGGTTTGAACCCACCACCCTTGGTATATGTGGGCCTCAGTGGGCGCCCTACCAACTGAGCCACAGGCATTGTCAAGAAGTTATTTTCTATAAAAATATATGCATGTTCAGATTCAGGTGGGCTTATTCTTGTCTCTGTGAATCTTTTTCTTCTCACTTACTAAATTGTTTAACCTTACCCCCAAAGAAAGGACTGTTTCTTTTGAAACCTAGAACACGCGAGAACACAGAATTCCTGGTGTGCATAACTCCTAATGATTCCCTTCAAGGAAAATTCATGGGACGCGGTGCACTCATGGAAGGAAGCAGATACATTTTTTTAGTGATTATGTGACTCAATGGCACCAAGTCTTTGTGATAAGTTTATAACATCAAGTACCTACCTCATCCAGCATCTTTCTTTCTTTAAGTGACTGGATCACCCCTAAAGAGATCACGGAAAAGAAATGTCACATACAGCAAAAGAACGTGTTCTTTTCAAGGAGGTGAGGTCGGCAATTTACAAAGGAACACAGGAAGAATGACAGAGTGGTCCTCTCTCTTTAAAGCCACAGCTCTTTGAGACTAAGGTTTGTAGCAGAGATGTCTTTCTAGAGACAAAATTAATGTTTAATTTAAACATTATATGGCTGAACAGGGTGGCTCACCCCTGTAATCTTAGCACTCTGGGAGGTCAAGGCAGGTGGCTCCCTTGAGCTCAGCAGTTTGAGATCAGCCTGAGCAAAAACAAGACCCCATTTCTACTAAAATAGAAAAACTAGTGGCTGGGTGCCCATTGCTCAGTGGTTAGGGTGCCGGCCACATACACTGGGTTGGTGGGTTCGAACCCAGCCCATGCCTACTAAACAAGGACAACTGCAACAAAAAAAATAGCCAGGCATTGCGGCAGGCACCTGTAGTCCCAGCTACTTGGGAGGCCGAGGCAAGATAATCACTTAAGCCCAAGAGTTTGAGGTTGCTGTGAGCTGTGATGTCACGGCACTCTACCCAGGGCAACATAGCGAGACGCTGTCTCAAAAAAAAAAAACTAGCCAGGTATGGTGATGAACACCTGTAGTGCCACCTAATCCAGCAAGTGAGGCAAGAGGATTGCTCAAGCCCAAGAGTTTGAGGTTGCTGTGAGCTATGATGCCACAGCATTCTACCCAAGGTGACAGAATGAGAGTCTGTCTCAAAAAGAAGAAAAAAGATCATTATAATAAGCATGTATGCTGCACATAGATTTCTGCCTACCAGTAAATAAATCCTTTATTCATTTAATAACATTGCTAGAAGCAGATCAGGTCCCATTAGTTCTAAAAGAAATCCATTTTCCCAATCTCACCAGCTTATCTTAACAAAGCGATATGCATTAAAGATAAAGGTAGTTTTGTGTTACCATTAAAGATCTTCTAGTAATTCAGACTCAGTATCAGCAAAAACCTTAGGTGTTAAAACTTAGGTATAAAAATGCAATTCTAAGGTGGTAAAAGGAGGAGGGGAAGACATATTATGTTGTACTTACAGCAATAGCTAACTACCCATTTTCCTCCTGCAATTCCCAGAAAATATTTCAGTGTCCGTTCACACACGAACTCAGCATCTGCAGAATGAAAAACATTACCAAGGATTACAAGCAGAAAACAAAATCAGGAAGTGCTGCCGTAAAATGCTAGAGCTTTAGTTCTTCACACTCTCAAGATCAATCTGGACTGATGATTCTGACAATGCTGGTGATACTGTTTCCCTGAAAATAAGACAGTGTCTTATATTAAGGTTTGCTCCCAAAGATGTGCTAGGTCTTATTTTTAGGGGACGTCTTATCTTTCCTGTAAATAGGTCTTATTTTCAGGGAAACAGGGTAGAAGCAGGACAGAAATGCTACTAAGTATAACCAGCAGGTGCAAATCTTTCTAAGCCAGGAAGAGGTAGATACAAAGTTAAAACCAAAGGAAATGCCTGTCTATCTTTTAGATGCCAAGGTTAGCTACTTAACTTCACTTTTTTTTTTTTTTTTTTTGTAGAGACAGAGTTTCACTTCATGGCCCTCGGTAGAGTGCCGTGGCCTCACACGGCTCACAGCAACCTCCAACTCCTGGGCATAAGTGATTCTCTTGCCTCAGCCTCCTGAGTAGCTGGGACTACAGGTGCCCGCCACAACGCCCGGCTATTTTTTGGTTGCAGTTTTGGCCGGGGCTGGGTTTGAACCCGCCACCCTCAGTATATGGGGCTGGCGCCTTACCGACTGAGCCACAGGCACCGCCCCACTTTTGTGTTTTTTAAACCTTACATTATTTATATCAGTAGTATTGATTAATGTGTATGGAGAAGATCTATCTTATTGGATGATAATACATGAAAGATGAAACAGTATTGTTGAAATTCTAAATCTACAATGTTAATGTTAACAAAATTTTGACCTGGGAATCCTCATCCCCTAATATTTCCCTGAAACAGACAGGAAAACACAAAGGTATGTCATAGCTTTTCTCTTATATATGTAAGTATTTCAGAAAGCGGCAGTCTCTGAACAATAACTTCTGTTTATTTCCTAGTGTTCAAAGGCCCTTTTTTTTTTTTTTTGTGATTTTTGGCCGGGGCTGGGTTTGAACCCGCCACCTCTGGCATATGGGACCGGCGCCCTACTCCTTGAGCCACAGGCGCCGCCCTCAAAGGCCCTTTTGAAGAACCAAAGTGAGGAAAGACCATTTAGTTTTAAACAGGAGAAATGTATTTAACTAAATACTAAACATAGCAGGTCATCTGCAAGCAATAGCAGCAGCTATTTTCCCTCACTGAATTCTCTATACGTTTTTTTTCTAATTAAAAATGGCTGTAATTATTATGGTTACATAATAATTATATTATACTTTATTTTTTGCAGCTTTTGGCCGGGGCTAGGTTTGAACCCACCACTTCCAGTATACAGGGCCAGTGCCCTAATCCTTTGAGCCACAGGTGCTGCTCATTTTTTTTTTTTTTTTTTTGAGACAGTCTCATTATGTCACCCTCTGTAGAGTGCTGGGTCATCACAGCTCACAGCTACCTCCAACTCTCGGGCTTAAGTGATTCTCTTACCTCAGTCTCCCAAGTAGCTGGGACTACAGACAATTAAATTATACTTTTTGAAGCCTTTTTAAAAACCACTATAGGTGGCGCCCGTAGACGAGTGGGTAGGGCGCCAGCCACATATGCAGAGACTGGTAGGTTCAAACCCAGCCCTGGCCAGCTAAACAATGACAACTGCAACAAAAAAAAATAGTTGGGCATTGTGGCACACACCTGTAGTCCCAGCTACTTGGGAGGCTGAAGCAAGAGAATTGCTTAAGCCTAAGAGTTTGAGGTTGCTGTGAGATGTGATGCCATAGCACTCTACCCAGGGCGACAGCTTGAGGCTCTGTCTCGAAAAAAAAAAAAGTGGCAAATGTTGTATTACCTTTGAGTTTAAAGGCTGAACTAGATTTTTTTTCTTTTTTTTTGAGACAGAGTCTCAGTATGTTGCCCTGGGTAGAGTACTGTGGAATTATACCTCACAGCAACATCAAACTCTTGGTTTGAAGCAATCCTCTTGCCTCAACCTCCTAAGTAGCTGTGACTAACGGCACCCCCCACAATGTTTGGCTAGCTTTTCTATTTTTAGGGGTCTTGCTCTTGTTCAGGCTGGTCTAGAACTCCTGAGCTCAAGGGATCCACCTGCCGTGGCCTCCCAGAGTGTTAGAATTATAGGCGTGAGCCACTGCGCCTAATGCAACTAAGCTTTTTGAATAGCTCTAAAATGTTTACTCACATTTACCTTGTCATCAACTTAAAAGTACCAGAGGTTTCCCTTAATCAGACCTTTGATACAAATCATAATTAAAATAAAAAAAAATTTTTTTTTGAGACAGAGTCTCACTATGTTGCCCTGGGTAGAGTGCTGAGGCATAACAGTTCACAGCAACCTCCAACTCCTGGGGTTAAGTGATTCTCTTGCCTCAGCCTCCTAAGTAGCTGGGACTATAGGCGCCTGCCACAACGCCCAGCTATTTTTTTTTTGTTGTTGGAGTTGTGATTGTTGTTTTAGCAGGCCCGGCCTGGCTCAAACCCGCCAGCTCAGGTCTATGTGGCCGGTGCCCTACTACCTGAGCTACGGGCGCAAAGGCAAAAAAAAAAAAAATTTAAAAGGTGAACACATAGGACATGTCTCCCCTTCATCCTGTTTTATACATTAGGACCATCTCAGATTGTTATCAGACTTATTTCCTGAAAAATTCTCCACCACAGGCTCGGCCCCTGTAGCTCAGTGAGTAGGGTGCCAGCCACATACACAGAAGCTGGCAGGTTCAAACCTGGCCCAGGCCTGCTAAACAATGACAACTGCAACCAAAAAATAGCCGGGTGCCTGTAATCCCAGCTACTAGGGAGGTTGAATCAAGAGAATAGTTTAAGCCCAAGAGTTTGTGGTTGCTGTGAGCTGTGATGCTACAGCACTTTACTGAAGGTGACATAGTGAGATTCTATCTCCAAAAAAGTAAATAAATAAATTCTCCACCACACTCAAACTATATGTCATACAAAGTTAGGTTTTCAAATTCTGAGTGAAGATTTGCTGCTGCCTCATTCCTCTCTTTGCCTCACTTGTTCTTTCAGGACTTAACTCTGCCACAGCAGAAAAGCCTTCATCAAATACAATCCAGGTAGGTAGAAGGGAAGAAGTAGTTCTTCCTCTGGCTTATTTCCTCTGCATCTCAATCCAACTCACAAGGGCATAAGGAAGAAGCAAAACTATCATCTGTTCATCTGTATTTCATAAAGTAATTCTTTTTTTTTGAGACAGTCTCATTCTGATACCTAGACGAGAGTGCCATAGACAGACATGTGACATCATGTCTGTCTAATTTTTCTATTTTAGTAAAGAGTCTTGCTTTGCTCAGGCTCATCTAGCAGTCCTGACTGTAAGAGATCCTCCTGCTTCAGCCTCCCAGAGTGGTAGGATGATAGGCATGAGCCACTGCACAAGACCATAAAGTAATAATTGATTGACTATAGAAGACTATCACTCATGATATGCTTAAAAATACTCCTATTTCTGTAGCTCAAGGAGTAGGGCGCCAGTCCCATATGCCGGAGGTGGAGGGTTCAAACCCAGCCTCGGCCAAAAACCACAAAAAAAAAAGAAAAAAAAAATACTCCTATTTTTTCATGTGGTTTTATGCAGCACATATAAAGTATTCTGTAAAGGTATACCTGTTTTCATAACAACATGAGTAGTCTCTTCGGTAATTAGATCAGTTAAAGTTATGTTGTATCTTCTGGCAAACTTTTGTACAAGCATCTGAAATCAAATCAAATATTACAAGATAATAAATTGCCTTTAGTACACAGAATATTATTCTAGCTTTGAGTATCCTTTTTCTCAGAAGGGGTACATCTTTTTTATTCCAACATGTCTGAAGTCTCAAAATAAATAACTTAATAAAAATTATGTACAAAACAGAGGAAGAAATTCTAAAATAGTCTGTGCTAGCAGACATGGAATTATAACCAAGGATTCAAAATAATATTAATTTTGCCTTTAATAGCAGATCCCATTTGATTTCTTAATACAGTTTTTTTACATAGTGACACTATACTACATTATAATTTAGAATTATCAGCCTATACTTGATAAGCTGAGAGGTAACCATCCCGTACAGAGTTATGCTAAAGATGTATGTGGCTTAAAACCAAGATTTGACCCTGATAGTTACAAAACACTCAAATCAAGATGCTTCTAAAGCATCTTGGGATGCAAAAATTACCAGAATAAGTCTGGAATCCTCTAGCTATTATCTATCAGCCAAATAAAAATCAATAGGCAGAAAGAGAAAGAAATTAACCAGATTCATTATAGGCACAGTTGGCATAATTGGTAGCTGCTGTCTGGTGAATAACTTTGTTTACAAAGGGCCATCATTTACTAGCCATCACCACCCACACCAATAGTTATATGCTGCACAATATTGCAATGGAGGTTAGGCCATCTTTCTTTCATGTTGCCTCATTCCATACTGCCACAGAACACTGAAAAAAGGCAGGCTAGAGAAAGTGACATCCTTCCCCTTTTGCCACTGCCCTCTGCCAGGATCATTAGCAATTCTGAACTGAATAATTGCTGAAACCCTAGCCTTGGAACAGTCTTCCGTTAGAAGAGTAAATACTGAAGAAAATCATATTAATATGGGCTTCAGAATTATGTGTAATATAGTCAGTAGCTTTCATCATACATTTACCACACTTCAGCAAATCTGAATAGAGCTTAAAGATTTCTTCTTTTGCTTGTTTGAAGAAAACATGTACCCAAGTCACTTGTAGTCAAATCTGTAGCTGAGAATTGCCCATGGCAAGAAAGATTAGACCATTTTAGCCATCTCTGAAAAATTGAACTCCCAAAACAAAGGAATAAAGGATGCTAATTTTCGGCTCGGCGCCTGTAGCTCAAGTGGCTAGGGCACCAGCCACATACACCTGAGCTAGTGGGTTCGAATCCAGCCTGGGCCTGCCAAACAACAATGACGGCTGCAACCAAAAAATAGCTGGGCATTGTGGCGGGTGTCTGTAGTCCCAGCTACTTGGGAGGTAGAGACAGGAGACTCGCTTGAGCCCAGGAGTTTGAGGTTGCTGTGAGCTATGATCCATGGCACTCTACCCAGGGCAACAGCTTGAAGCTCTGTCTCAAAAAAAAAAAAAAAAAGATGCTAATTTTCAACAAATAATTGTTAATTCTAGATGTGTAGATAAGTGATCAAAAGCCATTTAATAGACACAGGTAAAAATTCTCAGAGCAGGCTTGGCACCTTGGCTCAAGCGGTGAAGGCGCCAGCCACATACACCTGAGCTAGCAGTTTCGAATCCTGTCAAACAACAATGACAGCTGCAACCAAAAAATAGCCAGGCATTGTGGCGGGCACCTGTAGTCCCAGCTACTCGGGAGGAGGAGGCAGGAGAATCGCTTGAGCCCAGGAGTTGGAGGTTGCTGTGAGCTGTGATGCCACAGGACTCTACCCAAGGTGACAGCTTGAGGCTGTCTCAAAAAAAAAAAAAAATTCTGAGAGCAAATTGCTGATCCAGGCATGGGGTTGTGAGAAGAGAATGTTAACAGCATCATATGCTTGTTCATTCCATCTACCAAGGCAGATTACAGTTTATTTTGCCCTTTTAGTAGTAGTGGGACACATGTGGCCACAGAGCATGTTATGATAACTTGTAATCTGTGAGAAATCCTATGAAGGATATGTCATGAAAGATATTTCAGAATGACTTAGTCATCACTCAGTCTGTAATAAAGAGTACCCCTGCTTAATCTATCTGATAATCTGGTATGTTATCTCATCATAATTTTTTTTTTTTTGTGATTTTTGGCCGGGGCTGGGTTTGAACCCGCCACCTCTGGTATATGGGGCCGGCACCCTACTCCTTTGAGCCACAGGAGCCTCCCCCCCTTTTTTTCTTTCTTTCTTTCTTTTTTGTAGAGACAGTTTTGCTTTACCGCCCTCGTAGAGTGCCATGATGTCACAGGACTCACAGCAACTTCCGCTCTTGGGCTTACGTGATTCTCTTGCCTCAGCCTCCCGAGCAGCTGGGACTACAGGCGCCAGCCACAACGCCTGGCTATTTTTTGGTTGCAGTTTGGCCGGGGCTGGGTTTGAACCCGTCTCCCTTGGTACATGGGGCTGGCGCCCTACTCACTGAGCCATGGGCGCCGCCCCCCCTTTTTTTCTTGAGACAGACCCTTACGTTGTCGCCCTGGATAGAGTGCCGGGGCGTCATACCTCATAGCAACCTCCAACTCTTGAGCTCAAGCGATCCTCTTGCCTCAGTTTTTCTATTTTTAGTAGAGACGGGGGTCTTGCTTTTGCTCAGGCTGGTCTCGAACTCCTGAGTTCAAGCAATCCACTCTCCTTGGCCTCCCAGAGTGCTAGGGATTATAGGTATAAGCCACCGTGCCCAGCCATCTCATCATAATCTTAAAGAATTTTCAATTAACTGTTTCATTATGAAGCAATGCCAATGCCAATTAATTATAGGAGAGGTAAATTACCCAGGATGTCTGAAACCTATAAACATCCTAAGTAGAAACAAGGTTTTCATAGTCATAATGCATTGATAGATAACAATGCTCATTTCTGGCAATGGGGAGGCCCACAGAAATGTCAAAATCCTAAAGCAAGGAGTATCTTAGGGCAGAAATGACACGGTAAGCTATTGAATAAACTACTGTATAAGCCAGGATAAAGACAAACAAATACTAGAGAAATGCTACCGGCTGAAAGTATGCTTGAAACCAGCAGGGATTTAGTTAAAATATGCCAGTAAGTTCATTCATAGTGAACAAAGGTAGCTTTGGAGAGTAAAGCTACAAGAATTTGGTTTCGTGAATAAAAAGATAACTTAAATTCAAAGATGACATATCCCCCGTCCCCAAAAGTAGGACATTTCTTTTCTTTTTTAATTTCAGCTTGCTCGTTCATTCTTCTTCGTTTGAAGTACTCTTTTTTATTTTGTTCATTTTCTTCTTCCTCTGGCAATGCTCTTTTCCATTGCCTCCCCAGTAGCTGGGATTATAGATGCCCACAACAACGTCCGGCTGTTTTTTTTTTGACGTTGTAAGTTGGAGATGGGGTCTTACTCTGGCTCACTGCTGGTCATACTGGTCTCAAACCTTTGAGCTCAGGCAATCCACCTGCCTCGGCCTCCCATAGCGCTGGGACTACAGGCATGAGCCACCACGCCTGGCCAAAAGTAGGACATTTCTGCTGAGATTTAATAATTATTTCTCAAGTAAATATATAGAAAATAATCCACATTAGTTTTATCTAGATCCAACTTTTCTTTTTTAAAATTTTTATTTATTTTATTGTTATTTTGCAGTTTCTGGCCGGGGCTGGGTTTGAACCCATTGCCTCCAGCATATGGGGCTGGCGCCCTACTCCTTTGAGCCACAGGCACTGCCCTAGATCCAACTTTTCATTAATTAGTAATGGAAATTAAATGATACAGGATTATACTTGTTTTCTGGATTTCTTTCTATAGGTTATTCATTGCTAGTACCTATATAAAACTGTTTGCAGTTTGTTATTAAGCCTCAATCATTAAGTGGATACATATGGATACACTCACACATTCTTTTGGGGTCAAGCCTGATACCACTATGGATATTCTTTTGTTGACACTTTCTTCTATTGAAGATGTCAATTCTGGCTTCTCACTGCTCAGATTTTCTGCCCTCATAGTCTTAGTATTGTGAGTGGCTGGACTCCCGTCAGAATCTGTTTGATACTGGGATGATTTTAATGCAGAAGGTAAAGCTGACGTGCTGCAAACTTGAGCTGACTCTGGGGCTCTGTCTTCCGAAGGATCAGATTCAGGATTATTAGAGAGGAAGTAGATTCCAGATTCCAGGTTAGGAGTTGCTTCTAAAAGGAATGGGAGAAGTAGTTTAATCTCATAATATTAAATCTTCTTTTTTTTTTTTTTTTTTGAAGACGGAGTATTGCCAGAGTATCACTTTGTCGCCCATGGTAGAGTGCCAGAGCGTCATAGCTCACAGTAACCTTAAACTCTTGGGCTCAAGTGATTCTCTTGCCTCAGCTCCCCAAGTAGCTAGGACTAAAGGTGCCCACCACAATACCTGGCTATTTTTCAAGACAAGGTCTTGCTCTGGCTAAGGCTGGTCTCAAACCTGTGAATTTAGGTAATCCACCAGCTTCAGCCTCCCAAAGTGCTAGGATTACAGGCATGAGCCACCACAGCCTGCCTCAATCTTTTCTTTTCTTTTTACTCTGAGAACCTAATTACATGGAATTTTGAATTACAATGTTCTAGTTTCTGCTAAGAATTAAAAAGACTTTCTGTAAAGTGGAAGTGTATTTAAAAAATAATAATACGCTTGGCACCTATAGCTCAAGTGGTTAAGGTACCAGCCACATAATGTCAGAGCTGGTGGGTTGGAATCCAGCCCGGGTCTGCCAAACAACAATGACAATCAAAAAATAAAAAATAGCTGGGAGTACAGGTGCCCACCACAAGGCCCGGCCCAGCTATTTTTTATTGAGGCTGAGGCAAGAGAATTGCTTAAGCCCAGGAGTTGGAAGTTGCTATGAGCTGTGATACTACAGCACTCTACCCAGGGTGACAGCTTGAGGCTCTGTCTCAAAAAAAAATAAAAATAAAAAATAAAATAAAACAATAATGATGATTAAAAAGATGAAGTTAGGCTAAGAAAAATGTGTACACTAGTACAATTTTGGTAGGAGTGCAAGGTGGCTTAATTTTTCATAAAAAAAAGTACACATATTATATAGCAAAACCCTTAACACAAGTTTAGTCAAAAATTCTAGATTTTTTTGTTTTTTTTTTTTTGAGACAGAGCCTCAAGCTGTCGGCCTGCATAGAGTGCCATGACATGACAGTTCACAGCAACTTTCAACTCCTGGGCTCAAGCGATTCTTCTGCCTCCACCTCCCAAGTAGCTGGGACTACAGGCGCCTGCCACAACACCTGGCTATTTTTTGGTTGCAGCAATCACTGTTGTTTCGTGGGCTTAGGCTGGATTCGAACCCGTCAGCTCAGGTTATGTGGCTGGCACCTTAGCCACTTGAGCCATAGGAGCCGAGCCAAAAATTCTAGCATTAAAAAAAAATTTTTATGTTTAGAAAGACAGAGTCTTTCTCTGTCACTCAGGCTAAAAAGCAATGATAGGATTATAGGTCAGTGTAAAGTTAAATTCTTGGTCTCAAGTGACCTTCTTGTTTCAGCCCCCCAAGTAGCTAGGATTACAGGCACACATCACCATCCCTGGCTAATTTTATTTTATTTTTTTGAGACATAGTCTCACTTTGTCACCCTTAGTAGAGTCCTGTGGCATCATAGCTCACAGAAACCTCAAACTCCTGGGATTAAGTGATACTCTTGTCTCAGCCTCCAAAGAAGCTGGGACTACAGGCGCCCACCACAATGCATGGCTATTTTTTTATTGCCCTCTGTAGAGTGCCGTAGCATCACACAGCTCACAGCAACTCCAACTCTCAGGCTTAGGCAATTCTCTTGCCTCAGTCTCCTGAGTAGCTGGGACCACAGGCACCTACCATAATGCCCGGCTATTTTTTGTTACAGTTTGGCTGGGGCCGTGTTTGAACCCACCACCCTTGGTAGATGGGGACAGCCTCCTACCCACTGAGCCACAGACGCTGTCCAACGCATGGCTACTTTTAGAGATGAGGTCTTGCTTTGGCTGAGGAGGATCTCGAACCTGTGAGCTCAGGCAATCCTCACGCCTGGGCCTCCAAAGTGGAGGTGAGCCACTGTGCTCTACTCTGGCTAATTTTAAAACTTTTAGGAAAGACAGGGTCTTGCCATGTTACCCAGACTGGTCTCAAATGATCCTCCTGCCTTGGCCTCCCAAAGTGTTGGGATTACAGGTCTGAGCCACTGCGCTGGGCCAAAAATTCAAGTTTTAGAAAAGAATCACAAGGAAATAAAAGATGTATGTACAGGTTTAGTCATAGGGAAGTTTATTGCAACAGTGTTTATAGTAGTGTAATTTTAGAAATAGCCTGTGACTCAGTAAGTAGGGCGCCATATACCAAGGGTGGCGGGTTCAAACCCGGCCCCAGCCAAACTGCAACAACAAAAACAAAATAGCTGGGTGTTGTGGTGGGTGCCTATAGTTCCAGCTACTCGGGAGGCTGAGGCAAGAGACTTGCCTAAGCCCAGGATCTGGAGGTTGCTGTGAGCTGTGACACCATGGCACTCTACCGAGGGCAACAAAATGAGACTCTGTCTCTAAAAATAAATAGATAAATAAATAAGAAATAACTTAGGGGTTCAAAATTAGACTAAATAAATTATGATACATTTAATCCAATGGAGTATTCTTTACTTATTACAGTTTGAATATAAACACTGATGTCTAATAAAATGGGGAAATATTTCTAATATATTAAAGAAGACAGATAAAGACTACAGCCTAAAACACCTGGGCTCAAGCTATCTTCCAACTTCAGCCTCCAGAATAGCTAGCACTATAGATATGTACCCTGGACCTGGCAATACAGGTATTCCACTTCTTTATTTCCTATATTGTCTAATTTCTGGACAATGAACATATAGTCCTTTTTATTATTATTATTATTTTTTTTTTTTGTAGAGACAGAGTCTCACTGTACCGCCCTCGGGTAGAGTGCCGTGGCGTCACACGGCTCACAGCAACCTCTGCTCTTGGGCTTATGCGATTCTCTTGCCTCAGCCTCCCGAGCAGCTGGGACTACAGGCGCCCGCCACAACGCCCGGCTATTTTTTTTTTTTGTTGCAGTTTGGCCGGGGCTGGGTTTGAACCCGCCACCCTCGGCATATGGGGCTGGCGCCCTACTCACTGAGCCACAGGCGCCGCCCTATTATTATTATTTTTATTGTTGGGATTCATTGAGGGTACAATAAACCAGGTTACGCTGATTGCATTTGTTAGGCAAAGTCCTTCTTGAATATATAGTCCTTTTGTAAGGATGGAAAAAAGGTTGAAAAATTTGACAAACATTCTACTTTTTCTTGTCATCTATGACATCATTACCTTTTTCACTTAATAAAGCAATAGATAACATTGCCAAATTAAAAAACAGCAGCGATATCCCCCCAAAAAACATTTTAGAAAATGTCATGCTATCAGGAATTAAGTGTAGCTAAATGTATGAGGTTCCTAAAATGACCCTAATGTACATGGTCAAATGTCACATTTGATGA
This sequence comes from Nycticebus coucang, assembly GCF_027406575.1. Lineage (NCBI taxonomy): Eukaryota > Metazoa > Chordata > Mammalia > Primates > Lorisidae > Nycticebus > Nycticebus coucang. Next base: position 58,723,733 of record NC_069797.1, read on the forward strand.
TGCCAAACAGTGGCTTTTATGTAATGTGTTTTTTGTTTTGTTTTGAGACAGTCTTACTTGGTCACACTCCTTAGAGTGCTGTAGCATCACAGCTCACAGCAAGCTCAAACTCTTGGGTTCAAGTGATTCTCTTGCCTCAGCCTCCCAAGTAGCTGGGACTACAGGTGCCACCACATCGCCCAGCTATTTTTAGAGACAGGGTCTTGTTCTTACTCAGGCTGGTTTCCAACCTTGTGAGCTCAGGTGATCCATTTGCCTTGGCCTCCCAGAGTGGTAGGATTACTGGTGTTAAGCCACCACGCCTGTCATATATAATGCATTTCCTAGGATTAAAAACTTTCCTGGGCGGTACCTGAAGCTCAGTGGGTAGGGTGCTAGCCACATGCACAAGGGCTGGTGGGTTCAAACCTAACCCAGGCGTGTTAAAACAAAAAAATAAGCGGTGTTGTGGTGGCGCCTGTAGTCCCAGGTACTCGGGAGGCTGAGGCAAGAGAATTGCTTGAGCCCAGGAGTTTGAGGTTGCTGTGACCTGCTATGCCACAGCACTCTACCCAGGGCAAGAAAGTAAGATTCTGTCTCAATTAAAACAAACAAACAAACAAACTGTCTTTACATTGGCTCGCCCATAGCTCAGTAAGTAGGGTGCAGCCACATACACCAAGGCTGGTGGGTTTGAGCCTGGCCTGGGCCTACTAAACAATAATGACAACTGCAACCAAACAATAGCCGGCTTTTGTGGTGGGCACTTGTAGTCCCAGCTATTCGGGAGGCTGAGGCAAGAGACTCACTTAAGCCCAAGAGTTTGAGGTTGCTGTGAGCTGTGATGCAATGGCACTCTACCAAGGGTGACAGTGAGACTCTGTCTCAAAAAAACAAATAACAAGGGGCAGCGCCTGTGGCTCAGTGTGTAGGGCGCCTGCCCCATTTACCGGAGGTGGTAGGTTCAAACCCAGGCCTGGCCAAAAACTGCAAAAAAAAAAAAAAAAAAAAAAAAAAAGAGAAACAAAAAACTTTCTTTATACATTAAAACTTTGATTTATAAGTCAGAAAATGTACTGTTCATTTCATGAAAAGTAATTTATAAAGCATAAAAACAGAATAATTTATTCTTCATTAATTCATAAAAAAAGAGCTTGCTTCAGGATTTTTTTTTCTTTGACATAGTGTTACCCTCCGTAGAGTGCTGTAACATCACAGCTCACAGCAGCCTCCAACTCTTAGGCTTTTAAGTGATTCTCTTGCTTCAGCCTTCCAAGTTAGTGGGACTACAGGCGCCCGCCAGAACGTCCAGCTATTTTTTGGTTGCAGTTGTCATTGTTGTTTGACAGCCCCAGGTTGGATTTAAATCCTCCAGCTCCAGTGTATGTGGCTGGCACTCTTAGCCACCGTGCTACAGGTGCCAAGCCATGCTTCAGCATTTTTCAACAAAGGACAGGCTTGGGTGGTGCCTGTGGCTCAGTCGGTGGGGAGCCAGTGGCAGGTTAGAGCCTGGCCCCAGTCAAACTGCAACAAAAAAATAGCCGCACGTTGTGGTGGGCGTCTGCAGTCCTAGCTACTCAGGAGGCTGAGGCAAGAGAATCACCTAAGCCCAGGAGTTGGAGGTTGCTGTGAGCTGTGTGATGCCTCGACACTATACTGAGGGCAATAAAGTGAGACTCTGCCTCTACCAAAAAAAAAAAAAAAAAAGGACAGGCTTAAAACTTCATTTTGTGGCCTGAGGACTCCTGTCTGATGGCTGAATTAAAATATTTAGAGCACATCAAGACTCTCATAGCCTCAAAATTGTTAGTTAAATCATTTGTTAAAATATCGATAGATTAACAGCTCCAATAATTTCCAAGTAAACTTGGATTAACACATGCATTATTTTTTCTAAAATGTACATCTGTGATAGATTAGCACACCTAAAAGTTGATTAATCAGCATATCTTTATACAGGATTCAGAGTAAAATAAAAATGTTTTCCCCATTAGAGCAAGTGAAATATTACCTAGATCTTGCCTTGCCCAAGAAGACTGCACCATTAAATCACGTGGCTCAGACTTTTCCAGTTTTTGCTTCTTCACATCAACAATTTTAGTGAGCTCCTCCTGAGATGGGCACTTTCTGTTCTGAAGGCTGTGCACATACCACTTATTATCCGACAACTGGGATTTAGAACAGGAAGACCTAGAAAGATGGATGAAGGCAGAAAACCATCACCAGCAATTGTGAAAGGAGCAATCATCCTTCCTGGGCAGCCAAAGCATAATGGAAAGAGCTCACCATCAGAGAGATCAGGAATGACTGGCAAAAAAAGAGCCCATGTGATAGCCCAGAGGTGCAGATTCATTGTGCCTGCCAATATGTTAGGCTGACATATAACATCTCTACTCAGGGGGTGTTCTGAAGCAGTGTATCTCCTAACTGTTTAAAAGCATGCCAGCAAATTTTGCCAAATTGTCCATTGCCACTCAAAATTCTATACACTATATTCCACTCTAGTCCAAATGGATGTGTTAGAATCAGTTCTCTTACGAAGACAGAAAGTTGATAGTTGTTGACATCTCTATGCTCATTTTTTCTACTCAATTTTGGCAGAATTTCTAGAATCAACCTTTTTTTTTAAATTTTCTGAGTCTTTATCAGACTTGGTACAGTGCTGTTGCATCATAGCTAACAGCAACCTCAAACTCTTGGGCTCAAGATTAACCTTATTCTCTGCCTTTTCTCGCTCTCTCTTTTTTTTTTGTGTGGTTTTTGTCCAGGGCTGGGTTTGAACCCGCCACCTCCAAAATATGGGACCGGCGCCCTACTCCTTGAGCCACAGGCGCCACCCTTCTCTGCCTTTTCAATGTCCAAAGTCATTCTAAAAACAAGTCAACTATAAAATATAGAAAAGCTTATGCAGCAACTAAGTAGTTCCTCTATTTCAGATATTTAGGACCTTATAAAGATACTTATCAATAGATTTATTTATTCATTTTTATTTATATATATTTTTTGAGACAGAGTCTCGCTTTATTTCCTCAGGCTAGAGGGCCATGGCATCATAGCCCACAGCTGAAACTCCTGTGCTCAAGTGATACCCCTATCTTCACCTCTTGAGTAGCTATAACTATAAGCACATGCTACCAGGCTCAGCTAAATTTTTCTACTTTTAGTAGAGACAGGGTCTTACTCTTGCTCAGGCTGGTCTCGAACTCCTGAGCACCACCAATCCACCCACCTCCGCCTGCACAGTGCTAGAATTATAGACACGAGCTACTGCACTTGGCCTTATCAACAGATTTAAAGGGCCTCAGAGATTAATTAATTCAAACAGTTATTGGGTGCTTACTATTAGTCAGCTAAACCTTAGTCAGCTTACTATAGGTAGACCCTATGGATTGAAGATGACCATGATCTGAATTGCTGTTCTCAAGTAATCTAGTAGAAGGAGGCAATCCCATCAATGAGTATGTTCTCAAATAAAAAGCTCTCTTGGGTATCTGCAGAGGGAGGAGGAGCAGGGATATTGAGTCTGAACCTTAAATACTGAGTTAGCTCACTGGTTAAAGATTGCCAATGAGGCCATATCTCTAAACAAGGCATTAGTGCTTATGGAAGCCAGATATTTTATTGTTTTGAGACAGTCTTATTAAGTCACCCTCGGTAGAGTGCCACGGGTGTTACAGCTCACAGCAACCTCAAACTCATGGGCTTAAAAGATTCTCCTGCCTGAGCCTCTCAAGTAGCTGGGATTACAGGAGCCTGCCACAACACCCAGCCAATTTTTTTGTTGCAGTTGTCATTGTTGTTTTAGCTGGCCTGAGCCAGGTATGAATCCACCAGTCTTGGTGTATGTGGCTGGTGCCGTAACCACTGTGCTATTGGCACCGAGCCCAGATATTTTATTTTTTAGAGACGGAGTCTTGCTCTTGCTTAGGGTAGTCTCAAACTCCTGAGCTCAGGTGATCCATCCATCTTGGCCTCCTAGAGCACTAGGATTACAGGCCTGGAAGCCTGATATTTTAGTTTTCTGTCATAGCCACAATATACTAGCCTCAAGAAATGGGTGAGGTGACTCATGCCTATAATCCTAGCACCCTGGGAAGCTGAGGTGGGTGGACTGCTTGGGCTCACGAGTTTGAGACTAGCCTGAGCAAAAGCAAGACTTCGTCTCTACTAAAAAATAGAAAAACTGATGCAAGATGATCGCTTGAGCCCAAGAGTTGGAGGTTGATGTGAGCTATGATCCCATGGCACTAGCTTCACTTTTTTTTTTTTTTTTAAAGAGATAGTTTCACTTTGCCACCCTCAGTAGAGTACTGCAGCATCACAGCTCACAGCAAACTCCAGCTCTTGGGCTTAGGCGATTCTCTTGCCTCAGCCCCAAGTAGCTGGGACTACAGGCACCTGCCACACCCCTGGTTATTTTTTGTTGCAGTTTGGCTGGGGCCGGGTTTGAACCCGCCACTCTTGGCATATGGGGCCAGCGCCCTACTCACTGAGCCACTGGCGCCGCCCAAGACTCCGTCTTAAAAAAACAAAACAAAACAAAAAATACTAGCCTCAAAAATATATTTTCAATCAGGTCCAGGGGCTTGGAAAAGATGGTATGATTATATTATTGACAATCTGTCACCATTCCAAGAAAGATATGTGAAAAATAAATCCATGAAATAGGGCTTCAAGAAACTTGAATTTGGCTTGACACCCGTAGCAGAGTGGTTATGGCGCCAGCCACATACACAGAGGGTAGCAGGTTAACCCGGCCCAGGCCAGCTACAACAAAAAATAGCTGGGCGTTACAATGAGTGCCTGTAGTCCCAGCTACAGGAGGCTGAGGCAGAAGAATCGTTTAAGCCCAAGAGTTTCGAGGTTGCTGTAAGCTGTGATGCCATAGCACTCTACCAAGGGAGACATAGTGAGACTCTGTCTCAAAATAAAAAGAAACTTGAATTCCTCATGAGTTTGAGACCAGTCTGAGCTACAGCGAGACCCCATCTCTAAAAATACCTGGGAGTGTGGTAGTTACCTGTAGTTATAGCCACTACAGGGAGGCTGAGGCGAGAGAAACACCAAGCCCAAGAATCTGAGGTTGCTGTGCATGAGCTATGACATCACAGCTCTATACCAGGGGTGATAAAGTGAGACTCTCTCGCCAAAAAAACTAGCAAACTTGGGTGGCGCCTGTAGCTCAGTGAGTAGGGCATCAGCCCCATATACCGAGGGTGGCGGGTTCAAACCCAGCCCCGGCTGAACTGCAACCAAAAAATAGCCGGGTGTTGCGGCGGGCACCTGTAGTCCTAGCTGCTCGGGAGGCTGAGGCAGGAGAATCGCGGAAGCCCAAGACCTAGAGGTTGCTGTGAGTCCTGTGACATCATGGCACTCTACTGAAGGCGGTAAAGTGAGACTCTGTCTCTACAAAAAAAAAAAAAAAAAAAAAAAAAACAGCAAACTTGAATTCTTTTTCCTTTTTCCTTCCTAGAGAGTAAGGTGTGAGACCCTAACAGCTCTGAATCTCTTTCTTGAACTATCAAATAGGAATGAATAAAGTCTCAAACTTATCCTTTTATTTTCATCTTATAGAAAAGATCAAAAGTAGGTAAAATATCTATATATATTTTTTGTGGTTTTTGGCTGGGGCTGGGTTTGAACCCGACACCTCCAGCATATGGGACCAGCGCCCTACTCCTTGAGTCACAGGTGCCGCCCCAGAAAAGATCAAAAGTAGGTAAAATATTTTTAAAAAATAAAGTGCTAGGCCTGGCATGGTGGCTCACGCCTGTAATCCTCGCACTCTGGAAGGCTGAGGATTGAGTTCACAAATTCGAGAGCAGCTTGAGCAAAAGGAGAGACACTGTCTCTACTAAACAAACAAACAAACAAAAAAAACACCTCAGGCAAGAGGATCACTTGAGCCCGAGTTGGAGGTCGCTGTGAGCCCGAGTTGGAGGTCGCTATGAGCTATGACTGCACAGCACTCTACCCAGGGTGACAGCTTGGGACTGTCTCAAAAACAAAACAAACAAACAAACAAAAAAATAAAGTGCTTAGGCTGGGCAAAAATAAAGTGCTCATGCCTGTGATCCTAGCACTCTGGGAGGCCAAGGTGGGTGGATTGCCTGAGCTCACAGGTTCCAGACCAGCCTAAGCAAGAGGAAGACCCCATCCCTAAAAATAGCCTGGCATTATGGCAGGCACCTTAAGTCCCAGCTACTTGGGAGGCTGAGGCAAAAGAATTGCTTGAGCCCAAGAGTTTGAGGGTGCTGTGAACTATGACACCACCACACTCTACTGAGGGTGACAAAGTGAGAGACTATGTCTCTAAATAAATAAATAAATAAAATAAAGTGCTTGTATCAACAGTGAATACACATCCTTAAAAAGTATTCTGAACATTTCTTGGGGTAAACAGTTCATTTCTTCTAGAAAGCTTCAAGCTGTCGCCCCGGTTAGAGTGCCGTAGCATCACAGCTCATAGCAACCTCCAACTCCTGGGCTTAAGCGATTCTCCCGCTTCAGCCTCCCAAGTAGTTGGGATTAACTACAGGTACCCGCCACAACGCTCAGCTATTTTTTTGTTGCAGATGTCATTGTTGTTTGGTGGACCCAGGCTAGATTCCCGCCTGTCAGCTCAGGTGTATGTGGCTGGCGCCTTAGCCGCTTGAGCCACAGGCGCTGAGCTGAAAGACAAAAATTTTAAGAGGGCAAAGGCTGCCTTCTAGAAGTCTACATCAGTCTCTACAGTTCTTCAGGTTTTAGTTCTTTCTTTTTTTTTTTTATTAAATCATAAACACATAGATCATGTATACATTAATGCATTTATGGGGTACAGTGTGCTGATTTCATATAGAATTAGGAACGCTTACATCATACTGGTTAATATATACCTCATCTCATTTACTTAATTACTGTGTTAAGACATTTATATTCTACATTTAATAGATTCCGACATGTACACTTGCATTATGCACTCTATAGGTTCATGTGATCCCATCGTTCACTCTCTCTCATCTTTATATTTTATTCTATTTTTTGAGATGTTACCCAGGTTGGTGCTGTAGCCTCAGTCTACCTCACAGCAACCTCAAACTCCTAGGTTAAAGTGATCATCCTGTCTTACCCTCCTGAGTAGCTGGGACTGCAGGGGCATGCTACTAGGCTTGGCTAAGTGTTCTAGTTGTAGTAGAGATGGGATCTTGGCTTTACTCAAGGTGGTCTTGAACTCCTTAGCTCAACAGATCCTCCCATTTCAGCCTCCAGAGTGCTAGGATTACAGGGGTGAGCCACTATGCCTGGCCTTGTTCTACTATACTTTGTTCTGAACTTCAGAAGGGACAGATCTATCTAATTGCACATTTTGCATGTTATAGAAAATGCACAGGTCCAAAAAGCCTATATACAATTAAACAAAGGAAGCATCCAACTGAGCAATGAGAGGTGATAAATGTTTATGTACAAAAAGTAGAGGAATTATGGTGAAAAAAAATTAACCAGAGTTCAATATAAGTAAAGATGTTAGATAAGACAACTTGACATTTCTTACCTTTCCACTCTTGGTTCTTTACTTTTACTGGTATAACAATCTGGAGATATTTGCAACTTATCAGCAGAAAGGCCTTCTGGATTCTGGCTTATAGGATGTTCACTACTTTTCTGTGAAGTTAATACTGCTTTAAATGGAATGAAAAAATATATATATACTTTACTTCTTTGTCATGATAGTGATAATTCAGGTGAGAATATCAATTTTTTCAAAAGAAGTAATCTTGGGATTGCAAACTAATACAACCTCTTTGGAAAGAATTAAAGAGAATACTCAAAGAACTCAAATTAGACTTCCCATCTGATCCTGCAATCTCATTACTAGACATCTACCCAGAAGAAAAAAAAGCATTTTATCATAAAGACATTTGCACTAGATTGTTTGTTGCAGCTCAATTTACAATGCCAAAACATGGAAACAACCTAAATGCCCACCAACCCAGGAATGGAGTAACAAACTGTGGTATATATATACCATGGAATACTATTCAGCCATTAAAAAGATGGAGCCTTTACATCTTTTTTATTAACCTGGATGGAGTTGAAACATATTCTTCTTAGTAAAGTATCATAAGAATGGAGAAAAATGCATTGAACACTAATATGAAGCCAGTAGACAAACCCGATACACACCCACATAAGAGAAAAACTCAAATCAATTCAAGGTTGGGGGAGGAGTAACAAAGCAGAAGGGAGAGGGAAGGAACGAGGGAGATAGGTTACACAATGAGTACAATGTTAGGGCATATGGCACACCATTTGGGGGCATGACACAATTACAAGAGGAATTCTAACTAACAAATGCAAACATAGTAATCTATTTCTTTGTAGCCTCATAAAACAAACAAACAAAAGTACTAATCTGTGACAATCAAAAAACCAAATTTTAGCCTGGTGCTAGGGATACCTGTAATCCTAGCACTCTGGGAGGCCAAGGCAGGTGGATTGCTTGAGCTCAGAACTTGTCAGCAGCCCGAGTCAGAGCAAGACCCCCATCTCTATAAATAGTTGGGTATTGTAGGAGGCGCCTATAGATCTAGCTACTCAGGAAGCTGAAGCAAGGGGATCCCAAGAGTTTGAGGTTGCTGTGAGCTATGATGCCAGAGCACTCTACTGAGAGAGAGACTGAGAACTTGTGTCACTCTGTTGTCTGGGCTAAAGAGTGCAGTAGTGTCACCATATTCACTGCAACCTCAAACTCTTGAGTTCAAATGATCCTTCTTGGCTTAGCCTCCCTAGTAGCTGGGACTACCAACTTGAGTCACTCTATTCGGCTAATTTTTCTACTTTTTTGTAGAGACAGGGTCTGGATATGTTGATCAGTCTAGTCACAAACTCCAGGCCTCAAGCGAGATCCTCCTGTCTCATCCTCTCAAATTGCTAGGATTATAGATGAAAGCCACCATGCCTGGCCCAAAATGGTATTTAAATAAGTATATCAGTCAAAATTTTGTAAACGTAAGTATTCCAACAGACAGATGTTAGCACCAAATGGAACTAAATGATTAAAAAATAATAATTTAAAAAACACTTTAAAACTGGGTAAAGACTCCCAGCTGAAACAAGGTTGAAAGACATATATTTATACTTTTTGGCCCTGAATAAGAAAACAAGAATACATAACAAATTTTTATCTCTGCAACAATCTAAATTATGTACAAATCTCCTCACATAATAAGAAAGAAAAAGTCTGGAAAGCACATTGCTTTTTCCACTCCCAGTGCCCCATATCAAAGATTGATTGGGGGCTTGAGCTTTTTTTTTTTTTTCTGTAAAGACAGAGTCTCACTGTACCGCCCTTGGGTAGAGTGCCGTGGCATCACACGGCTCACAGCAACCTCTAACTCTTGGGCTTACGCGATTCTCTTGCCTCAGCCTTCCGAGCAGCTGGGACTACAGGTGCCTGCCACAACGCCTGGCTATTTTTTTGTTGCAGTTTGGCCGGGGCTGGATTTGAACCCGCCACCCTCGGCATATGGGGCTGGTGCCCTACTCACTGAGCCACAGGCACTACCCGGCTTGAGCTTTTATATTCCTGGGGAAACAAGAGTTGTGGGTCAGATCAGGAAGAAAAATAGGTGACATATTGTTTCATATTTTCAATTACTGAAGAAAAAATATAAAAGGAAAAATCCCGCATAAACTCCAAAAACCAACACACATACAAAAAACCTCCATGTGTTGGCTGGTAAGAAATCTTGAAGTTGGGCAGCCCCTGTGGCTCAGTGAATAGGGTGCCGGCCCCATATACTGAGGGTGGCAGGTTTGAACCTGGCCCCGGCCAAACTGCAACAATAAATAGCTGGGCGATGTGGTGGGCGCCTGTAGTCTCAGCTACTCGGGAGGCTGAGGCAAGAGAATCGCCTTAACCCAAGAGCTGGAGGTTGCTGTGAGCTGTGACGCCACAGCTCTCTACTGAGGGCAACAAAGTGAGACTCTGTCTCTAAAAAGAAAAAAAAGAAATCTTTAAGTAATACCTGGAAAGAATGATGAAATGGCAAAAAGAGTGATAAAACACAAAATGAACCCAAAGAAAAAGTCTGGCATGTTAGTACCTACCCACCCCCCCCCCTTTTTTTTTGAGTCAGAGCCTCAAGCTATCTCCCTGGGTAGAGTGCCATGACATCACAGCTCACAGCAACCTCCAATTCCTTGGCTCAAGTGATTCTCCTGCCTCTGCCCCCCAAGTAGCTGGGACTACAGGCACCTGCCACAATGCCTGGCTATTTTTTGGTTGTAGCCGTTGTTGTTTGGTGGCCTGGGCTGGATTTGAACCCACCCGCTCAGGTGTATGTGGCTGGCGCCTTAGCCGCTTGAGCCATAGTACCTCCTTTTTATACATTTCTTTCTTTCCCTTTTTTTTTTTTCAAGACAGAGTCTCACTTTGTTGCCCTCAGTAGAGTGTTATGGTATCATAGCTCACAGCAACCTCAAACTTTGGGGCTCAAGCAATTCTCTTGTCTCAGCCTCCTGAAGTAGCAGGACTGTAAGTACCCGACATAATGCCTGGCTCTTTTTGGAGACAGGGTCTTGCTCTTGCTCAGGCTGGTCTAGAACCTGTGAGTTCAGGCTATCTATCTGATCTTTTTATTAATTTTTCCCAGTGTATACTGCACCACTATCTTCTAGAAAGTGGATTAAAGACACCAATATTTAAAAAGCAAAAACAGTTAAAAATTACAAATGTAGGCTTGGCGCCTATACCACAGTAGTTATGGTGCCAGCTACATACATTGAATGTGGCAGGTTCGAGCATGGCCCGGGCCAGCTAACCAACAATGACAACTGCAACAAAAAATAGCCAGGCATTGTGGCGAGTGCCTGTGGTCCAGTTGCTTGGGAGGCTGAGGCAAGAGAATTGCTTGAGCCCAAGAGTGTGAGGTTGCTTGTAAGCATTGACACCACGGCACTCTACCAAGGGTGAAAGGGTCAGACTCTGTCTCCAAAAAAATATATATATACATATGGGCAGCGCTTGCGGCTCAGTGGGTAGGGCGCCGGTCTCATATACTGAGGGTGGTGGTTTTAAACCTGGCCCCGGTCAAACTGCAACAAAAAAATAGCTGGGCGTTCTGGTGGGTGCCTGTAGTCTCAGCTACTTGGGAGGCTGAGGCAAGAGAATCACCTAAGCCCAGAAGCTGGAGGCTGCTGTGAGCTGTGACACCATGGCATTCTACCAAGGGTGATAAAGTGAGACTCTGTCTCTTAAAAACAACAACAACAAAAAAAAAACAAACGTAATTAAAAAGTCACCAATGAGTATAATTCATTTTGAACTTGGGTGTGGTGGCTCACACCTATAATCCTAGCACTCTGGGAGGCTGAAGCGGATAGATTGCCTTAGCTCACAGGTTGGAGACCAGCGTGAGCAAGAGCGAGACCCTGTCTCTCAAAATATCTGGGCATTATTGTGGTTGCCTGTAGTCCCAGCTACTTGGAAGGCTGAGACAAGAGAATTGCTTTAGCCCAGGAGTATGAGGTTGCTGTGAGCTGTGATACCAGATCACTCTACCGAGGGTGAGAAAAAGCAAAACTCTGTCTCAAAAATAAATAAATAAATAAAATAAAAAAAATTAAAATCCTTAAAATGAGGTGGAGAATTTAAACAAAGGATTGTATTAATTAAACTGATTTTTTTTTTTTTTTTTGAGACAGAGTCTCCAGTTGTTGCCCTGGGTAGAGTGCCATAGCATCACAGCTCACAGTGACCTCAAACTCTTGGGCTTAAGTGATTCTCTTGCTTCAGCCTCTCAAGTAGCTGGGATGACAGGCACCTGCCACAATGCCCAGATATATTTTGGTTGTAGTTGTCATTGTTGTTTGGCAGGCCCAGGCTGGATTCAAACCTGGCAGCTCCAGTGTATGTGGTCGGCACCCTAGCAGCTTGAGCTACAGGCGCCAAGCCCTGAGTTAATCTTCAAATGAATTATTTATGATTTCCACAATGCTTATTTTTTTTAGACCTGTGAATTTCTAGGAGTGCAAGAACTCTGCCTGAAGCTTCCAGTTCTTGAGAGTAAACAGGGTTTAACCATGAATATAAGAATCGCTCCTCTAACCCCCAAGTACAGGGTGATAAGTAGTAAAGGGTAATATTTGTTTTCTAAGGAATCATACCAAACAGAATTAATCACTGAAAGGAATTAAAGAAAAGGTCAAAGGCAGGGGTAAGGCTCAGACACAAACATAGCCATTAAAAACTCATTCCATCACCAGAACATTTAGCATATAAATTCCTCTTTTCACTACAAATGTCCTCAAGCAAAGAAGAAAATAAACTAACTTGAGTTAGGAGTCACTAGCTCAACAGAACCCAAAAAACAAAGACTTTTTGCTCTTTTTCCTCCCTAATCCTTAATTCATTCTCTGAATAGCAAGCTGGACCTAGGCCTGTGATATGATGATCTACTTGTTGGCTGGTTTAGGAAAGTTCAAATGCGGGGATCCAGAATCCCAAGTTCCAAAATAATACCAGAGGCCCTCTCAAATCATTCCCTTTTGGGTGTCTTAATTCTCACATTCTTCATGGGTATGAAATATGGGTCAGACAAATCATTTAATAAATTTACTGACTGCCTACTGCATGCTAAGCAATATTAAAGTATTGGGAAAAATCATGAAAGATACTGGGGAAGGAAGGAAAAAGATGTTAAGAAATTATAAACCTCAAAATGTAAAATTCCACAATGAAATTCACCTTTAACAAGTGTATAACCTATCCATCACAAGTGATTAAGAATTTCCAGAGGAGGAGCCTAGGAATATTTAATAAGGCTATGTGTGGTGCCTCACGCCTATAATTCCAACACTCTGGGAGGCCCAGGCGAGTGGATTGCCTGAGCTCAGGAGACTGAGGCCAGCCTGAGCAAGAGTAAGAACCCATCTCTAAAAAATAGGTGGGTGTTGTGGTGGGCACCTATAGTCACAGCTACTTGAGAGGCTGAGACAAGAGGATCTCTTGAGACCCAGAGTTTGAGGTTGCTATGAGCTATGATGCCATCGCGTACTACCCAGGGTGACCAAGTGAGACTCTGTTTCAAAACAAAACATAACAAAACAAAAACAAGGGCTTCCTTCCTTTCTAGGAATGAAACATATTGCAGAACAGAAAAGCTCAGATGTGTCTGCACATCGCTTCCATTGTAAACTTTTATTATTATTAAGAATACTAGCACCGGCCCCATATGCCGGAGGTGGTGGGTTCAAGCCCAGCCCCAGCTAAAAATCGCAAAAAAACAAAAAACCAAAAAAACCCCCAAAAAACAATACTAGCCTCAGCACCTGTAGCTCAAGCAGCTAAAGGGCCGGTCACATACACCGGAACTGGCGGGTTCAAATCCAGCCCAGGCCTGCCAAACAACAATGACAACTACAACCAAAAAAAAATAGACGAGCGTTGTGGCAGGAGCCTGTAGTCCCAGCTACTTGGGAGGCTGAGCCAAGAGAATCGCTTGAGCCCAAGAGTTTGAGGTTGCTGCAAGCTGTGACGCCACACACTCTACCCAAGGTGACAGCTTAAGACTGTCTCAAAAAAAAAATTAAAAAAAAGAAAAAGAAATACTAGATCTTAAAAAATAAAAACTGGTAGTCTAGAGTTTGACTCACTGGTAGTAGTACACTAATGTTTGGTTTCTTAGTTTTGACAAAAGTGATATTAAAGATCATGTAAGACAACATGAGAGAAAAACTGAAACTGGGTGAGCGGTATACAGGAACTTTCTATACTATCATTTCCCATAATTCTAATTTTATTCCAAAATAAAAAGTTTATCAAAAAGTAAGTAAAAAAAAAGTCATGAATACAGCAGAAGGTAAACACTACTTTTTTTCCAGGATTAAGAAGTTAGCTTGAGGCTGGGCATGGTGGCTCACGCCTGTAATCCCAGGACTTGAGAGGCCGAGGCAGGTGGATTGCCTGAGCTCATGGGTTCGAGACCAGCCTAAGCAAGAGTGAGACCTCATCTCAAAAAAATAGCTGGGCATTGTGATGGGCGCCTATAGTCCCAACTACTTGGGAAGTTGAGTCATGAGAATCACTTCAGCCCACGAGTTTGAGGTAGCTGTGAGCTATGATGCCACAGCACTCTACCAAGTGTGACAAAGTGAGACTCTGTCTCAAAAAAAAAAAAAGAAAAGAAAAGAAAAGAAAGTCTAGTCTGTTTTTAGACTGAAGATAGTGAAAGCAACCCAAAGAAGAGAAAGTATTAGAGATGGGTCTTCATTATCTGGGAGATAAACTAAATGAAGATACAGTTACAAAGAAAGCATTTCAGGAAATACATTTTGAAGCATTGCCATAGCAACAGAATTTCTAGCTTCTCATGCACCAGTTACAATTTTTCCCTGAAAATAAAAACACTGCAAAGCATGCTTGGGGACCAAAGGCCACTGTTGTGAATAATTAACAAGACTTGAGTTCCTATAAAGACTCAAAGGTCGTAGGGCCCCCAGCAGGTCTGTGAAAGAAAGTGCTGGAGAAAGAGCTTTAAGTTGGTCCGGTAGTGATTACAGAGGTAGTAATGAAGAATGAAGAGCACTTTGGGAAGGCTCAACACCATGGCCTATTTCTAAGCAGCAAGCTCCCTGTGTGGACCCCATGCATTTGCCCCATTTAAAAACCTACCTGATGTGTTTTCTCCTAATTAAAACCTCAAATTTTCATTTCACTTTCCTTTCCCATTTATGCCATGTTATTCCTCAGCACAGTGCTCATTTCTTATAGGAAGTCAGCTTTGGTGAATCCCAACTGCCTGGTTACTCCAATGGTAACCTCTCAGTATTCCATATGGACTTGTTAACAACTATACATTGTTAAAAAGCACCTAGCTCTGCTGCACAATTGGGCTTTCTGTAGAACAATGTGCAGTTCCTGAAGTATATGACATCCTTTCCCTATGATTCAGAAAGAATATGAAGTAAATCACTGTGATCTGACATCAGTGTTATAAGAAATATGTCCAAGAGGGTTTTTAAAATAGCTTTCAGAAATTATTGGGTTACCTGTTAGCTCCATTCCACTTAGCTTCCTAGTAGGAGGCAAGAACAATATTGTCTATCTCCTACGACCTCCTGCCGCATCTCTTCATTGCAGGTGTTCAGTCCGACAATGACATAACTATCTTGAGTCCCTTTGGCTAGTAAATTAGTTGTGAACAGGGAATAGAACCAAGGCTCCATAACTACCCATGGAGTGACCCAATAAATACATGCTGAGCGAAGACCACAAAGTATTGGATCTGGGGCTGGGGGAGGGTGCAGGGAATGGGTAAATTCACACCTAATGGGTACATCACACACTTTTTGGGTGAAGGACACACTTACTACTCTGACTTAAAATATACAAAAGGAAACAAAAAACTTGGCTAATAAAAAAAAAAGTCAGGGCAGCACCTGTGACTCAGTGAGTAGGGCGCTGGCCCATACACTGAAGGTGGGTTCAAACTGGGCCCTGGCCAAACTGCAACAAAAGATAGCCGGGTGTTGAGGCGGGCACCTGTGGTCCCAGCTACTTGGGAGGCTGAGGCAAGAGAATCGCCTAAGCCCAAGAGCTGGAGGTTGCTGTGAGCTGTGATGCCACCACTCTCTACTGAGGGCAACAAGTGAAACTCTGTCTCTTAAAAAAAAAAAAAAAAGTCAGAGTTAGGTCCCTACTTTTTAAGAGATAAAGGTTTAGGGAAGGAAAGAATTTTGCTAAACATAATAGTGTTTGGGGGCCAGACGTGGTGGCTCATGCCTATAATCTAGCACTCTGGGAGGCCAAGACAGGTGGATTGTTTGAGCTCAGGAGTTCGAGACTAGCCTGAACAAGAGTCAGAACTCATCGCTAAAAGTAGCCAGGTGTTGTAGAGGGGAGCTACATTCTCAGCTACCAGGGAGGCTGAGGTAAGAGGATCTCTTGCACCCAAGAGTTTGAGGTTGCTGTGAGCTCTAATGCCACAGCACTTTACCGAGGGCGACAAAGTCAGACTCTGTCTCAAAAAAAAAAAAAAAAGAAGAGAGAGATAATAGTGTTTGGCTTATATTACAAACCTTTTTCTGATGTGTTTTCCAGATTTAGGAGGTCCTCAGGGTCATAAGAGTCAGCTATGAGGGAAGGAGAGCTGTCAGAAGGCTGGCTCCCATGCTGCTCTAATACAGCTTCCAATTTGGCCATTTCCTGCTGAAGCTTTATCAGGTTATCTTGCATTGTATCCCTCTGCTACATAAATAAGAAATGACACCAAGAAAGTTATTTGAGAAATTTCCAAACTAAAGTGAAAATATGCCATCCTGATTAATTCTACCACAGGAATTGAAATCACCTAGTATGGAATTGAGTTCTGTCTTTTAATTCAATCACATTCATGCAATTAAAGTCCATGGAATTATTTTAGAGTGATATTAGTGGGAGAAAAAAAATCCTTAAACTCTTCCAAAT
This sequence comes from Nycticebus coucang, assembly GCF_027406575.1. NCBI lineage: Eukaryota > Metazoa > Chordata > Mammalia > Primates > Lorisidae > Nycticebus > Nycticebus coucang. The sequence goes on from NC_069797.1 coordinate 58,740,162, forward strand.
AGACTTGCTTTACTGTGATGTCTTTTTTTTTTTTGGAGACAAAGTCTTGCTCTGCTCTCAGGTTGAGTGCTGTAGCATCATCATAGCTCACAGCAACCTTAAACTCTTAGGCTTAAGCAATCCTCCTCTCTCAGCCTCCTGAGTAGCTGGGAGTATAGGCGGCTGCCACCATGCGTGGCTAGTTTTTCTTTTTTTTTAGAGACAGTCTCACTTTGTTACCCTTGGTAGAGTGTCGTGGTGTTATAGCTCACAGCAACCTCTAGCTCTTGGGCTTAAGTGATTCTCTTGCCTCAGCCTCCCAAGCAGCTGGGTCCACAGGCACCCACGGCAACGCCGGCTATTTTTTGTTGTAGTTTGGCTGGGATCGCGTTTGAACCCACCATCCTGGGTATATGGCGCTGGCGTCCTACTCACTGAGCCAGAGGCGACGCCCTAGGTTTTCTATTTTTTATTTTTTTTTCTGAAACAGAATCTCACTTTGTCATCCTCAGTAAAGTGCTGTTGTGTAATAGCTCACAGCAACCTTAAACTCTTGGGTTCAAGTGATTCTCTTGTTTCAGCCTCCCTAGTAGCTGCAACTACTGGGTGCCATCACAACATCCAGCTATTTTTAGAACAGGGTCTCACTCTGGTGCAGGCTGGTCTTGAACTCCTGAGCTCAGGCAATCCACCTGCCTTTGCCTAGCAGTGCTAGGATTATAGGAGTGAGCCATCTCACCTGGTGTGGTCTCAAACTCCTGCACTCAAGCAGGAGCCAATCAGAGTGCCAGGATTATGATGTGAGCCAGCCAGCCTGGCCTTTTGAAGTTGGTTTTCTTTGAAAGCCAGAGAATAAAAAAATGATTAGGGTATTTAAGCACTATGGCTACTCAAAATTAGCATGAATCTGTTAACATTTTACATAGGCTATGTCTGAAAGAGATTGCATAAGATCCATAGGTTACTCCATTTTTAAGTAGGTCTAATGTTGAAAAAGCCTTCTGCCTATGACATTTTAGAAAAATACTATTAGTAATCCTACCTAGATTACTACCTCACCATTTCTGGGATTCTTTGGCTCTTTAGTTTCTAACAGAAAAAGCGAAGAGCTAATTCATAAATTTACCGATTTGGTTCATTAGACAACTATTTACTATACATTATGCACCAGTCATAATATCTTAGTGCTTGTGATACAGCCCTCGCAGTGCTATTCTAAATAGAATACCTAGAGGTCATTCAAGAGAGATGTGCTAGAGGGAAGGATCCAACAAAAAGAGCCTTAACAAAAGTCTGTAAGGACAGTTAATGTTTTTAAGTTAACATCAGTTCTTCTTGCTTATGAAGTTCCTGTTGTTTATTGTTTCATTTCAAGAAGAAATCTAAGTCTATGGTATTTCATAAACAAAGAATTTAGGTACTGAAATTTGCCAAAATACACATTTCTTCATCACATTTATTTATTTAGTTTCACTTTGTCACCCCTGGTAGAGGGCCATGGTGTTATAGCTCACAGCAACCTCAGATTCTTGGGCTTAAGCGATTCTCTTGCCTCAGCCTCCCAAATTGCTGGGACTACAGGTGCCCGCAACAATGCCCAGCTATTTTTTTTTTTTATTGTTGGGGATTCATTGAGGGTACAATAAGCCAGGATGCCCAGCTATTTTTATTTTTAGAGATGGGGGTCTTGCTCTAGCTCAGGCTGGTCCTGAACTCATGAGCTCAGGGGATCCGCCTCCCTCAGCCTCCCAAGTTCTGGGCTTACAATAGGCATGAGCCTCAGTACTTGGCATCACTTTTAGAAGGAACACCAGTGGTTAACAGCAAACCCAGGGGGTGGGGAAACACAGATTGTTTTAACCTGTTTCTTCTTCTGATCCTTGAAATTGACTTTGCCCTTTACTAAAAATAAGTTATCTTCTTTCTCCTGCTACACTGAGTTCATAGTTTTCAGGTTGTTATGACCAGAAAACTAATTCCCAGTTTCACAAGGATTTCCTCTACTACCCTGAGACTACTTTGTTGCCAGTGTCCACATCAACATCATTGCCACCACGTGGTACTCATGAGTTGTTACATCACTGATCAAACCCTAGCCACAGCCTTGCTTCAGAAAACCTGGAATGAAACCACAAACAGATATCTGACCAACGCTTCAGAAGCTGTATTAGTCACTACTATGGCAACCATCATCCTACCTGTGTGTGACCATAAATGGATCCGAAAATTAAAAACAAAGTAGTATTGGGAGAATTAGTTAGGTAACTTTACTTTGTGTTTTCCCAAAGGAATCACTTTATATATAACTTAAACAAATTCCCTGGCAGGAAAGTGGTTGAATAAATTAGGAGAACAAAACCAATAGCTTACCAAGACTCCTTGGTTCAAATTTTTTTTTTTGTAGAGACAGTTTCACTTTATTGCCCTCGGTAGAGTGCCGTGGCGTCACACAGCTCACAGCAACCTCCAACTCCTGGGCTTAGGAGATTCTCCTGCCTCAGCCTCCCGAGTAGGTGGGACTACAGGCGCCCGCCACAACGTCCGGCTATTTTTTTGTTGCAGTTTGGCCGGGGCTGGGCTTGAACCCGCCACCCTTGGTATATGGGGCCGGCGCCCTGCTCACTGAGCCACAGGTGCCGCCCTAAATTCTTAAGTGTTCTTTTAATTAGCTTTCCTCTTCTATTCCCAATATGCTACTCTGATCTCTATTTTTTGAGACAGAGTTTCATTATGTCGCCCTTGGTACAGTGCCATGGCATTACAGCTCACAGCAACCTCAGACTCTTGGGCTCAAGCAATTCTCTTGCCTCAGCCTCCCAAGTAGCTGGGACTACAGGTGCTAGCCACAACAGCTGGCTATTTTTTGGTTGTAGTTGTCATTGTTGATTAGCAGGCCCGAGCCAGGTTTGAACCCTCCAGCCCCAGTGTATGTGGCTGGTGCCCTAACCGCTGAGCTTTTTAAACAAAGCTATAGTGCTGCAGAAATTCCCTAAAAGCCATGTTTATGTCTTTTCCTTTCATAAGGACATTAGTGGTATACCAGTGCCCAGATAATAAAGTTAATATTTTCTGAACACTATGTAATTTTTAGCCATTCTTGCCTGAGGACAAAGTCCAAATTCCTAAGCATAGCATTGAAAATGTCCTTCACGGGTGGCACCTGTGGCTCAATGAGCAGGGCGCCAGCCCCACATACCAAGGGTGGCAGGTTCAAACCCAGCCCCGGCCAAACTGCAACAAAAAAAAATAGCTGGGCGTTGTGGCGGGCGCCTGTAGTCCCAGCTACTCGGGAGGCTGAGGCAGGAGAATCGCCTAAGCCCAGAAGTTGGAGGTTGCTGTGAGCTGTGTGACGCCACGGCACTCTACCGAGGGCAATAAAGTGAAACTGTCTCTACAAAAAAAAAAAATGTCCTTCACATCCTGATCTTATCTCTTATTGACCCACATCTTATCTCCTATTCCTTCCCCATGTGTTGTTTTCTAGTGACCCAGGACAACTTTGTGTTTCCTGAGCATTGCATGCTTCTGTGTCTTTACTTCAATTGCTGCCTCTCCTTTTTCCACTTGGAAAAATTCTTCTCATCTTTCAAGGCATAGTTTGAATGCCTCCTTAGGAAGTCCACATCAATAATCCATCCTCCATCAGCTATGGATGATCACTCACTACCTGATTTATACAGCTAAGGCATTAGTATACCTAAGTGGAACACATGAGATGGCAGGGATCTTTCCTTAACAATTTTTGTCTCCCCAGTGCCCAATTATACATAAAGTATTCAGTGAATGTCTAATGCAGAAATGGATTAATGAACAAATACAGTTAATTTGTCTTCCATTAAAAAAAAAAAAAAAAGATACTTGGTTTGGCTCCTGTAGGTCAGCGGCTAGGGCACCAGCCACATACACCAGAGCTGGTGGGGTCGAACCCAGCCCAGGCCTGCCAAACAACAATGACAACTACAACCAATAAATAGCCGGGTGTTGTGGCAGGTGCCTATAGTCCCAGCTACTCAGGAGGCTGAGGCAAGAGAATTGCTTAAGCCCAAGAGTTTGAGGTTGCTATGAGCTGTGATGCCAGGGTACTAGAGGGCAACACAGTGAGACTCTCTCTCTCAACAACAAAAAAGATACTAATGATACCAAATTAGGAATTCTCTATGTCCTATATCCTTTTCTTTGGTTCTCTCTCTCTCTGTTTTTTTTTTGAGACAGAGTCTCAGTTGCTCTGGGGTTGAGTGCCATGGCAACCTCAAACTCATGGGCTCAGGCAATTCTCTTGTTTCAGCCTCTTGAGTAGCTGGGACTACAGTTGCTTGCCACAACATCCAGGTACTTTTTAAGAGATGAGGTCTAGCACTTGCTCAGGCTGGTCTCAAACCTGTAAGCTCAGGCAATCCACCTGCCTCAGCCCCAGAGTGTTAGGATTATAGGTGTGAGTCACAGTGTGCGTTTGCCTTCTCTCTCTCTTTTTTTAAATTTTTATTTATTTATTTTTCTTTTCTTTTTTTTTTGTAGAGACAGAGTCTCACTTTATGGCCCTTGGTAGAGTGCCATGGCCTCACACAGCTCACAGCAATCTCCAACTCCTGGGCTTAAGCGATTCTCTTGCCTCAGCCTCCCGAGTAGCTGGGTCTACAGGCGCCCGCCACAACGCCCGGCTATTTTTTGGTTGCAGTTTGGCTGGGGCCGGCTTTGAACCCATCACCCTCGGTATATGGGGCCGGCGCCTTACCAACTGAGCCACAGGTGCCGCCCCTCTCTCTTTCTTTTTTTGTAGAGACAGAGTCTCACTTTATGGCCCTCCATAGAGTGCCGTAGCCTCACCCAGCTCACAGCAACCTCCAACTCCTGGGCTTAAGCGATTCTCTGGCCTCAGCCTCCCGAGTAGCTGGGACTACAGGCGCCCGCCACAACGCCCGGCTATTTTTTGGTTGCAGTTTGGCTGGGGCCGGGTTTGAACCTGCCACCCTCGGTATATGGGGCCGGCGCCCTACCCACTGAGCCACAGGCGCTGCCCTCTCTCTTTCTTTTTTAAAGACAGTCTCACTCTATCACCCTGGCTAGAGTGCAGTGGCACTATCATTGCTCACTGCAATCTCAAACTCCTGGGCTCAAGCAATCCTCCTGCCTTAGCCTCTGGAGTAGCTGGGACTACAGATGTGCAACACTGTGTCCAGCTAATTTTTTGTTTTTATTAGAGACAGGGTCTTGATCTTGCTCAAGCTGGACTTGAACTCATGATTTCAAGTGATCCTCCCACTTTCAGCCTCCCAGAGTGCTAGGATTATAGGTGTGAGCTACTGCACCTGGCCATTTTCCTTGGTTCTTTACAAAAGGGGAAAAATTCCACTTTAATCATTTTGTCTGTCTGTGTCACTCTGAATTTAAGTTAGCCTGAAATCTGACTTCAGTTGTTTTGATAGATGCTTGATGAAAAAACTATGCAAAATGGAACCTGAACAAATAAGACATCTCTGGGAATAAGATCAGTAATACAAAAAAGCAAGGAGCTAGTTTATTGAATGTCAAATATAATACATATGGCTAAGGTAGATGTAATCAGAAATTGGAACCTAAAACTTTAAAACACACAGGACAGAATTAGGTGACAGGCATATTGAGAGCCTTAAATCTATATCCAGAAAGGACTATAGGAACAGCAAACAGAAAAGGCCTCCTAAGTCTGTCTTTTCATCAATTTAGTCACCATTGAAATCCTGTAGAAGTGGAGAGACAATATTGGTGACAACTCAGGTACAGAATAGTCAATCATCTCAAAGGTTTCTTTGTGACTCTCATGGGCTTCAGGCCTAGAGGGATTTGCCCTTTACAGAGGATGGACAGTTGAAGACAACACCTCTGTACCTGTAGGTTTACCTCATTCCTTAAATTTAGTATTTAGCACTGTGTAGTGAGCGAAATGGTGTGTGTTTGTGACTATATGTATGAAATAAAAGACAGTATGCATCGCATCAAGGTATTTGTAACTGGATTTGATACCACATACAACTATTATGCCATTAATTCAAAGGGATGTAAGCAAATGTGAAAATATAGGATGTACACCACTGAATGCAAAGGATACCACACACATATCCACACGTACTTTTTACCTGAGTGGTTAAAATATCGCTCTGAGAGGACAGCCCTGAACAGTCTTCAGAGAAGCTTTCACTCCCATACCCAGATGCTGCTTCACCTTAAATAACAGAAACAGAAGTTCAGATGTAAAAACAGACTATAAACAGCATAACTTGCTGCATCTTTCTCTTCCCATTGGAAGGACAGGTTTTACTTTCACGTCACACATGATTAAGTTCCTTTGCTTTGGGACATCAGGATTTCCTCTCAGAAAATGAAAACTAGAAGCTCACCAATTAGGGCATTAAATCTCATTCAATCAGAGATGACATTCTAGCTGGGTCAAAGACTTTTGGCTTTTAAGGAAAAGCACCTTAGGAGGAATATGTTTTAAGTTTAAGAAGCAGTTACTTTGGGCGGCGCCTGTGGCTCAAGGAGTAGGGCGCCGGTCCCATATGCCGGAGGTGGCAGGTTCATACCCAGCCCCGGCCAAAAACCACAAAAAAAAAAAAAAAAAAAAAAAAAAAAAAAAAGCAGCAGTTACTTTAATTATACTCCACAAAAGGCAAAACCATTTAGCTCATTTCTATAAATAGACTGGGGCAAACACAAAAACCTGATTCCAATACCTAAGTCTGAATCCACACTTCGTTCTTCTTGGTAATTATCTTCTTCCAGGCTAGGTTCCCTTTCTTCATTATTTGAAACCAATTCATTGTCACTCAGAACTTCCTGGTTTTCTGTCTGATCCCTCATTTGTTTGGAAAGAGGATCAGACATCAAGAAAGGATCCTGGGTGTTTGTATTTGCAGTCAAGTCTTCTAATGCACTGCACTGTGAAGAAAACAAGCTAAAAGAACACTTGGCTTCCTCACTAAGGTGATGTTCCTGGGATGCCTTTGCCAGCATTACCTGGTTACTGCAGTCATTTAAGGTATTCTGCAAAGATACCAGGTTCTCTTCTGTTTTTCTAGACAGACACTCAGTGGCAATAGTGCTTTGTCTGGTAGACTGAGAAGATGTATTAGTTACTTTACCAAATAATAAGTGTTGGAAACAGGGAAGCTCTTCATCCTCACTAGGTATGTTCTCTTCTGAGGACTCTAATTTCCTAGCCTCTCTTTGGTGAGCCTGAGTCAAACGTGTATGGGGTAAAGGGCTAGGGCTCTTGCTGATCTCTCTTCTGATGACATTTTTGCTAAAAACAGATCTTTCCTTAATGTTATTTTCGGCAAAACTGGTATTTTCCTTTATTTCATCATCAACTAGTAGGTCATCAGGCGTCTCAGAACAAACCTGAGAAGCATGACTACTTCCCATAGATTGTTCTAGGTTATCTGAAATTAGACATGGAGAAAAATCTGGATTAACAGTTTGAACTACTCCATTTTCTTCTTGCCCTTTTATTTCAGGATGTTCACAATTACTTATAGCAAGACTTTGCTTATAGAGTTCAGGTTGCATAAGACCTAATCTAAGCACAGCATTCAACTTAGGTCCTCTGTTTTTATCTAGTTTTGCTTGAATGTTTTCACTACTGGAACCTACTTCATTAACACTGGAGCCCACTTCATTAGTACTAGAACTTACTTCATTGATACTTCTTGAACTGGCTTCTTTATAAGCACTTTCTCTGTTATTTTGGTTAATTGTACTCACTGTACTTGGAACGATGTTCTCACTTCCTACTCCTCTTTCAGGTAACACTGAATGTTCTTCAAACCTTTCCTCTGACAGGTTTGTATTACATTTAGTTTTAACAAATGGCCTGATGGGAGAAAGTGGTGGTATATGATAGGGGTTTTGTAAAATTCCAAGTTTATTTACAGTAATGGATTCAGTTTCATTGTCTCTGAACTGATTTGACAGACAAAACCTAGACGCTTCTTTGATGCTACGTTTAGCATAATCATCTGTTTTCTTATCTTTCTGACAAACTACAGAAAAGCCTGTATTGGTATTATTTGCCTGTATATGCTTGATTTTAGGCTCTTTCATTCCCGGATTTTCTTTTTGTTCACATTCAAGAATGACTTTTGAACCTTTTCTTAAGGACACAGAGTGGGCACAGACTGTTGCACATTCATTTCCTAGATTTGAAAACAGAGCAAATGAATGACGCTTTGAAACCTTGAATGTATTCTGTAAATACTGCGTATCAAGTTCACTGTCTTCCATTTCCATGCTTGTCTTTTGAATGTGGTTAATTTCATGTCTCAATGGAGCCTTATAGCCCTCTGTGTCATTTCTAGTATCTTTAGAGCAACCATGGATTAGTACCTTGGGGTTTTCAGTGGCTGCACACTGACTTGCATATTTATTTGGTGCTGTTTTCACCTTCCTTAAGAGTTTAACTTTCGGTAATGAGTTACTGTCCTGAGTACTATAATCAGTATCAGGTACCAATGAAATACTGGTGCTTTTTATAGATCTTTCTCCACTTTCAGTTTGCAAAACCCTTTCTCCACTTAACACTGGATCTTTGGTACTATTAGACACTTGAATTGTTTCTTCTAAGTTCTCTTCTGTTTTTTTTCTTTGAAGGCTAGGATTGACAAATTCTTGAAGTCTATTAGAACCTGAACAGTTAGTAAAAAAACTAGGTATATTTGTTAATGTCACTTCTGGGAAAGTATCACTGACATGTCTTTTACTTATTTGCTTATTTGGCTTGTTACTTTTCTTGACTCCAGTTGCAGGTTCTTTATCGTCCAGGAGTCTAGGCTTCCTGCTATGCCTGACTGGCATTTGGTCATAATTTTTTTCCTTTATTTCTTCACTGCTAGAACAATTGTCAATTTGTAGATCGGTATAATTAGGTGGCCTTGGATTTTTATGGACTACTAGTTTGAGTGCACGAATATGCCTGCTAGAAGACTTCTTCCTCAGTCTGTTCTTTTTAAGAGTTTTTGAATTATAAATATTTAATTCTAATTCCATATTATTTACACTGCTGCTTATAGGTACAGCTTTAGTTCTGAGAGCAGATTCTTTTTCCAATGATTCTGTTGAGTTAGCATTTTTTTCATTCTGAACATAATTACCTTTTGTTTCATTCTCATAACCACTATTAGTAATATTTACCACATGACCATTCTGCTCCACTTGGTTAGTTTCCCGATTTGTCTTTTCAGGTGTCTTTTGAACAACTGCCAAATCTGCCTTCTTGATAAAATCCTCAGGACAAAGACCTGATATAGTTCTCCTTTTACGTTTTAATTTATTTGTGAGGGGACTCTCTTGTGTTATCTGTGGCTTAGTAGCAACTGCTCCTATAATTAGACTTTCAGTTACATAGCTTAAGTTAAGGAGGCTTGCCTTCCTTTGATAAGTTTTCCCAAATATTTTATCTTCAATTTTACCCTTTATTGGTTTGGAGTGAACTCTTTCACTTTTACATATTATAGGATCATGAGGATCACTGGCCAGTAAGTCTATTTTCTCTGAAGAACTGGAATATCCATTTATTTCATTTGGAACTTCTAATGCTCCAGCTACTTCAGCATGTGATTCAGAACCCTCATCATGCGAGTCATCAGTTAACATTTCATCACTTCTAGAAAACCACTCATTAACTTTCTGAATGCTGCTATTTAGTGTTATCCGAGGAAAATCTTGGGTATCTCTAGGACTCTCAGAGCATGGAAATTTCTGCTTATTCCGTTCTTTTCTCCCATATGGGGGAAAAGTATTCAGATCTACCTTTTGCTCAGGGCTGCGAGTATTCCTATCATTGCATGTTTCCTTACTTTGAGCCCATCTGCTCTGTTGGCTCCTTGCTAAGCTAGGCTGTTTGCTTTTATCACAGAATTCAGCATTTTCTACATTCATTCTGTCTTTAATGAGTAATAAACTGCTGCTCTCATGCTGTAATGAGCTGGCATGAGTATTTTTGCCACATGGCTCCACATGCAAGTTTGAAACAGAACTACCCTGATACTTTTCTGGATACATCTCAGTTGCATGCTTCTCAATGGTGTTCAAATCCTTATTACTGGATTGATGATGTTCAATACTTGTTATGTCCTTCTCAGAAAACATACAAGTAGCTGAAAATACACAAAAATAACAAGGAGTTTAAAAATGGAATCATTATGGAAAAATGAATACTTAGTACAACTTGGAAGGAGAAATCAAGCAAATGGCTATATTCAGAGACACTAACCCCATAAGCTACCAAGTATACTGCAGATACAGTTTATTCTTTCATTTTATTCCTATTTACCTAGATATTTCCACTCAAGATCATTAAAATTTTAGTTTCAGAATTTCTCCTATGCATAAATCTAACCTATTTCCCTAACCTCATAGAGTAAATTAAAAGCAAACTATTTAGTCATTAGACACAGTTCTGATGTACTCTAAGGATTACTGGCCATAAAGTCTACTTAATACTCTATTCTATCCACAGGCTCATACTCCCTGTATTTAAAAACCAGTAGGCAACAGCCCGGGGTTGTGATGGGCACCTGTAGGCCCAGCTACTTGGGAGGCTGAAGCAAGAGAATCGCTTGAGCCCAAGAGTTTGAGGTTGCTGTGAGTTATGATGCCACAGCCCTCTACCGAGGCACAATGAGACTTTGCCTAAACAAAAAAAAACGGTAAGCAAAAGATGAAATACAAATACCAGAATTAAAAGTAAAGGGCAGCAATCAGTTGTGTAGGATACTAATATAATTGCATTAATCTAGTACCATTTAAAAATATCAAGCTGTACCATGTCATCTGAGAATGATATTCTAACTCTGCCAAGAGATTGTGTTAATTATAAAGGTCTGAAAAAGTCTTCAGAATAATCAAATTATAGTACTGTATCTACTCTATCTCTCTTCAGTGCCTGTTAAGTTGAGAAGGTTTGCCATTACCCTTCTTTGCAGAATCCAAACTGGATTTAACCCTGGCTCCTTGTGGGGTGATTCGTAATAGTTCTTGGTCTCCCATGCTATAGGAAAAAGACAGAAGTCCTAATGAGACACACTAGTTACCACAATTTGCCATGCATAATGCATTCCCAGAAATAATGTGCACCCGCCTTTTGGACCCAAACTTTTAGGAGAACAAGCCATGAAAAAGTGGCTGTCTCTCAACTAAAGAGACATCTGGGGAGGGCTAATGCTACTCGGAAGATGTGCACATCACACTGCCCCCCCACAGCTACCCACTCTCTGAAGGCTGCCCTTTCCTTCTCTCCCGAGAATCCGTCCCTCCATGCTACATTGGGACGGTGGCCAAGATGACCACATGAGTGTCCATGGCCAGCATGGCAGGAGCTTCTGAGGATACTCAGCATGTTGCAACCAGGCAGGTTCCTGGGGCCTGCTAGGGGCTCTTGGTCTCCTTGGTAGCCGAGCTTTAGGCATTGGTCCTCATCTCACAGGGCAGCTGCCTGTCTCACCAGCCCCACCACTGTCCCCTTCCACCCATGGCACTCAGCAGACTTCTCAGGCCTACTCCAGTGAAATACAGATTCTCCTGGACTGGAACCCCATGCTCCCTGCAGGCCCAGGCAGGAGGGCATGGCAGCCCTGGGAGGCCCTCTGGGCTGCCCGACTCCCAAACCATACTAGTTATGCATAATGCACATGCTTATTTTTCCCTTAAAAATTTGGGCAAAAAACCCCCACATTATACACAGCAAAATACAGGGTATATGCTCATAGATCTATAAAAAGAGCAAGATCAAATATCTTAGCTCATGCAGTAAGCTGACCAATCTGATTCACTTATTTAAACCTGTTCTCTTTCAGTAACTTCAGTTGAAATGGAATGGTAAAAGACTGAGTACACACAAAAATCAGAGCAGTAGAACATTGCTACAATCAGAACATTGTATTATTGACATGCAAATGATAGCCAAATTCAAATAATTGCCAAAAGTTAGTTTAGTTTTCTTTCTTTCTTTTTTTTTGGACAAAGTTTTATTATGTCACCCTCAGTAGAGTGCCGTGGTGTCACAGCTCAGAGCAACCTCAAACTCCTGGGCTTAAGCGATTCTCCTGCCTCAGCCTCCCGAGCAGCTAGGACTACAGGTGCCCACCACAGCGCCTGCCCATTTTTTGTTGCAGTTGTCATTATTGTTTAGCTGGCCCGGGCTGGGTTCAAACCCACCACCCTTGCTGTAAGTGGCCAGTGCTGTAACCACTGTGCTACGGGCACTGAGCCCCAAAAGTTAGTTTTTAAAAACACTTATATATATACATATATGTATACACACATACATATATATATTTGAGACAGAGTCTCAAGCTGTCGCACTGGGTAAAATACCGTGGTGTTATAGCTTACAGCAACCTCCACCTCTTGGGCTCAAGTGATCTTCTTGCGTCAGTTTTTCTACTTTTAGTAGAGACAGGGTCTCACTTTTGCTCAGGCTGGTCTTAAACTTGTGAGCTCAAGTAACCCACCCCCTTTGAGCCACCACGCCCAAACAAATATAGCTTACTATCCAAATTAAGATATATCTTAGGCTCGGCATCCGTAGCTCAGTGGTTAGGGCACCGGCCACATGCACAGAAGCTGGTGGGTTTAAACCTGGCCCGGGGCCTGCTAAACAAGGACAACTACAAAAAAAAAAAAAAAAAAAAGGCCAGGCATTTTGGCGTGAGTACCTATAGTCCCAGCTACTTGGGAGGCTGAGGCAAGAGAATTGCTTAAGCCCAGGAGTTTGAGGTTGCAGTGAGCTGTGTTACTATAGCAATCTACCAAGGCATGACATAGTGGGACTGTCTCAAAAAAAAAAAAAAAAAAAAAAGATGATCTTAATATCCAAATAGGATGGAGGAGACATCCCAATAGAATGCAAAGACCTTACTACATTGCTTTCAGTGCTTTTTTTCAGACTAAAAATAACTTCTCAATTGTTTAGGAAAGTCATTTGTAAACAAAAACTGACAATGACACCATTATAGTTCAGATCTGATCTTAGACAAAATCAATGAATAATTCCTAAGGAAACAATATAGCAGGTAACACAGTTAGGGACTGCTTGTGGATTATCACATAACTTATACAAAGTATGAGATATAGGTGGAAATCAGGAACAGAGGAAGGAATTGAAAATGGAGACCTCTAACATTTTCTTCAGCCATGATTACCACTGTGTCAATATTACTTTAAACATATGAGTATTCAGCTAGAGAAGAACAATCTGCTAGAAGCAAGTATGTACATGCACAGAGTTCCACGGTTATGTTAAACTCCTCTGAACAGGCTCAGCGCCCATAGTTCAGTGGTTAGGGCGCCAGCCACATATACCGGAACTGGTGGGTTAGAACCTGGCCTGGGCCTGCTAAAGAACAACAATGACGGGCGGCACCTGTGGCTCAGTCAGTAGGGTGCCGGCCCCATATACCGAGGGTGGCAGGTTCAAACCCGGCCCCGGCCAAACTGCAACCAAAAAATAGCCGGGCGTTGTGGCGGGCGCCTGTAGTCCCAGCTACTCGGGAGGCTGAGGCAAGAGAATCACTTAAGCCCAGGAGTTGGAGGTTGCTGTGAGCTGTGTGAGGCCATGGCACTCTACCGAGGGCTATAAAGTGAGACTCTGTCTCTACAAAAAAAAAAAAAAAAAGAACAACTATGACAACTACAACCAAAAAATAGTCAGATGTTGTGGTGGGCACCTGTAATCACAGCTACTTGGGAAGCTGAGGCAAGAGAATCACTTAAGCCCAAGAGTTTGGGGTTGCTGTGAGCTGTGACGCCACAGCACTCTACCGAGGGTGACATAGTGAGACTGTCTCAAAAAAAAAAAAAAAAAACCCTACCAAAAAACAGAAAAACAAAAGACCTCCTCTGAACATTACTAATTAATAAATCAAACAAGCAAACAAAAAGGAAATTTCTTCAGCTACATGTGTAATATCAGGGGATTAAACTAGATGATTTTTGAGGGTTCTTCTAATACCATGGTTCCAATATAGAAAAACATCAATCTTTAGTATTAGCAAGGAAAATACCAGTTTCATAGACAAAGGCTATTTGACTTACCTGTAATAACTTGCCTTATTAACTGTATCTTCAGAAGAATCAGATCCTAAAAAAATTTACCCCCAATCCCCCCAAAAACAAGTCAGTAAAAGGTTTTTTACTGAAAGGGCTAAACTCAAAAGATGTACTTGTTAAAAAAAAATTTAGTTGTTGCAAAACAGGTACTTATTCATTTAGAAATATTTACTGTGCCTCATCTATAAAATAAATATAACAGTAATAACTCCAGAGGATTGACAGACATCTTAAATGAGTTATATAAGAGAAGCACAATAGGGCCTAGAATAAAGTACCTTTAAATATTAAGTACTATAATATTTAAATTAGACAACTCTGTTGTCTAAGAGTTTATGATCTTAAGGGGGAAAAACACACACAAGAAATTTCAATAAAATCTATTAAGTATTATGGTAGATGTGATGCTTAGGAGTTCAAAATATGGCCACCCTTTCCAATTATAAACATAATCTAATAAGCCAACTAGAGACACTCTTTTGAACTCTGAGTTCAGTTCTTTTCTTTGGAGACATGAGTGGAAGATAAGTAAACTATGAGAGAATACAGGTTTTATTTTACTTCAATTTTTTGAGACAGGATCTCATTTAGTCACCAAGGCTAGTGTGCAGTTAAAGCAATTCTCCAGCCTCAGCCTCCTGAGTAGCTGAGACTACATACACATCCATACCTCCAGTTTGTAAGATAGGTCTCACTATGTTGTCAGGCTGATCTTGAACTCCTGGCCTCAAGTGATCCTCTACCCTTGATCTCCCACAGTGCTAACATTAGAGGCACTGAGTCACTAGGCCCAGACATTAGCTCCTCTTAAAATGGTTCCTCATCTAGAATAATAAATATTGCATCCCTCTAAATATTGCTATAATCCATCATGTTCTTTCTTTTTTTTTTTTTTGTAGAGACAGAGTCTCACTTTACTGCCCTCGGTAGAGTGCTGTGGCGTCACACAGCTCACAGCAACCTCCAGCTCTTGGGCTTATGTGATTCTCTTGCCTCAGCCTCCCAAGCAGCTGGGACTACAGGTGCCCGCCACAACGCCTGGCTAATGTTCTTTCTTTATTGCTACTCTCTATCTTTCCAAAATAATACTATACATACTTAAACCAGGCATCTTTTTTTTGCTCCCTTTATAAAGTAACATTTCTCAAGGTGGGAACCACATCCTTTAGATTATTTATAACTCACCAAAGGGCTGGTAAAATTCACTTTCTAAAGCTCTCTACTACATGCATAAGTATGACCAGAGTTTTTGGCCTATACTAGCAAAACTATAAGATAAGCAATCCACCAATTATTATTCTAAACGTAAAAAAATCTGAGACCCTTACCCAATTCAATGTAGACAGATTTATTCTGAGGTTGTATCTGTTGCTTTGTCCTCAGAGATCTCACAATTCCAAGGTTGGAGAGTCGGACACTAAGATTGGTTTCCTGCTAAGCAGTACATTAAAGAATGTTCAACCAATTTTTGGCCATTTCTATGCTTTTTGTCTGAAGACACTTAAGGCCACAGACAAAACATATCAACCATAATCAGTCAGCTAAAATTTATCACACCTGGACAATCTCCTAGAAAACTACACCAAAATGTCTGCATTGTTTTTTTTTTTTTTTTTTTTTGAGACAGAGTCTCACTTTGTCACCCTCAGTAGAGTCCTGTACCGTTATAGCTTATAGCAACCTCCAACTCTTGGGCTCAAGTGATTTTCTTGCCTCAGCCTCCCAAATAGCTGGGACTACAGGCGCCCGCCACAGCACCCAGCTATTTTTTTTTGTTTTTGGCTGGGGCTAGGTTTGAACCTGCCACCTCCGGCATATGGGACCAGCGCCCTACTCCTTGAGCCACAGGCGCCATCCAAAATGTCTGCATTTTATATGATTTGAATTTCTTTGGTCTGTCTGTTGTTTTAAATTTTTCAAAACTGATTTTATATTATCTGTGTAATCTTATAAAGTATTAAAATAGCATATTTTGAGGCTGATATTTGATACACATTTCCTATCACATTTTTTTTTTTTTTTTGGTAGAGACAGAGCCTCACTTTATGGCCCTCGGTAGAGTGCCGTGGCCTCACACAGCTCACAGCAACCTCCAACTCCTGGGCTTAAGCGATTCTCTTGCCTCAGCCTCCTGAGTAGCTGGGACTACAGGCGCCCGCCACAACGCCTGGCTATTTTTTGGTTGCAGTTTGGCCGGGGCCGGGCTTGAACCCGCCACCCTCGGTATATGGGGCCAGTGCCTTGCCGACTGAGCCACAGGTGCCGCCCTCCTATCACATTTGATAACAGGGTTGGACACTAAGATAAATTTCTAAAAAGGAAAAATGACAACAATAAAATCACTACATTCCTAAGAATAGTAAGTAAAAGAATAGTTAAAAGCCCAACATTACTTTGACAAAGCTATTCTTCCTTTTTAGCCCTTGTATATCTCCAGAAAAACAAATGCTAGTATCATGAGAACCATTTCTTTTAAGATCCCCACTATTCATTTACATATCAGTAATGACAGAGCAAATCACTCCATTTGTACGACAATTACATTTAAGTTGAAGTAATTTTCTTTTTTTTTTTTTTTTTGTAGAGACAGAGTCTCACTTTATGGCCCTTGGTAGAGTGCCGTGGCCTCACACAGCTCATAGCAACCTCCAACTCCTGGGCTTAAGCGATTCTCTTGCCTCAGCCTCCCGAGTAGCTGGGACTACAGGCGCCTGCCACAACGCCCGGCTAGAAGTAATTTTCTTTTTTTTTTTTGTTTTTTGGCCGGGGCTGGGTTTGAACCCGCCACCTCCGGCATATGGGACTGGCGCCCTACCCCTTGAGCCACAGGCGCCACCCTAGAAGTAATTTTCAAATGACTAAAAACATCAGTGACCTGGTGGCTATTTTAGATAAACAACAGAGCAAATAAAGGTCTAACGTAGGAGAAGGGCCTGCATGTCTTTTTCTCTCTCTTTTTGTTAATTTTTGAGATGGGTATCTTCCTCTGCTGTCCAGGCTAGTCTTGAACTCCTGTGTAATTCTCCTGCCTCAGCCTCCCAAGTAGTTGGGACTATAGGCACATCTACCTTGCCTCCTCTTGACCACACCAGATACCTTGATTTCAAAATTCTTCTAACTCTTATTGATTAGGGTACTTTTCCAACTACTTTATTCATTATCTTCCCTTCTTTACTGACTTTGTATATGGTCCATAAATCCATAATGATCTAGAACATTCACCAACTCACAATGCTCAATAAAAATATGTCAGAATAGATGAAAATGGTTTTACCAAGGTAGGATTTTCATGTTCACTCTGTCGAATTCTTTTGGTACGGTTTCTGTAGCCCATACTTTGAATGATAGATATTTCATCCTTTAGAAGTTCAGGAGAGTTATTTCCCTTTTTTTCAAAATTATAACTGTTTGCAACTGTAAATTATAAGAGAACATGTTATTTCTGTAGTCATAAAAAATGTATGCATTGTAATTAAACCAAGAGAAACCCTGTGTATGTTCTTTATTATGTTAAGACAAAGCATAAGGGGTACCTCTAATTTTTTTTTTTTTTTTGAGATAGAGTCTCAACTCTGTCACCCAGGGTAGAGTATTCTGATATCAAAGATCACAGCAACCTCAAAATCCTGAATTCAAGTGATTCTCTTGCCTCAGCCTCCCAAGTAGCTGAGACTGCAGGCCCTACCAGGCGTGGCTACTTTTTTCTATTTTTTAGTAGAGATGGGGTCTTGTATCTTGCTTAGGCTGCTCTAGAACTCGTGAGCTCAAGGGATCTAACTGCCTCAGTCTCCCAGAGCGCTAGGATTATAGGTGTGAGTGACTGCGCCCAACCAATAGCTTTTTTTTTTAGAGCCAGAGTCTCACTTTATCACCCTCAGTAGAGTGCCGTGGCCTCACACAGCTCACAGCAACCTCCAACTCCTGGGCTTAGGCAATTCTCTTGCCTCAGCCTCCAGAGTAGCTGGGACCACAGGCATCCACCACAACGCCCGGCTATTTTGTTGTTGTTGTAGTTTGGCTGGGGTTGGGTTTGAACCCACCACGCCAGTGCCCTACCCACTGGGCCACCAGCGCCGCCCAACTTTTATTTTCTTTATTTATTCATCTTTTTTTTTTTTTTTTGGGACAGAGTCTCAGTCTGTTACCCTAGGTAGAGTGCCTTGGCATCAGAGCTCACAGCAACCTAAAACTCCTGGGCTCAGGTGACACTTGCCTCAGCCTCTTGAGTAGTTGGAACTATAAGCAACCTCCACAATGCCTGGCTAGTTTTTTCTATTCTTAGTAGAGATGGGGTATCCCACTAGCTCAGGCTGCTCTCAAATTCCTGAGCTCAGGTGATCCACCTGCCTTGGCCTGACCTCCACCAATATTTTTAAAAATCAATATTAGAAATTCTACTCTTTGAAAATGAAAAAGTAAACATAGACCATCAAAGTTATTTTTAGTCCTTGCTTTCTATCTGCTATTAATTCAGTATTTCACAAATCAAAGACACTAATAATGTTACATGCATCATTATTTTCTGTACCACTAAGAAAGAAAGCACGTTTTATTTATTTGTATTTTTTGAGACAGAATCTCACTCTTTCACCCGGATTGGATTGCAGTGGTGCTAATGTAGGTCGCTACAATCTCCACTTCCTGGGCTCAAGTGATGATCCTCTTGCCTCCTGAGTTGCTGAAAGTATAGGCACATATGAACATACTTGGCTATTTCTTTTTTTTTTTTCTGGTAGAGATGGCAGCCTCACTGTGTTGCTCACTATGAGCTCCTAGCCTTAAGAGATCCTCTCTCGTTGGCTTCCCAAGTGTGAGGATTACCATACCCAGCCCATAAACACACCAGATTAAACAATGGCACACCATTGATAGTAAAATGGCTCCCAATTTCAGAGATGTTAAGATGTGAAAAATGTACATCTTAGGAGTGATAAAATAAGGTGTGAGGCCAGTCGTAATTATTTTAAAAATAGATTACAGATATAGAGCTAAAATTAACCTAAACCAAAAGGTCTTATTAGCTAGTCATAGAAAATAACCATACAAACTTCCTGAGTTTTTATGGACAGCTACTTGAGCATTGGCTTCTGGGGATATTCAACACTTACACTGTAATCCTGTGTCAAGCTCAAAAGCATGAATGATTTTCAATAGCTCTTCAACGAGTTGACCAAATCTTGTACTTTCTTGTAGGCTTCTGAAATTAAATTGTTTCAGGGACATACTCAGCAAGTGATTATTAACTTTTTAAAGTCACTAAAATAAGGAAAGACATGTAGACAAATAAAACAAAATGCAGCAATAGTAAAAAACTTATGTTCCAAGAACAGAGCCATCAATAATATTACACTATCATTGATATCAGAATAAACTGTGTGATGGTATTGATTAATTTTATAATTTGTCACTCATTTAAATCTAACAAGAGCCCCAAACTATCTGTTATAATCTTACCCTGAATCCAAAGTAGATATAAATTCACTGTATAGTGAACTCACAACTCTTAACATCTGAACCCTCTCCAATTCCTCACAACTAGCTTTATTTCTCAGGGATTTCTGTCAAACGATAATGATATCATTTTGAAAACATAGATAACAATGTCCAGTGAGAGATTTGGGTTTGGAAAAGTGGAAGGAAAATATAATCCATTCATTCCCGAGTACCTACTATGTACCAAATATTGGAAAGACAATACTGATCGAGGCAAAGTCACTACCCTAGTAGAATGTACATTGTGGCAGAAGAGAAGCAAAATATATAAATATATTATGTTTGTAAATAAATGCAATGAAGAAAAATAAAAGCAAGATTAGCAATGGGGTAGGGTGACGAAATCCTTCATTAGATAAGACTGTAGGTACATAAACTACAAAAAAAGACAATATGTTGCTAATTTTTGTATATGGCAGATGTCCCATAAAATGTTCAGGAAAATAGTTTAGAAAAAAAAAAAGAAAATAGTTTAGAAATGATTTCCTCTGCTCAAAACACTTTTTTTTTTTTTTTTTGTAGAGACAGAGTCTCACTTTATGGCCCTCGGTGGAGTGCCATGGCCCACACAGCTCACAGCAACCTCCAACTCCTGGGCTTAAGTGATTCTCTTGCCTCAGCCTCCAGAGTAGCTGCGACTACAGGCGCCCGCCACAACGCCCGGCTATTTTTTTTTGGTTGCAGTTCAGCCGGGGCCGGGTTTGAACCCGCCACCCTCGGTATATGGGGCCGGCGCCTTACCGACTGAGCCACAGGCACCGCCTCAAAACACTTTTATACATGTTTCTGTTGATGAATGGTTTTATAGGAATACCAGCTATATTATTAAAGAATTTCTACTTTTTCCTGCTGCTGTTGCTTCCAACCTCCCATCATTACCCAAATTATATACCTTTTGGTTATATCATTCTTACACAAAGGACACTGTGAAGGCCCTTTCTTCTGGTTGAGAAGTTTCAACATACAAAATCTGTAAATTGTAAAGAAAAGAACAATTCAAGTTATTTTCTTTTATAGAGAGAGTATTCAAAAAGTAAATAACTATGAAAAGATAATATCACAAGACCCCGTAAAAGCCAATTAAAAGGTAATGGCAGGTAAATAACAACCAATGGTTTTATAATTGTTTTTAAATGCTGAATAAGCAAAAACCCAAACTATATAGCAATGATCTATGAAAACTGATCTTAATGGATATGGCTTACTGTTATAACCAAATAAAACTTAAAAGTTAATATGGCATATTTAATTATATATTTGTAATTATTTCATGCTATATAATCAGACATAAATGGTTAAGTAGTTCATGTAAAATTATTCTAATTAGTTCAAAAACTCAGCATCTCACCACAAATCTGCAGTAATCAAGACAATGTAAGAATGTAAGGATAGATATATATAATGTATCAATGGAATAGAACGGGGAGTCTACAAATAAACTCATACATACATCAATTGATATTCGACAATGATACCAAGACAATTAAATGAGGGAAAGAATAGTATATTGTTTTTTTTTTTAGAGACAGAGTCTCACTCTATTGCCCTCGGTAGAGTGTCCTAGCATCATAGCTCACAGCAACCTCCAACTCCTGGGCTTAGGAGATTCTCTTGCCTTAGCCTCCTGAGTAGCTGGGACTATAGGTGCCTGTCACATCGCCCGGCTATTTTTGTTGCAGTTTGGCCGGGGCCGGGTTCGAACCCGCCACTCTTGGTATATGGGACCAGTGCCCTACCCACTGAGCCACAGGAGCCACCCAGAATAGTTTTTTTTAAACAGATGGTGTTGGGATAACTAGATATCCACACTTAAAAGAATGAAGTCAGACTCCTATCTCACATCAACGCACAAAAATTAACTCGAAATGGACCATAAACCAGAAGTAGAGAGCAGTGGTTATCATTAAAGCAGTGATTTACTCATATAATAAATATTTACTATATGTCTGGTGCTGTTTTAGATGCAGGGGGTTTAATGGAAAAGCAAAATAGAATATAAAGAACATAATATTCTGGTGAGGTGGGTGACTAGGTAGGGCATAAATAGGAGACATTGACACTGAGGAGAGCCAGGAAAGAAAAGATTAAGGGGACTGAAAGTCATTGGAGGCTTGGCACCTGTGGCTCATGCGGCTAAAGGTGCCAGCCACATGCACCTGACTGGTGGGTTCGAATCTAGCCCAGGCCCACCAAACAACAATAATGGCTACAACCAAAAAATAGCTGAGCATTGGGGGGGCGATAGCTTGAGGCTCTGTCTCAAAAAAAAAGAAAAGAAGTCATTGGAAACAGTGAGCATTAGAAAGCAATTAGCATTAGCATGTTTTACTGGCCAGATCCTTTAACATGTACAACTCTCTCTTAAACCTTGAAGTGTTATTTTCATTTTACTATAGACACTTGTCCCTGATCAAACAGTAATCAAGTGGTGAAGGTGATACTGAATCCAGGATTAAATTGCAGCAAAGCCCACAATCTTTCTTCTTTGGCAGAGAAACTAAGTCTAGAGAGATACCCATAATCTTTCTACCAGACACAATGAATGTAGGTAGGTATGAACAAAAAGATTCAGGGGTCCTTCTCTACCTGTACAGATACTTCAAGTGCCACACTGTACTCAACAATGACTCTCTACATAGTCTGGGGGAAGAGGGTGTCAAAAAGCTACCTGCATAGTACCTAAATATCCTTTAAAGACACAGACGAGAGGGTGGCGCCTCTGGCTCAAAGGAGTAGGGCGCCAGCCCCATATGCCGGAGGTGGCGGGTTCTAACCCAGCCCCAGCCAAAAAACTGCAAAAAAAAAAAAAAACCACAGATGAGAGGCTATCACTTTTTGAGAAGATATAAATATGTATGCATTCTAGTATGAGATCAAGGAGGCATCAGTATATTATCCTGGCAAATGGTGCAACTGAATAATTCAGAGCAGGGGTAGAGAGAGAATTCCCCATTATTCTCCAGAATACAGTGGAGAGACAAGCTAAGTTGTATTATCTTCTAGTCTATACAACAATTTTACAAATAATACATGGGAACTAGGTATGCAGAAATTAACCAACATGAGGACTCTAATCTTTCTTCATGCTGGAAAAAGAAGAGATGCATAAAAGTTGTTAAAGTCAAAAGGCAGGGTGGTGCCTGTGGCTCATTTGAGTAGGGCACCGGCCCCATATACCGAGGGTGGCGGGTTCGAACCCGGCCCCAGCCAAAATGCAACAAAAAACAGCTGGGTGTTGTGGCGGACTCCTGTAGTCCCAGCTACTTGGAAGGCTGAGGCAAGAGAATCGCCTACATCCAAGAGCTGGAGTTTGCTATAAGCTGTGACGCAATGGGCCATGGCACTCTACCGAGGGCAACGAAATCAGACTGTTTCTAAAAAATAAATAAATATAGTCAAAAGGCAAAATGAACTTGTATATTACTTGAAGACTGAGCTAAGTAAAACACTGACATTAAGATAACAGTGGCTTATCTTTCAGGTCTCCGAAAAAGAATTCATTAAAATCTGTTTTAGAGCTCCGTGGTATCTATGTAATATACCAATTAAATGAGAATGCATGCTTAAGTTCTACTGGAGGTTCTCAACATAAAGTTCTGAGACAAGTTTTGCTCTTTTTAAATTTGTAAAACTCAATGCTTACAATACATTTTAAAGCAAACACAGTATCTGAAGGGTGGCTTCACCTTTTTAAGAAAAAGCTGATGAGGCCTGCGCAGTGACTCATGCCTATAATCCTAGCACTCTGGGAGGCTGAGACAGGCAGATTGCTTGAGCTCAGCCTGATCAAGAGCCAGACCCCATTTTTAAAAATGAGCAGGCGCTGTGGCAGGCACCTGTAGTCCCAGCTACTTGGGAGGCAGAGGCAAGAGGGATCACTTGAGCCCAAGAGTTTGAGATTGCTGTGAACTATGATGCCATAGGACTCTATTAAGGGCAACAAAGTGAGACACTGTCTCAAAAAAAAAAAGCTGATGGAAAATAATCAGTAAATCAATGCCACAAACCAATTATAGGTACTTTTCAGAGTACTTTTATCTTTCCTTCCTTTTTGTTTTAAAACACCTATATATATCCTGACCAGTTTAACAATGTTGTGGAAAACTCATCCCAGAGTGCTGGGATGATTACAGGCGTGATCCACCACCCAGCCATATCTAATTTTGTTAATGTTTATCCAAATCTGTCCTGGCAGGGAGAAATAAATAAATAATTCTAAGTCTAGGCAAAATAAACACAGGCTGATTTTTGGCTAGGCTCCTGAGAGACTATGTCAGGCTATTTGCTAGATTCTCTATTTCTTGACTATTTCTGACAAACTAGTCCATTACTGGAGTCCAGAATTCCCTGATATTATGATCTAAAGTATCTGGCCATCAAACCGCCCTGTCATCAACCCACTGTTAATCTGGGTTTCTTCAGTTAGCTGATCCCAAGACTTGCCTTACTTAGTCTAACTGGTCTTTAGACATTAGTCATCCCTGGTGTGGTCCATCTTACTATCTGCCCAAGAAATCTACAGGAAGGTCATTGCTCCAAAGAACTTCTCAAATTTTAACATACATGGGTGGTGCCTGTGGCTCAAGGAGTAGGGCGCCGGACCCATATGCCGGAGGTGGCGGGTTCAAACCTAGCCCTGGCCAAAAACAAAAAAAAACAAACAAACAAATTTTAACATACATAGAATCTCCTGGGGATCTTGTTAAAATGGAGGTTTGGGGTAGGGCTAAGATTCTAGCAAGCACCTATGTGATGCTGTTGCTGCTAACCCATGAGCCCCACTTTAATAGTAAGTTCTGTGGGTGAACAATAGGGAAATTAGGATTATGGAAATACAGTTAGATTCTAGCTGAGGGCCTAAAAAGACTGAAAAAGCCATTTTAGGACAACACATACAACTGACTCATTGAACAAAAAAATTAGTTCTTACGGGTGTGAGATAAAAAAAAATTCAACTTGGGTGGCACCTGTGGCTCAAAGGAGTAGGGCGCCAGCCACATATGCCAGAGGTGGTGGGTTCAAACCCAGCCCCTGCCAAAAAAAAAAAAAAAAATTTCAACTTTATTCCTCTCAGTTCCTGAAGATGAGTAAGGCATCAACTAATCTGCCCCACAAAAAGACAAAAGATTAACTGGGTGACATCTAACTCCAAAGTCCATACTCTCATTTCTTTTATTTACTATAATCCTATATGTGATTAATAAGTATCTTTCTTATTTATGTTATCCTTTTTTTAATTTTAATTATTATTTTTTGAGACAGAGTCTCAAGCTGTTGCATTGATAGAGTGCTATGGCATCATAGCTCACAGCAATCTCAAACTCTTGGGCTCCAACAATTCTCTTGCCTCAGCCTCCCAAGTAACTGGGACTACAGGAGCCTGCCACAATGCCCAGCTATTTCGTTGTTGTTGTCATTGTTGTTTAGTAGCCCCAGGCCGTGAGTAACCTGCCAGCCCTGGTGTATGTGGCCAGCACCCTAACCACTGAGCTACAGGCACCAAGCCTCTATTATCTTTCTTTATTTTCTTCATCAGCACTAAACATTGAAGATCATCATAGCCGGGTGTTGTGGTGGGCGCCTATAGTCGTAGCTACTTGAGAGGCTGAGGCAAGAGAATCATTTGAATCCAATAGTTTGAGGATGCTGTGAGCTATGACACCACAGCATTCTACTGAGGGTGACAAAGTGAGACTCTATCTTGAAAATAAATAAAAAATAAGGGGCAGCACCTGTGGCTCAGTGAGTAGGGCGCTGGCCCCATATACCAAGAGTGGCGGGTTTGAACGTGGCCCCGGCCAAAATGCAACAAAAAATAGGCAGGCGTTGTGGCAGGCGCCTATAGTCCCAGCTACTCGGGAGGCTGAGGCAAGAGAATTGCCTAAGCCCAAGAGCTGGAGGTTGCTGTGAGCTGTGATGCCATGGCATTCTACCAAGGGCAAAAAAATCAGACTCTGTCCCTAAAAAGCAAACAAATGAATAAATAAATAATAAAATAAAATTTTACCCATAAATGGATTAAATATATATTATGTAAATATACGATTAAAGTCAATTTTACCTATATCTTTCCTTTCCTTTTTTTTTAAAGATAGAGTCTCAGGCTGGAGTACAGTGGAGTCATCATAGTTCACTGTAGCCTCAAACTCCTGGGCTCACATGATCCTTCCACCTCAGCCTCTTGAGTAGCTGGGACCACAGTTGCATGCCACCATGCCCAAACCTATTTCTTTTTACTTTTTAAAAATGTAGCTGCTAGGGCAGCACCTCTGGCTCAGTGAGTAGGGCACCGGCCCCATATACCAAGGGTGGAGGGTTCAAACCCGGCCTCGCCCAAACTGAAAGAACAACAGAAAAAAGTGTAGCTGCTAGAAAGCTTAAGTTACATTTATAGCTCATGTTACATCTGTTTGTACAATAAAGCTGCCAAAAAGTATTACACATTTCATTTGTTGTGAGGAAACTTCAAGATAATGCATAGATGGCTTTTGCTAGATGGGTATTATCATCTTCTTGGTAACCTTCAAGACACATTTCAGAACCATAGGCTTTACCTAGGTCAATAATGCTATTTTATTTTTAGCAATTACAATTCACCTTGAAGAAAGAAAAAAAGAAGAAAAAAATACAATTCACCTTGAGAAAATGTAATTAATACTATTAATGCTTGGGAGTTATTTTTCCTAGCTTTCTCATCATACAGATCAAAATGTTATTTATTATAAAGGTATTACCGAAGAGAGTTCATGGAAAGTTGATTTATCATATGGGCATTACATTGGATCTTTAATTCTAATATTTTTTGTTTGTTTGTTTTGTTTTTTGAGACAGTCTCACTATGTCATGCGCAATAGAGTGCCATGGCGTAACAGCTCACAGCAACCTCAAACTCTTAGGCTTAAGCCACTCTCTTGCCTCAGGCTCCCAGGCAGCTGGGACTACTGGCACCTGCCACAACACCCAGCTACCTTTTTGTTGCAGTTGTCATTGTTATTTAGCAGGCCCTGGCCAGGCTCGAACCGCCATCCTTGGTGTATGTGGCTGGCACCTGTTTTACAAAGTAACAATTTGTGAAGAAATTGGTCCTACACCATAATTATGAGAAGTACTGCTCTAGAAGCCACAAATCATAAAACTAAAAATTTCTGAAGCAGAGAGATAAAGCTATGTTGCCTTGGCCAGAGAGAAGAGGCTGAGGAATCAGAAAGAAACTGTCGGGAACAGATCTAGGCCACTGGGATAACATGGGAAAGGAGTTAAAGATCCTGAAAACGGCCTTCTGGGTTCTTACTGGGACAGAAGAATGGAAAAAAAAATTCACAAAGAGGAAAGAGAAAAACACTAGCTATCTGGCAAACTTGTGCTCAAAGGGGAAAAGGTTTCCTTCAGCTTCAGCCAGCCCTTGTTATCCTTAGATGGAAACATCTTAAGTATCTAATAAAAATTATGGAACACCTTTCTGGAAAAACTTAGATGACTATAATTTTAAATACAATTAAATTTAAGAATGAATATAATTTTAGGAAATTTCTTTCTTTCTTTTTCTTTCTTTTTTTTTTTTAGAACAGAGCCTCAAGCTGTCGCCCTGGGTAGAGTGCAATAGCATCACAGCTCACAGCAACCTCCAACTCCTGGGCTCAAGCGATTCTCCTGCCTCTGCCTCCCAAGCAGCTGGGACTACAGGCGCCCGCTACAACGCCTGGCTATTTTTTGGTTGCAGCCATCGTTGTTTGGTGGGCCCCGGGCTGGATTCAAACCCACCAGCTGAGGTGTACGTGGCTGGCACCTTAGCCGCTTGAGCCACAGGTGCCGAGCCAATTTTAGGATATTTCTAAAAACTGTCCATGAACTTCAAGTTAAGAACTCTTGAACTGGCTCAGTGCCTGTAGCTCAGTGACTAGGGTGCCAGCCACATATACTGGAGCTGGAAGATTCCACTCCAGCCCCAGCCTGCCAAACAACAATGACAACTACAACCAAAAAAAAAAAGAAAAGAAAAATAGCTGGAGCTTGATGCCTGTAGCTCAGTGGCTAGGGTATCAGCCACATACACCAGAGCTGGCAGGTTCAAATCCAGCCCTGGCCTGCCAAACAACAATGACAACTACAACCAAAAAACAGTCAGGCGTTGTGGCGGGTGCCTGTAGTCCCAGATACTTGGGAGACTAAGGCAAGAGACCGCTTAAGCCCAAGAATTTGAGGTTGCTGTTAGCTGTGGTACCACTGCATTCTACCCAGGGCCACAGCTTAAGACTCTGTCTCAAAAAAAAGAACTCTTGAACTAAAAAATTCCTAAAAATTTCATAAGAAATTAATAATTATGTTTGTCAGGAAAGAGAATATGGAAACAGGGATTTTGGGGTGAGAGGGAAATAAACCTGTATCATATATCTTTTTGTGTTAATAAACTCATTACTAGGTACGTGATTTGCTTTTTCAATTAAAGAAAAATTAGACTGGGTGCAGTGGCTCACACCCATAATCTCGGCAATTTCAGAGGCTGAGGCAGGATTGCTTGAGGCCAGGAAATCAAGATCTGTCTAGGCTACATAGTGAGACCCTCTCTAATCCACCCACGCACAAAAAATTTTAAAACATCAACCAGAGGTCGGACCTGGTGGCTTGTGCCTGTAACCCCAGCACTCTGGCAGGCTGAGGTGGATGGATTGCCTGAGCTCAGGAGTTCAAGACTCGCCTGAGCAAGAGTAAGACCCCTGCTTCTAAAAATACCTGGACCTTGTGTTGGTCACCTGTAGCCTCAGCTACTTGGGAGGCTGAAGTAAGAGGATTGCTTGAGCCCAAGAGTTTGAGGTTGCTGTGAGCTATGAGACCATGGCAGTCAAGAGAGGGCGTCAATGTGAGACTGTCAAAAAAAAAAGAAAAAAAAAAAGGCAGCACCTATAGCTCAGTGGGTAGGATGCCGGCCGCATACACCAATGTTGGCGGATTCAAACCTGGCCCGGGCCTGCTGGACAACAATTACAACTGCAACAACAAAAGAAAAATAGCTGGGCATTTGTGAAGGGCACCGGTAGTCCCAGCTTCCTGGGAGGCTGAGGTGGGAGAATCACTTGAGCCCGTGAGTCTAAAGTTGCTGTGAGCTGTGACATTACGGTACTCTATCCAGGGCGACAGCTTGAGACCCTGTCTCAAAAAAAAAGGAAAATAATTAGCCAGGTATGGTGGCTAATGCCTACAATTTTGGCACTGTGGGAGGCTGAGGCAGGTACATTATTTGAGCTCAGAAGTTGGAGACCAGCCTAAGCAAAAGCGAGACCCCCATCTCTGCTAAAAATAGAAAAAAGGAGCTGGGCATCATGGCCAGCACCTGTAGTTGCAACTGTTTGGGAGGATGAGACAAGAGGATCACCTGAGCCCAGGATTTTGAGGTTGCTATGAGCTATGATGCCATGGCAGTCTAGCCAGGGCAACAGAGTAAGACTCTGTCTCAACAACAACAAAAAAGTTAGCCAGGAATGGTGGTGCAAGACTGTAATCCTAGCTACTTTGGAGACTGAGGCAGGAGGATCAACTGAGCCCAGGAGTTTGAAGAGGCTGTAGTGAGCTATGATTGTGCCATCACAATCTGGCCTGGACAGCAGAGCAAGACCCTGTTTCAAAAACAAACAAACAAATAAAACAAACCCCGGATATCAGATCCTTCCTTATCTTCACAAGGATTATGAAGCAGGCAAATTAAACCTTATAAGAGGGAAAGCAGGAAGACATGCAAAAATGAATAGAAGGAAGAAATTGGAAAGGTTAATTCAATTTGCTTATTTGACAATCACTTGAAGTCTGCTTTCACCTATGGAGACAAAAAAACAAATAGTTGGGGCGGCACCTGTGGCTCAGTGGATAGGGCGCCAGCCCCGTATACCGAGGGTGGCAGGTTCAAACCCAGCCCCAGCCAAACTGTAACAAAAAAATAGCCAGGCATTGTGGTGGGCACCTGTAGTCCCAGCTACTTGGGAGGCTAAGGCAAGAGAATCGCCTAAGCCCAGGAGTTGGAGGTGGCTGTGAGCAGTGTAAGGCCACGGCACTCTACCGAGGGCAATAAAGTGAGACTCTGACTCTACAAAAAAACAAAACGAAACAAAAACATAAATAGTTGTTCAAAGTCATTTTATATCACACTAGATATGTCAAAACATTACCAGGAACTATGCCTAAACAAACTTATGATGATTCTGTAAGTATTCTTTGAGACAGAATGAAATAAAGTTGGATTTTTTCCTTGTCACTTAATTGATGAAGCTTCTAAAAACCTGGGTATTTCCTGTGTGATGAATAAACAGAAAAGCTAATAATAGAGCCACATAAAATATTCAGACTTACTTGCAAAATATGTGGTCACACTTTGTGGAAACAGGTTCTTTGATCAACTCCAGACTAGATGGGTAGGGAAAAAAAGAGAATAACTGAAACTCAATGATTTGTTTAAAAATATTTTAAAATTTTATAAAAAATTATGAGAGACTTTACCTAACAAATGAAATCAATGTAACCTGGTTGTACCCTCAGTGAATCCCCTACAATAAAAAAAAAAAAAAATCCGGATAGGCGTGGGTATGGATGAAACGGATTGGCCATTAGTTGATAGTTGTCAAGGCTGGGTGATGTGGTTTATGCTTGCGATCCTAGCACTTTGGTAGACCAAGGCAGGAGAATTAGTTGACCCCAAGATTAAGACCAGCCTGAGCAAGGGCCAAACCTCTTCTTTACAAAAACTAGAAAAATTAGCTGGGCATGGTGGTGCACCCCTGTAGACCAAACTACTTGGGAGGCTAAGGCAGGAGAATTGCTTTAGCCCAGGTGTTTGAGGTTACAGGGGTCTATAATAGTATCTCTGCATCCTAGCACAGGCAGCAGAGAGAGACCCTATCTCAATCGACCCATAAACAAATAGTAAAAAAGTTTAAGCTGTTATAACTGAGTCAAGGTAAGGCTATAAGTTCAATAAACATTAAATGTCTGCTCTGCTACAAGGTAAGAATATAGCTAAAATTATGGTCCTTACCTTCAATGAGCTTTCAGGCATCAAAATAGAATTATATTGATCTCTTCAATACTCAATATTATCGTGAGCATTAAAAAGATTAGCTGATGGGCGGCACCTGTGGCTCAGTCAGTAAGGCACCGGCCCCATATACCGAGGGTGGCGGGTTCAAACCCGGCCCCGGCTGAACTGCAACCAAAAAATAGCCGGGCATTGTGGCGGGAGCCTGTAGTCCCAGCTACTTGGGAGGCTGAGGCAAGAGAATCACTTAAGCCCAGGAGTTGGAGGTTGCTGTGAGCTGTGTGATGCCATGGCGCTCTACCGAGGGCCATAAAGTGAGACTCTGTCTCTACAAAAAAAAAAAACAAGGGCGGTGCCTGTGGCTCAGTCGGTAGGGCGCCGGCTACCGAGGGTGGCGGGTTCAAACCCGGCCCCGGCTGAATTGCAACCAAAAAAAAAATAGCCGGGCGTTGTGGCGGGCGCCTGTAGTCCCAGCTACTCGGGAGACTGAGGCAAGAGAATCACTTAAGCCCAGGAGTTGGAGGTTGCTGTGAGCTGTGTGAAGCCACGGCACTCTACCCAGGGCCATTAAGTGCAAAAAAAAAGATAAAAAGATTAGCTGATGATACTTCATTTGTTTTCTTTTCTTTTTCTTTTTTTGCAGTTTTTTTGGCTGGGGCTGGGATTGAACCTGCCACCTCCGGTATATGGGACCATTACCCTACTCCTTTTAGCCACAGGCGCTGCCCTCTTTTCTTTTTTTGAGACAGAGTTTTATTCCTTCAATAGAGTGTCATGGTGTCACAGCTCACAGCAACCTCAAAATTTTGGGCTTAAGCGAATCTCTTTCCTCAGCCTCCCAACTAGCTGGGACTATAGGTGCCCACCACAATGCACAGCTATTTTTTTGTTGTTGTTGTAGTTCCCATTGTTGTTTACAGGTCCAGGCCAGGTTCGAACCCACCAGCTCCAGTGTATGTGGCCAGTGCCCTAACCACTGAGCTGCAGGTGCCGAGCCCACCGAGCTTCTTCATTTGCTTTCAATGATACATTTTTTTATCTATCATTGTCGGTGCACATTTTATATTTCAACTAAACTCTAAGCTCCATAAAGACAAGAATAGATTCTGCTTACACAGGATTTCTTTTGGATTCCTTCATAGTATTTTTTTCACATGTAATTGTTTTTTCATATTTAACTTAATATGGAAATTTTCAAGCATTTACACAAATAAAATTAAAAAACGAACACCATGTATCATCACCCAGCCTTGACAACTATCAACTAATGGCCAATCTGTTTCATCCATACTCACCCCTATCCAGATTTTTTTTTTTTTATTGTAGGAGATTCACTGAGGGTACAACCAGGTTAAATTGATTGCATTTGTTAGCTAAAGTCTCTGTTATAATTGTGTCCCATCCCCCAAAGGTGTGTCACACACCGTCACCTCCCACCTGCCTCCCTCTTACCCAGATTATTTTTTATTTATTTTTTCTTTTTGTAGAGACAGAGTCTCACTGTACCGCCCTCGGGTAGAGTGCCGTGGCGTCACACGGCTCACAGCAACCTCTAACTCTTGGGCTTCCGCGATTCTCTTGCCTCAGCCTCCCGAGCAGCTGGGACTACAGGCGCCCGCCACAACGCCCGGCTATTTTTTTGTTGCAGTTTGGCCGGGGCTGGGTTTGAACCCGCCACCCTCGGCATATGGGGCTGGCGCCCTACTCACTGAGCCACAGGCGCCGCCTTACCCAGATTATTTTAAAACAAATCTCAGGGTGGTGCCTATGGCACAAGGAGTAGGGCACCAGCCCCATATACTGGAGGTGGCGGGTTCAAACGCGGCCCCAGCCAAAAACTGCAACAACAACAAGAAAAAAACAAAAAAAAAACAAAAAACATATCCCAATCATCATATCATTTCATCTACAAACATTTTAACTATACCCTTAAAAGACAGCAACTTTATTATAACCACGAAACCATTACTGCTAAAAAAATGAATATACTTTCTTCAATATCATCTAATCAATGATGTTCCAATTTTCCTCATCATCTCATAAAAGTTATTATTTTTTTTGAGACAGTCTCACTATGCTACCTTCAGTAGAGTGCCATAGCATCACAGCTCACAGCAACCTTAAACTCTTGGGCTTAAGCAATTCTTTTGCCTCAGCCTCCCTAGTAACTGGGATTACAGGTGCCCACCACAAAGCCCGGCTATTTTTTTGTTGCTGTTGTCATTGTTGTTTAACATGCCCAGGCTGGGTTT
Source organism: Nycticebus coucang (assembly GCF_027406575.1). Taxonomy (NCBI): domain Eukaryota; kingdom Metazoa; phylum Chordata; class Mammalia; order Primates; family Lorisidae; genus Nycticebus; species Nycticebus coucang. Next base: position 58,772,988 of record NC_069797.1, read on the forward strand.
AAACTGGCCAGCCTGGGTGTATGTGGCTGGTGCCCTACCCACTGAGCTACGGGTGCTGCCATAAAAATTATTTTTGATAGTTAAATTTATTTAAATCAGGACTGAAACAAGATTCACATATTGCAGTTGGCCGATATGTCTCAAATTCTTTGAATCTATACATTGCCCTTACTTTATTACCACTTTGTCATTTACTTTAAAAATCAGGTCATTTGACCTGTAGAGTTCCCACATTTTTGATGGTAACCCCGTGATGTGGTTTCACATGTATGCTCAGCACCCATAGCTCAGAGAGTAGGGTGCTGGCCACATCCACTGAAGCTGGCAGGTTTGAGCCCGGCCTGGGCCTGCTAAACAACAACTGCAACCAAAAAATAGCCAGGCTTTTGGGCAGGTGCCTGTAGTCCCAGCTACTCAGGAGGCTGAGGCAAGAGAATCGCTTAAGCCCAAGAGTTTGAGGGTGCTGTGAGCTTTCATGGCACTCTACCCAGGGTGACATAGTGAGACTGCCTCACAGAGAGAGAAAAAAAAAAAGCATGTTCCTCTAGTTCAGTGGTTCTCAACCATCCTAATGCTGCGACCCTTTAATACAGTTCCTGTGGGTTGCGACCCACAGGTTGAGAACCCCTATTCTAGCCTCTTTATTCCCTGTAAACTAGACCTACAGGTTTAATCAAATTCAGGTTCAATTTTTTAGTAAGAACACCATACAGATGATACTGTGTTCTTTTATTAGACTACTTCGGGAAGGTCATGATGTTTCTTTCATAATTACTTTGTAAAAACTCATTAAAGGAAATTTAGAAAATAAGCTTAGAAAAATAAACAAAATTTGAGAAACTACTCATGCAAAGTCCCATCCCTGTTTATCCACAAAATCTCCAGGACCTCCTGGTATTAATTCATTTAGTAATATAAGAAGTATTTATTGAGCATCCACTACTATATTCGAGCAATGTTCTTGGAGATGGCAACACAGCGTGAACAAAATAAAGCCTGACATCATAGAGCTTACATTCTAGTTGTGGTAGACAGTTGATAAAGAAATAGAGAACATATGGGAATAACCATTAAAGAGAAAAATAAAGCAGGGTAAGGGAAAACAGGGAGTGCAATGTTATGTGTTGGGGGAGAGGTCTCACTGAAAAGGTGACACTGGAAGACAGACAAATAATGCGAGGAAACAAGCCATGTAACAAATGGGGAAAGGGCATCCCAGAAGAGAAGGAGCAGAGAAGACAAGCCCTGAGCAAGACCATGACAATAGGATAGCAGGTAGGACTGGGCAGTAGGAAGGAATGATTCAGGAGGACGTAGTAGGAAAAGATACCAGAATGTAGCTGGGAGCCTGAGTAGGTAGGAACCTATAGTCTATTTTAAATCTTTAGCTTTATTCTGAATGCAAGCTTACAAAACTGATTTTTGGTGAAGTTCAGGCAGGACATCAAAGATAGGTAACCTGGTAGTGTAAATATTTAACTTTTTAGAAAAGGATCACAAGAAAAGCTGGGAGACAATAACCTCATTGTGAAGGGTTTGGTAATACAACTCTTGTAATCATGGGGTTTCTGACGCAGCACGGGGCAATGAAAAGAAAAAAACATTGGACTAAGCCAGAAAGCTGGGTTTCTACTAGTAGTCATCTTTATTAGCAGAGCAATCTTGGGCCAACAACTCCACCTGAACCTCAATTTCCTTCTGTCACTCATCCTGTCATTCTCCTTGGGCTACTGCAAGAATAAAATTAAATGCTACTTAGGAAAATGTTTCACAATCTAAGAGGACTTGTACCTATGTTGGCATTATTGGGACAAAATATGACTGTAGAAAAAAGACAAACAAGGCTTGGTGCCTGTTGCTCTGTGGTTAGGGCACCGGCCACATATACGGGGGCTGGTGGTTTCAAACCCAGCCCACGCCTGTTAAACAACAATGACAGCTACAACAACAACAAAATAGCCAGGGGGTTGTGGTGGGTGCCTGTCGTTCCAGCTACTTGGAAGGCTGAGGCAAGAGAATCGCTTAAGCCCAAGAGTTTGAGGTTGCTGTTGAGCTGTGACACCAGGGCACTCTACCGAGGGCAACATAGTGAGACTCTGTCTCAAAAAAAAAAAAGATAAACAGCCCTGACAAAGAGAACTCTGATTTGTCACTATTTCTGACCTACGAAAGACATCGAAGAAATTCTCAGTAAAAGAGAAATTGGATTTTATAATACCAGATGGCTTCCATTCTCACCACTAACGCAATTCTGAAATAATTACATAATTATATGGTAATTATAATCCAGGCTATACAAACACACTCTATACACAAACTTTGAACTGATGAAAACGCCAATATGTAAAAAGGTAATGACAACTGAAAGAAGAATGTTAAGTGGTAATAGGAAAAAGATAAAAATGTTCCCCTCTGGGTCCTGATGAGAGTAAATGTTTACTATTAAACTGATTGAATATTTTAAACACTTTTCAAACCAAGCAATATTTTAGGTCTATTGCATATTGGCAGTTGAGCTTCCAACTGGATAATGACTGGAAAAAGAAGCTAGGTTTAGGTCTGAAAAACAACCATGCAGCAGGATACACACTTCAGCAAATTCTTCGAAAGTCAAAAATTTCTTATAGTCAGATGCAAAAAGAAAGAATTACTGATTATCAGAAATAACTGCCATAGTGACTTAAGAGCCAATAGAAGGAAGAGGCCAGTTCAGGAGACCTAAAACAGGCTAAAAACCGACCCCATGTCTACCCAAGTAAGTAACATTCCAGGCACAGTCAATATTAACACAATGCAAATTGTGCTAGTCTAGGCATCATAAGAAAAAACAAAAAAAGACATCCTAAAGTAGGTATGATCTCTATCCTAGAAATTCCCATAGAAATGAGCTTAAAAGCTTTTAAAAATCAGGCAGGCACAGTGACTCACACCTATAATCCTAGCACTCTGTGAGACTGAGGTTAGTGGATTCCTTGAGGTCAGGAATTGGAGACTAGACTGAGCAAGAGTGAGACCCGAATCTCTACTAAAAATAGAAGAAAAACTAGCCCCGTGTGGTAGCACATGCCTGTAGTCCCAACTACTCAGGAAGTTGGGGCAAGAGGATTGCTTGGGCCTAAGAGTTTGAGGTTTCTGTGAGCTATGATGACCCCACAACACTCTAGACTGGAGTAACAGAGTGAGACTCTTGTCTCAAACAAAACAAAACAAAAAACTGTTAAAAATTAATGTATCTCACATTTAAGTCATTGGAGTGAGCCACGCTCAGGTTGTGGGAATAAAATGGCGGGGAAGAAAAAAAAAATTAATGTATCTCTAACAAAAAAGCAGGAAAAAAATAATAAGATAGAAAACAATAGTTGAGTGAAAATAAACTTTCACTCAACTTTCATTCTTACATTTTAAATTTTTATATATCTGAGTTTTTAATTGGTTTAATTTGCCAGGATGAGAAAGAATATTTTTATGACTGAGTCTATTGGAAATGTAAAAACAGGGGCAGCGCCTGTGGCTCAGTGAGTAGGGCACTGGCCCCAGATACCAAGGGTGGTGTGTTCGAACCCAGCCCCGGCCAAACTGCAACAAAAACTAGCCAGGTGTTGTGGTGGGCGCCTGTTAGTCCCAGCTACTCGGGAGGCTGAAGCAAGAGAATCGCCTAAGCCCAAGAGCTGAGCTGGAGGTCGCAGTGAGCTGTGACACCATGGCACTCTACTGAGGGTAACAGAGTGAAACTGACGCAGCACAGGGCAATGAAAAGGATCCAAATGCCACACTATTGAGGATTTGTTTTTCTTTTTGTAGGAATGGAGTCTCACTATGTTGGCCAGGCTGATCTTATACTCCTGTCCTGCAATCTTCCCACCTCAGCCTCCCAAACTGCTAGGATTACAGGCATGAGCCACTGCACTGGCTATTGAGGATTTTTTGATCGCTATAATTATCGTTAAGTTTTCTGCCTTTTTTTTTTTTTTGTAGAGACAGTCTCACTTTGTCGCCCCCTATAGAGTGCCATGGCATCACACAGCTCACAGCAACCTCTAACTCCTGGGCTTAGGTGATTCTCTTGCCTCAGCCTCCTGAGTAGCTGGGACTACAGGCGCCCGCCACGAGGCCTGGCTATTTTTTTTGTTGTTGTTGCAGTTTGGCAGGGGCCAGGTTTGAACACGCCACCCTCAGTATATGGGGCCGGCACCCTACTCACTGAGCCACAGGTGCCACCCAAGTTTTCTACTTTTTCAAAAGCAATTTTTTTCTTACAATGGCACTGCCTGTTTCCCTGGGTCTGATGTTTCATACATTAGGCTGTAAATCTTGTTTTGCTCTTGTTTTTGTTTGGCTAAAATGTTGACAGGCAAGGAAGAAGATAGTTGTTTATAAATCTTTTTATCTCTGAAAACAACTTACATTTCCTTAATCTTATTGACTCCAAATATGCAAAACAACTTACTTTTATGAACCACAACAACTTTACTTCAATTTACCTTCCTTTATTGAGAGTAAGGAGGAACAAGTGCAACTTTTCAATTTATTTTTTGAGTGTTACCTACCACTAACCACCGCCATATTTTATTTATTTCAGATTAATATGAGGGTACAAACGGTTAGGTTACAATGTTTGCATTTATTAGGTAAATTCCCCTGTTATAGTTGGGTCCCCCACCCAAGAGGTGTGCATTAGGTGAGAGCACATCAATCCCCTTTCCTCCTTCCCTGTCCCGCAACTTAAATTGAATCAAGCTTTTCTCTTGTGTGGGTGTATATTAGTTTGTACCATCACCATATTTTATAAAATTAAACTACTGGGGCCCAGGCATAGTGGGTCACGCCTGTAATCTTAGCACATGGGAGGCCAAGGCGAGTGGATTGCCTGAGCTCATGGGTTCAAGAACAACCTGAGCCACATGGAGACCTCATCTCTAAAAATAGCTGGGCACTGTGGCAGGCACCTGCAGTCCCAGCTACGCGGGAGGCTGAGGCAAGAGAACTACTTGAGCTCAAGAGTTTGAGGTTGCTGTGAGCTATGATGACACAGCACTCTACTGACAGCAACAAGATGAAACTGTCTCAAAATAAATAAATAAAATAAACTATTGGCTGGGCATAGAGGCTCATGCCTATAATCCAAGCACTCTGGGAGGCCAAGGTGGGAGGATGGCTTGAGTCCCGAAGTTTGAGGTTGCTGTTAGCTAGGCAGAGTGAGAGTCTGTCTTTAAAAATAAAAAAAATTAAACTATCAAAGAACAAATTTAGTTTATTATTTAATTCATTCAATAAATGTTTAGTGAGTGGCTACTACTAACACTACTATGTTCCAAGGAAACTTCTAACTACTGAGGATACAGAAGTACATAAAGAAAACAAAAACCTCTGCCTTCTCGGAGTTTATATTTTGTGGTGGTAGAGATACAGAATAAGTAAATTATACAGAATGTCAGATAGTAAGTGTTCTGAAGAAAACAAAGTAGGAAAAGTGAGCCAAGCAATTATCAGGGGAATAACATTCCAGGCAGAAGGAATAGAAAGTATAATAGCTCAGAGGGAAGAGACTATGGTGCAGGTCTGAAAAACAGTTAAAAAGACCAGAATGACCACAGTAGATAGTAAGAGGAGAGAGAAGGCAATAATTCTTCTTATTTTCCTTTCTGATATATTTTTTTTTTGAGACAGAGTCAAGCTGTTGCCCTGGATAGAGTGCCGTGGCATCATAGCTCATTGCACACAACGACCTCCAGCTCCTGGGTTCAAATGACTCTCTCGCCTCAGTTTTTCTATTTTAGTAGAGATGGGGTCTTGCTTTTGCTTAGGCTGGTCCTGAACTCATGAACTCAAGCTATCCACCCCTTTCTGATTTTTTTTAACCAAGAGATTCTGATATATGAATTTTTCATTTCTTGTATAGATTTAGGAGAAACTTTAGAGATTATCTAATGGCTGCTTTTGGTTCTTAACCTTTGTTGTGCCATGGACCTCCTCAGAGACATGCTCTTAAATAAATGCATAAAATAAAAAAAAATTAACAAAAAACTAATTATATTGAAATACAGTTCTATCTATAGGCTTCCAAAGGTCCTAGAGGGTCTGCAAGTTAAGAAGTCTTGAAACACACAAGAGATCTTTCTGAGGTAATGGAAATGTTCTCTTTTAGGGCCTGGGTTACACATATACACACATTTGTAAAAATTCATTGACTTGTATGCTTAAGATGTCTGCATTCCATTGTAAGTAAGTTACATCTCGATTAAAAAAAAAAAACTTTAATATCTCTTTTTTTTTTTTTTTTTTTTTTATGAGAGTCTCAAACTGTCACCCTGGGTAGATACTGTGGTGTCATCGCTCACAGCAACCTCCAGCTAGGGCTTAGTAGAGATGGGGGTTCACTTTTGCCAGGCTCGTCTTGAACCTGTGAACTCAGGCAATCCACCAGTCTCGGCCTCCCAGAGTGCTGGGATTACAGGTAGGAGCCAAGGGCGCCCAGTGCCCAGCCAAATACCTCTTTTCAAAAACTTGAAAACCTCTTAATCTTAGAGATAAAGAAAAACAAAAGCTCAGTCAGACTTGGTAAAGACTCTCAAGACTTACAGGATTGGTATTTAAATGTACTTCCAAAGACTTATCGCCTCATAGACACCAATCTTTGGTGATTTTATTGTCATTCCAAATACTCAAGCGGGTTTTAAAGCGCTAGAAGAGAAAGCCCAAATGCCACTGATTTATCCAAGCCACATTCCCTGCCCCCAATGCATGTGTTGAAGACGTAAACAGGGAGAAGGAAAGGCATAAGGAAAAAAAAGGACTGTCTATATTTTAAAAGTTCTTCAGTTAAGGAAAGCAGTAACTCTAATAGTCTGATCTTTTGTTCTTCTTTTGAGACAGTCTCATTTTGTCACCCTGGGTAGAGTGCCGAGGCATCTAGCTCATAGCAACCTCAAATTCTTGGGCTTAAGTGATTCTCTTGCTTCAGCCTCCCCAGCAGCTGGGACTAAAGGCGCCCACCACAACGCCTGGCTATTTTTAGACAGGGTTCTTGCTCTTGCTCAGCCTGCACTTGGTCTCGAAATCCTGAGCTCAGGCAATCTACACTCCTCAGCCTCCCACAGTGTTGGAATTACAGGCGTTAGCCACCACGCTTGCCCCCACCTACTCCTTTAAAAACAGAGTCTCACTACTGCCTAGGCTAGAGTGCTGCGGCCTCGGACTAGCTCAAAGCAATCTTGAACTCCTGGGTTCAAGTGATCCTCCTGCCACAGTCTCCTGCATAGCTTGGACAACAGGCAGGTCCCACTATGCCCAGCTAATTTTTTGTATTTTTAGTAGAGGCAGGGTCTCAATCTTGCTCAGGCTGGTCTCAAACTGAAGAGCTCAAGGGATCCTCCTGCCTGGGCTTCCCAGAGTGCTAAGATTACAGGCATGAGCCACCAAGCCAGCCTAATACCCTGATCTTTCTAGACATATTTTTCTCTTCCTGCAATGTAAGGTCAATTCCATTCATTTGCATAGGAGATAATCATATAAGGAAGAACCCAAATTAATAAACTCTCCTGTTGACTTACCAGATTGGACACTCTAAGATTTTCTGCATAGCATTAAGGACATTTTGTACTTCTTGAATGGAAACCACAGATAAATCCATCTTTCTCTTCCGATGAATTTTAATACTTCTAAAAAAAAATAAAAGATATACCTACATTTAAAAAGCACTTAGGTTTATAAAAATGACAGTTCAATTGTATGAAGTATTATTTTTAGTTATTTATTTTTTAAAAGGAATCTCAGTTGATCTGGGATCATAGCTCACAGAAACCTCAAATTATTGGGTTCAAGTGATTGTCTTGCCTCAGCCTCCTGGATAGCTGGGGCTACAGGCACCCACAATGCCAGTTTTAGAGACAGGATCTTGCTCTTGCTCAGGCTAGTCTCAAATTCCACATCTCTGGGGATCCACCCTCCTCAGCTTCCCACCCTTAAGTATTATTTTTAAATAAGAGACTCTTTAAAGTTGAGACATTTCAGAATTATACCAAATAAATGACAAAAGCCCTTATATTTAATTTTAATGATTCTATTAGTTGCTCTTTGTAATTAGACAATCTGATTTCTCTATTTTTTTCTCAAAGAAAGGAAAAGCCACAGTGGAGTGACTAACCAGGAGGGAGTAGTAGTAGCTTTCTCCGAACATCCTGCCTGTTTTCTGTTTCTTGCTTAAAACCAAAACCAACAATGAAAAAAACAACACTAGCCCATGCTTCCCACCCCTACCCTTCCCCGGGGACTTGTACTCATCTCAGGACCCTCCAAAAGCGCATTCCTGCCGCAGCCACGTTACTACCCAAGCCCCTCTAACTTCTTCTTGTCCCTTCTCAGAAACGTGTATGGATCCTTTTCTTAAGGGTCCTTTCTCTCACAAAATCCTATCTCCTCCCCTTCCTAGTTATGTTCCTGCCCTTTCTTCTTCCTCAAGGTCTCCTTATATCCGTGGTGTCCCCCTCAAGGCGTATTACAGTTCCTATCTCCAGGATTCTTCCTTGGACACACCGTGCCCTCTTCGGGGGATGATCTCCTCTTGACCGAGAAACTGCCCCCATGTTCATAACGTCTTAGTCCCCTCAGGTTCCACTCCTGAGCCGGATGAACACCATCTTGCTCTCCTTCAGGAGTCCAATCTCCTCATATGTTTCCCACCTACTCCCTGGAACATCCTATTGGCCCCCTCCCTTCCCCGGGGCTGTACAGCCTTTACTCACAGCAAAGTGTGCGGGTTCCCGGGCCCAGAGGCCCTGTTATCTGACGGACACCTCACCCCGGACTGTCCTTGGTCCAGAACGTCTACGCTTACTCTGCCGCGCAGTCGCAGTTTCAATTTATCCGTAATTCCCGCGCTTTCTTGTCTCCAGGGAAACCGGCCGATGACGCCAAGGGATAACCTCTCAGAATAGCGGAAGGGCGGGACAAAAACACCCGAGAAGCTCTCATAGCTCCGGATTGGTCACTGACATTTTGTCCCTGACTGACGTAATTAGAAAGAGACGGAAGGGAAAGAATTTGACCCGAATTTGGTATTGGGCGCCTGCCGTCTAGCTCTACGTTTCCAGTTGCGGCTTATTACGTCACAGTAATTGCTGTGCCAGGGTCAGAATCGCTATCTGAGACCTTAATACGAGCTGGCAGGAACACTGTGGCGATAGTGCCCAAGGCAATTGGAAGAAGAAGCCCCATTTCCCCCCCCTTTTTCCGCCGGAATGGACGTCTCCACTTTATGTAAATAAAAGGACGGGGGGGGGAGAGAAACTACGATTTCCAGCATGCACTGCGGAGTGAAAGGCCTTCGCCACAGTGTTCCTTCCAAACTGTAGTCTTATGGAGAGCAGTTTCCATACCGGTTGCGGGCACAATTCTCACGGAAACATAGTTGATAGGTTGGAGACCTCCTTTGCGGTTATGCATTTCAAAAGCTATGGATTGGACTGTTATGTTCCTGAGGGCGGGGAATAGGTTAAACAACCTACAAGTCCCAGGAAACTACAATTCCCATCGAACCCCGCGAGCCTCGTGCAAGTAGTCTTCTAAGGTCAGTGACCTGAGGGAACGCAAAGGGCGCTGCGTTTGCCTAGGAAGGGGAAATCCGCTGTGGCCCACGTCTGCGCACTCGTAGTTCCGCCCCTCTGCCCGGGTGTTTGTTATTGTTTTGCGGGTTCAGGATGTTTCTGCCCCGCCCCAGCAACGCAGTTTGACCAATCAATGGGGTGGTATTTTTGATGGACAAGTAGTCAGAGCCAATCACCATGTCGAAAACTCAGAGGGCCTAGGCCCGCTCTCTCTCCGCCATGTTAGATTTGCCCCGCCGGGGTAGCAGCGGAGTTGGCAACCAGCGGTCTTTGCAGTGGCCTCTGGCGGGCGCCCCCCGGGGGCGGGAAGCGGGTAAGGAAACAGCTGTGGTTACCTAAGGCTGGGGTTACGTCGCCCTGAGAGGGCTTTGAGAAGTTCAGGGAAGGAATCTTGCAAAGAAGAGGGGCGACTTTTTCTGTGCCCGGGGCCAGCAGATCCTTTTTAGTGACTGGATGAGAGAGCCATTCGTGTTCTTAGGGACCGAGGGGCTGCCGGAGAAATGGAGGTTCGGCGATTCAGAATGCCCAACTTCTTTTAATGGAAGGCCAAGACTCTCCAATACAGAGGTCCTAGGCGAAGGAAATGAGAGTCTTCGTGGGGGTGGTGACACTATCTTGGGGACATGGAATGCTAGGAAACGAGAGCTGGAAGACTGAGATGAAGTCTGCAAGTAAAAAAAATGACACTACTCACTCATCCTCCTTTTCTCATAGCCTTGTTTTTGAGACCCTTTAAAAAGAGATCTCCATGGTCAGGGATCTTCGGTATTGAAAAAGCACTGTTTGTCCTTTTTGTCAAACATTTCAGGTCACACATTTTTAAGCTTGGATAGCTTGGCTTATACAGGCCTCTGATGAAGACAGAAATCAAAGCTCAGGTAGCCAGGTCTGCTACATTAAAGGGACTTTTTTGAGGGCGGGAGCAGAAAGACGACGTAGAGGAAAAGCTGACTTGTGCCAAGCGAAGGTGAGTCAGTGACATGAACTTACTATAATAATGCCAGTTATGAAAGCTGAACTCCTAGGCTACAGCTGCATGACGGTAATGGTTTAAACTTTAGGGGCAGACTGGATAAACCATGGCTTGGTGTTTCTACAAGTTTAAGATTAATGCTCATACTGAAAGAATTTTCACATGTCCACCAAAAAGAGATGTTTCTTTATGAAGACCTGGATATAGTCCAGCTAAACTAGAATCTCCCACTTCCTGTTTTCTCTCTACTGGCAGACTAGCAGGATAAAATTCCCAAGTATCTAAATTAATTTCCTGTTTTGTAATTTAAGAAAAAGAGGACGATTAGTTTCCTTCTGGACTCTCAAAAGTGTGGAAGTGTGTTTTTTGAAGTTCGGAAGTGAGAATTTATTTCAGAATGTCCACTTATTTAGGTGGTAAACTTGTTCCTAGGTAGAGGTAAAGAATGGAGAAAATTTGGGGAGAAAGTCTTGGTGTTTAAAAAATGTCCCTAATCTTCATAGTTCAAGGTTCTTAAAATGACAGTGCCAGTTGTATTTTTCCTCAGGGCAGTGCATAACACTATGGAAAATGTACTATTTTAAGCTTCTAAAGACTAATTTATTGTAATATTTCTTATATTTGAATATTTTCAAAAAACTTGCACACACATTTTAATTTTATACTTTTGCTAACATTGTGAGGTAGTTAAAACAGATATATTAATTAGGTTTATTTTATAAAGAAGTGAAACTCAGAGGGAAACTGATTTGCTCGCAGTTGTATGGCTAGTAATGGGCCAGAACTGTGTCCAGAACCCAAGTCTTTTTCCCCTTGTGTTCCCTCCACCCCCACACTACAAACACCTGGGACTTTTTTTTTTTTGTGGTTTTGGCTGGGGCTGGGTTTGAACCCACCACCTCTGGCATATGGGACCGACGCCCTACTCCTTGAGCCACAGGCGCCACCCAAACACCTGGGACTTAATCTTTTTCCTCTCAAACTATTTTTACATAAGGTTATGTAAACGAATCAATTCAGCATAACAATTCATCAGTAAAAAATCCTTAATAACAAACTAATTTGGTGGCCTAGGCTTTGGAGTGTAAAGAATAAAAAGTTTTCTTTTTTTAAAAAAAGAAAAATGGTTAAAAAGAGATACTTGGGCCTCGTCGGGTGGCTCCCGCCTGTAATCTTAGCACTCTGGGAGGCTGAGGAGGGAGAATCTTTGGAGCTCAGGAGTTCGAAACCAGCCTAAGTCAGAGGGAGACCTCATCTCTACTAAAAATAGAAAAATAAGCCAGGTGTACTGGCAGCGAGTGCCCAGCTGCTCAGGCTGAGGCCAGAGGATCGCTTGAACCCAGGAGTTTGAGGTTGCTGTCAGCTAGGCTGACAGAGTGAGACTGTGTCTTAAAAAGAGAAAATAGATACTTGATTAAGGAATTGTTAACTTCTTAGGTATGATAATGGTATCAAGATTAAAAAAAAACTTTACAGGGCTCCGGTACAGCTCAGTGGCTGGGGGGCCAGCCACATACACTGTAGCTGGCGGGTTTGAATCCAGCCTGGGCCTGCCAAACAACAATGACAAACCAAAAAATAGCTGAGTGTTGTGGTGGGTGCCTGTAGTCCCAGCTACTTGGGAGGCTGAGGCAGGAGAATCGCTTGAGCCCAGGAGTTGGAGGTTGCTGTGAGCTGTGATGCTACACTTGAAACTCTGTCTCAAAACAAAAAGAAATTGAGGTGCATACTCAATTACTTATGGATAAAAAGATAGATGTCTGTCCAAATAATCCACTAGGGAAAGGTTATCACTGTAACAGGTTGGTCCTGAGTTGATAATGGTGGAAGCAACTGATAGGTCTATTTGGATTCATTATTATTTTCTGTACTTCTGTATAAGTTCAAATTTTTTCATAATTTTTTTTTGTTTTGTTTTGTTTTATTTATTTTTTTTATTAAACCATAGCTGTGTACATTAGTATGATCGTGGGGCACCATACACTTGGTTCATAGATCGTTTGACACATTTTCATCACATTAGTTAACATAGCTTTTGTAGCATTTTCTTTTTTTTTTTTTTTTTTTTTGTGATTTTTGGCCGGGGCTGGGTTTGAACCCGCCACCTCCGGCATATGGGACCGGCGCCCTACTCCTTGAGCCACAGGCGCCGCCCAACTTTTGTAGCATTTTCTTAGTTATTTTGCTAAGACCTTTACATTCCACATTTACTAGGATTCACATATACCCTTGTAAGATGCACCGCAGGTGTAATCCCATTAATCCCCCTCCCTCCCCCCTCCCTCCCCTCCCTTTCCCCTTTCTCCCTAAAATTGTATATGTACACCATGGAATATTATGCAGCCTTAAAGAAAGATGGAGACTTTACCTCTTTCATGTTTACATGGATGGAGCTGGAACATATTCTTCTTAGTAAAGTGTCTCAAGAATGGAAGAAAAAGTACCCAATGTACTCGCCCTTATTATGAAACTAATGTAGGACCTTCACATGAAAGCTATAACCCAGTCATAATTTTTTTTTTTGACACACAGTCTTACTATGTCACAGCTCACAGCAACCTCAAACTCATGGGCTTAAGTGATTCTCTTGCCTTAGCCTCCCAAGTAGCTGGGACTACAAGTGCCCACCACAACGCCCAGCTATTTTTTTCTGTTGTTGTTGTTTTTTTTTTTTTTTGTAGAGACAGAGTCTCACTTTATGGCCCTCGGTAGAGTGCCGTGGCCTCACACAGCTCACAGCAACCTTTAACTCCTGGGCTTAAGTGATTCTCTTGCCTCAGCCTCCCGAGTAGCTGGGACTACAGGCGCCCGCCACAATGCCCAGCTATTTTTTGGTTGCAGTTTGGCCGGGGCTGGGTTTGAACCCTCCACCCTTGGTATATGGGGTCAGCGCCCCACTGACTGAGCCACAGGCGCCGCCTGTGTTGTTGTATTTTTAGCTGACCCCGGGTCGGATTTGAACCCACCAGCCTTGGCGTATGTGGCTGGCACTCTACTCACTGAGCTACAGATGCTGCCCTTCATAATTTTTTTGAATTATACTTTGGTTAAAACATTAGCTGACTACAGTCAGTTTAGTATTGGGGCAAGGGGAGAGGCAGGGGTATAGATTAAATGAGGGTATCCTTGAATTGATTGTTGTAACCAGATGTTCATTACTCTCTACTTGTATGTTTGAAGTTCCTCATAGAAAATAAAATTGGTAGACCACAAAAGTAGACTACTAAAACATAGTAACTTGGATTAAGGGTGTTGGATGCTACCCCTGTGTAGTTTTTGGCTTCTAGATTGTTTAAATTGACTAGAAAACCTACGTTCTCAAGTTAGGAAAAGGCTGCTTGCTGCTTCTCCAAGAAAATGTAGAATGATACTTTCAAGTCAGAAAACAATACAAGTTCTCTGAGGGTAGAGACAGTGTGTCTTATCCATGGTCTTGGTTAATCTCCTGCTAGTAGTATTTGCTTAATCCATAAATCATCATAAAGTACCCTAAACTCACCTAGATTTTAGAAATGCTAGGTGATTTCTGTGACTATAGTTAAAATTTAAATACAGTAAAATCTCTGTTAATTGACCATGCAAGAGACTGTAACAAACTGATGAACCAACTGATGAACATACAGAGGTCAATATAAGGAACTAGGCCAACTGTACTGATAAGTACATGTAGTATATGTCCAGTATATGAAAATTAGGTTAACTTAAGGAAATGGTCGGTGTAGGGATGTGGTAAACTATGGAGGTTCTATTGTACTCTCAGCAGACTTTTATTTCTAATGTGGAAATTTCTAATAACGTTAATAATTTTTTTAAACTTTTTTTTTTTTTTTGAGATAGGGTCTCATTTTTGTTGCACAGGCTAGAGCCCAATGGCATCATTGCAGCTCACTGCAACCTCAAATTCCTGGGCTCAAGCAATCCTCCTGCCTCAGTCTCCCAAGTAGCTGAGACTATAGGTGTGTACCACAAAGCCCAACTAATTTTTCTATTTTTTATAGAGGCAGGGTCTCTCTCTTATTCAAGCTGTTCTTTAAGCTCCTGGCTTCAAGTACTCCTCCCACCTTGGCTTCCTAAAGTGCTGGGATTATAGACATAGGCCACTGCACCTAGCCAGGAACAATTTTTCTGGCTTATTTAAGTACAGGTTTTATGGTATAGTTTTAGCAAATCTTTATTTTGTAGAAAGAACAATTCCTAATTTATAGTGAGATTTGGCTTAAACCTGTTCTAGATTACAATTTCCATAAGATCAGTGACAGTGTTACCCAAGCCTAGCCCATATTAGGTCCTTAAATATTTGAGTTGAATGAATGTTAATGCAATTTATAGAGCCCTTTCTAATGTGTTTCCTCTTTATCCCTCTCCCACCTACCCTCTCAACTCTAGCTCCACAGCATGGAAGTACAGGTTACTCTAAATGTGACTTTTAAAAATGAAATGCAAAGCTTTCTGGTTTCCGATCCAGAAAATACAACTTGGGCTGATGTCGAAGCTATGGTGAGTGGAATTTTGTTTCGTTTCTCAATGGTTTAAATACAGATATTTTATCCCAAAGATATTTTTAGCAGTGTCCTTTCTATAGCTATAAAATCTGTCATAGCTATCATTTCTAGACCTTTTTGAAAATTGCTTTTGACAGAGCATATAGGAGATATGCCTTGACAAGGGGAATTTTTTAAATTTCTTTTTTTGTTTTGTTTTGAGACAGTCTCACTCTGTCAAATTGGATAGAGTGCCTTGGCGTCCTACCTCACAGCAACCTCAAACTCCTGGGCTCAAACTGCTATTGCCTCAGCATTCTGAGTAACTGGGACTATAGGAACCCACCACACAATGCCTGGCTAATTTTTATCTATTTTTAGTAGAGTCAGAGTCTGACTCTTTTCAGGCTGGTTTTGGACTCCTGAGATCAATTGATCCACCTGTTTCAGCCTCCCATAGTGCCTGTATTACAGGTGGGAGCCACTGTACCCCTGGCCTAAAAAAATATTGTTTGAGGAATTTAGAAAGGGAAGGTAAAACTAATTTTTAGGTGAGGTGGAATTTAGAAAACCTATTAACTTTAGAAATGGTATGGGGAATTAATTAGTATGGGCCCCACTCCAACCAGGCCCCAGGAAAATGTTCTCTTGTCTGAGGATATAACTTGTATTTTGCACAAAATATATTGTGTTTTGCGAGAGTCTGTCCATTGCTTTTATTGCTAGGTCAGAGGTCGAGTATCTCAAAGACGAGCCAGAAAAATACCATAGGTGCTTAGACAGCAGTTCATCTGTTCCCTTTTTTGCCAATACTTTTCTTCCTCTTGGTTTGCCCTTTGTACTGTTCTGTTTTTTTGTTTTGTTTTGTTTTGTTTTTTCAGATTGCAGTGGTGAATGTTTTACTTCCTGTGTGAGACTATGTTTGTCTAATGAAACCCTTTGGTGAAAATCTTTTACATAGTTAGGTGTGATAGTAACTAAAAAGGAAAAGAAATGGTGGAGAGACCTTCAAAGATAATCTTATCTAGTCCTCTGCGTTCTAGCATGTATCCCTTATATGTCCTAGACCAGTGGTTATCGAGAAAGAAGTTGGATATTGTTTGTCAAATGATCTGAAAATTAAACACAGTTATATATTTTTCCTAGTGGTTAAATGAGCCAACAGCCTTTTTTCTTTATTATAAACTTTAAATTATAAAAATATAATATATACCCCTGGCTGGGCGTGGTGGCTCAAGCCTATAATCCTAGCACACTGGAAGGTGGAGATGGGCAGATTGCCTGAGCTTGGAGTTTGAGACCAGCCTAAGCTGGTCTCTACTAAAAATAGAAAAACTAGCTGGGTGTTATAGTAGATGCCTATAATCCCAGCTATTTGGTAGGCTGAGAGGATCGCTTGAGCCTAAGAGTTGGAGGTTGCTGTGAACATACAGTACTCTACCCAGGGCGACTGAGTGAGGCTCTATTTCAAAACATTTATATAGACACATTTGTGGTTCTAATGAGATGATGTCTCATTGTTTTAATTTGTATCATTCTGACCACCAGGAGGTTGAATGTCATATATGCTTTGTTTTATTTTATTTTTTTTTTTTTTTCAGTTTTTGGCCGGGGCTGGGTTTGGACCTGCCACCTCCAGCATATGGGGCCAGCATCCTACTCCTTTGAGCCACCTGTCTTATATATTTTTAAGCAGTCTGATTTCCTCTTCTATAAATTTTCCATGTACAACCCAGGTTATTAATCTTATCATTAGCAGTTTTACTGGTGCTTTGTGTAAGTTACAGATATTAACCTTTGTTTGTGTGGTTATGATTCCCTATTGTTTGTCTTTTAATTTTGTTTTTGTTTTTTTTGCCATATAAAATATTTAGTTTATTGGTTGTGAAATATGCCCATTCTATCCTTTATGACTTCTAAATTTCTGTTATAACCTGCCTTCTTGAAGTCTTGATCATAACGGTGTGTATATTTCCTTCACAGGTAAAAGTGTCATTTGATTTGAACACTATTCAGATAAAATACCTGGATGAGGAGAATGAAGAGGTAAAGTATTCCTATGGTACTCGTTTGCTAGGTATTCAGAATAGGGATCTATAGGGATCTTATTTTTCCAGAGTGATATGGGGCACAAAAAGTCCAGAATAGTGTTTATCTCATTTGTGCCATAGTTTTAATATGGTATTTAATAATTGCATTTTCTTGGGAGACTTGCAACTTCTGAGATGGAGTTGAGAAATAGGAAAGCAACTTTGAAGACTATCTGAAGGATCAGTTCCAAAAGTACGTAGTGGTCGCAGTTTGGGAGGCCAAGGTAGGAGGATTGCCTGAGCTCAGAAGTTTCTAGACCAACCTGGATAACATAGCAAGACCTCTTCTCTCAAAAAAAAAAAAAAAAAACGGCCGGGCGTGGTGGCTCATGCCTGTAAACTTAGCACTCTGGGAGGCCAAGGCAGGTGGATTGCCTGAGCTCAGGAGTTCAGACCAGCCTGAGCAAGAGTGAGACCCTGTCTCTAAAATACCCTGCCAGGTATTGTGGTGGGCGCCTGTATTCCCAGCTACTTGGGAGGCTGAGGCAAGAGAATCACTTCAGCCCAGGAGTTTGAGGTTGCTGTGAGCTATGATGACACAGTACTCTTACCAAGGGTGAAAAAGTGAGACTGTCTTCAAAAAAGAAAAAATACAAAAATTGGCCAGGCATAGTAGCATGTGCATACAGTTGCAGCTACTCAGGAGGCTGAGGCAGGAGATTGCTTAAGGCTAGGAATTTTGGTTGCTTTGAGGTATGATGATAGCAGTGCCCTCTAGCCTAGGAGACAGAGAAAGACTATGTCTTGAAAACAAAAATTATGGCTTGGTGCCTGTAGCTCAGGAAGTAGGGCACCAGCCACATACACCCAGGCTGGCGGGTTCGAGCCCAGCCCAGGCCTGCTAAACAACAATGAGAACTGCAACCAAAAAAATAGCCAGGCATTGTGGCTGGCACCTATAGTCCCAGCTACTCAGGAGGCTGAGGCAAGAGAATTACTTAAGCCAGCGGTTCTCAACCTATGGGTCACAACCCACAGAAGTGTATTAAAGGCCACAGCATTAGGAAGGTTGAGAACCACTGGCTTAAGCACAAGAGTTTGAGGTTGCCGTGAGCTGTGATGCGACGGCACTCTACCGAGGGTGATAGTAAAACTCTCTCAAAAAAAAAGAGGCTCAAGCAGCTAAGGTGCCAGCCACATACGCCTGAGTTGGCGGGTTTGAATCCAGCCCAGGCCCGCCAAACAACAATGACAGCTGCAACCAAAAAATAGCCGGGTTTTGTGGCAGGCGCCTGAAATCCCAGCTACTTGGGAGGCAGAGGCAGGAGAATGGCTTGAGTCCAGGAGTTGGAGGTTGCTGTGAGCAGTGATGTCACAGCACTCTACCTAGGGTGACAGCTTGAGGCTCTGTCTCAAAAAAAATAAAGAAAGAAAACAAAAATTGTATAGTGATCTTAAGTTAAATTATAGCATAAGCTCAGCTGGGCACAGTGGCTTGCCTGTGTAATCCCAGTGCTTTGGGAGTCAGAGTCAGGAGGATCACTTGAGACTAAGAATTTGAGAATAGCCTGGGCAACATAGTAAGACCCAGTCACTGTAAACAAAAAAAAGATGTAACAAATTAGCCAGGTGTGGTGGTATGTTCTTGTAGTCCTAGCTATTGGGGAGGCTGAGGCAGGAGCATCTACTTGAGCCCAGGTGTGTCTGTGTGTTTGTGTATGTGCATGTATACATAGAGAGGGCGCATGCATACAAATACAAACTGCCATTTAGTTTATAATAATAAAAATAAGACGGCGAGTGTTTACACTATGTCAAACCAACAACAATACTTTGTATTAAATATATAATTATCTGCATTTTACCCATGAGGAAACTATAACACAGAAAGGTTAAGTAACTTGCCCAAAGCCATAAAAGCTTAAAAGTAGTAGTGTAAGGTTCAGTCCATACCCTCTGGCTACAGAGTTAAAGCTTCTAACCAGTATATTAGATTGCCTCTTAATGTACCTGGAAAAAAGGAGGGGCACAGTAGTTAACCAGTAAAATTTCTTTTTTTTTTTTTTTATTTGGCCGGGGCTGGGTTTGAACCCGCCACCTCCGGCATATGGGACCGGCGCCCTACCCGCTGAGCCACAGGCACCGCCCTACCAGTAAAATTTCTTAATTATCATTCATGACTAACAAGTGATGCTGGAAAAACTGAATCCATGACATGGTGTTTTGTTGTTTTTTTTTTATTTTTTATTTTTGGTAGAGACAGAGTCTCATTTATTGCCCTCAGTAGAGTGCTGTGGCGTCAAACAGCTCACAGCAACCTCCAACTCCTGGGCTTAGTCGATTCTCTTGCCTCAGTCTCCGGAGTAACTGGGACCTACAGGCGCCCGCCACAACACCCGGCTATTTTTTTATTGTAGTTTGGCCAGGGCTGGGTTTGAACCCTCCACCCTCGGCATATGGGGCCGGCACCCCACCCACTGAGCCACAGGTGCCGCCCACATGACATGGTATTTTTCATCTATCCTGTGAGCTTTTCTGGTCCTAGTAACAGATAAGCTCAATTGATGAGACACTTTTAATTCACTGTTGCTTTTTTCCTTTCACAGGTATCCATCAATAGTCAAGGTAAGTCCCTGAAGGATCGTATGGGACTTTGAGATAGTCTTACTTTTTCACCCTGGGTAGAGTATCCGGCATCATAGGTCATAGCAACTTCAAACTCTTGGGCTCAAACAATCCTCTTGCTTCAGCCTCCCAAGTAGTTGGGGCTATAAGCACCCACCGCAATGCCTAGTTAGATTATCTGTTTTTAGCCTTGCTTTTGCTTAGGCTAGTCTGGAACCCCTGAGTGCAAGTAATCCACCCACCTTGGCCTCCCAGAGTATTAGGATTATAGGCATGAGCCACCATACCCTGCCCAGATTAAGGCTTTAAAGCTGAATGAAAGCCAGGTATTGTGACTCATGCCTGTAAGCCTAACACTCTGGGAGGCTAAGGTGGGTGGATTGCTTGTGCTCAGGAGTTCCAGACCAGCCTGAGCAAAAGTGAGACCTAATCTCTACTAAAAATGGAAAAACTAGCCAGATGTGGTAGCATGTACCTGAAGTTCCATCTATTCAGGGAGGCTGAGGCAAGAGGATCACTTGAGCCCAAGAGTTTGAGGTTGCTTTGAGCTATGACGCTGTGGCACTCTAGCCTGGAGCAACAGAGTGAGAGTTGGTCTCAAAAAATAATAATAAGGTAAATGAAAATAAAGTAAGCCTTAATCTGCTTATTGAGGCATTTCTATTTATGCTCAAACTTTGTTGCAATATTCATTTTAGCATAGAAATTTGGTATACTATAAATTGACATTTCATTCATTTATCCACTAGCTTTAGTTACATAGGCAGTTTTTATTGTATAGTCGTTTTTTGTATATAGGAAGGTGTTTTTGGACACTAAGGAAAGTTTTAATGGGAGATTCTTATAGTTAAGATGCTAGTTCTCTGAAAATAATATGCCTCCCAGTTTGACACATGAACTTGTTCTGGTGTTACAGTTGTTTCTCACCTGGTATATATATTAATAGCAACTTATAAACAACTGGTATTCCCAAAATTTATCAGGTAGTTGGTTGTTCAGAGCTTAGAGGGCATTTTCCCACAGAAACCATCTAAATTTGAAGGTTAGTTTCTCAGGCTGGCCCCTTAAAATTGTATTTTAACAGGCAGAATGATAGTGTTAACACTGTCCATTAACTCCCTTGAGTCCTGAGCTTCACAACTAGTGTAAGGGAGCTAGGTTGAGACTTTGTAACTAGAAGGCTCCATTAACATAGAAAGAAGGATTTAAGGAGGAGAACTGATCAGCAGTATCTTCTGTTTGCATTATAAAAGAATTTGTCACCAAAAAGTAGTAGTGGTTCATACACAAAAATTGTAAGGTAAAAATCTTAGAAGTCAGGATTAGCTCTACTTTCTTTTTAAATAAATGTGTATATTGAAAGCAGGTAGCATGATACGAGGTTTACATCGTGTTGCCTAACAATGGGGATAGGGCGCCGGCCCCATATGCTGAGGGTGGCGGGTTCAAACCCAGCCCTGGCCAAACTGTAACAAAAAATAGCCGGGCGTTGTGGCGGGCGTCTGTAGTCCCAGCTGCTTGGGAGGCTGAGGCAAGAGAATCTCGTAAGCCCAAGAGTTAGAGGTTGCTGTGAGCCGTGTGACGCCGCGGCACTCTACCCGAGGGTGGTACAGTGAGACTCTGTCTCTACAAAAAAAAAAAAAAAGAAGTGCATCATTCTAGGTGATTTTTTCATTATGCAATCATCATAGAGTGTACTTATATCAACTTGGGTGGTGTAGCCTAGTATCTAGGCTTATAGCCTTTTGTTCCTAGGCTACAAACCTGTACCACATGTTATTGTACTGAATACAATAGGCAGTTGTAACACAATGGTAAATATTTGTGTACCTAAACGTAGAAAAGTTATAGTAAAAATACAGCATAATACCATATGGGACCACCATAATCTCTGTGATCTGTCATTACTAAAACCTTATGTGTCAGTGGTTATTGTAGTAAAACAAATAAACATTCATCATCCCAATATAGCTGCTCTGCTATGCTCATCCCCTGTGGCAAGAGCTGCTATAATATCATTTAGCAAAAATTCTGAGTACAATATGTTCTTATGAACTATAGTCCTTGTGTAGTACATTTGATCTTTAGGATTGGCTATATGTAATAGAATATTGAGGGCTAGTGAAGAAATATTACAGTATGTTATTTTTTGTCCTTTTAGGAGAATATGAAGAAGCACTTAAGGTAATGGCTATTTCATCTCATTTTAAGTAATTTTTAAAATATTTGTTGACTGAAACTTGATCCTCCATTCCATTAGCCATGGGGAAAAGCTGATAGTATAAACACAGTGAAGCCTGTTTTTAGGGAGACCAATGAATAGGGCCTGCCACTTATAAAAAGGCAGCTCCTAATAAAAGATTCTTCTCATCTGTCATTTAAAATTTTAAATTATCAGGAACTCTCTAACTCTGGAGTGAGAGTTTTCCTTTTCCTTATTTTTGCTTTTTGTTTTCCCCCTTTTCTTGCCTTGCCTTGTCTCTTTCCTTTCTTTTCTAGAGTGATGGTCTTGCAACGTTGCCCAGGCTGGTCTTGAACTCCGAGGCTCAAGCAATTCTCCCACTTTAGCCTCTTTTTTTTTTTAATTAATTAATTTATTTTTTATTGTTAAATCATAGCTGTGTACATTTGTGCAATCAAGGGGTACAATGTGCTGGTTTCATGTACAATCTGAAATATTCTCATCAAACTGTTCAACGTAGCCTTCATGGCATTTTCTTAGTTATTGTATGTAGACATTTGTATTCTGCATTTAGTAGGTTTTGCCTGTACCCATTCGAAGATGCACCTTAGGTGTGGCCCCACCAATTACCCTCCCTCCACCCTGACTTCCTCTCTTCCTTCCCCTCCCTTGGCCCTTTCCCCATATTCTTGTGCTATAATTGGGTTATAGCCTTCATATGAAAGCTATAAATTAGCTTCATAGTAGGGCTGAGTACATTGGATACTTTTTTCTTCCATTCCTGAGATACTTTGCTAAGAAGAATATATTCAAGCTCCATCCATGTAAGCATGAAAGAGGTAAAGTCTCCATCTTTAAGGCTGCATAATATTCCATGGTATATGTGTACCACAATTTGCTAGTCCATTCGTAAGTCATTGGGCACTTGGGCTTCTTCCATGACTTAGCAATTATGAACTGGGTTGCAATACACATTCTGGTACAGATGTCTTTGTTATACTGTGATTTTTGGTCTTCTGGGTATATACCTAGTAAAGGAATTATAGTATTGAATGGCAGGTCTAGGGTGGTGCTTGTGGCTCAGTGAGTAGGGCGCCAGTCCCATATGCCGGAGGTGGCGGGTTCAAACCCAGCCCCGGCCAAAAAAAAAAAAAAACAACACACACACAAAAAAAAATGAATGGCAGGTCTATTTTTAGATCTCTAAGTATTCTCCAAACATCCTTCCAAAAGGAATGTATTAGTGTGCATTCCCACCAGCAGTGTAGAATTGTGCCCTTTTCTCTGCATCAATGTCAACATCTCTGGTTTTGGGATTTTGTTACGTGGGCTACTCTTACAGGAGTTAGGTGATAACTCAAAGTAGTTTCGATTTGCATTTCTCTGATGATTAAGGATGATGAGCTTTTTTTCATGTGTCTGTAGATCGTGCATCTGTCTTTTAGAGAAGTTTCTCTTCCAGTTCTTTGCCCACCCTGAGATGGGATCACGTGTTCTTTTCTTGCTAATAAGTTTGAGTTCTCTGTGGATTCTGGTTATTAAACTTTTATCGGAGGTATAACCTGCAAATATTTTCTCCCATTCTGAGGGCTGTCTGCTTGCTTTACTTACTATGTTCTTGGCTGTGCAGAAGCTTTTTAGTTTGATCAGGTCCCAGTAACGTATTTTTGATATGGCTTCAATTGCCTGGGGAGTCCTCCTCATAAAATATTCACCCAGGCCGATTCCTTCAAGAGTTTTCTCTGCACTTTCTTCAAGTATTTTTATAGTTTCATGTCTTAAGTTTAAATCTTTTATCCAGTGAGAGTCTATCTTAGTTAATGGTGAAAGGTGTGGGTCCACTCTTTTACAGATCGCCAGCCAGGTCACCCAGCACCATTTGTTAAATAGGGAATCTTTTCCCCACTGAATGTTTTTAATTGATCTGTCAAAGATCAAATAACAGTAAGTAGCTGGATTCATCTCTTGGTTCTCTATTCTGTTTCAGACATCTACTTCTCTGTTTCTGTGCTAATACCATGCTGTTTTGATCACTATCAATTTATAGTACAGTCTCAGGTCTGGTAGCGTGATTCCTCCTGCTGTGTTTTTATTGCTGAGTAATGTTTTGGCTATTCGAGGTTTTTTCTGATTCCATATAAAATGAAGTATTATTTTTTCAGAATCTTTAAAATATGATAGTGGAGCTTTTATAGGAATTGTATTAAAATTATATATTGCTTTGGGTAGTATAGACATTTTAACGATGTTGATCTTCCCAGCCATGAGCATGGTATGTTTTTCCATTTGTTAACATCTTCAGCTATTTCTTTTCTTAAACTTTCATAGTTCTCTTTATAGAGATCTTTGTCCTTTGTTAGATAAACCCCCAAATATTTCATCTTCTTTGGCACTACTGTGAAAGGAATAGAGTCCTTGACTTTTTTAAGTTTGGCTATTGTTGGTATATATAAAGGCTACAGATTTATGGATGTTGATTTTGTAGCCTGAGACATTGCTGTATTCCTTGATCACTTCTAAAAGTTTTGTAGTAGAATCCCTAGTGTTTTCCAGATCATGTCATCTGCAAAGAGTGAAAGTTTGATCTCTTCTGACCCTATGTGGATACGCTTGATCGCCTTTTCTTCCATAATTGCAATGGCTAAAACTTCCATTACAATGTTAAAGAGCAATGGAGACGATGGGCAACCTTGCCTGGTTCCTGATCTAAGTGGAAATGATTTCAATTTAACTCCATTCAATACAATATTGGCTGTGGGTTTGCTATAGATGGCCTCTATTAGTTTAAGAAATGTCCCTTCTATACCAATTTTCTTAAGTGTTCTGATCATGAAGGGATGCTGGATATTATCAAAAGCTTTTTCTGCATCAATTGAGAGAATCATGTGGTCTTTATTTTTTAGTTTATGTGCTGAATTACATTTATAGATTTACGTATATTGAACCAGTCTTGAGAGCCTGGGATAAATCTCACTTGGTCATGGTGAATAATTTTTTTGGGGATTCTGTTTGTTAGGATCTTACTGAGTATTTTAGCATCAATATTCATTACTGATATTGGTCTATAATTTTCTTTTCTCGTTGGGTCTTTCCCTGGTTTAGGGATCAAGGTGATGTTTGCTTTGTAGAATGTGTTTGGTAGTATTCCTTCTTTTTCTATATTTTGGAAGAGGTTTAGTAATATAGGTACTAGTTCTTCTTTAAAGGTTTGGTAGAATTCTGATGTAAAACCATCTGGTCCTGGGCTTTTCTTTTTAGGGAGATTTTGTATAGTTGATGCTATTTCAGGACTTGATACAGGCCTGTTCAACATTTACACTTCATTCTGGCTAAGTCTTGATAGGTGGCGTACTTCTAAGTATTCGTTGATTTCTTTCAGATTTTCATATTTCTGAGAGTAAAGTTTCTTGTAATACTCGTTGAGGATTTTTTGAATTTCTGAGGTGTCTGTTGTTATTTCATCTTTACCATTTCTAATTGATGAAATTAGAGATTTTTCTTTTATTCCTGGTTAGGTTGGCGAAAGGTTTATGTATTTTATTGACCTTTTCAAAAAACCAACTTTTGGATTTATTGATCTGTTGTATAATTCTTTTGTTTTCAATTTCCTTTAATTCTGCTCTGATTTTGGTTATTTCTTTTCTTCTGCTGGGTTTGTGATTGGAGTGTTCTTCCTTCTCCAGTTGCTTGAGATGTCCCATTAAGTTATTAACTTCCTCTCTTTCCATTTTCTTGAGGAAGGCTTGCAGTGCTATTAATTTCCCTCTTAGGACTGCCTTTGCAGTATCCCAGAGGTTCTGGCAATTCGTGTCTTGATTGTTGTTTTGTTCCAAAAATTTGGTGATTTCCTTCTTAATCTCGTCTATAACCCATCTGTCCTTCAGCATAAGGTTATTTAGCTTCCATGCTTTTGTATGAGTATGCAGATTCCTGTTGTTATTGAGTTCAAGTTTTATTCCATGATGGTCTGAGAAGATGCAAGGAATAATTTCTATTTATTTTAATTTGCTGAGGTTAGATTTGTGGCCTAGGATGTGGTCGATTTTGGAGTATGTTCCGTGGGCTGATGAGAAGAATGTGTATTCAGTTTTGTTGGGATGAAATGTTCTGTAAATGTCTGTTACGTCCAGATGTTGAATGGTTAAGTTTAAATCTAAAATTTCTTTGCTTAGTTTCTTTTTGGAGGATCTATCCACTGCTAAAGAGGTGTTAAAATCTCCAACTACTATGGAACTGGAGGAAATCAAGTTGCTCATGTCTGTTAGAGTTTCTCTTATAAATTGAGATGCGTTCTGGTTGGCTTCATAAATATTAATAATTGAAATCTCATTATATTGAGGATTACCTTTAACAAATATGAAGTGTCCATCCTTATCCTTCCTTATTTCTGTTGGTTTAAAGCCTATTGCATCTCCGAATAGGATTGCAATGCCTGCTTTTTTCTGCTTTCCATTTGCCTGGAGTATAGATGAGCATCCCTTCACCTTGAGTCTATATTTGACTTTTTTTTTTTATTTTTATTTTTTGTAGAGACAGAGTCTTACTTTATGGCCCTTGGTAGAGTGCCGTGGCCTCACACAGCTCACAGCAACCTCCAACTCCTGGGCTTAAGTGATTCTCTTGCCTCAACCTCCCGTGTAGCTGGGACTACAGGCGCCTGCCACAACACCCGGCTATTTTTTGGTTGCAGTTTGGCCGGGGCTGGGCTTGAACCCGCCACCCTCGGTATATGGGGCCCGTGCCTTACCAACTGAGCCACAGGCGCCACCCTATATTTGACTTTTAATGTAAGATGAGATTCTGGTATGCAGCAGATATTTGGCTTGAGTTTTTGTATCCAGTCAGCCAACCTGTGCCTCTTTAGAGGACAATTGAAACCATTTACATTGAGAATATTGATAAGCCTTTGGAGAGTCCGGTGGACATTTTTAATCCTTTTGCAACTGTGGAAGTTGGAATTTGATCAAAATTTTTTGGGTGTGTTTACTTTTGTGGTGGAGGATTACACTGGTCTTTATGGAGGATAGGTCTGAGAATATCCTGGAGAGTTGGTTTAGTTATGGCAAATTTCTTCAACATGTGAATGTTATTAAAGTATTTAATTTCTCCATAATAAATGAAACACAGTTTAGATCCTGGCTTGAAAGTTATTTTGCTTTAGGAGATTAAAAGTCGATGACCTGGGTGGCGCCTGTGGCTCAAGGAGTAGGGTGCCGGTCCCATATGCCGGAGGTGGCAGGTTCAAACCTAGCCCCGGCCAAAAACTGAAAAAAAAAAAAAAAAAGTCGATGACCATCGACTTTTAAAGGTTAAAAGGTTTCAGCAGAGAGATCTGCACTTATTCTAATGTTCTTCCCCTTGTAGGTAATGGTTTTCTTTTGTCTGGGTGCTTTCAGAATTTTCTCCTTCATATTGACTTTAGTGAAATTGATTATGATGTGTCTGGGGGATGTCTTATTCAGGTTGAGTCGTGTTGGAGTTCTGAAACTGCTATCTGAATTTCAGAATCCCTTGGCATGTCTGGAAAGTTCTCCTTCATAATCTCATGGAGAAGAGACTCTGTGCCTTGTGAAGCCACTTCATTGCTTTCGACAAATATTGGTTTTCTTTGAGTTATCCCAGAGCCCTCTAGGAGTGTGATCTGTTTTTGCCCTCCATTTCTCTTCCTCTGTGAGAGTTTGGGAGCGTTCGAAAGCTTTGTCTTCAATGTCAGAAATCCTTTCTTCTGCTTGCTCCATTCTGTTACTGAGGGATTCTACTATGTTTCTCAGATCTTTGAGGGCTGCAATTGCATGTCTCAATGTGTAAAAACCTTTGGTCATTTGGTCTTTGAATTTGTTGAATTCTTGAGACATCTTTTGGGTTACTGCTTGGAATTCTAATTCATCTTATTTGCTATCCAGATTCTGAATTCAATTTCTGACATCTCAGCTATTTGTTTCTGCATGGGATCTTGTGCTGTATCTGCCCCATTGTTCCTTGGGGGAGTTGATCTACTCCGATTATTCATTTTGCCAGTTTTTCCTTTGATTTCATCTTACCGTTGCCTCTGGCCGTCCTCAGAGTTGGGGTGGTGTCTCTCCGAAATTAGACCCTGGGGAGATCACTCTATTGTTGCTGGATCTTTGTAGGGAGTGACCCTGTGTAGCTCTTCTGGGGCTGCCCCAGCCAGGGAGTTCTGGTTGTGGGAGCAGCTCTCGAGTGTGACACCCCCGGATCCAGCAAAAGGGCGGGGGGTGGTGCACACGGTTCTGGGAGTGCCTGGCACCCAGTGACTTTGGCACAGAGGACCCAAGGCTACAGCAGTCTCTAGCCAGGAGAAGGGCTCTGCGCAGAGGCAGGGAGGGCTCTGGAGGGCACCGGCTACCAGAGTCCCTGGGCAGACCAGCGGGCCGTGTGGAGGCAGGGAGGGTACAGGAGGGAGGATGTGGGGTTGCGTGGCTCTCAGAGTTCCTGATCAGGTCGTGGGGAGGCCCGGGGGGTGGGGTAGTGGTCCCAGTGCAGCTCTTACTGGGGTCCCGGAGGGTGCTGACAGCAGGTCCCGGTGCAGCTCTTCCGGAGGTCTGGGAGGGTGCCGATTGCCGGTGGCGGGGCAGCTCTTCTGGAGGTCCAGGAGGGTGCCGATTGCGGGTCCCAGCGCAGCTCTTCCAGAGATGGGAGGGTGCCGATGGCGGGTTCCGGCTCAGCTCTTTTGGAGCTGGTAGGGTGCCAATTGCTGGTCCTGGAGCAACTCTTCCAGAGCTGGGAGGGTGCCCATCACGGGTTCTGGCGCCCACTTTAGCCTCTTGAATAGCTGGGACTATTGTTGCAGGCCACATCTGACCTGTAATGTTGGTTTCTAGTTCACTTTTTTTTTTTTTTTTGAGACAGAGTCTCACTATGTCACCCTCATAGAGTGCTGTGCTGTCACAGCTCACAGCAACCTCAAACTCTAGTTGGGCTTAAGTGATTCTCTGGCCTCAGCCTCCCAAGTAGCTGGCACTACAGGTGCCTGCCACAACACCTGGTTGTCGTCCTTGTTTAGCAAGCCCCGGCCAGGTTTGAATCCACCAGCCCCAGTGTATGTGGCTGGTGCCGTAAGCACTGAGCTACAGGTGCCGAACCTGTAGTTCACATTTTTCATTTCTTCACTCTCCTCTCTGTAAACCTATATAGACTTAAAATGTAATATGAAGATGTATGAACATCCAGTTATATACAATCTCATGTTTTTTAAGTTAGTAATGATTTACAGCAGTCCTTGAGGTCACTTCTTTAAGGTGTACCAAGTTGTTCTTTCATTACCACTTTTGTAATTAAGATTTTTTTTTTTGGCCAGCGCTGGATTTGAACCCGCCACCTCTAGCATATGGGGCCAGCGCCCTACTCCTTTGAGCCACAGGTGCCGTCCTATAATTAAGATTTGACTATCCTTTATGAGCATCTATTCCAAGACTGAGCTATTTTCCATAATCACTTTGGCAGGGAATGAAAGTTAAGTTTTTTTTCCAAATAGTGAGCTGCATCCACTTTTTTTGGCTTCCAGTCAAAATTATTCTGGGTGTTGCTTGTTTCAGCATTTTAGCCAATGTCTTCCTGGTTTTTACTCAGAAATACTATTTACTGCTAGTCTCTTGTTTTGGACTTTCAGGCCCTTTCTTCGTTTCTCTAAGCTGTGATACCCATATCTGTTTATAATTTTTCATTTGTTTCCGTTTGCTACAATTTTAATGTGTTCTTCCTATTTCCTCTCTACTTTTAAGTTATTCTGACGTGCTGTTCCCTATACTTTCGTTTTTGTTTTAACTCCTAGCTTTTCTCTTTCACTATTATCTGAAGATACAGAATTGTTTGACTAAAATAGCATTCTATGATAAGATCTCTGTAGTAATGTCCCACCTTTCCCACAGCCACTGTTGGCTCACCTGATCTAGTCAGGAAACTTGGCCCACAGGAGTCTATTAGAGTTTATATAAGTTTGCCTTGCTTGAGGAAACAAACTTTTTATTTTTTGATACATTTTCTTATTTGGTAATTATAATCCCATGTTTATGTTTTGACACATTTCATTGTTTCTCGAGCAATTTTTTCCATAGACAATCCCAGATATTTTGCTAAAAGCTTCTTGGTGGTTTATGGTCCAGAATAGGGGTCAACAAACTATTGCCAGTAGGCTGGCCTCCTGTTTTTATTGAACCATAGCCATGTTCATTCATTTATGTATTGTCTATGGCTTTTTTAGATGACAGTGGCAGAGTTACACAAAAATTGTATAGCCTAAAAGTATTAAATATCATTGAGCCAGGCTTGGCACCTGTAGCTCAAGGACGCCAGCCACATACACCAGAGCTGGCAGGTTCAAATCCAGCCCCAGCCCACCAAAGAACAGTGACAATGGGCTGCACCTGTGGCTTAGTGAGTAGGGTGCCAGCCCCATGTACTGAGGGTGGTGGGTTCAGGCTCACCCCCAGCCAAACTGCAACAACAAAATAGCTGGGCATTGTGGCAGGTTCCTATAGTCCCAGCTACTTGGGAGGCTGAGGCAAGAGAATCACCTAAGCCCAAGAGCTGGAGGTTACTGTGAGCTATGATGCCACAGCACTCTACCGAAGGTGACAAAGTAAGACTCTGTCGTTAAAGGAAAAAAAAAAAGAACAATGACAACTACAACCAAAAAATAGCCGGGCATGGTGGCAAGTGCCTGTTGTCCCAGCTACTTGGGAGGCCCAGGCAAGAGAATTGTTTAAGCCTCAAGAGTTGGAGGTTGCTGTGAGCTGTGACGCCACGCCACTCTACCCACAGCGACAGCTTGAGACTCTGTCTCAAAAAATATATATATCATAGGGCCTTTTAAGAAAGAGTTTGCAGATCCCTGATCTAAAATAATAGGTTTCAGCCCAGCACAGTGGCACACATCTGTATACCTAGCACTTTTTTTTTTTTTTGAGACAGACTATGTTGCCCTTGGTAGAGTTCTGTGGCATCACAGCTCACACAATCTCAAACTGTTGTGCTTACACAATTCTCTTGCCTCAGCCTCCCAAGTTAGCTGGGACTACAGGCGCCTGCTACAACGCCTACCTATTATTTTGTTGCAGTTCATTGTTGTATAGTTGGCCCTGGCCATGTTCGAACCTGCCAGCCTTAGTGCATGTGGCCAGCACTGTAACCACTGTGCTGGGGTGCCAAGCCCAACCTAGCACTTTGAGGCCAGGAGTTCAAGACCATCCTGGGCAACTTAAAACCCCAAATACTCCTTAAAATACAGTTTTCAAAATAGGATTTTTTTTTTTTTTTAAACAGTCTCAGTATTGTCGCCCTCGGTAGATTGCCATGGCGTCATAGCTCACAGCGACATCAAATTCTTGGGCGTAAGGGATTCTCTTGCCTCAGCCTCCCAAGTAGCTGGGACTACAGGCGCCTGCCACAATGACTAGCTATTTTTTGGTTGTAGTGGTTGTTTGGCAGGCCCAGGCTGGATTCGAACCCGCCTGCGCCAGTGTATGTGGCACCCAGCCTTCAAAATAGGATTTTTAAGAAGATGGTCTTTACAATGACATGACTACCTAAGCTTCCTTTCCAAAATATTCTTAGTGGACAAATGAATACATAATTATATAGTTTATATTTCTCCAGTTTTGTTAGTCTGGGATTTTCTTTTTTGGAAAATTGAAATTCAGGTCCATAAAGTCTCATATAAAAACCAGTTAAACAAAAAAGTAATAACCCAGTTAATGACAAATCTTACTTAATAAGTTGCGATGCTAAAAACCTGCTTTTGTGGGTTGGTTTTTGTTTTTGTTTTGTCTTTTTTTGTTTGTTTTTTTCTGTTTTTTTTTCTTTTTTTGGTAGAGCAATGCAAAATAATTGTTCTGTGATTTTAATAACCATTTCCAGTTAACATTCTTGTTAAAGAAATAGCAGGTTGAGTGACTATAAACATTATATAGATGGCTTGATTTAATTTAACAACACAAATCCTGACATTTTCCAGCATAATTCACCATAGTCTATTTAGGTGTCTTTCCAATGTCATTTGGGAAAGGAAAATCACACTGTATGTTTTTGTTTTATAATGTATGTTCTCAGATGGCAGTTAAGCAGGGAAACCAACTGCAGATGCAAGTCCATGAAGGGCACCATGTCCTTGATGAAGCCTCAGCCCCAGTTGCAGCAGAAAAACGACTAGCTGTCAGGGCAGGGAAAAAGCCACTTGCACATTATTCTTCACTGATGAGAGTTTTGGAATCAGATATGAAGACCCCAGAGGAGCCTGCAGCTCAGGTATGAAGGTTATGGACCTTCTGTCTGTCCAATTTTCTAACCTTATGTCTCATTGTTGATCTATGATCTGTATATTCATCAAAGATTTGGGAGTTAATTGTCACCACCCCTGTCTTTGACATTTTGAAATTTGTAATAGTGATTTACTTCTGGAAAAGGAAGACCAGGGTAGGATAGAGACTTTGTTTTCCTTGAATACTCCTTCACTTTTTTAAACCATGTGCTTGTATAATTTGACCAAAAAAAAAAAACAACTTAAAATAATACATTTCAGGGAAATTATTTTAAATAAGAAATAGATAGTAACCTCCAGCATCTTGGATTGTGTTTTCTCCCAGTTGTTTCCACTTGCTTCATGTGACACAGACCAGCCTCAGGACAAGCCCCCAGACTGGTTCACAAGATACTTAGAAACAGTGAGTGTTCTCTCTGGCTTGGGTTTTAGCAGCTTGGGTTTTAGTGTCGGTACAGGAGGAATGTGGGAAACATAAAGCTGAACCCAGATGGCTGCTGGCCTCTGGTCCAGGTGAATAGAGAGTGGTAACTAATATTTCTAAACTTAGAACAGTGCTGGTCAAGAAAACTATACAATGAAGTACCAGAAAGACAAGACTAAATCTAGGCATATAAGGGACAGGGACAAATCTCTCTGCTTGAGAAGGAAGAAGTTCTAGCACTCTAGGAGGCCAAAATGGGAAGATAGCTTGAGCTCAGGAGTTTGAGACCAGCCTGAGCAAGGGCAAGACCCCGTCTCTACTAAAACTAGAAAAATTAGCAGCACAGTGTGGTGGGCAGCACAATAGTCCCAGCTACTCAGGAATTTAAGCAGAAGGATCTCCTGAACTCAGAATTTTTTTGGAGTGTCGCCCTGGGTAGAGTGCTGTGGCACCACAGCTCACAGCAACCTCCAACTCCTGGGCTCAAGCGATTCACCTGCCTCCACCTCTCAAGTAGCTGGGACTACAGGCACCCGCCGTAACACCGGCTATTTTTTGGTTATAGTTGTCATTGCTGTTTGGCAGGCCCGGGCTGGATTGGAACCCGCCAGCTCAGATGTATGTGGCTGGTGCCTTAGCCGCTTAAGCCACAGGCGCCGAGCCCTGAACTCAGAATTTGAGGTTACTGTCAGCTGGGCTTGCCACAGCACTCTAACCTGAGCAACAGAGTTGAGATTTGTCTCAAAAAAGAGAGAGAGAGAGAGAAGGACAAAGTTGAAAATGTGCTCATCAAAAGGATTCCTTGGTTTGAACCAGTTTAATGGTGGTTTTTGCTACATTTCTGTCCATTCATTGAGTAGCTATAGTTTATTATGTTTTTATGTTATAGGAGAGACAGTGAGGGTTCAGATCTAGTGATCTTCAATCCTTTTCTCTGTATTGGAACTTAGTATTTTTTCTCACCTGTTCTGTATTCTAGTTCAGAGAGCAAGTGGTTAAAGAAACAGTTGAAAAGCTTGAACAGAAATTACATGAGAAGCTTGTCCTTCAGAGCCCATCCTTGGGTTATTCCTCAGAAGTCTCAATGCCTATTTCAGAGGAAACACTGTTTTTGCCAGGAAACCAGTTCAGCTGGCATATTGCTTGCAGCAGCTGCCAAAAAAGGATTGTTGGTGTGCGCTACCAGTGTAGGTAAGCAGTCACTTGTAAATAGGTACCTTTTGCTAGACCTTAAAGAGCAGTTACTTTCTGCATTCTGAGTAGGTAAAGGGAAATTGGGTCTAGTCTGTCTCTGAGCATTAAGCATATTAACTCTGAGTTAGAAGCATGAGCTATTTTTCACAAACATGCTTGGTGGATTGAGGGTAACTATTCATATTGTTGTATTAGATATGCATTTGGATGAACAGAGCCAGGCAAAATTATATTCCCCCAAACAAAATTAGATCATTAAGAGCAGTTACTCCATTGTTCAAATGTTTTCTTATCTTGCCTCTTCCCATAGATTGTCTTAGAAATGGGTATGGCTTAAATGTTATCTTTATTTTATTAATGAGGAAAATTGAGGCGTGGCATAGTCAGGTGACATGCTCTAGTTACCAACTACCTAGTAATGGAGCAAATAGAGAAGTCTGGTCTTCTATCTTCCTACCTAGGTACTTCCTACTCTGCCCTTCTGTACTGTGCCATTCTTTGCCCACAGCCTATGCCCATCCTACAATATTTGTGAAGATTGTGAAGCGGGACCATATGCCCATGACACTAACCATATCCTGCTAAAGTTGCGGAGACCTGTTGTGGGTTCCTCTGAACCATTCTCTCACCCAAAGTACTATACTGCTCGTCTTCCTGCTGCTCTGGAGCAAGTCAGGTAACAACATCTATGTGAGGATGATTGTTCTCTGATTGGCTTCTCGGTTCCGATGACAGGATATGAATCAGGAAACTAGAGAGAGTTTCCTTACTTCTTTTCAGTTGATGTGCGATAATGATGACAATTATCCAAAGCTAATGAAATGGAAATGAAAATTATAAAAAGAAATTAAGAAACTAAACTAGACATTGACTCTGATGGAGACTGCTGTTGGCTCCAAATAGCTTCAGAATTTGTGAGGACTTTTTTTAAGACTTCCATTTGTTGTCTCATAGGCTCCAGAAACAGGTTGATAAGAACTTTCTTAAAGCAGAAAAGCAAAGGTTACGAGCTGAGAAGAAACAACGTAAAGCAGAGGTCAAGGAACTTAAAAAGCAGCTTAAGCTCCATAGGAAGATTCATCTATGGAATTCGATCCATGGACTCCAGAACCCCAAGTCTCCGTTGGGCCGACCTGAGAGCTTGCTCCAGTCTAATACCCTGATGTAAGCTCAGGGCCGGGGTGGGAGCCAAGACTGTAGGTCCAGCTCTCTAGGAATTTCAACCAATATTCAAACCCTTAAAACTTCCCATTTTCTGACCCTAGCTGTATCAAAAGGTGGTTTGGTAGTTACTTTTGACACTTGATTTATTGCCTTCTTTAGAAATTTAGAAACCACTGAAGTTCAGAACTGTGGGTTGATTGTGACCACTATTCATTGGAGGCAAACTGGATTTGAAGGAAAAGGACCACATGTTTTAAGAGCCTCATTCATGGCCCCTTTTAATTATCTGAACCGTGACTTTTTGGTTCAGGAGCCAAATCTACTCTCTGTTTGGTTTGGATTTTTTTTTTTTTTTTTTTTGAGACAGAGCCTCAAGCTGTCGCCCTGGGTAGAGTGCTGTGGCATCACAGCTCACAGCAACCTCCACCTCCTGGGCTCAAGCGATTCTCCTGCCTCTGCCTCACAGCTCACAGCAACCTCCCAACTCCTGGGCTTAGGCAATTCTCTTGCCTCAGCCTCCTGAGCAGCTGGGACCAGAGGCACCCACCACAATGCCTGGCTTTTTTTTTGTTGCAGTTTGGCCAGGGTCAGGTTCAAACCTGCCGACCTCGGTATGTGGGGCCAGCGCCCTACCCAGTGAGCTGCAGGCACCTCCCCCCATTTTGTTTTATTATTATTTTTTTTAAGTTTGTCAGAGAAAATGTGTTGTTTCTAATACATGGTCCTAGCTTCTCAAGTACTGGTCTTATTTTTAAATGCATTAGTATAGCCTCAGGAATCACAGTCCGCCTCTTGAGCCACAGTGTAGGATATTCACAAGCCAGCATACCCAACAGCAAGCAACTAAGCATCTGAATTTCTTGTCAGGTTCCCTTTGCAACCCTGTGCCCCAGTTATGCCAATGCTCAGTGCAGCATTTGTGGATGAGAATTTGCCTGATGGGACTCACCTTCAGCCAGGAACCAAGTTTATCAAACACTGGAGGATGAAAAATACAGGAAATGTAAAGTGGAGTGCAGAGACAAAGGTAATTTTTACCATAAAATGTGAAGATAAGGTGATTTGAAGTGGCAGTGTGCTCCACTGACAAGCTGTCTTTCTCTTGCTACTGTTCTTTTTAGCTCAAGTTCATGTGGGGAAACCTTACTTTGGCTTCTACAGAAAAGAAGGATGTTTTGGTTCCCTGCCTAAAGGCTGGCCATGTAGGAGTTGTGTCTGTGGAGTTCATCGCCCCAGCTTTGGAGGGAACGTATACTTCCCATTGGCGTCTTTCTCACAAAGGCCAACAGTTTGGGCCCCGGGTCTGGTGCAATATCATAGTGGATCCTTTTCCCTCCGAAGAGAGCCCTAACAACATTGAAAAGGGCATGACCAACTCAAGCAACGCTGATGATCTCACCTGCCAACAAGAGGTGAGCCTTGGCAGCTTTGGCCCAGTATCCCAGGGATTTACTCAGAGTTGGGAAGAGAGTGACTAAAACTAAGACCCCACTCATAGCTGGTCATTCTTCAGAAATCATAAAAAGTAAAAAAAAAGAAAAAGAAATCATGAAAAATTAGCTTCTCCACTTCCCCCCATCATAGTGGTCTGGGCTTGGCCAGACTGGAACTAGAACTGCTGAACTGATACTTTGCTCTTTAACATTTGTCTCTTCTGAAATAACCCTGTGTGTGTTCCCTAAATACTAATGAAGTCTTACTATGTTGTTACTTTTTTCATGTAGTTTCTCTATATGAGTGGAACAAAGTATTTGCTGTTTAAATCTGTAAGTTTAAAATTATGTCAAAACAAAAAAAAAATTTTTTTAATATAGAACTACAGCCAGTCACCATGGATCATGCCTGTAGTCACAGAGGTTTAGGAGGCCGAGATGGGAAGATTGCTTGAGGCCAGAAGTTTGAGACCAGCCTACGCAACATAGCAAGACACCATCACTAAAAAAATGAAAGAAATAAAATTAGCCAGGTGCAGTGGTGCACACTGGTAATCCCAGCTACTTAGGAGGCTGAGGCAAGAGGATCATTTGAGGTTGCAGTGAGGTATGATCACACCACGGCACTGCAGCCCAGGCAAGAGAGCAAGACTTCATCTCTAAAAGAAAAAATACAGAGATATACCAGTGTTTTTGTTGTAAGGGGCATTATCAGCCTGCCTCTTTAGTTCTCTTGAGGGTCTAAAATTTATCAATGATTTGTCTCTGTAGGAAGCTTTTTTTCTGGCTAAAGAAGAAACTCAGCTTGGTGAAGTGTCTGAGCAGGCAGAAGGGGCAGGAACCTGTGCCCCACAGAAGACAAAAAATGTTGCCAACGAGAGGGAACTCTATATCCCATCTGTGGACCTTCTGACTGCCCAGGTAGAACATTTAGCACTTGGAGGGTCAAGGACAGAGAGAGAAAGCATTGGTATAGCCATGGGTGGTTCCTGGCAAGTTA
This sequence comes from Nycticebus coucang, assembly GCF_027406575.1. Lineage (NCBI taxonomy): Eukaryota > Metazoa > Chordata > Mammalia > Primates > Lorisidae > Nycticebus > Nycticebus coucang. The sequence continues at coordinate 58,810,372 of NC_069797.1, forward strand.
GAGATATATATACCTGTTTTGATCCGATCAGATGCAGCCTGAATGAGATCATCCATGGAAACAAGTTTCTAAACTAGATGTTTCTTCTTTGAATTGGGAACTCAGTACTGTGCTTCCCCACAGCTTCCATTTAGTTGCCTCTTCATTTCAGCCTATCTCATTCACCTTCACACGTAATGCCTTTTCTCTTTTTCCTACCACTTGCTCACTTGAAGATGTAGTTCCCATTTAACTCTACTTGATTTCACTTGACTAAAGAGAAGCATGAATTTGGATACAGTTGAATGCAGGACGATGTGGAAATGGCCTATACAACCCATCAAGACAAAACATGGCTCCAGTGTGTACTGCAAACAGCCTAACATTGCCTGTCTTTTTTTCTAGGACCTGCTATCCTTTGAGTTGTTGGATATAAATATTGTCCAAGAGTTAGAGAGAGTACCCCACAACACCCCTGTGGGTAAGAATGTCACTCAATTTGTTGTTTATTTTATTAACAGACATAAAAGTGCTGTACCTTAGACTCTTGTAGTTGTAGTGTTTTAGTGTGAAGAAATGGATGCCAAGGATTTCTCCCACAGGGGAATAGTAAAACTACACCCATGTGTCCTTTTATCTCTAAACCTGCTGTGTGTCAAAAACAATAATACAAGTTTGTGCAAGTTTCCCCCACCATAAAAGGACTCATATTTCTCTCCCCTCTCTCTCTCTCTCTTTCTCTCTCTCTTTCTTTCTTTCTTTCTTTCTTTTTAGAGAATAGGGTCTTGCTCTGGTACCCAGGCCTGGCATACAGTGGCAGGATTGTAGCTCACTGCAGCCTTGAACTTCTGGGCTCAAGCAATCTTCCTGTCTCAGTCTCCCAGATTGCTACAACTATAGGCATATGACACCATGCTCAGCTAATTTTTCTTAATTTTTGTAGCGATGGGGTCTCACTGTGAGACGTAGACTGGTCTCAAATGCCTAGCCTTGACCAATTTTCTAGTCTCAGCCTCCCAAAGTGTGGGGTATACAGTCATGGGTCATTGCACCTCTTCTCTCTTTGTTTCTAGACATTTGTGTCCCTTTGCTCCTTTACATTTATGTTTTTATGTCTTGGCCATAGCCCTCTAGGCCAAATAATTATTTATAATCCTTCCAGCATTGATTAATCTGTCAGGAATATTTGCACACCCAATAGTCTGGAGAAATTCTTTACAATAGGCTTTACAGCATACTTAGGTTTATTTTAACCTTGGAGGAGTCAAGAAGCCTATGAAGTGTTGCGTCTGGACACTGTTGTGATGCTTTTTCTCAGTTGATGATTCTCCTGCCTTTATTCTCCAGATATGACTCCCTGCATGTCTCCTCTGCCACATGACAGTCCTTTGATAGAGAAACCAGGGTTGGGGCAGATAGAAGAAGAGAGTGAAGGGGCAGGATTTAAAGCACTTACCGGTAAGGGATTAAATATTTGTAAAGCATTTGTATCCTCCCTTTCCATATCGCATCTTATTTTTACACCTACCCTTTACTAATCTTAGTATGTAAATGGCTTTTCTGTAGCATCTCACTTTTTGAAGTCTCCCCACCTCCACGTGGCACAGATAGCAGCTGTTCCTTCACCTGTTTTCAACATGGGTGATGACTGGTGAAAGCCCCTCAGCATTTCAAACACCAAGGACAAACAAAGTTCGTGTCTCTTTCATATTCCACAGTGTCAGGAAAGACAAAACCTGAAAACATTGCTTCAGTGGAGGAAACAGAAGAAGACCTGAGTGGGACCCAGTTTGTGTGTGAGACTGTAATCCGATCCCTTACTTTGGATGCTGCCCCAGATCACAACCCACCTTGTAGACAGAAGTCCCTGCAGAGTGAGTGTCCCTGCATTTCTCTCAGTTACCGTGGTGGCCCCTGAATGGTGCTTGCCATACTTGATTAGTTAGAAGTGTTTTTTTGTTTTTGTTTTTTTTGTAGAGACAGAGTTTCACTTTATTGCCCTCAGAGTGCTGTGGCATCACACAGCTCATAGCAACCTCCTGAGTAGCTGGGTCTACAGGCGTCCGCCACAATGCCCAACTATTTTTTTTGTCGAAATTTGGCCAGGGCTGGGTTTGAACCCACCACCCTCAGTATATGGAGCTGAGCCACAGGCGCTGCCCTTCCCACTGAGCCACAGGCGCTGCCCCAGAAGTGCTTTTCTTAACTGAGAGTGGAGGGAGGGTGATCTTTGTTAGAAATTCTAAACATGGGTGGTGCCTGTGGCTCAGTGAGTAGGGTGCCAGCCCCATATACCGAGGATGGCGGGTTCGAACCCAACCCCAGCCAAACTGTAACATAAAAATAGTCAGGCGTTGTGGCAGGTGCCTGTAGTCCCAGCTACTCGGGAGGTTGAGGCAAGAGAATCACAAAAGCCCAAGAGCTGGAGGTTACTGTGAGCTGTGACACCCAGCTCTCTACCGAAGGCGACAGAGTGAGACTCTGACTCTAGAAAGAAAGAAATTCTAATCATGGCTGGGTGCAGTTTATGCTTGCAATCCTAGCACTTTGGGAGACAGAGGCAGGAGGATCACTTAAGGCCAGGAGTTTGAGACCAGCCTTAACAACATAGCAAGATCCCCATCCCCATCTCTACAAAAAATTTAAAAATTAGCTGGGCATGGTGCCTCATACCTAGAGTCCCAACTACTCTAGAGGTTGAGGCAAGAGGATTGCTTGACCTGGGGAATCACTTAAACTCAGAGTTTTGAGGTTGTCGCAGTTTGGCCGGGACTGGGCCTGAACCCGCCACCCTCGGCATATGTGGCTGGCACCCTACTCACTGAGCCACAGGCACCGCCCAAGAGTTTTGAGGTTGTCATAGTGAACTTTGATGATAGCCCTGTCAGGAAAAAAAAAAAAAAAAAAAAGAAAGAAAAATTCTAACCCTGTTAGTTTCTTTAGATACTATGTATGCTAGCCAACTTTTGGACTGGAATGTCAGGAGCAAAAAAAGCCACCATAACTCATTTTTGCACTTTCTCAGGGGCAGAATTACAGCTGGATTCCACAGAGGGACAGCAGCCGGTTGTGCTGCCTGGATTCTGCAGTAAGGAGTCTAACTGTAAGTTGACAGCTCCTCAGCATAGACCCCCATTGGCACTTGAGTTGTCTGCTTTCCCCAAGGGCAGCTATCCAAGAAACGGTGGATAGAGAAACAGCAGTACTAAACTAAGATTCTCAAGGTTAATTCTGCTGTGATAAATAATCTTTATAACAGAAAATTCTAAGTATCAGATAAGTAGAAACAATACTATGTATTTCAAGAACTATCCAAAATTCGAGTTTGGGTGCATAAGAATAATATGAGAAGACAGGCATAGTGGGACATGCCTGTAATCCTAGCACTCTGGGACATCAAGGTGGGTGGATTGCCTGAGCTCAGGCATTCGAGACCATCCTGAGCAAGAGTGAGACTTCATCTCTACTGAAAAATAGAAAAATTAGCTGGGGCTGCCACAGTGGCTCACACCTATAATCCTAGCACTCTGGGAGGTCAACAGGGTAGATTGCCTGAGCTGAGGAGTTCAAGACCAGCCTAAACAAAGATGCCCATCTCTATAAAATAGAAAAACTAGCCAGAGGCTTGGTGCAGTGGCTCATACTTATAATCTTAGCACTTAGGGAGACTGAGATGGGCAGCTTACTTGAGCTCAAGAGTTCTAGACCAGCCTGAGCAAAAGCGAGACCCCATCTCTAAAATAGCCAGGCATTGTGGTGAGCGCCTAAAGTGCCAGCTGCTTGGGAGGCTGAGACCAGAGAATCACTTGAGACTAGGAGTTTGAGGTTGCTGTGAGATATGTTGCCATGGCAGTCCACCGAAAGCGACATAGTGAGACTCTTTTCCCCCTCCCCCACAAAAAATTAGCCGGATGTTGTGGCAGGCACCTATAGTCCCAGCTACTTGGGAGTCTGAGGCAGGAGGATTGATTGAACCCAAGAGTTTGAGGTTGCTGTGTGAACTGTGATGCCACACCACTCAACCCCAGGGCAACTGAGTGAGTCTCAAAAAATAGTAACATGGGAGAATATCAATTTATTATAATGAAATTTGGCCTATGCCATTAAATATGATTTATAGCCGGGCGTTGTGGCGGGTGCCTGTAGTCCCAGCTGCTCGGGAGGCTGAGGCAGGAGAATCGCGGAAGCCCAAGAGCTAGAGGTTGCTGTGAGTCCTGTGACATCATGGCACTCTACCGAAGGCAGTAAAGTGAGACTCTGTCTCTACAAAAAAAATAAAATATATATATATGATTTGTTAGGGCAGGTGTGGTGGCTTACGCCTGTAATCAATCCTAGCACTGGAAGGCTGAGGTGGGCAGATTGCTTGAGCTCACAAGTTCAAGATCAGCCTGAGCAAAAAGCAAGACCCTATCTCTACTAAATACAGGAAAAACTGAGGAAAGAAGATCGCTTGAGCCCAAGAGTTAGAGGTTGCTGTGAACTATGATAATGCCATGGCATTCTACCCAGGGCAATAGCTTGAGACTCTGTCTCAAAAAGAAAAAAAACGTAAAACAAAGCTTCTAAAAATAGCTGTGTAGTGTGTCAGCCACCTATAGGGCCAGCTACTTGAGAGGCTGAGGCAAGAGAATCACTTGAGCCCAAGAGTTTGAGGTTGCTGTGAGCTGTGATGCTGCGGCACTCTACCAAGGCCAACAAAGGCCTTTATGACTCTGTCTCATAAATAAATAAGATTTGTCTCACTTTATATTTATTTCTTTGAGACTGAGTCTCACTACCGTCGCCCTTGGTAGAGTGCTGTAGCATGACAGCTCACAGCAACCTCAAACTCCTGGGCTCAAGTGATTCTCTTGCCTCAGCCCCTCAGCCTCCCAAGTAGCTGGCACTATAGGTGCCTGACACACCACACATCTATTTTTAGAAGCTGTTTTTTTTTTTTTTGCCAGCCAGTACACTATAATAGACCCCCATTGGCATTTGAGTTTTTCTTTCTTTTTTTTTTTTTTTGTAGCCAGCCACTACAACGCCTGGCTTTTTTTTGGTTGTAGTTGTCATTGTTGTTTGGTAGGCCTGGGTTGGATTCGAGCCCGCCAGCTCCAGTGCATGTGGCTGGTGCCCTAGCTGCTGAGCCACAGGCGCCAAGCCCTGTCTCACTTTTTAAAGTATACTTGTATATCTGTATGTTTTTTCACACTTAAGTACAAATGTTTATCAAAAAGATCTAAAACAGTGGTTCTCAACCTTCCTAATGCTGCAAGCCTTTAATGAAGTTCTTGTGAGTCATGACCCACAGGTTGAGAACTGCTGGTCTAAAAGGACTTAACAACTTTTCACAGCCAATTTTTTTTTTTTTTTTTTAAGAGACAGTCTCATTTTGTCACCCTCGGTAGAGTACTGTGGCATCACAGCTCACAGCAACCTCAAACTCTTGGGCTTAGGCAATTCTCTTGCTTCAGCCTCCTGAGTAGCTGGGACTACAGGCGCCTGCCACAACACCTGGTTATTTTTTGTTGCAGTTTGGCCAGGGCCAGGTTTGAACTCGCCACACTTGGTATATGGGGCTGGCGCCCTACTCACTGAACCACAGGTGCCACCCTCACAGTCATTATTCTGATAGGACTTACAGATACCTTTTGTTACCCTTCCCACCCCCCTCACCATGATTTGACAGTTATCTCCCATGTTTGTGTATCACTCACCTCCTAACTTACTCTCTTTTTATAGCTGTTAGCTAGTACATCTGTTTTGATTTAAACCCTATCTTAGCATATTAACCATCATTTTGAAGAGGAAAAGAGATGTATTCTCATTTTGAGATTCAGAGTGCTTCTCTTTTTTTTTTTTTTTTTGTAGAGACAGAGTCTCACTTTATGGCCCTCGGTAGAGTGCCGTGGCCTCACACAGCTCACAGCAACCTCCAACTCCTGGGCTTAAGCGATTCTCTTGGCTCAGCCTCCCGAGTAGCTGGGTAGAGTGCTTCTCAAAAGCCTGGGTGTTTGTGCCCTTTGTTTTTGTGAGCTTTGATTCTATTTGGTTTTGCATAGTCTTCAAACTTAGAATATCGCATGGTTCCAGCAGCAGCCCTTCACCTCTGGTTCTTCCTCTTCTCTACCTTTTATAATTGTTGCTCCTGACCGAAGGATTTACCAAGTTAACATAGCATAGAGGGCTCGTTTAACTTCTGCCTTAAAATTGGTTGCTTTCATCCTTCAGTGAAATTTGCCTTCTCTGAAGAGGGACCACTTGGAGATGAGAGGGAAGAGATTGTCCACATTGCTGATGAAGAAGTTGTTGTGGAAGAGGAAGAGGATGATGAGCTCAAAGATGAAGTTAAGAGTCAGTCCTCAGCGTCCTCAGAAGATTACATCATCATCCTGCCTGAGTGCTTTGATACCAGCCGCCCTCTGGGTGACTCCATGTACAGTTCTGCTCTCTCACAGCCAGGCCTAGAGCGAGGGGCTGAAGGCGAGCCTGGGGTTGAGTCTGGGCCAGAACCAGCTGAGGTTGGAGAGAGACGCCCTGGAGGGAAGAAACAGCCACAGGAGCACAGCATCAGTGACATCCTCACAACCTCACAGACTCTGGAAACGGTGTCCCTAATCCCAGAGGTGGTGACGCTGCCATCGCCACTGCCCAGGTACCATGAGGAACCGACTTGATTTCAAAACCTGTTTTTTCACACCAGGCATGATGGCTCACTCCTGTAATCCTAGTACTCTGGGAGGCTGAGACAGGGTGGATTGCTTGAGCTCAGGAGTTCATGACCTACCTGAGCAAGAGTGAGACCCCATGTCTGAAAAAATAGCCAGTCATTGTGGTTGGTGCTTGCTAGCTACTCGGGAGGTTGAGGCAAGGGGGTGTCTTGAACCCAAGAGTTTGAGATTGCTGTGAGCTATGATGCCATGGCACTCTACCAAGGGTGACAAAGTGAGACTCTGTCTCAAAAAAAAACAAAAAAAAAAACAAAACCTGTTTGTTTTCTCATCAACATGGGAAGAGACTATTTCTCATAGTAAAATCTGAATTTAAAGGGATAAAAGTCATATTTCCCAGTATTGTGGATTCTGGATTTAAAGAAGTAACTTCTTTTATGGCTTGGTGCCTGTAGATCAAGCAGCTAAGGCACCAGCCATATTAACCAGAGCTGGCGGATTCGAATCCATCCCCGGGCCTGTCAAACAGCAATGACAACTACAACCAAAAAATAGCCAGGTGTTGTGGTGGGCACCTGTAGGCCCAGCTACTTAGGAGTCTAAGGCAAGAGAATCACTTAAGCCCAGGAGTTGGAGGTTGCTGTGAGCTATGATGCCATTGTACTCTACCCAGGGTGACAGCTTGAGGCTCTGTCTCAAAAAAGAAAAGAAAAATACTTCTTTTACTGGGGCAGTGCCTGTGGCTCAGTGAGTTGGGCGCCGGCCCTATATGCCGAGGGTGGCGGGTTCAAACCGCCACCGGCCAAACTGCAACAACAACAACAACAAAAAAAAATAGCTGGGCGTTGTGGCGGGCGCCTGTAGTCCCAGCTGCTCGGGAGGTTGAGGCAAGAGAATCGCATAAGCCCGAGAGTTAAGAGGTTGCTGTGAGCCGTGTGACACCACGGCACTCTACCTGAGGGCGGTACAGTGAGACTCTGTCTCTACAAAAAAAAAAAAAGAAAGAAAAGAAATACTTCTTTTACTTAGTCTTAATTATCTGAGTATAGTCTGTCTAATTATTATTATTATTATTTTTTTTTTTTTGGAGACAAAGTCTCACTATTTCGTCCTTGGTAAGTGCTGTGGCATCACAGTTCACAGCAACTTACAACTTTTGGGCTCAAGTGCAATTTTCTTGCCTCAGCCTCCCGAGTAGCTGGGACTACAGGTACCCGCCACAACGCCCAACTATTTTTTGTTGCAGTTGTCATTATCTAGCAGGCCCAGGCCAGTTTCAAACCCCTCAGTGTATGTGGCTGGTGTCATAACCACTGTGCTACGGATACCGAGCCATGTCTTCTTATTTTTTAATTATTGAGAGTTAGTTTTTTTTTTATTTTTTATTTTTGAGACAAACTTTCACTGTGTCGCCCTCAGTAGAGTGCCATGGTATCACAACTCACAGCAACCTCTAACTCTTGGCTTAAGCAATTCTCTTGCCTCAGCCTCATCCAAGTAGCTGCGACTATAGGCACCCACCACAATGCCTGGCTATTTTTTTTTTTTTTTGTAGTTGTCTTTGTTGTTTAGCAGGCCCAGGCTGGGTTCGAACCTGCCTGCCTCGTTGTATGTGGCTGGTGCCTATTTATTGACCTGCGGGCACCCAGCCTATTAAGAGCTAGTTTCTAAACACAAATATACTTGGACCTTCCCTCTTTGGTCTCTTGATTCATGAATAAAGGGAGCAAAAAATCTTATTAACCCAAAGCATAATTAGGAAGTTAAATCCATTATGAGAAAAAATACACTACAAAACTAAGTAGAAGTTAATTTTAATTATCTGGTGAATGTGTCTGTGTCATTGCTCTCTCCTAATAGTACAGAATTGCTAGAGCCTTGACTGTCATTTAAGCCTTTCTTCCAAAAAACTAGACATTTCGTTTTATTGACACCACTTGAATGGGGAAGTGACCAGAGTGAAGCCAGTCTTCCCAGATCAAGTGTAGCTAAAGAGGACAACCAGGAATAGAATGCAGCCCTTCTGACCAGATTCCTAAGTTCAGACATGTGATTTGAATCAGAGATGTGAAGCCTCTGTAGAGAATGTGCCACTGCTGTGCTGTTTACTGTTTCTCCACCGTTGCCATAGGTGTCTTTTCAACTTACTTTCCATATTGTGTCTTTCTGGAAGGAGCCCTCCTTGTGTACAGCATCATGGTTCCCCAGAAGTGGATTTACCAGTTACCGTACCAGAAGTTTCTTCATTGTCTGATCAAATCAGAGGAGGTAATTACTGACACGACCTTTATCTCTTTTTCTTTGCTCTTTTCTGATGGAAACTGGGTATGCACAGGCTATCTCATGAATCATGGCAGGTGTCAGAAACCTGCTCTTTTGCTCTTTCTTTGCTCCTCTTTCATCCTCTTAGATCTGTTCTTAGCTACAATGAGACTGCACAGATACAGACTAGTGGAAGAGACCAGGGTTTGCAGCCAAACTAGGTTCCAACCCTGTCTCCACTGTGATGCCTAGCAGTTCAGCAGGTTTATAATGCCTATGAGTCTGTTTTCCTGTCTACAAAATCAGGACAGTACTCTGGGAGCCCGAGGATGGTGGATATCCTGAGCTCAGGTGTTTGAAACCAACTTGAACAAGAGCAAGACCCCAGCTCTAAAAAATAGCCAGGTATTGTGGTGGGCACCTGTAGTCCCAGCAATTCGGGAGGCTGTGGACGCTTGAGCCCAAGAGTTTGAGGTTGCTGTGACCTATGATTCCACAGTACTCTACCTGGGGCACAGAGTGAGACTCTGTCTCAAAAAAAAAAATCAGGACAGTAACACTGGGACGTTGTGAGTAGTTCCTCAAAAGTCATGTCTCAGTCTTCCCCAGAAAACCAAACCTAAAAACCTTGAGAACTAATATATTAGTGTGATAGGATTATAGAGTTAACTTTTATGATTCAGTGAACAGTTACCTCATATTGCATTTCTAGACAGTTTCTTTACCACATAAACCACTAAAAAAAAACTTCACAAGTATTTGCAAAACAAAAACCTTCAAACACTGTGATCAGATTGCCACCTGTCTTAATGGTAGCCTTGCCGAGACTTAGGTGACACTAAGTGCTTATGGGTGCTGCATCTAACCAACAGCTCTTTTGCTTTTAGAGCCCACAGGCTCATCAGGACTTGTAAGCAGCAGACAGAAGAGCTATGACCACTCAAGGTAATGACCTTGTGCAGTCTCTTCTTCAGAAGCCAGGTGGATAATCTATTATTGCTTCTGCTTAAAAGAGTCTCTCAGAGCATGTACCCAGAGCAAGGAAAGCCCTCATTCCTTGTTCTTACTTCTGAAGCGTTTGAGCAACACTTGAACTAAGGGCTAAAGCTGACGTTTAAGAGTTTTTCCATTCCAACTGACTGGTTATGGTGGCTCTCCCCTGAAATGAAAGTACTCTGAGAGGCCAAGGCAGGTGGATTGCATAAGCTCAGGAGTTCCAGACCAGCCTCAGTAAGAGCAGGACCCCATCCCTAATAAAAATAGAAAACTGGGTGGCGCCTGTGGCTCAGTCGGTAAGGTACTGGCCCCATATACTGAAGGTGGCGGGTTCAAACCCAGCCCCGGCCAAACTGCAACCAAAAAATAGCTGGGCGTTGTGGCGGGCGCCTGTAGTCCCAGCTACTCGGAAGGCTGAGGCAAGAGAATCGCTTAAGCCCAGGAGTTGGAGGTTGCTGTGAGCTGTGTGAGGCCATGGCACTCCACCGAGGGCCATAAAGTGAGACTCTGTCTCTACAAAAAAAAGAAAAGAAAACTTAGCCAGGTATGGTGGAGCACACCTGTAATTCGAGCTACTTCAGAGACTGAGGCAGGAAAATCACTTAAGCCCAAGAGTTTGAGGTTGCTGTGAGCTATGACACCACGGCACTCTACCCAGGGCTATAGAGTAAGATTTTGTTTCAAGAATAAAAAGAGTTCACGTTCCAGACAAGAAAGGAGTCCCCTCAATTTCCCCTTACCCTTGGTGCCAGAGGAATAGGCAGGAAAACCAAGCTCCATGTGCATCTTAGTAATTCTTAGACTTACCTGCCTTTCTGCTCCCAGTCACTTCAGAGCAGTGTCCAGAAAATCACATTTCCTTTGAAGATGTTTTCTATGAGATAAAAGTCGAGTAGACAGACTGACATTACCCCAGTTTAACCTCTGAACAACATTAATTTTCAGCTAGTCCTAAAAGCCGACGTGCTAACCAGAGTGGTGTATTTCCTGCAGTGCCCATATCTTTCAGCATTAGAGCTGGCCCTTTCATCAACTGTGATCTGATATCTAGCTATAAAACTGATATGAAACAATCATGTTCTCTTTTTACATCTAATTTTTTTCTTTTAAGGACATCTTTTTCTTTTAAGAGTTAGAGCCCAGACTATCTCATAAGAAGGTAATGATTTGTGTTTGCCTGGGGAGATAATTTGGTTTTCCTCTCTAGGCAGCACCATGGGAGCAGCATTGCTGGAGGACTGGTGAAAGGGGCTTTGTCTGTCGCTGCCTCTGCATACAAGGCCCTGTTTGCTGGGCCACCAGTCACTGCACAGGTCAGTAGGTGTTTTATTTTTCTGAACCTCAATTCTAGGTCACTAATGAAAATGGTGGCTTCTGTCTGGGTTGGAGAGTAACATGGCATTGTAGAAGAAGCTTGGACTTTGGTTAACATACAACTCTGCTCCTTTCTTTTTTTCTTTGAGACAGTCTGAATAGAGTACCATGGCATCAGCCTCACTGACAGCAACCTCAAACTCTTAGGCTTGAATAATCCTCATGTCTCAGCCTCCCAAGTAGCTGGGATTATAGTTGTACACCACAATGCCCAGCTAGTTTTTTTTTGTAGAGACAGAGTCTCACTTTATGGCCCTCGGTAGAGTGCCGTGGCCTCACACAGCTCACAGCAACCTCCAACTCCTGGACTTAGGCGATTCTCCTGCCTCAGCCTGAGTAGCCGGGACTACAGGCGCCCGCCACAACGCCCAGCTATTTTTTGGTTGCAGTTTGGCTGGGGCCGGGTTTGAACCCGCCACCCTCGGTATATGGGGCCGGCGCCTTACCGACTGAGCCACAGGTGCCGCCCCACCAGCTAGTTTTTTTTTATTAGTAGTAGAGACGGGGTCTTGCTGTTGCTCAGGCTGGTCTCGAGATCCTGAGCTCAAGCAATGCACCTAGCTGGGCCTCCCAGGGTGCAAGGATTACAGGTGTGAGCCACCTTGCCTGGCCTCTGCCACTTTCTAGGACTTCAGCCAAGTTATTTAAGGGAAGAAAGGAGAAGGATATAATATTTGTTGAAATCTACTTAGAAAGAAGCTATTCCAAATGCTCGCACTACAGATGAGTAAATCACCAATTCCTGCCCAAACACTATGGGAAACAAGGGAGATACACAAACATTTACAAGACAGGGTAAGATACTTTGCCGGTGCTATCAGAAAGAACTCCTCAGCATATTGGGGCCTAGGAAGATTTCCTGGTAGATGATACCTGAACTGAGTCCTAAAGGACAAAGTAAGTGTTCCCCAGGAAAGAGGGATAGAAAGGACATTCATTGTAGGCTGTGTATGGGTAGCTCAGACCTTTAATCCTAGCATTTAGGAAGCCCAAGATGGGAGGATCATGTGAGGCCAATAGTTTGAGATCAGCCCAGGCAATAGTGGGACCCTATCTCTATTTAAAAAATAAAATTAGCCAGGCGTGGTGGCACACAACTGTAGTTCTAGCTACTAAGGAGGCTGAGGTGAGAGAATTACTTGAGCCCCAGGAGTTTGAGGTTGCAGTGAGCTATGATGATGCCACTGCACTCTAGCCAGGGTGACAGAGCAAGACCTTATCTCAAAAAGGGAATGAGGGGCACTGTAGACAGAGTAGTCAGTAAAAAGACTTGGAAATGTGCGCATGGAGGGTGAATCTGGGCTTGGGAGAAGAGTAGAAAGACAAAACCAAATATATAGTTAGTATTCTGTGTTAATGGGTTTAGATTTTATTTTAAGGCTAATATTAGGAGCCAGATAAGGGTTTTGAGGAAGTGATTAGTGTAGTCAGATTTGTTTTAATAAGATCACTGTGCTACAGTATGGAGGGTCAAAGATAAATCCCAAGTTTCTGGCTTAGGCAGTCGATAGAACCATTCATGCAGGGAAAGGATGTATTCGAGTAGGAGGAGAAACAAATAAGGTGACTTTTGGATAGTGTTGAGTTTAAGGCATATCCAAAGTACTTGGATATGTAGATGTCTCTCAGTATTCATGAGGGTTTGGCTCCAGGTCCACCCCCTTGGATACTAAAATTTATAAATTGGCTGGGTGCCGATAGCACAGTGATTAGGGGGCCAGCCACATGCTCCGGGGCTGGTGGGTTGGAACCCAGATCAGGCCTGCTAAACAAACAAACAAAATAATAGCCGGGCCTTGTGGCGGGTGCCTATAGTCCCAGCTACTAGGGAGGCTGAGGCAAAAGAATGGCATGAGCCCAAGGGATTGAGGTTGCTGTGAGCTATATGACACCACGGCACTCTACCAAGGGTGACAAAGTGAAACTCGGTCCCAATTAAAAAAATAAATAGGCTCTCTTCCCTCCTTTCTCTTCTCTCTCTCTGTCTCTCCTCTCTCACCCTCTCCCTTTCCTCTCTCTCTCTTTTCTCCCTTCTCTCTCCTTTTCTCTCTGTCTTGGTGCTGCTCTGCAGCATCCCTCCCTCGCCAATAAAAATCTTTTGTACAAAATAAATAAATAAATAGGGTGGCTCCTGTGGCTCAAAGGAGTAGGGCGCCGGCCCCATATGCCGGAGGTGGCGGATTCAAACCCAGCCCTGGCCAAAAACCGCAAAAAAAAAAAAAAAAAATAATAAAAATAAATAAATAGGGCGGCGCCTGTGGCTCAGTGAGTAGGGCGCCGGCCCCATATGCCGAGGGTGGTGAGTTCAAACCCAGCCCCGGCCAAACCGCAACAAAAAAATAGCCGGGCGTTGTGGCGGGCGCCTGTAGTCCCAGCTGCTCGGGAGGCTGAGGCAAGAGAATCGCGTAAGCCCAAGAGTTAGAGGTTGCTGTGAGCCGTAGGACGCCACGGCACTCTACCCGAGGGCGGTTCAGTGAGACTCTGTCTCTACAAAAAATAAATAAATAAATAAATAAAAATAATAAATAAAATTGATAAATTCTCAAGTCTCTTATATAATAGTATAGTTTTTGCATGTAACGTAACATATGCTCCTGTATACTTTTATTTATTTGTTTAATTTTGTATGTATTTATTAGAGACAGGTTTCATTCTGTCATCTAGGCTGGAGTGCAGTTAGCGTGGTCATAGATCACTACAGGCTGGGACTCCTCTCCCATATACTTTAAAAAAATCTCTAGATTGGGCGGCGCCTGTGGCTCAAGGAGTAGGGCGCTGGCCCCATATGCCGGAGGTGGCGGGTTCAAACCCAGCCCCGGCCAGAAACTGCAAATAAATAAATTAATTAATTAAAAAAAAAATCTCTAGATTATAATGCATAATACAACGGAAATGCTATATGTAAATAGCTGTTATATTGTTCAGACAGTAACAACAAGGGAAAAGAATCTATACACGTTCAGTTTAGGTAGGCCTATACTTCCCCTCCCCCACATGTACAGTAAAACTTCTGTAAGTTGCCCCCTGAAAGGTCATCATACAGAGGTTGTCAACATAAGGAACTAGGCCCTTAGTACATGTGGTGCATATTCAGTCTATGAAAATTAGGTCAACTTAAGGAGGTGGGTAATGTAGGGAAGTGGTCAACTATGGAAGTTCTACGGTATTTTCGATCTGCAATTGATTTAATCCATAGATGGGAATCCATGGATATGTATCCGTCTGGATCACAGGGGAGAGATTGGGCTAGTGATAAAGTTTGAGAGTCACTTGCATACAGGTTATAGCATTACGTGATTGGATGAAATTATCTAGGAAGAATGGGGAAGGCAAGAGGCAGCCTTCAGGGAAGGAGTACTCTGAAAGGAGTAAGCCCATGTACACAGGGGAAAACAAGGAGAGGGTTCTATGCTGGAAGTTAAGGAAGGGAGTTTTAATAAGGGGAACTTAGTCAATGTGTTAAATGCTGCAAAGAGGTGTGGATGAGTGGTCAGGAATATGAGAAAACAAGTATGCCTCACTTTTTTTCTTTTTTTAGAGATAGTGTCACTTTGTCGCCCTCAGTACAGTACTGTGGCATCACAGCTCACAGCAACCTCTAGCTCTTGGGCTTAGGCGATTCTTTTCCCTCAGCCTCCCAACTAGCTGGGACTACAGGAGCCCGCCACAACACCCATCTATTTTTTTGTTGCAGTTTGGCCGGGGCCAGGTTTGAACCCACCACCCTTGGTATATGGGGCCAGTGCCCTACTCACTGAGCCACAGACACCACCTAAGTATGCCTCACTTTCAAAAAGCTCGGCTACTGGTGACGTCCATAGCTCAGTGGTTAGGGCATCAGCCACATACACTGGGGTTGGCAGGTTCAAACCCAGCCCAGGCTTGCTAACAATGACAACAACAAAAAATAGCCTGGCATTATAGCAAGTGACTGGAGTTCCAGCTACTTGGGAGACTGAGGCAAGAGAATTGCTTAAGCCCAAGAATTAGAGGTTGCTATGTGCTGTGACACCACTACACTCTACTAAGGGAGACATAGTGAAACTGTCTCAAAAAAAAAAAAAAAAAAGGTACAAAAGGCAGAAACTAGTAGGCCTTTACAACCTGGAAAACCACCTTGACGACTCCTCCCACCCCCAAAAGAATAGAAGCAGTTCAGGTAAGAGGAAGGTAATACTCACTCAGGCTCTTGGTGAACACATTACCTTCCTAAATCCTAAAAACTTGGGGTGGGCATTATGGCTCAAGCATGTAATCTTAGCACTCTGGGAGGCCAAGGCAGGTGAATAGCTTGAGCTCAGGAGTGGAGACCAACCTGAGCAGCAGTAAACCCTGTTTCTACTAAAAATAGAAAAGCCAGCAGAGTATAGTGGTACATGCCTGTAGTCCCAGCTACTCAGAAGGCAAGAGGATCGCTTGAGCCCAAGAGTTTGAGGCTGCTGTGATCTATGATTATACCATGGCACTCTACCCAGGACGACAGAGTCGAAACTCCCTCTCAAAAAAAAAAAAACAATCCTGGCTCAGCAACTGTAGCTCAAGCGGCTAGGGTGCCAGCCACATACACCAGAGCTGGCAGGTTCAAATCAGCCCAGGCCTGTCGAACAACAAATAAGAACTACAACCAAAAAATAGCCCGGTGTTGTGACAGGTGCCTGTAGTCCCAGCTACTTGGGAGGCTGAGGCAAGAGAATCACTTAAGGCCCTAAGCCCAAGAGCTGGAGGTTGCTGTGAGCTGTGACACCATGGCATTCTACCAGTGGCGACAAAGTGAGACTCTATCTCTTAAAAAAATAAAAACCAGGCGGCGCCTGTGGCTCAGTCGGTAAGGCTCCAGCCCCATATACCGAGGGTGGCGGGTTCAAACTTGGCCCCGGCCAAACTGCAACCAAAATATAGCCGGGCATTGTGGCGGGTGCCTGTAGTCCCAGTTACTTGGGAGGCTGAGACAAGAGAATAGCTTAAGCCCAAGAGTTGGAGGTTGCTGTGAGCTGTGATGCTACAGCACTCTACCGAGGGCAACATAATGAGACTCTGTCTCAAAAAAAAAAAAAAGAAACAAAAGAAAGCCAGATGTGGTGGCAGGCTCCTGTAGTTCCAGCTATTTGGAAGGCTGAGGCAAGAGGATCACCTGAGCCCCAGGAGTTTGAGGTTGCTGTGAGCTAGGCTGATGCCACACGCTAGCCTGGGGAAAGAGAGCGAGACTCTGTCTCAAAAAATTAAATAAAAAAAGATGAGAGACAAGATAATTAATGCAGAAAGATTTCTGAAGTGGAAAGAAGTAAAAGCAAAGGTTTGGAAGGATCAACTGGAAAGGACAATGGATAATCTCTTCTGAAGAGGAAAGAATGGAACAGTAGAAATAGGTGCAGAGGAAAATGCCAGAGACTCTGCTCAATATGTTTACATACTTTCCTCAACTTTACATACTTTCTCAGCCACCCTGCAAAATGGGAGATATGATATATCTCCATTTCATTAATAAGGAGATTGATACTCAGCACTGTTGGTAAGTAAATGGTAGAGTTAAGAGTCTAAACCTAGGCCTGCCTGCCTCCAAAGTCAGTAATCTTTCTGCTGTCGGCCTCACCATCCTCAGTCTGTGAAATGAGGACAATAATAGAATAGGGTTTTTAGTAATGTGTTCCCCACAGGCCTTGAATGAATATTACCTTTCTCTTACCTGAATTGCTTCTATTCTTTTTGGGGTGAGGGGGGAAGATCAAGAAGGCTTCCCAAACTATAATTTCCCAAGCTGTTCTCGTCCAGCTCCTTTGTATATCTGACAAAATTTTCTATACCATCTTCCAGTAATAATCTCTTTTTTGGGGGGCGGCGCTTGTTGCTCAGTGAGTAGGGTGCTGGCCCCATATACTGAGGGTGGTGGGTTCAAACCCGGCCCCTGCCAAATTGCAACAAAAACTAGCCAGGCGTTGTGGTGCGCCTGTAGTCCCAGCTACTCAGGAGGCTGAGGCAAGAGAATCGCTTAAGCCCAGGAGTTAGAGGTTGCTGTGAGCTGTGTTGCAATGGCACTCTACGGAGGGCAACAAAATGAAATTCTAGTCTCAAAAAAAAAAAAACAAAAACTTTTTTTTTTTTTTTTCAGGTTTTTTGGGTCTGGTTTTTTTTTTCTTTTGAGACAGTCTCTTTGTCACCCAGGCTGGAGTGCGGTGGCATTATCATAGCTTGCTGAAATCTTAAACTCCTGAGCTTAAGCCATCCTCCTGCCTCAGCCTCCCCAGTAGCTGGGACTACAGACATGCACCACCATGCCTTGTTAATTTTTTCTATTTTTAATAGAGGCAGGGCCTCACTCTTGCTTGGGCTACTCTCAAATTCCTGATCTCAAGCAATTCTACCACCTTGGCCTCCAAAAGGATTATAGGGTGAGCCATAGTGCTGACACTGTCTCTCTCTTTTGTTGTTCATGTATTTTCCCTGTTACCATAATTACCTTTATGTTTACAGGGTCTCCTGGGCTTTTTTTGTTGTTGTTGTTGTTCAGACAGAGTCTCACTTTGTCACCCTGTCAAAGGTCACAGCAACCTCAAACTCTTGACCTTAAGCAATTCTCCTGCCTCAGCCTCCAAAGTAGCTGGGACTATAGGTGCCCACCACAAGGCCTGGCTATTTTGTTGCTGTAGTTGTTGTTCAGCAGGCCCAGGCCAGGTTCAAACCAGCCAGCCCAGTGTATGTGGCTGGCACCCTACCCACTGAACTATGGGCGCCACCAAGAATGCTTCTTTTTTCTCCTAGTTCTCCAGTTCATTAGTTCCCTGGTTTTCCTTTTCTCCTCCTTTAGGTACAAATATACCTAATCTGAA
Organism: Nycticebus coucang; assembly: GCF_027406575.1. NCBI lineage: Eukaryota > Metazoa > Chordata > Mammalia > Primates > Lorisidae > Nycticebus > Nycticebus coucang. The sequence continues at coordinate 58,828,463 of NC_069797.1, forward strand.
GCAGGACCTTCCCAGTCCAAACTTCCTGAGAAGACCCATTGGTGTCACATACATAGGAGTGCTGTACCCTTGAATCTAATTACTTAGTATTTTGAATAAATCAGGAAAGATTAATATAATTTATAAGATAATAAATATATATACATATGATAAGGCCAGGCATGGTGGGGCACGCCTATAATCCACCAGCTATTTCTTGGGAGGCTGAGGCAGGCAGATCGTTAAGTGCAGGAGTTCAAGACTAGCCTGGGCAAGGTGGCAGGCTAATAAAACTAATAAATTTATAAGATAATGTTCTGTTTTTCTTATCTCTGCATAGCCAATAGTTTCTGAAGATCAAACAGCAGCCCTGATGGCTCATCTATTTGAAATGGGATTCTGTGACAGGCAGCTAAACCTAAGGCTGCTGAAGAAACACAATTACAACATCCTGCAGGTTGTGACGGAACTTCTTCAGGTTAACAACAATGACTGGTATAGCCACCGATATTGAAGAGTGACCTTGTATTAAAAAACTCTGCCTGCTGCTCAGAGATGATCTTTATTCTGTCATTGGGGGTGTGGGTTAGAAGCCCTAGCTTGTTTTTTAATCTGATGAATCTGTATGGCACCCATCACTGAATTATCAAGACAACACCTGTTAACAGTATTTGGGGAAGCAAATCAAAGACCAGAACTTAAACTTTCACTTTAGACATTGGATGAATAGTAGGAATACAGTTTTTCAATTGATTTGGATAAAACTCCTTTCTTCATTTATGTGTTAGAGTGTAACTTGAACTTCCTATAGAACCATTTTTTTTCCTGCTTTCATTGAAGTTGATTATTTTTCTTTTGTTAATGTGGATGTTTTATGGGACTGTTAATTGTCAGGTTTTAAAAGAAATTAACGTTGAAGGTTGTTTTTAAGAATTATTCTCCTAATTTCTGTAACCTACCCTCAAGCTTCACAGCTGTGTGGCATTGAAATGACACCCAGAGTGTGACAGAAATGTTACTAATTCTTCCTTTCCCAAGGAGAAAGTCATTTCCCTGCAAGACCATAATAATTGGCACCACTGCTTCCTAACAACTCCATTGGTGTATTTAAGAGCATCCAACTTCTGGGGATCTCTGCATTTCAATGAAAGGAAAGAGTGTGCTAATTAACACCCCCCCACCTCACCCCCTGTCAGCACCTATTGATCCAGTGTCTATATAGTAATTTTGCATACATTTTTATTTAAGGGAAAATTTTAAGTAGATAGTGTGAAATATTTTGCTAATCGTATAGAGAAGGAAAAAGACTCTTCAATTACTTAAAGGGAAAAGTAAATTTAAGTTACCTTTTTTCTTAATATCAGGGCAGATCTTATTTTACAGTAGAGTGGGAGAAGTAGAAATGTGGAACGCGAAAGACCAGCTCCTGAATTAATCTCAGTAAAATTCAGGGTATGCAAGTGAGCATGAGGCATAGGAAATGCTGATCACTTCCTTGAACGCTTGAAATTTGTTCAGAGGTATCTAACCGTAGAGAACCTAGAACAGGAAGAGGCAGCTGATGTTTTGCAAAAGTTGGATGGGGGCAAACTCACTGAAAAAGTTTTGGTTTAACCCCGGGATGAGGGGAAATAGTTTGCAGAGGTTTAGGGGCTCACTTGATTTACAGGAGAGTCTTGGGTACAATCGTTGAAAGAAGAGGTAATAAACACACTAAAGAGTTCATCTATTAATGACTTCCTGAAAAGGAAGACTCTGAATCACAGCCCAAAAGTGGGAAGGATAATTGAAATAGTATTATTTAACCTAGTTGGTATTTATAATGAATGGTAATTTTAGTCATTAGCCATTATGATGTTTATTTGCAGTATAACTCTTGAATGCTACAATAAACCAGGATTCAGACTGCAAAACAACAGGGTTGTTCATTATTTAAAACGTTATCGGAGCTTCTGAGTAGAAGGCCAAACGCAGGGGGTGTGTAATTGGGTTGATGAAGGGCGGGAGCTTTCTTGTACGTCGGAATCTTGGACGTCGAGGAGGGCCCGCGGGTCCGGTCGTCCGCTCCGTTGTACGTAACCTCTGAAAGGATGGCGAATAAATGTTCTTTGAAACTCCTACCTGGATTGGCTAGTCCTTGCGGAAGCAGCGTCTAACCCTAGAGTGACATTTGAAGGGCGGAGAGCGTCTCCGGCCGTCCGAGGGAGAGGGGCGGGGCTGGGGCGGGGCTTCCCAGGCACCGACTCAAGCTGGCGGCTAGGGTTCTGCGCTGCACTTTCGATCTTCTCTGCAGCGGTGTCTTTCTTCCACCGTTCCGGGGTAAGGTGTTCATGGGACCCTTCCCTGCTTTCCCTTTTGGAAGCAAAGGCTGAAGTACCTTCTACGCCGCCGCCTCGTCCAACACACCGGGACACGCGGGTGCCAATGTCTACTAACGGCCTCTTGGGGTTTCCCCGTGGGACTTAAAATCTTCCTTCAATGAGTCTCACTCGGCCAGTGGGACAGGAGAGGTCAGAGTCCCTGTTCCCCCCACCCTCCAACGCGGCACATTCACTCCCCCAGACTGTGGTGAAGAGGACTGTTTGCCGAGGACGCCCACACCGTGCCCTCACCCTGCTCTAAGAGGCCCCTCTCCCCAATTTCTCCAGAAATCTCGCCCTCCTGCAGCTGACTGGAGCCGGAGATCCCAGACCGGAACCAGGTGAGGCTTCCTTTATTTTTAGCCCAGGAAGATCTGAGCGTGGCTCACCTTGCCCACCCGTTTCTGCCACCACTCTTGAGTTTGGGGAAGAGCCCAGATTTAGCCTTGACTTTTACTTTTTTGAGGCAGAGTCTTACTTTGTCACCCTCGGTAGAGTGCGGTGGCGTCATACAGCTCATAGTAACCTCAAACTCTTGGGCTCAAGCGATTTTCTTTTTTCTTTTTTTTTGTAGAGACAGAGTCTCACTGTACCGCCCTCGGATAGGGTGCCGTGGCGTCACACGGCTCACAGCAACCTCTTAACTCTTGGGCTTACGCGATTCTCTTGCCTCAGCCTCCCGAGCAGCTGGGACTACAGGCGCCCGCCACAACACCCGGCTATTTTTTTATTGCAGTTTGGCCGGGGCTGGGTTTGAACCCGCCACCCTTGGCGTATGGGGCCGGCGCCCTACTCACTGAGCCACAGGCGCCGCCCTCAAGCGATTTTCTTGCCTCAGCCTACCAAGCAGCTGGGGATACAGGCGTCTGCCACAACACCCGGCTATTTTTAGAAATGAGGTCTCGCTCTGGCTGAGGCTGGTCTCGAACCTGTGAGCTCAGACAATCCACCCTTCTTGGCCTCCCAGAGTGCTAGGATTACTGGCGTGATCTACCGCGCCCAGCCTAGCCTTGACTTTTCCTAGTGAAGGACAGACCCTGACATTACTTTGACCATCCTTAGGCTTTTTTCCTTCCTACCCTCAGCAACAAGGAAGTGCCTCCCACTCCCTCCCGGGATTTCTTGAGATAGGCTTCTTAACCACACCTGTGGCCAGTCTTGCCTCTTCTTCCTAAGAATCTCTGCCTTTTTCAACTTCCTTCTCTTGAATTTAATGACAACTCAGCAACTCCCCAGGAAAAAATAAATGCTCTGCCATTCACTTATGGAAGTCCCTTAAAGGGAAATAGCTTCTGCTTTTTGTTTCATTTGTATTTATTTATTTATTTTAAGAGACAGTCTCATTTTATTGCCCTCGGTAGAGTGCTATGGCACCACAGCTCACAGTAACCTCCAACTCCTGGGCTTAGGCGATTCTCTTGCCTCAGCCTCCCAAGTAGCTGGGACTACAGGCACCCACCACAACACCCGGCTATATTTTGTTGCAGTTTAGCTGGGGCTGGGTTTGAACCCTCACCCTCAATATATGAGCCTGAGCCGGTGCCCTACTCACTGAGCCACAGGCGCCGCCCTTGTTTTGTTGATTTGAGACAGCCTTGCTCTGTCACCCTAACTAGAATGCAGTGGACTTAGCTCACTGCAACTTCGAACTCTTGGATTCAAGTGATCCTCCTACCTACCTCAGCCTCCCAAGTAGCTGGGACTACTGGTGCATGCCACCATGCTCGGCTAGTTTTTAGTAGAGATGGGGTGTCATTCTTACTCAGGCTGCTCTTGAACACCTGAGCTCAAGTGATCCTCCCACCTCAGCCTCCCAAATTGCTAGGATTACAAGTGTGGTGCCCTATGCTGGCAGTAACTTCTGCTTTTCTTTTGTTTTCCTTTTGTTAGGCAGATTGATCTTTATGATAATGAAAGGAGTTGAAATGCATAACTTACTCAATTTTTCATACCCTATCTTCCTTAGGCTTCAGCTTGCTTAAATTGTGGTGGAATTCCTTGCCAATCTTGAGAACTTAAACCAAAATTACAAGCTTAGCATTGAACTTTGTTATTTTCTCATCAGTGAAAAATCCCCCATGAATGATGGGTGAGATATTCTCCCAGCTGAGCTTTCAGTGGAAGGATGAAAACAAGTTGATTCTGTCTGGTGACCCAGCCATTGGCAGCAAGGCTGCCAGCTACTCTAGTATGGGTAGCAGCAACTCTCTTTGTTCCTGTGTGCCTTGTGAAGGAGCTGCTGGTACCAGCTTTGTGACTTGTCCTACTTGCCAAGGCAGTGGTGAAATTGCCCAAGGTGAGTTGCCCAAAGCTCTGGAAATAGCCTAGAACCCAAGGAAAACTCTTAGCACCTCTCAGTCACCTTGAATCAGATCAGATCTGCTCCTAGTTCATAGTTTCCCATCTTGGGCTGTCCAGGGAGATGCTAACTATCCCCAGGGTCCCTACAGAGTACCACCCTCTGTTCTAGTTGTATTCCCCAAGCCCTTGTTGGCAAAGAGGTTTCTAGCCGCTCTGTTCTGAGCAACACTCAGGAAACAACACTTCCTGAACACTTTAATTCAGTTCAGGACATTGTAAATTATATCACCAAAGAAATTGGGGATCTCTGATTTGCTGATGACTTTCAGATAGTCTTCATACCTGTTAATAGAATCTCGTTTCCATTTTAGCACATTAACTGCCATATGAGTTGTATTTAACTCATGCTAGTTTTGAACCCAGGGCCTCATGATACTGTGAAACCTCTGCTCATTGTTTTTTTCACTGTCAATGAGCACGTCTGGATCTGCTCCAGTCAGTATCCCCATCCATGCCTGTCACACATGCAGGACTGTTCTCCATTTACCATAACTTCTGACCCCTCATTTTGTCCTCAATGTTTGGTGGCTTTTTGAAGGAAATCAAGGCTAGGCACCTGTGGCTCAAGCGGCTAAGGTGCCAGCCACATACACCTGAGCTGGTGGGTTGGAATCCAGCCCGGGCCCGCCAAACAACAATGATGGCTGCAACCAAAAAATAGCCGGCGTTGTGGCGGGCGCCTATGGTCCCAGCTACTTGGGAGGTAGAGGCAGGAGAATTGCTTGAGCCCAGGAGTTGGAGGTTGCTGTGAGCTGTGAGGTCACAGCATTCTACCCAGGGGGACAGCTTGAGGCTCTTTCTCAAAAAAAAAAAAAAAAGAGAGAGAAAAAGGAAATCGATAGGACAGTATACAGTGACATGACATTGTTGCACATACTTAAGCATTATGATTCAGAGGTCATCATCCAGGACCACCCAAGGTCCTCTCCAGAAACAACTAAATACTTGTGGAATGACAAGTTTTCAGAAACAAATTCAATAATTATGTCATGAGTTACATACAACCATGGCCCAAAGGAAAAACAATTTTTTTCCTACTGTGACAGTCAATGTGCTAGAGATGTCAAAGCTGGGCTGCCAGCTTCAGCAGCACCTCCCCAGGGTTCCCAGTCTAGCTGCAAGGCAGGGCACCATGCTTCCAAAATTGCCTGGGGGGTTCTCTGGAAGGCTGGCATAGGAAGTTATCTGTTATGGATGCTTCTTGGTCCTCTCTCTCTCTAGAGCTGGAGAAGCAGCTGGTGGCTCTCATACCCTATGGGGACCAGAGACTGAAGCCCAGGCACACGTAAGCCCCTCTTCCTCCTCCAGCTCCACAAGCTATCACCCCTGTGGAATAAACCTATTTTGATGCCCCCTAATTTTTCCATTAGTTCTTCCCCAGAATCACGCCCCTCAGAAGACACTAACAATGGATGGATATGGTCCTGTTCTGAATATTAAGATTAAAATTCAGAACTCTCAAACCATGGACTTATTTTTTCTTTTTTTTTTTTTTTGTTTTTTGGCCGGGGCTAGGTTTGAACCCGCCACCTCCGGCATATGGGACCGGCGCCCTACTCCTTGAGCCACAGGCGCCGCCCAATGGACTTATTTTTTCTAGGGATAATAGCTAGCATTCATTGAGCTTTTGCTATGTTCCAGGACCTAAAATTATTGTTTTTTCATCCATTACCCCATAATACATCCTTTGAGGTTGGTACAGGTATCTCATTTTACAGACAAAGGACACTGAGGCTTAGGGAGGTAAGCTGCTCAGTGTTATTGAGTCAATGGGAACAGAGAGCTGGGATGGAAGCCAGGCTACCTGTGCTCCCACCCGCTCTGGGCTACTTTTGGAGAGCTTAACGTGCATTTGTGGGGGATTGCGTGAAGGGGGGAGCCTTGTGTATGAAGAGGTGTATGAACCCTCTCCCCAAGTTTCCTTCAAATTCCTCCACTCCTTTATCACGGGTCCTCCTTCCCCACAGGAAGCTCTTTGTATTCCTGGCTGTGCTCATCTGCCTGATGACCTCCTCATCTGTCGTCTTTTTCCTATTTCCTCGGTCCATCACCGTGCAGCCTTCGGGCCTCAACTCCTCCATAGTGGCCTTTGATGAGGATGACATCCACCTCAACATAACGGTGGGTGGGTGCCCCTGACCTCTGACCCTGCATTCCTGGCCATACTTCTCTGTAGGCCTTGTCCAGTATTGCAACCTTGGGTTGCATATTGTGAGGACTGGGACACAGTAAGGAACCAGATAAATAATTCATAGGTTGAAGTCTTCCTCCTGTGATATTAAAAATAATAATAATAATTCTTAGGGTAGAGTAGGGGTGGCAGTACCTGAGACACTTGGGATGGGCAGGACTAAATGAAGAGAAGCTATGTAGGATGGACTCGGATCTGAGCCAGCTTGAACTTCTAAAAGGTGACTCATCACTTTTAAGATCACCTCTGAGGGGGGCAGCGCCTGTGGCTCAGTGGGTAGGGTGCCAGCCCCATTTACTGAGGGTGATGGGTTCAAACCTTCCCCTGACCAAACTGCAACAAAAAAATAGCCAGGCGTTCTGGTGGGCGCCTGTAGTCCCAGCTACTCGGGAGGCTGAGGCAAAAGAATTGCCTTAGCCCAAGAGCTGGAGGTTGCTATGAGCTGTGACATCACAGCACTCTACCAAGGATGACAAAGTGAGACTCTGTCTCTAAAAAAGACAAAAGGCTCAGCGCCTATAGCTCAGGTGGCTAGGGTACCAGCCACATACACTGGAGCTGGCAGGTTCAAATCCAGTCCTGGCCAAAAAGTAGCTGGGCATTGTGGCTGGCACCTGTAGTCCCAGCTACTTGGAGGTTGAGGCAAGAGAATCGCTTGACAGCTTAAGACTCTATCTCTCTTTTTTTTTTTTTTTTTGTGGTTTTTGGCCGGGGCTGGGTTTGAACCCGCCACCTCCGGCATATGGGACCAGCGCCCTACTCCTTGAGCCACAGGCACCACCCAAGACTCTATCTCAAAAAAAAAAGAAAAAGATCCCCTCTGAGGGGCTCCTAGTACTGATGCTTTGCATTGGAGGACCCTCATGGTAGGGTGGGAGTCAGGTCCGAAGGCCAAGTTTCTACAACTATTTGGCTTCTCCTTTCGGAGAATGGGCCACTCTCACCCCTCCCTTTCCTTGTCCTCATCCCCAGAATATCTTAAACATCTCCAATAGTAACTACTATCCCATCATGGTGACCCAGCTAACCATCGAGGTTCTGCACCTGTCTGTCGTGGTGGGGCAAGTTTCCAACAACCTTCACCTACACATTGGCCCTTTGACCAGTGAACAGGTAACTCCCCTCTACCCTGCCCACAGGTGTGTGGATGTATATGTCGTGGGAAGGGTGCAGCTGGAGTTGGGGCTAACCCTGTGCCGATTTGGTTGACAGATATTTTATGCAGTAGCCAACAGGATATGGGATGAAAACACATAGTGAGTACCCCTTGATCTCATCTCCCCTTTAGTTTCTCTCCTGGCTTGGAAACCCAGTTAATAACCACCAGGTAGCCTGATTTCTTAGCAAATTCTGTAGCTGGTATCTGGTCTGCCCTCTGGTGGCCAAGATGGCAGTGCGCAAAGGTTCTGGGTCCCCAGCCTCAGTCTGTTTGGTCCTAGATTGGAATGAAAAACAAACTGGAATTTGGTTAATCTTTTTTTTTTTTCGAGACAGAGTTTCACTTTGTCCCCCTCAGTAGAGTGCTGTAGCGTTACAGCTCACAGCAACCTCCAGCTCTTGGGCTTAGGCGATTCTCTTGCCTCAGCCTCCAGAGTTAGCTGGGACTATAGGCGCCTGCTACAACGCCTGGTTATTTTTTTGTTGCAGTTTGCCTGGGGCCGGGTTTGAACCCGCCACCCTCGGTATATGGGGCCAGCACCCTACTCACTGAGCCAGAGGCACTGCCCAGAATTTGGTTAATCTTTACAGTATGTGACCTTGGACTCTTCAGTCTGAATCTCTGTGAAAGATTAATGTCTTTTTCTGCTAAGGGAGGGGCCAAGCAAGTGGGGGTTAGAGTGATATTGCAGCAGGGTGGCTATGCTCACCTTAGGAGGGGGGTGAAAGGGTGGGAGTGGCATCTTGGGGGCCCCTAATAAAAGGAAAGGGGCCTGGGAGACAAAGGGAGACCTTCAACTATCATCCTCTGAACTTGTGACAGGCTGCTCAATGTGAATGTGATCCTGTGTTTTCTTTCTCTCTTTCTCAGCAAAATCTGTACCTGGCTGAAAATCAAAGTCCACCATGTACTTCTGCACATCCAGTAAGTAGTACTTGGAGCTCTGATGTCCCTTCTGTCTTCGGTCTTACCTCAGCTCCACTCATGGGGGGAAAAGAGTCACCCAAGCTGACCCCATGAATTTTTGTTGGCCCTTGGGAATAGCTAGTACAGCCCCTTTTCTAAGTCTCATCTTGCTTATAAGTTATTGGGGTAACAGCCATAAGGTTGTCTAGGAGTTGCTAGGACACAGATGGGGCAGCCGTCCCAGGTACCTTGGCTGAGTGGGGAGCAGAGGAAAAGGAAAGGAAGGTCTGAGGGAGCCAACCCTCCCCAGACAGCAGAACAGGGCAAGAAATTTCCTCTTTCTCCCAGACATGGCAACAATGCTTGCTTCCTCTCCAGGGGCACCTTGACCTGTTCCTACCTGAGCCATTCAGAGCAGCTGGTCTTCCAGAGTTATGAATATGTGGACTGCCGGGGAAATACGTCAGTGTTCCACCCACTGGTCCCTCACCTGCCGTGACCTGCCTGCTGTCCCCATACTATAGGCACCTGCGGGAGCCTGGTCTGTATCTCCCACAACTCCATGCTGATTAAGGAAGGACTATAGTGGCTTTGCCAAAGGAAAAGCCCTGCCTTATTATACCCTCATCCCTCATGCCTCAGCATAGGAAGCTTGCTGAAGTTAACATCACAGGCACGTGCGTGCATGCACATACATGCTTCCATCTTCTTGATTTCCCCAGGTTCTTTCAGGAGCAACCATCAAATCCTACCCTTGTTCTTTTGTGAGGGAAATCTGACCTGACATTTTGTTGCGGTGCCTTAGAGTTCCTAGAGTGGCCCCTTAGCCTTTCTGTACTAAGCATCTTGGTTTTCCTGCTCTATTGGGCCTGACTCTCCTTCTGTCAGTATGTTTTATCTGGCTTTTAAAACGTGGATCCTTTTCACATTTTCCACTAGTGAGGAGAAAGTGACTTTGGGAGCACCCATTGCTGTCTCCAAGGCCATTTAGGGGACCATAGATGCTTTCCTGGGCCTATCTGCTTTGGTTATGTGGCAAAATGATGGTGATGCCAGCTCCTCTCTGGTAACTTGTCCCTTGTTGTCTGACAGTAATATTGGCCAAGGCCCTTTGGCCCTGTCTTTCCTGGTTAATGACTATCCCTGGTTGTAAGGAAGACAGAGCTGTTCTCCAGCTAAAGCTTGTCTTCTCTATAAAACAGTTTTACTGTTCTCTTCATAGCCAAAGTAGGAGAGGCGGGAGCCACTGTTACCCCTCAGAGCTATACAGGAAAAACAGAGTGGAAAGGCAGAGTAATTTTAAAAGGTGTTTATTAAAGGTGGGTTTCTGAGCCCATGTGATTGGACACAGGTAGGTCAAACAGTGCGCCTAGCTGCTCTGTTCTGAAATCCCATAGGAAATGGAGCTGTCAATGTCCATCCAACACCGCTGGGCTGTGTTCTACCCCCAGCTCAGCACCAGGGTGCATTCCTGGGCTTTGTAAGTCCTATCAGCAGGGACTGGTCTGGATCCCTCATTTTCCTGTCACTCAGGTAGAGGTCAGCCCCAGATAATACCTTCCCCTTGGAGGGCGGCGCCTGTGGCTCAAGGAGTAGGGCGCCGGTCCCATATGCTGGAGGTGGCAGGTTCAAACCCAGCCCCGGCCAAAAACCACAAAAAAAAAAAAAAAATACCTTCCCCTTGGATTACTAGTGGAACTGGTTTCTGTATTTTAGTGGAACAGGAAAGGTTGTTTGTTCATTAAAGGTGGCTGGGTCTTTATCATTCAGACAGGTGGGGATAGAAAGAGAGGTAGGCAGGGAAAGTTGAATTGAATTAGAATGGGTAGAGAGGAGGAAATGGTGACAGAACTCAGCTGGCTGGAGAACAAGGGAAATAAAGGTCTGTCACCAAGCTGAGGCCACGGTGGTAATGACAAGAGCACAGAGGTCCAGGGAGGCCAGGGAGGGCTATGTGTGTAGGTCACTAAATGTAAAGCTTTAATTTATATTGCATCCAATAAACTATACTTAATAGTATTCCAAACAGTCTGCTGGAGCTGGTTTGAAGATAGTGTGAGTTATCTCCATTAACTGTTCAGTCAGTTACAGATCAAACTCCTTGTTCCTCTCTTTTCCCTTTCTCTCTCTTTTTTTTTTTTTTTTTGAGACAGTGTCTTATTTTGTCACCCTTGGTAGAGTGCCTTGGCGTCATAGATCACAGCAACCTCAAACTCTTGGGCTCAAGCGATGATCTTCTTGCCTCACCCTCCTAGTAGCTGGAACTACAGGAGCCAGCCACAACAGCCACCTATTTTTAGAGATGGAGTCTCTCTCTTGCTTAGGCTGGTCTTGCCTGAGCTAAAGCAATCCACCACACCTGGCCCCACAAACTGTTAGTGTTCAAGTAGGTATCAGAGTCTATTCCCCAGGCCTCTGAACCCCTCTGATAATATGTGCTACTTTTCTGGCTTCCAAGAGATTGCTCACATTAGCTCATGCCTCTCCCTCTCTCTCATTGTGCTTCTCTCAGGTCTTGTTCAATTTTATTTTATTTATTTGTTTGTTTGTTTTGTAGAGACAGAGTCTCACTTTATGGCCCTCGGTAGAGTGCTGTGGCCTCACACAGCTCACAGCAACCTCCAACTCCTGGGCTTAAGTGATTCTCTTGCCTCAGCCTCCCGAGTAGCTGGGACTACAGGCGCCCGCCACAACGCCCGGTTATTTTTTGGTTGCAGTTTGGCCGGGGCCGGGTTTGAACCCGCCACCCTCGGTATATGGGGCCGGCGCCTTACCAACTGAGCCATAGGCGCCGCCCTATTTATTTGTTTGTTTATTTTTTTGGAGACAATATCTCACTCTATCACCCTGGTAGAGTGCCATGGCATTAGTTTAGCTCACAGCAACCTCAAACACCTGGGTTCAAGTAATCCTTCTGCTTCAGGTTCCCAGGTAGCTTAGACTACAGCAGTGGTCCCCATCATATAATGCCACGGCCCTTTAATACGGTTCCTGTGGGTTGGAACCCACAGGTTGAAACCACTGGGCTACACGGTTAAGCCACCAGACCTGGCTACATTTTTTTTTTTTTTTTGTGGGAGACAGAGTCTCACTTTATCGCCCTTGGTAGAGTGCTATGGTGTCACAGCTCATAGCAATCTCCAACTCCTGGGCTTAGGCAATTCTCTTGCCTCAGCCTCCCAAGTAACCTGGACTACAGGCACTGGCCACAACACCCGGCTATTTTTTTGTTCTTGTTGCAGTTCAGCCGGGCTGGGTTTGAATTCACCACCCTCGGTATATGGGGCTGGCGCCCTACCCACTGAACCACAGGCACTGCTCTCTGGTTACTTTTTCTTTTTTTTATCTTGAGTATAATCTCCATTTTTTTTTTTTTTTTTTAGAGACAGAGTCTCACTTTGTTGCCCTTGGTAGAGTGCTGTAGTGTCACAGCTCACAGCAACCTCCAACTCTTGGGCTTAGGAGATTCTTTTGCCTTAGCCTCCCGAGTAGCTGGGTATAGGCACCTGCCACAACACCCAGCTATTTTGTTGTTGTTGTCATTGTTGTTTTAGCAGGGCCTGGGCTGGGCTCGAACCTGCCAGCCTCAGTGTATGTGGCTGGCGCCCTACTCACTAAGCTACTGGTGCCAAGCCAGCCATAGCCCTTTTTGGAACAACCATTGTTCTTTCTTTTCTTTGTCATCTTGGAAGCTAGGACTCAAAAGGGCCTGACTAATTTTTCTATTTTGAGTGGAGAGGACGTCTTTCTTTCTTTTTTTTTTTGACGGAGTGTCATTATGTCGCTCTTACTAGAGTGCTGTGGTGTGATCCACAGCTCACAGCAACCTCAAACTCTTGGGCTTAAGCAATCCTCCCGAGTAGCTGGGACTAGGCACCCACCACAACGCCTGGCTGTTTTTTTGTTGCAGTTGTTTAGCTGGCCCGGGCTGGGTTTAAACCCTAGGTGTATGTGGCTAGCGCCGTATCCATTGTGCTACGGGTGCTAAGCCGGAGAGGAGGTCTTGCTCTTGCTCAAGCGGATCTTGAATTCCTGACCTCAAGGGATCCTCCCCTCTCAGCTTCCTTTTCTGTTCTAAAAGACTGACCCCCTCGTTGCCCTCTCCAGGTGCTCCCATCAGGAAACGTCCCTGGGTTACACTGAGACAGGGCTCCTTCAGGTTGACCAAAGGTGGTGCTACATGGACTATAATGAAGTGACCCAGTGATCCCTCAGACTGAGGTTGTGTTTGAGGTGACTTGAGGCAGCCTTTCTCATCATGGGGTAAGAAAGGACTTCCCAGGGCTTCTACCCTCCTGAAGCCTGACACCTGGGGTCTCTCCGCCCTGCGCCCTCCCACTTTGGGCTAGTGAGGGGGATGCCTGGGGCCTTTGCAGGCTCTGGGTTGTCTCTGCTGGATGGAAAGGCTGATAACTAGAAAGGGAGATGCCCCCTCCCTTTCCTAGATCAGGTATCCTGTGCCTGCAGCTACAGCCCCTCTTTTCCTCTGGGCACTTTCCCTCCCTGCTCCCATCATTATTTAATAGCTGAGTGCCTGGGCAGTGCCTTTAGTTCAGTGAATAGGGCACCAGCCCCATATACCGAGGGTGGCGGGTTCAAACCCGGCCCCGGCCAAACTGCAACAAAAAAAATAGCCGGGTGTTGTGGCAGGATCCTGTAGTCCCAGCTATTAGGGAGGTTGAGGCAAGAGAATCGCTTAAACCCAAGAGCTGGAGGTTGCTGTGAGCTGTGACGCCACAGCACTCTACCAAGAGCAACAAAGTGAGACTCTTGTCTCTAAAAAAAAAAAAAGAAAAAAAATAGCTGAGGCATTGCACTGGGCTTGGGGGAAGGGGTGATGGCTCCAGTGACAGTCATAAACTTGAAGCCCCCAAAAGACCCATCATTGCTTTTCCCCCCACCCATCTTGCTGAATAAAGGCAGGTAGTAATAGTAGTAGGAGTTGTGGGCTTGGGAGGATGCCCCAAGGCCAAGTTCTCCCAGGAGCTTTGCCTGGAACAGCATGGAATAGCCTTTCACTCTGTTTATCCCACCCTCTCTATTCCCCTCATGGGTCCTCCTACCCACTTCCCTTCATCCAGAGAAGGGAACTAGTCTCTAGATTCTTTCCAGGAAAAAATCACATTTTATCCCTAGCTAGCCACATCTTCTAGAACAGATGGCTTTTGGACTAGCGATGTTGCTGCTTGGTAAGAAGGTGTGGTTGCTCATTTGCTTTTTGATGATGGCAGATGGGGTCTTGGTTTGATCTCTGGATCACCATTGCTGTATGTAATTGGTAGACTAAGAGGAGAAAGAGACAGGAAGGGAGGAACCAAATTAGTTAGCTCTGGGCCTGCTGGTTTCAGAATACAACAGCAGTAAGCCCATTGAGGTCAGAGGAATCGGAGTAAAACGTAGCCCAGTCCTCATCCTAAAAGTGCTAGCATCAAGTTTTATCATCCTTTCCTGTGTCAGAGTAACCTTTCCAAAATTTGTAACATTTCATTAAGAATTACATGGGCGGTGCCTGTGGCTCAAAGGAGTAGGGCACTGGCCCCATATGCCGGAGGTGGCAGGTTCAAACCCAGCCCTGGCCAAAACTGCAAAAAAGAAAAAAAAAAAAAGAATTGCAGCTGTTGGGTGGCCCCATACACAGGTTCAAGCCCGGCCCTGGCCCAAAACTGCAAAAAAATAAATAAATAAAAGAATTACATCTGGGGCTCAGCGCCTGTAGCTCAGCAGTTAGGATGCCAGCCACATACACTGGGGCTGGAGGGTTCAAACCCAGCCCGGGCCTGCTAAACAACAATGACGACAACAACAACAAATAGCTAAGCATTGTGGTGGGCGCCTGTAGTCCCAGCTACTTGGGAGGCTGAGGCAAGAGAATCACTTAAGCCCGAGTTGGAGGTTGCTGTAAGCTGTGATGCGACAGCACTCTACCGAGGGTGACATACTGAGACTCCATCTCCAAAAGAAAAAAAGACATCTGGGAGCAGTGGCTCACGCCTGTAATCCTAGCACTTTAGGAGGCTGAAGCAGGTAGATTCTCTGAGCTTAGGAATTTAATTTCGGGGTTTTTTTTTTTTTTTTAGTTTTTGGCCAGGGCTGGGTTTGAACCCACCACCTCCAGTATATGGAGCCGGCACCCTACTCCTTTGAGCCAGGTGCTGCCAGAGCTCTGGAGTTTGAGACCAACTTGAGCAAGAGCAAGATCCCGTGTCTACTAAAAACAGAAAAAACTAGAGCGCCAGCCCCATATACCAAGGGTGGTGGGTTCTAGCCTGGCCCCAGCCAAACTGCTGAGCGTGTGGCAGGTGCCTGTAGTCCCAGCTACTCGGGAGGCTGAGGCAAGATAATGGCTTAAGCCCAGGAGTTAGAGGTTGCTGTGAGCTGTAACATCACTGCATTCTACCAAGGGCAATAAAGTGACATACTGAGACTCTTACTCATACTGTCTCTTAAAATAAATAAATATAAATAAAAATAGAAAAAACTGGCCAGGCATTGGGAAGCTGAGGCAAGAGGATTGCTTGAGCCCACTCTACCAGTGTGACAGAAAAAAAAAAAAGCCTGCACAGGGGCTCACACCTGTAATCCCAGCACTCTGGGAGGCTGAGGCGAGTAGATTGCCTGAGCTCAGGAATTTGAGACCAGCCTGAGCTAGAGCGAGACCCTGTCTCTAAAAATAGCTGAGCATTGGGTGGCACCTGTGGCTCAAAGGAGTAGGGTGCAGGCCCCATATGCTGGAGGTGGCGGGTTCAAACCCAGCCCCAGCCAAAAACTGCAAATAAAACAATAATAATAATAATAATAATAACAAACTAAAAAAAAAATTTTTTTAAATTGCTGGGCGTTGTAACAGGCACCTGTAGTCCCAGCTACCCAGGAGGCTGAGGCAAGAGAATTGCTTGAGACCAAAAGTTTGAGGTTGTTGTGTACTATGACACCACAGGGTACTGTGTACTATGACACCACAGGGTACTATGACACCAAGGGCAACAAAGTGAGACTATCTCAAGAAAAACGAATTAGCATCCTGGGCGTTGCCTGTGGCTCAGTGGGTAGGGCGCTGGCCCCAAATACCAAGGGTGGCGGGTTCAAACCTGGCCTCGGCCAAATTGCAACAAAAAAATAGCTGGGCATGTGGCGGGTGCCTATAGTCCCAGCTACTCGGGAGGCTGAGGCAAGAGAATCGCCTAAGCCCAGGAATTGGAGGTTGCTGTGAGCTGTGTGATGCCAGGGCACTCTACCTGGGGCAATAAAGTGAGACTGTTTCTACAGCTCACAGCAACTTCAACTCCTGGGCTCAAGCGATTCTTCTGCCTCTGCCTCCCAAGTAGCTGGGACTACAGGCGCGTGCCATAACGCCCAGCTATTTTTTTTCTTTTCTTTTTTTTTTTTTTTTTTTGTAGAGACAGAGTCTCACTGTACCACCCTCGGGTAGAGTGCCGTGGCGTCACACGGCTCACAGCAACCTCCAACTCCTGGGCTTACACGATTCTCTTGCCTCAGCCTCCCGAACAGCTGGGACTACAGGCGCACGCCACAACGCCCAGCTATTTTTCTGTTGCAGTTTGGCTGGGGCTGGGTCCGAACCCACCACCCTCGGCATATGGGGCCGGCGCCCTACTCACTGAGCCACAGGCGCGGCCCAGTGCCCAGCTATTTTTTGGTTGCAGCTGTCATTGTTGTTTGGCGGGCCTGGGCTAGATTCGAACCTGCCAGCTCACATGTATGTAGTTGGCACCTTAGCCACTTGAGCCGCAGGTGTGGAGCCTGCTTTTTTTTTTTCGAGACAGTCTCACTTTGTTGCCCTGGACAGAGTCCCATGGCGTCACAGTTCACAGCAACCTCAAACTCCTGGGTTCAAGCAATCCTCTTGTCTCAGCCCCTGGAGTAGCTGGGACTACGGTGCCTGCCACAACGCCTAGCTATTTTTTTAGAGATGAGGTCTTGTTCTTGCTCAGGCTGGTCTCGAACCTGTGAGCTCAGGCAATCCAACCGCCTTGGCTTCCCAGAGTGCTAGGATTATAGGCATGAGCCACCACAGCCAGCCTTTTTTTTTTTTTTAAGAGATGGGGGTCTCCAAAGTATCTCAGGAATGGAAGAAAAAGTATCCAATGTACTCGGCCCTACTATGAAGCTAAATTATAGCTTTCACATGAAGGCTATAACCCAACTATAGCACAGGACTATGAGGAAAGGGCCAAGGAAGGGGAAGGGAGGGGGGAGGGTAATGGGTGGGGCCACACCTACGGTGCATCTTAGAATGGGTACAGGCGAAACTTACTAAAGGCAGAATATAAATGTCTACACACAATAACTAAGAAAATGCCATGAAGGCTACGTTGAAGAGTTTGATGAGAATATTTCAGATTGTATATGAAACCAGCACATTGTACCCCTTGATTGCACTAATGTACACAGCTATGATTTAACAATAAAAAAAAAAAAAGAGAGAGATGGGGGTCTCATTATGTTGCCCAAGTTGGACTCAAACTCCTGGGCTCGAGCATTCTTCTGCAACTACAACTGTTCCTCACCATGCCCAATTTATTCAGACAGTTTTTTTTTGGTTTTTTTGTTTGTTTTTCTTTTAGAGACAGAGTCTCACTTTGTCACCCTCAGTAGAGTGCCATGGTGTCACAGCAACCTCCAGCTCTTGGGCTTAGGTGATTCTCTTGCCTCAGCCTCCCAAGTAGCTGGGACTATAAGCACCCTTCACAATGCCTCGCTACTTTCTTGTTGCAGTTTGGCCAGGGCCAGGTTTGAACCCACTAACCCCGGTATATGGGGCCAGCACCCTACTCACTGAGCCATAGGCGCCACCCATATCCAGGCAGTTTTTTTTTTTTTTTTTGGAAGAGAGTCTCACCTTGTCACCCTCGGTAGAGTGTTGTGGCATCACAGCTCACAGCAACCTCCAGCTCTTGGGCTTAGACGATTCTCTTGTCTCAGCCTCTCAAATAGCTGGGACTATGGGTGCTCGCCACAATGCCTGGCTATTTTTTTGTTGCAATTTGGCTGGGGCCAGGTTTGAACCTGGCACCTTCGGTATATGGGGCCGGCACCCTACTCACTGAGCCACAGGAGCCACCCTGTTTGTTTTTGAGACAGTGTCACTATGTTACCCTTGGTAGAGTGCCATGGCGTCACAGCTCAAGCAACCTCAAGCTCTTGTTACCCAGACATTTTTAATGGGGGCAAGGAATAGAGGAATGGGCCCTTCATAATTGAGTTTGAAATAATTCCAGTTTTTCCTTATAGTCCTGCTAAGGAAACCTCTCTAGACTACACAAACACACGTGCGCACACACATTCACACCCTCAGGTACTCAAAGTATGTGTCTCACATTATGTGTCTCTCACCTTGAGTCGTGAATACCCAGTATTTTTGGTAGTGCTGGATTGGCATGTGTTTCTGAGACCTGATGATGAAGCCAAGCACGGGTTACTCATCTGGCAGTTATCTGAGGATAAAATATGGCAGCACTGGACTCCTTGTTTGGAAGCCAGGGAGTGGGGGCAAGCTTCTCCCTGGGGCAAGGCAAAGACTGAGCCCATTCTGAAGATTCTCAACTAGAAAGCCATGCTGTGGTTCCCTGTTCCAGACCTCACAGGGCTTGATATAGAACATATCTATTGATTATCCTACAAATGATGTTCCACTCTCTGATCCTCCCACCCTACCTCCTGTCACCGTTACTCTGGAAGAAGGGCTGATAACTTCTCAGCCACCCTCTGGAGAACTTAGCAAGCTTCTTTGCAGCCTTAAGTTGGCACAAACCTACCCAAAGAGAGGAGCTACCAAGGCCGTAAAGCCCAAAGGTACTGGGGAGAGTCCAGAAGAGTGGCTGCTATGACTTCTAGACTATAGGGCTGGGATGGGAGCAAAGGGCTGTTTCACCACATCTCCCTGCCAGGCACCTCATCTGAGCCTGTGAACATTTTCCCCCCTTGGAATCTGCTGTTTCTACAGTAGAGGGTTGCCCTCCAGCCTAACAGGCCCCCACCAGACCAAGCAGAAGACCTGGCATTTGGGAATCCTGAAGATTGCACGTGGAAGTGCACTGAGCACTTTGTTGCATCGCCTGAGGTGGTGTCTGTGGCAGTGGTGGCGGTGCCTGTGGCTGTGCCCGTGATGGTTGTTGTGGTTCCTGAGGCTGTGATGGTGGCTGTGGAGACTGTGATGACTGTGGAGGCTGTGGTGCCTGCGGCCGCTGCTGCTTTGATGGTAGCTGTGATTTTGCTTGGGGTGGTTGTGGCTCCTTTGATTCCTGAGATAAGATTTTGTTCTTCGATTTGCCTTACTCCTCCTAGAATTTTTTCAGTACCTAGCAAAAAGCCCCCAGCAGATGGCATCGTCCTCTCTTCCCACCCTGTCAGTCACCCATTTGCCGGAGAGACTTCTGGGAGCAAGGCAAAGAAATAGAGGTGTAGATGGAGTGGATGTGGGGCTTTCTGTTCCCTAGAGTTGGAGGCTGAAGCTGGGGCCTACCTTGTCTCCCCTTGCCCGCCACAACACCCAAGAACTATTTCTGGGTGACAGTACCTCTTGCACAGTCATTCCCTGGGAAGTAGCACTGTCTCTGAGCACCTACCTCCTAGCTTCAGAACTGTCCACTGAAAGTTTTCAGTGAGGGAAGATAAAGAATAACCTCGCAAATGCTTTGAAATAGCACTGTCCAATAAAAATATAATGCATGCTACATGTGTAATTTTAAATTGTCTAATAGCTATGTAAAAAAGAAACAGATAAAACTAATTTGAATATATTTTATTTAACCCATACATCCAAAACAAGTGATCAAGGAGACTATGAATGAGACATTTTATATTCTTTGTTTTCATACTAAGTCTTGAAAACTTACCATGCATTTTACACATAACAACACATCTTAGTTTGGATACTAAGTTTTCATCAAAAATATCTGATCTTAGCCAGGCGTTGTGGTGGGCGCCTGTAGTCCCAGCTGCTCGGGAAGCTGAGGCAAGAGAATCACGTAAGCCCAAGAGCTGGAGGTTGCTGTGAGCCATGTGATGCCACGGCACGCTACCAAGGGCAGTAAAGTGAGACTCTGTCTCTACATAAAAAAAAAAAAAATCTGATCTATGAGGCTGAGCACAGTGGCTCACTCCTGTAATCCTAGCACTCTGGGAGGTTGAGGAGGGAGCATCACTTGAGCTCAGGAGATCAAGACCAGCTTGAGCAACAGTGATACCCCCATCTCTACTAAAAATAGAAAAAATTACTTGGGCATGGTGTTGAGCTACCCAGCTACTTGGGAGGCTGAGACAAGAGGATAACTTGAGTCCAAGATTTTGAGGTTGCTGTGAGCTATGACGGTGCCTTGGCATTCTAGCTGGGGTGACAGAGTGAGACAAAAGGAAAAAAAGCTGATCTATATTTAGAATTTATTTAATTTGCAGTTGAAAAGGTAGATTCACATACCCAAGTTGTCCCGAACATGCTTAAAATTTTTCCAGTATGGGCCGGGCGTGGTGGCTCACGCCTGTAGTCCCAGTGCTGTGGGAGACCCAGGCAGGTGGATTGTCTGAGCTCAGAGGTTCAAGACCAGTATGAGCAGCAGTGAGCCAGAGTAAGACCCCGTCTCTACTAACAACATCAAAAACAGCCAGCACCGCCAGAGGAAGAAGAAAATCAACAAAAAAGGAGTACTTCAAACAAAGAAGAATGAACAAGCAAACTGAAATTAAAAATAAAAAATAAATAAAAATGTTTCCAGTATGTAAATAGGGTATTTTTAAAATTTGTATCTAAATTTTTTTTTTTTTTTTTTGTAGACATAGAGTTTCACTTTATTGCCCTCTTTACTTTATTGTCACACAGCTCACAGCAACCTCCAACTCCTGGGCTTAGGCGATTCTCCTGCCTCAGCCTCCCAAATAGCTGGGACTGGGCGGCGCCTGTGGCTCAAGGAGTAGGGCGCCGGTCCCATATGCCGGAGGCGGCGGGTTCAAACCTAGCCCCGGCCAAAAAAAAAAAAAAAGAATAGCTGGGACTACAGGCACCTGCCACAACGCCCAGCTATTTTTTTGTTGCAGTTTGGTCCGGGCTGGGTTTGAACCCGCCACCCTCCGTATATGGGGCCGGCACCCTTCTCACTGAGCTTCAGGCACCACCCAAAATTTGTATCTAAATTAAATTTATATAAAATTGAGAATTTATAGGTCAGCGCCCGTAGCTCAGTGGGTAGGGCACCAGCCACATACTCGGAAGGTGGCGGGTTCTCAAGCCCAGCCCGGGCCAGCCAAACAACAATGACAACTGCAACCAAAAAATAGCCAGGCATTGTGGTAGGCATCTGTAGTCCCAGCTACTCCGGAGGCTGAGGTAAGAGAATCACTTGAGCCCAAGAGTTTGAGGCTAGGCAGCACTTGTGGCTCACTGAGTAGGGCGCTGGCCCCATATACCGAGGGTGGTGAGTTCAAACCCAGCCCCAGCCAAACTGCAACAAAAAAAATAGCAGGGCTTTGTGGTAGGCCCCTATAATCCCAGCTACTCGGGAGGCTGAAACAAGAGAATCGCCTAAGCCCAGGAGTTGGAGGTTGCTGTGAGCTGTGTGAGGCCACGGCACTCTACCGAGGGTAATAAAGTGAGACTCTGTCTCTACAAAAAAAAAAAAGTTGTACAGTACCAAGAGTTTGAGGTTGCTGTGAGCTGTGACACCAAATCACTCTACTGAGGGCGACATAGTGAGACTGTCTCAAAAAAATAAATAAAATAAAATTGAAAATTTTGTTCCTCAGTCTCACTAGCCACATTCCAAAGGCTCTATAGCACACAGGCTGCTGGCTACCCTATTGGACAGAACAGCTTTAAAGCCTCCAGGCCTAGTACCCTGTCCTCCCCAGGCTAGTGTAACAATCAACTAGGATGGTAGTGTCCCCACCTCCACATGCACATACAATTGATTCAAGAGAACTTGCTTTCTTCCTATCTCACAGCAAACAACATTCACCAGGTAGCTTCCTAGGGGTATGTCTTTCTTCCCCATTTCTTTCCTGCCCCAGGAAGGACCTAGATGAACCCTGCCCTTCTTATGCACCTGCTGTTGTTTCTGCTGGGCTATCAGCCGCCTCCTCTTGTCCAATGCCATCTGCCGGCGCCGGGCCTCCCAGTGGTAGGCACTACCCATGATGGTGGGATAGTGGAAGGCCCCAGGTGGGGGTGGGGACAGGCAGAATCCAGGACACAGCTCCACTGCCCCCACCACTTCTGTTTCCTCCCACCCCAACTCCACTACCTGTAACCAGAACCACCTCACAATGTAGCCACTACCAGGGCAACTGGGCAGCACCCCTTCCCCGCCCTGCCTTGTTGGGGGAGGGAGATGTTCTTCTCAAGGCTCCCAGGGGATATCTGTAGAGTATCTTTCTCTCCAGGGTCCTGAACAATTAGAAAACATTTTCCCACCTTAGTTTTGAGTCTCAGACAATTCCACAATAAAGTCTATTCACTTTTCTCTGGCTTCTTTGCCCCCTTCTTTCTGGGAGGCTTCCAGGCTCATCATCAGGGCCCTTACTGTATACTCCCCCCTCTCCCAGTTCTCTAGTATTACCTATCCTTTACTCCATCCTTTCTCTTTCCATTTCCCACCCCCATGAATATCTGTGTTGAGTCCAAGTGAAAGAAAATACAAAATCCAACTAATCTGAACCTCCATAAGGCATAGTGGCTTTAGCAAACATGCTAGTCATAAGGGTTTCTAATGCTGGGCTCAAGCCTGGTGTCCTCTTCTCATGACCCTGGAGACACTACCTAACCTGTCTGGGCCTCAGTTTCCTTGCTTACAGGATAACAGTATTACTTGTTACCTTTCTCCCAGGACTGGTATGAGGACAAAAATGGATTAATAGATGGGAAATATAAAAGATAAATATAAAATTGGGCGGCACCTGTGGCTCAGTGAGTAGGGCGCCGGCCCCATATGCCGAGGGTGGCGGGTTCAGACCCAGCCCCGGCCAAACTGCAACAAAAAATAGCCGGGCGTTGTGGCGGGCGCCTGTGGTCCCAGCTGCTCGGGAGGCTGAGGCAAGAGAATTGCGTAAGCCCAAGAGTTAGAGGTTGCTGTGAGCCGTGTGACGCCACGGCACTCTACCCGAGGGTGGTACAGTGAGACTCTGTCTCTACAAAAAAAAGAAAAAAAAAAAGATAAATATAAAATTGTTTAGCTACAAATTGGAATTATTTATTATCCTACCTGACTCTTCTAGGGACTGTATCCCCAGCAAATGGAATGACAAGGTGAAGATCATTCCCTGAAGCCCAAGAGGCTTTTGGGGGTGGAGACTGTGCACTTAAAGCATCCCACATAGGCTATTGATCTATCTCCTAGGTATACATACCTTTATCCACTGAAAGCAGTTTTCATACTGCTTTCTGGAAGCAATAAGCCTGAGTACAGCTTCAGGATTAGGGGCTAGAAAAGGGTAGGTGAAAAGGGGGCTCCAGGGTGGCGCCATATACCAAGGGTGGAGGGTTCAAACCTGTCCCTGACCAAACTGCAGCAAAAAAATAGCCGGGCATTGTGGCAGGCACCTGTAGTCCCAGCTACTGGGGAGGCTAAGGCAAGAGAATCGCCTAAGCCCAAGAGCTGGAGGTTGCTGTGAGCTAGGACGCCATGGCACTCTACTAAGGGCAACAAAGTGAGACTCTGTCTCAAAAAAAAAAACAAGGGCTCCAAACCCAGCCCCAAATACTGTCTCCAGCATGGTGGGTATTGGGGTAGGTGGCAGCCCTTGAATGAGGGAACTTGGAGAGCTTGTCAATTCTAGTTGCCAGTGTAGTGGAGTCAGCTTGGGCTCTAGAGTCAATTAGACTTGGGTTCTATCCTGGCTGGGTCACCTTATTTCATACTGCTGAACGCTCAGCGGGAGTTGCCCCAAAAGTGGCAGCAGAGGAGTTCCCACTCCACCCCATTGCAAAATGGGATTCCAAAGAAAAACTAGTGTTTGTTAGGAGAATTACACATATGGGGTAGGCTGCAGCAATCCTTAAGATGTAGAACTAGAGGAAATGGAATGTTCTACTGAAGTATGTCCATAGGTCAGAGTATGGAGTTTTGTTTTTTTTTTTCTTTCAATTTCAGCTAATTTTCTTCTTAGTTTGAAGTTTTGTTTTGTTTTGTTTTGTTTTCCATCTTCCCTTAGTAATTCTCTTGCCATTTGCGTCCCAAGTAGCTGGGATTACAGGCGCCACCACAACGCCCAGCTTTTTTTTTTTTTTTTTTTTTTGGTAGAGACAGATTTTCACTCTGGCTCACTCCTGCTCATACTGGTCTCGACCCTCCTAGCTCAGAAAATCCACCAGCCTTGGCCTCCCACAGCGTTGGGACTACAGGCATGAGCCCAGAGTATGGAGTTTACATGAAGATTTAAGGAGCTGGAAGGAGTGGCTCCCCCTGTAATCCTAGCACTCTGGGAGGCAGAGGAGAGTAGATTGTCTGACCTTAGGAATTCCAGACCAGCCTGAGCAAGAGTGAGACCCCATCTGTAAAAACATAGCCGGGTGTTGTGGCATGCACCTGTAGTCCCAGCTACTTGGGAGGCTGAGGCAAGAGCATTACTTGAGCTCAGGAGTTTGAGGTTGCCATAAGCTGTGACACCAAGGCACTCTGTCAAGGGTGACAAAGTAAGACACTGTCTCAAAAAAAAAAATTTAAGGCCAGGGCAGCGCCTATCACTCAGTGGGTAGGGCGCTGGCCACATACACCCAGGCTGGCCGGTTCGAACCTGCCCCGGACCAGCTAACCAACAATGGCAACTGTAGCAAACAAATAGCCAGGCGTTGTGGTGGGCACCTGTAGTCCCAGCTACTTGGGAGGCTGAGGCAAGAGAATCGTTTAAGCCCATGAATTTGAGGTTGCTGTGAGCTACCTAGTGAGACTCTGTCTCAAAAAGAAAAAAATTTAAGGCCAGGTATGATGGCTCACGCCTGTAATCCTAGTACTCTGTGAGGCTGAGGTGGACAGATTGCTTGAGCTCATGAGTTTGAGACCAGCCTGAGAAAAAGTGAGAGCTGGTCTCTACTAAAAATAGAAAAACTGAGGCAAGAGGATCTCTTGAGCCCAAGTGGGAGGTTGCTGTGAGCTATGATGCCACAGCACTCTACCTAGGGCAACAGCTTGAGACTCTGTTTCCAAAAAAAAAAAAAAAAGGAATTTGGCTGAAGGCCAGGGATAGTTTTTTCCCAATAAACTTCCTTGATGCCTTTATCAGTGCCCAGGAATGATCAAGGCCTCAGTTTGGGCTCAAGCCTTCTGGGAAAAATCTGCAGGTGGCTGGGTTATAAAGTGGTCAAGACACTATGGGTTTTTCAGGACACTGAAAGAAATCAGGGGGAACTGGTAGACCCTCACACCTATAACTGGGAGGACTTGGGCAGGTTACTCAGTGTCTCCAAGCCTTCCCCGTAAAGCTTGTTGGAAGATCCCAGAGAATGCTTAGAAGTTGTCCGGTCTCATGGCTTGGTGCCTGTGGCTCAAGCAGCTAAGGCACCGGCCACATACACCTGAGCTGGCGGGTTGGAATCCAGCCCGGGTCTGCCAACCAAAAAAGATGGCTGCAACTAAAAAAATAGCCAGGCGTTGTGGCAGGTGCCTGTAGTCCCAGTTACTTGGGAGGTGGAGGCAAGATAATCGCTTGAGCTCAGGAGTTGTAGGTTGCTGTGAGGTGTGATGCCACAGC
The DNA here is from genome assembly GCF_027406575.1 of Nycticebus coucang. NCBI lineage: Eukaryota > Metazoa > Chordata > Mammalia > Primates > Lorisidae > Nycticebus > Nycticebus coucang. Next base: position 58,854,114 of record NC_069797.1, read on the forward strand.
ACTCTACCCAGGGCAACAGCTTGTAGCTCTGTCTCAGAAAACAAAACAAAACAAAACAAAGAAGTTGCCTGGTCTCACCAGCTCCTGCTGGTAGGAAAGTCCCAGGTCTGCTTAAGGGTGTTGCTTTTTGGGGGTGGGGGTGGGGGTTTGTTTGTTTTTGTTGTTGTTTCTTTTTTTGTTTGTAATGTTTGTTTGTTTGTTTGTTTAGGACAGAGTCTCACTCTGTTGCCTTTGGTAGAGTGCCCTGCTGTCATGTCATCATAGCTCACAGCAACCTGAAACTCCTGGGCTCAAATGTCCCCTTGCCTCAGACTCCCAAGTAGCTAGGAATACAGGCGCCCACCGGTACACCTGGCTAGCTTTTTCTATTTTTAGTAGAGACAGCATCATGCTCTTGGCTCAGGCTGCTCTTGAACTCCTGAACTCAAGCAATCCACCTGCCTCAGTGGTCCAGTGTGCTAGGATTACATGGGTGAGCCACCATACCTGGCTGGCTTCTTCCTCGTTTGTAAAAAAGTCCCAGTTCCAAAAAACAAACAAACAAACAAACAAACAAAAAAAAGTCCCAGTTCCTTGTCCTTCCTGCACGCAGGGGTGCCATCTGCAACACTAGGTATAGGAGGGTTTCTAGATGCAAAAGATGAAATTGAGGCTTGTCACCGGACATTTATCTCCAAAGCAGATTTAACAAATTAAGTCTGAAATGATAATAAGAGGAAGGCACTTCAACTATCCCAATAATTAAATGGACAAAAGAGGAAGTGGGTTCCTTTTGGCATTTCTTCCTCTTTCTCCTACTACCCCGGAAGGAACAGAAATCAGACCATCTCCCTTACGGTGGGAAAGGGGGCTTAGGCTGTATTTGGGGGAAAGACTCCAACTCTGTGAGCCAGTCCTCGTGCCAGAGGAGGAATATTTCAGAGTGATTCTGCCAAGATTGTGTCCTCCACCTTTCATCTCCCTTTCTGAGCCTCTCCTTCCTGCCCTATACATAGCTGCCTCTCTCAATCCCACCTCTGACCTCAGACTTCCTTCCAGCGCTAGGATTCTGCTCTACATTCCTGTCTACCTCTTACAGTCTGAACTTGAATTTACCTTGGGCTTCAGGGAACTTCCTGGTTACTGATTATAACCACTTGGGTATTTGCATTTTGAAATAAAGCTTGTTGGGTGACATCTGTGGCTCAGTGGGTAGGGCACTGGCCCCATATACCAAGGGCGGCGGGTTCAAACCTGGCCCCGGCCAAACTGCAACAAAAAATAGCCAGGTGTTGTGGCAGGCGCCTGTAGTCCCAGCTACCTGGAAGGCTGAGGCAGGAGAATCACCTACGTCCAGGAGTTGGAGGTTGCTGTGAGCTGTGACACCATGGTACTCTACCCAAGGCGATGAAGAGAGACTCTGTCTCTACAAGAATAAAATAAAGCTTGTTATCATTCAAGAGTCTTTTGTTGTGAAAGGAGCAAATTGTGGTTAGAAGCTTGGGTGGGTGAGTCCTGTGAAATTCCAACAGCATTATTTACTGATTGTGCAAATGTGGTTTTGTTGCTCTACCTTTCTGATGAGTTTCCTCACTTACAAAGTGGGAGTAATTATACCTCCATCCTAGAGGTTATTCTTTTTCTTTTTTTTTTTTTTTTTTGTGGTTTTTGGCCGAGGCTGGGTTTGAACCCACCACCTCCAGCATATGGGACTGGCGCCCTATCCCTTTGAGCCACAGGCGCCGCCCTATTCTTTTTTTTATTCTTTTTTTTTTTTTTTTTTTGTAGAGACAGAGTCTCACTTTATGGCCCTCGGTAGAGTGCCGTGGCCTCACACAGCTCACAGCAACCTCCAACTCCTGGGCTTCAGCGATTCTCTTGCCTCAGCCTCCCGAGTAGCTGGGACTACAGGCGCCCACCACAACGCCCGGCTATTTTTTGGTTGCAGTTTGGCCGGGGCCGGGTTTGAACCCATCACCCTCGGTATATGGGGCTGGCGCCCTACCGACTGAGCCACAGGCGCCGCCCCCTATTCTTTTTTTTATTTTTTTTTTTAAACAGAGTGTCAAGCTGTCGCCCTCGGTTGAGGCCCAGCTCTTGGGCCTAAGCGATTCTTTTTTTTTCTTTTTTTTTAATGCTCATCATCTTTATTTATTTTTTTTTTGCTTTTTTTTTTCATTGTTAAATCATAGCTGTGTACCTAAGCGATTCTTTTGCCTTAGCCTCCCAAGTAGCTGGGACTACAGGCGCCCACCACAACGCCTGACCATTTTTTGGTTGCAGCCATCATTCTTGTTTGGCAGGCCCAAACTGGATTCCACCCCCAGCTCAGGTGTATGTGGCTGGCGCCTTAGCCTCTTGAGCCACAGGCGCCATGACTCTGATTAATTTTCTTTTTTTTTTGTAGAGACAGAGTCTTACTTTATGGCCCTCGGTAGAGTGCCGTGGCCTCACACAGCTCACAGCAACCTCCAACTCCTGGGCTTCAGCGATTCTCTTGCCTCAGCCTCCCAAGTAGCTGGAACTACAGGTGCCCGCTACAACGCCCGGCTATTTTTTGGTTGTAGTTTGGCCGGGGCCGGGTTTGAACCCGTCACCCTCGGTATATGGGGCCAGCGCCCTACCGACTGAGCCACCGGCACGGCCCTCTGATTAATTTTCTTAAAGAAAAAGCATTTAGGCTCAGTGCCCGTAGTGGTTACGGAACAGCCACATATACCTAGGGTGGCGGGCCAACTAAACAACAACAAAAAAAAAGCCAGGCGTTGTGCTGGGCGCCTACAGTCTCAGCTACTTGGGAGGCTGAGGCAACAGAATCGCTTGGGCCCAAGAGCTGGAGGTTGCTGTGAGCTGTGAAGCCCCAGCACTCTACCTGAGGGCGACAGAGAGAGACTCTGTCTCAAAAAAAAAGGTGGCGCCTGTGGCCCAGTGGGTAGGGCTCCAGCCCCAGTTCTATATGGCGCTGGAGCCCTACCCACTGGCTAAGGCCCCGGCCAAACTGCAACAAAAAATAGCCGGGCGTTGTGGTGGGCGTCTGTAGTCCCAGCTACTCGGGAAGCTGAGGCAAGAGAATCGCCTAAGCCCTGGGGTTGTAAATTGCTGTGAGCTGTGACGCCACGACACTCTACCAAGGGCGACAAAGTGAAAATCTGTCTAAAAAAAAGAAAAAGAAAAAGCACTGAATCAAATAGTCTACCAGAAAAATAGAACCTAACTTAAATGCCTTTTAGTTCACATGACTTGAGAAAAATCTTTGGTAAGACTCATTTAATATTGTTGGTCTAATGAAAACAACCATGTCTTCTGATTATCAAAATATCCGGGTATGTAACTTTATACAGAAGCTGAATATACTTGAGTCTGCTTGTCAACATAAACAATTTTGTTCGATGAGGAAGTACATGTGTCTATAAATTATGAAATGTATATTTATAAAATGCTGTTCTGTAACAGAGTTCAAATTGCTTACTTCTTGTTTTAAACTACTCTCCCTGCCGCGGGAAGCTCCCCCCACCGCCCCCCCACCCCCCACCGCCCAGACTTTCCGGTCCCCCGACTCCTAATGAGCCCCTAGTCCGTGAGGTGCAAAGCTTGTCTTCCCGCCGGCTAGTGACGAATTAAAAACACACAGAGCCCAGGCATTTCTTGCGTATACGTCTTGCAACCTTGTCTTTCTCCAGGAAAACGTGCACGGCTCTCCGCCATCAGCTCCCTTCCACAGATCCCTCTTGCCACCAACCCCCAAGTCCCCTTCGGTTGTGTCTTTTCGCGCGGTTGACAGAAAAAGGGAAGTCGTACGCTCCGGCGCGCGGAGGCCGCCGGGGAGTAAGGTCAGCCCGCCGCGGCAACGCCTCCTCGGTGACAGGGCGGAGCATGCAGATTAGCAATGGCAGTTTCGCTCGGGAGCTCCGGACCCTCCAGCAAGGGCGGATGTAAAATTTTTCTCGTTCACCTTGCAGAGAGTAAGAAATCAGCACAAGTGTGTGATGATGCCCACTTTGGTGCGCAGGCGGCAAAGAAGTGAGACAAGTGGTAAGGGTTGGGGCTTCTCACCGCGAGCTTAATATGTGCGATTGGAGGAGGGGAAGGACGAGGGCGGTACGGTCGGCATCGCTTCTCGGCCTTTTGGCTAAGATCAAGTGTAGTATCTGTTCTTATCAGTTTAATATCTGATACGTCCTCTATCCGAGGACAATATATTAAATGGATTTTTGGAGCAGGGAGTTGGAATAGGAGCTTGCTCCGTCCACTCCACGCATCAACCAGGTATTGCAGTATCTCCTGGAATGGTGCACCCCCCTGGGGGGATAAACTATTGTTGTTAAGATCAGGTGTGTGCTTTAGTCATTGTTTCTTTTTTCAGGTGTGTGTTTTAGTCATTGTTTCTTTTTTCTGCCGCATCTTCCCCGCGACCGCTCTCACTATGAGGTGGCTCTTGGTACCTGCAGTTTGGCTATTTCCCCGTTTGATAGGTAAGGAACCCTTCCTGTGGTGAACTTTAACGCTTCTCTTTCGAATTCTCTCGTGAGGGAAAGAAGGTCACGACTCTGACCTCAGTCTCCTTTTGCCGGTTGCTTTGTTTTTTTTCTTGTCTCTTGTTGCACTGATTCCAGTGGTACTGCAACTTCAAACTCTTGGAGTTTATTGATCATCCCTTTCTCAGCCACCTGCGGGACAAGGACTACAAGCGTCCACCTTCAGCTCTCCTGATGTTTCCTGAATTTTGGTAGAGATGGGGTTTTGTTCTTGCTCAGGCTGATCTTCAACTTCTCACCTCAAGCGAGCCTCTGACCTCAGCTTCCCGAAGTGCTTAGGATTACAGTTATGATCAAGCCAGTGCACCGGCCTGACAATCTCCTTTTCTGATCTTCCTGTTCTCCAAACTTCCCTAGATCCTCTGCCTCTTTTCCAAATGTTGTCTTCAAATTCTCGCTCGAAGGTGGCTCTCTCCCAAGGATGTGCTTCCCTATGGCTTTGTCAGGGACTAGCTTTTCTCTCTCACATGCTTCATTCCGTAGGAACTGGAGAGCGAATTCGGTGTCCTTGTTCCGTAGTTTGGTTTTCAGAACAACAAACTCAAGCGCTAGCTTTCAACGTAGCGTCTTCAGTCACTTCTCCCGGTTTCCCTTTCTTGTTCCACTAGCGACCTGGAATTTGCTCCGCTTCATTCCAGGAGGAATTCTGGCTTCTCTGGATTTCTCTAACATACCGTACTCCCGTCTTAATGTTTCCTTATTTCAACGTCCACGTAGAAAATACGATCCTGGCAGCGTCCTCAAACTAAGAACCTAAATTAGTGTTGCTCCTAGCATGGAAGAAAGAAATGGCCCTGACATCCTGAGCCCTATAACCAGCTGCCTCCTGCCAGGACATAAGACTGAAATGTGCATACCACTCAGGGGAATTTCAATGGATTTCCACTGTTGCTTTCCAGAAACACTATAGCAAAGTCTGGCTTTTCCCACTCATACAGGAGATAACAAAATGTACATCTAGGCAAATATACATATAGGCGGGGCGCGGTGGCTCATGCCTGTAATCCTAGCCCTCTGGGCAGCTGAGGCGGGTGGACTGCTTGAGCCCAGGAGTTCCAGACCAGCCTGAGCAAAATCGAGACCCCCGTGTCTACTAAAAATAGAAAAACTGAGGCAAGAGGATCGCTTGAGCTCCAGTTGGAGGTTGCTGTGAGCTATGACGCCACTTCACTCTACTCAGGGAAACAGCTTGAGACTCTGTCTCAAAAATAAATAAATAATTTAAAAATATATATATACTCACACACATATAAATTTGAACATACTTTAAAATACAAAAAATTAATATCTAAAGATACATCCACATATAAACCATAGTAATTAAATATAGGTGTTTATATCAAAACTAGTCTTGTGTGTTGGTGTCTGGCATTCTTAATGAATGAAGAAAGGAGGAGAAGGAAGAAAGGAATGAAGGAAGGAGAAAGAGAAAGGAGAGAGGGAAGAAAGAAGGAAAGGAGGGAGGGAGGGAGAGAGAGAAAGATCCTACTGTTGCAGAAAAACAGCGAATTAAAACTGACACTGATCTGTTTCCCTCTTCTTCCCGCCACCTGCTTTTGCCAGCTCCCCCTCTCCCTTCTCTCCCTCTTCTCCCTCTTCCAGCTGCAGCAGGCCCTACAGCCCCGCTTCGGTTTCGTGGCAGCCGCCGCCCACCCACGAGGCGATTCACAATTAATGACTTTGAAATCGGGCGCCCTCTGGGCAAGGGGAAATTTGGAAATGTGTACCTGGCTCGGCTCAAGAAAAACCATTTTATTGTGGCCCTGAAGGTTCTTTTCAAGTCACAGATAGAGAAGGAAGGACTAGAGCACCAGCTGCGCAGGGAAATTGAAATCCAGGCGCATTTGCAACACCCCAGTATCCTAAGGCTCTACAGTTACTTCCATGATGCTCGCCTGTGTATCTGATTCTGGAATATGCTCCACGGGGTGAGCCATACAAGGAGCTGCAGAAAAACCACACAGTTGATGAGCAGCGATCAGCCACGATAATGGAGGAGTTGGCAGATGCCTTGACTTATTGCCATGACAAGAAAGTGATTCACAGGGATATTAAGCCAGAAAACCTGCTTCTGGGTCTCAGGGGTGAGGTGAAGATTGAAGATTTTGGCTGGTCTGTGCACACCCCCCTCTCTGAGGAGAAAGACAATGTGTGGAACACTTGACTACTTGCCCCCAGAAATGGTTGAGGGGAGGACTTATGATGAAAAGGTAGATCTGTGGTGCATCGGGGTGCTGTGCTATGTAGCTGTTGGTGGGAAGTCCACCCTTTGAGAGCACCTCCTACAATGAGACCTACAGGCGCATCCTCAAGGTAGATGTGAAGTTCCCCCAAACGATGCCTTTGGGGGCCCAGGTCCTGATTTCCAAGCTTCTCCGATACGAGCCCCAGAAGTGGCTGCCCCTGGCCCAGATCCTGGAGCACCCTTGGGTCCGAGCCCATTCCCGGAGGGTGCTGCCACCATGTGCTCAGATGGCTTCCTGAGCCTCGTCTGTCTTTGTTCCTTTGTGTATGTTTAGGGAGCTGTCCTGGCTCTACTACCTCATTTATCTTGCTTTCTTCTAAGGTGCTAATTAATAAAGGCTGAATGATTTTGTATGGGGGGGGGGGAACCTGACAGACACTTACACCAAAAAATATAGAGGAAGGAACCTGTAATTGCCTGTGAGAACTCACATACCTCAAGGAGTAAAATGCTGAGTTCTGGGGAACAGTTCTTTCCAAACTCTTTCATACTTTTTTCCTTTGGCCAGGTATAAGCTACATAGTTACAGTTACAGATGTTAGCTTCAAAGGAAAGTTTTTTTTTGTTTGTTTGTTTTTTTTTGTAGAGACAGAGTCTCACTTTATGGCCCTCGGTAGAGTGCCGTGGCCTCACACAGCTCACAGCAACCTCCAACTCCTGGGCTTAAGCGATTCTCTTGCCTCAGCCTCCCGAGTAGCTGGGACTACAGGCGCCCGCCACAACGCCCGGCTATATTTTGGTTGCAGTTTGGCCGGGGCCGGGTTTGAACCCACCACCCTCGGTATATGGGGCTGGCGCCTTACTGACTGAGCCACAGGCGCCACCCCAAAGGAAAGTTTTTAATTGGCAGGAAAAAAAATCACAAAGAGTTAATGATCATATTTGTCAAGAAACCAGGGTGCTGTTGTTTGTTACATAGTCTCTCTCTCTCTCTCTTTCAAGGTTATTTTAGCTCAGTGTAAAGTTTGTTCTTATCTTTGGAGGAGGACTTTTTCTGCAGCTGCCTGCTGCTTTCTCAGGATCATTCAGAAGTGTAAGATTTATTTCTCCTTCCTCATTCCCCACTTTGAGACCCCAGTAATCATGAATGGGGGCTTGGTGCCCATAGCACAGTGGTTATGGCGCCAGCCACACACACCCAGGCTGGTGGGTTAGAACCCAGCCCGGGACAGCTAAACAAAAATGACAGCTGCAGGCTCGGCGCCTGTGGCTGGCTCCACATACACTGGAGCTGGGGGGTTCGAATCCAGCCTGTGCCTGCCAAACAACAAGGAGAACTGCAACCAAGAAATAGCCGGGCGTTGTGCCAAGCTCCTGTAGTCCCAGCTATTCCGGAGGCTGAGGCAAGAGAATCGCTTAAGCCCAAGAGTTTGAGCTTGCTGTGAGCTGTGACACCATGGCACTCTACCAAGGGCGACATAGTGAGACAGTCTCAAAAAATAGTAATAATAGGCTCCGCGCCTGTGGCTCAAGCGGCTAAGGCGCCAGCCACATACACCTGAGCTGGCGGGTTGGAATCCAGCCTGACCCGCCAAACAACAATGACGGCTGCAACCAAAAAATAGCCGGGCGTTGTGGCGGGCGCCTGTAGTTCCAGCTACTTGGGAGGCGGAGGCAGGAGAATCACTTGAGCCTAGGAGTTGGAGGTTGCTGAGCTGTGATGCCACAGCACTCTACCCAGGGGCTCTGTCTCATTAAAATAAATAAATAAAATAATAATAATAATAGGGTGACGCCTGTGGCTCAGTGGGCAGGGTGCCGGCCGCATTTACCGAGGGTGGTGGGCTCAAACCCAGCCCCGGCCAAACTGCAACAAAAAAATAGCCGGGTGTTGTGGCGGGCGCCTATAGTCCCAGCTACTCGGGAGGCTGAGGCAAAGGAATCACCTAAGCCCAGGAGTTGGAGGTTGCTGTGAACCGTGTGACGCCATGGCAGTCTACGGTGGGCGATAAAGAGAAACTCTGTCTCTAAAAATAATAATAATAATAATAATAATAATAATGATAATAATAATGACAGCTGCAACGACAACAACAAAATAAAAATAGCTGGGTGTTGTGGCGGGTGCCTCTAGTCCCAGCTACTTGGGAGGCTGAGGCAAGAGAATTGCTTAAACCCAAGAGTTGGAGGTTGCTGTGAGCTGTGATGTCACAGCACTCTACGACAGCTTGAGACCCTGTTTAAAAAGAAAGAAAGAAAAGAAAAGAGAGGTTGCCTGATGTCTCTCGTCCTCTTCCTGTGCCCCTATAGCTGCCTCTTCCTCTGCCCCCCATTGCCACTGCTATGATATTTATGTTTCGACTGCCGGGTTTCTTCCTTTCGTGCCTTCCTCTTAGTAATAGCGTCCCTGGTGCCCCTGCGAACATGGCGCTGCGAGTGGCGCGGACCCTGCGGGCTATGGCCTGCAGTCTGCGCTGGGCCTCCGCGCTGAGCCTCCGCGCCTGCCTCGCCCTGCCCGCCGTGATCCTGGCGGCTGGGAGTGGGCGCGGTCCGGACGCCGCGCACGGGACCCGCTCTGCTCGCAGTGCGTAAATTCACCGAGAAACATGAATGGGTGACAGCAGAGAATGGTGTTGGAACAGTGCGAATCAGCAATTTTGCACAGGCAGCTTTGAGAGATGTTGTTTACTGTAGTCTACCTGAAGTGGGACAAAATTAAACAAACAAGATGAGGTTGGTGCTTTGTAAAGTGTGAAAGAAAGCTGCTAGTGAACTCTATGCTCCTTTATCAGGAGAAGTAACTGAAATTAATGAAGCTCTGGCAGAAAATCCAGGACTTGTCAACAATCTTGTTTTCAAGATGGTTGGCTGATCAAGATGACCCTGAGTAATCCTTCAGAACTAGATGAACTGATGAGTGAAGAAGCATATGAGAGATACGTAAAATCTATTGAGGAGTGAAAATGGAACTCCTAAATAAACCAGTGTGAAATAACTTAATCCAGCATAGTTATCTTTAATTGGTGGGTAGGTGACTGAAAATAGCAACTACTCTCAGCACTGCTAATGAAAGAAAGTAATCCTTAACTTTCTAATGGTTGTAGGTAAACAAAATATGCATCTTTTTCAAAATACCCTATGATTTTTAGACTAGCTTCTAGTATTCATGTTTCATGAAATTATCCATGGTAAAAACTAGTTATAAAGATTATGTAATGAAAGGATAACATTGTTATCTTTTTTTTTTTTTTTTTTTTGTAGAGACAGAGTCTTACTTTATGGCCCTCGGTAGAGTGCCGTGGCCTCACACAGCTCACAGCAACCTCCAACTCCTGGGCCGTGGCCTCACACAGCTCACAGCAACCTCCAACTCCTGGGCTTAAGCGATTCTCTTGCCTCAGCCTCCGGAGTAGCTGGGACTACAGGCGCCCGCCACAACGCCCGGCTATTTTTTGGTTGCAGTTTGGCCGGGGCGGGGTTTGATCCCGCCACCCTCGGTATATGGGGCCGGCGCCCTACCGACTGAGCCACAGGCGCCGCCCCAACATTGTTATCTTTAAGCCTTATATAATATTGTAACTTGCTTACATCCATACCAGGATTTGAGTTGGAATACTTAATGATCTTTCCATTGGAATTAACTGGGAGTGGAGAAGTTTTTCTTGGTGATATTATCTTAATTTTGTAATACACTGCATTTACTGGTGCTATTTTTATACAGCGAGCAACAACTTTGCAGCAAAATAATAAAATATTCAACTTTTTCATTAAAAAAGAAAAAGAAGAAGCAACAAAGGAAGAAAAGAAATAGCATCCCTGTTTACAAACACCCTTGTGAGCCATAGAAAGTAACTGGGTTGCGGTCACACCGTCAAACACTCTTGTTTCTGAAGTTTTCTCCTTATGCCTTCTGCACTTTGGCTTACAAAAGCCATGTTTACCATGTTCAAGCTCTCCGACTGATCTGGGTCAAAGGGAGTGAGTGTACATGCAAAATGCTCCCCATAAGCGCTCATAAAACTTTCCTGGACTTTCCTCTTTTCCTTACAAAACTTCAAACACTTTCTGAAAGTTAGTGGCCTTTTGGGCCCCTTTCCATAACCGTTGCAAAACTGCACCTCGGTATCTGGTCAATCTCTGCATTTCTTGGGGGTTCACTGGGGTCCCATTGAGGGTCCTCACCAGGCAGATGAGCCTGTACATACTCCTGTGGGTTTTGATAATCTCCTGGGACATTTTCCTCTAACCACTTTGCTGCCACCTGCAATACCCACCTGCGCTCATCAGTATTCAATAAGTACATTAAGAGCTGGTGGCAATCCTCCCACATAGGATGGTGGGTTTGGAATATGGTATGCACGAGCTCTGCCACTGTTTGAGGCTTTTCTGTATAAGGAGGTGTGCTGTTTTTAACAGTTCGATAAATCAGTAGAGGTGAATGGTTGGTACACCGTTACCCTCCTCTCTTGCCAATGCCCATCCTCTTCCGGACTGGCATGTCGGGGTTTCTCGGAAGACCATCTGTATGCCGGGCTTTGGTCTCAATCTGACAGCTAGCTGGTGGAGGGAGTTTTAGGCGGGTTGGGTTGTCCAAGAGCGCCACCTACTGCACCCTTTTTTTTTTTTTTTTTTTTAATGTACGTGAAAGTGCTATACAAATGTGGCAGTTTATTTATTTATTTATTTATTTGCACTTTTTGGCCCGGGCTGGGTTTTTTTTGTTTGTTTGTTTGCGGTTTTTGGCCGGGGCTGGGTTTGAACCCACCACCTCCAGCATATGGGGCTGGTGCCCTACTCCTTTGAGCCACAGGCGCCGCCCTACTGTACCCTTTTTATCTTCATTAGACTCCCTTAAAGAACTGCTAGGCTCTGAGAGGCTGCTGGGTTGTCTCACGTTGTCTGGAATATAAGGTAGTGGCCTTATCTGTATTTCAGATGGGTCTTCTGGATTAGGATCTACTAGTACTTGGCCTTTTAATTTGTCACCAAATCTTTTAGTCTTTTAAAAGACTTTCTTCTGTTTTAGCTATCATAACAATTGCCGCCTGTCCTCTCAGCCACGGGGGTGGCTCTAACACTAGTGTCAGCCAAGTGTCTATGTATAGGAACTGATCAGGGTGTCCAGGCTTACCAGTCACTATTCTCTATACCTTCTTTACTAGACTTACATCTAAACTCCCTTCTGACAGCCAGCCTACTCCAAAGGACAGCCACTCTAGCTCACAAAACTTTCTCAACCTTTTAGGGGTCATAGTAACTCCATAGTCCCCTACAAAGCCTTCCTAAAATTCTGAACCATTAACCCTGGGGGAGTTTCCTTAGAGGGCGCAGAACCCATCCCTGTGGCGCAGACAAACAAAGGGGGGGGGCAGTTTAACGATCACTCAGGCACCTGCCTGGCCCTGCCGCTCTTGAGGCTTTAAGGAGCATTTTAGCTAAGGTGCACCTGTATAAGCCCCGGGCCTGGTTGCTGCTGCACAGCAAGTCACCTTTATGCCTTAGGACATCTCCAGGGAACCACAGGTTAGGGCCTGATGATCAAGCTCCGTAACTGTAACCAGTCGTGGAGCTATACAAACAGTCACTCACTCTTTCACACACCACTTCTCCGCAGAAGCTAAACCATTTCTCCCAAGCCCTTCCCCGCTTACTGAGGCCCTCTGCCTTGTGGAGGTCAATGCCTCCTCCTGTTCCTTTTTGCCCCTCTTACTGAGGCCCCTGGCCTCATGGAGATCAATTTGCTTTTCTGACTGAGGCCCCCTGCCTCATGGACGTCAATTCCTTTTGTTTCTTTTTTCCTTTCCTTCCCTTTCCCTTTCCTTTCCTTTCCTTCTTTCTTTCTTTCTTTTTTTTTTTTTTTGTAGAGACAGAGTCTTACCCTATTGCCCTCGGTAGACTGCTGTGGCCTCACACAGCTCACAGCAACCTCCAACTCCTGGGCTTAGGCGATTCTCCTGCCTCAGCCTCCCGAGTAGCTGGGACTACAGGCACCCGCCACAACACCCGCTATTTTTTTGTTGCAGTTTGGTCAGGACCAGGCTTAAACCTGCCACCATCAGTATATGGGGCCGGCACCCCACCCACTGAGCCACAGGCACCGCCTCTCAATTCCTTTTCTTGTCCCTTTTTACTGAGGCGCCCTCCTCAAAGAGGTGATCCAACCCCTCTTCCACTCTTAGGATTAGTATTATACCCTTTCTTATTTATTTATTTTTGAGACAGAGTCTCACTGCGTCACCCTTGGTAGAGTGCTGTGCTGTCACGGCTCACAGCAACCTCTGACTCTAGGGCTTAAGCGATTCTCTTGCCTCAGCCTCCCGAGTAGCTGGGACTACAGGTGCCTGCCACAACACCCGGCTATTTTTGTTGTTGCAGTTGTCTTTGTTTTAGCAGGCCTGGGCTGGTTGGAACCTGCCTGCCTTGGTGTATGTGGCTGGTGCCCTAACCAGTGAGCAATGGGCGCCGAGCCTATTTATTTTTATTTTTATTTTTTTTAATTTTTGCAGTTTTTGGCTGGGGCCAGGTTTGAACCTGCCACCTCTGGTATATGGGGCTGGTGCCCTACTCCCTGAGCCACAGGCGCTGCCCTATTTATTTTTATTTTTATGTTTTTGAGACAAGAGTCTCAAGCTGTCACTCTGGGTAGAGTGCGGTGGCATCATAGCTCACAGCAACCTCCAACTTGGGCTCAAGTGATCCTTTAGCCTCAGTTTTTCTATTTTTAGTAGAGATGGGGTCTCGATTTTGCTCAGGCTGGTCTGGAACTCGTGAGCTCAAGCAATCCACCTGCCTCGGCCTCCCAGAGTGCTAGGATTACAGGCGTGAGCACAAGGCCTCGTATCCTTTTTAAATCCAGTTCTCCCTACCTAAGTCCGGACGTGCACTTCCCCTGTATGTTTGCTCCTCTGTTGGTGAGCTGCGCTGCAGAGGCCCTCCGTGGCCCCTCCCCCTCCCCCCCCCACGCCCCACCCCTATGTAATCAGCATGGGAGTGCTCTTAGGGAACCCTGTCAGTCAGGGTACCGGGTAGTACCCCAAGGGGTGCTACACCTGGCATGGGGAAGCCCCCACAGTCTCTCATTCCCAATCCGTCTGCTCGTTTTCCCAGTCAGGCAACCAGAAATGTGCAGGAAAACTGGGAATTAAAACTGAAAGACACTTACACCAAAAAATATAGAGGAAGGAACCTTTAATTGCCAGTGAGAACTTAGGTGCCTCAAGGAGTAAAATGCCGAGTTCTGGGGAAAAGTTCTTTCCAAACTCTTTTATGCTTTTTTCCTTCAGCTCAATATCGGCTACACAGTTTACAGACGTTAGATGGAAAGGAAAGTTTTTTGTTTTTTTTTTTTTTGTAGAGACAGAGTCTTACTTTATGGCCCTCAGTAGAGTGCCGTGGCCTCACACAGCTCACAGCAACCTCCAACTCCTGGGCTTAGGCGATTCTCTTGCCTCAGCCTCCCAAGTAGCTGGGACTACAGGCGCCCGCCACAACGCCCGGCTATTTTTTGGTTGCAGTTTGGCCGGGTCTGGGTTTGAACCCGTCACCCTCGGTATATGGGGCTGGCGCCTTACCGACTGAGCCACAGGCGCTGCCCTGGAAAGGAAAGTTTTTAATTAACGGGGGCGTGGGGGGTGGGGGAAGGGTGGCGCCTGTGGCTCAGTGAGTAGGGCACGGGCCCCATATACCGAGGGTGGCAGGTTCAAAACCCGCCCTGGCCGAACTGCAATGAAAAACACCCGGGCATTGTGTAGGGCACCTGTAGTCCCAGCTACTCGGGAGGCTGAGGCAAGAGAATCGCCTAAGCCCAAGAGCCAGAGGTTGCTATGAGCTGTGACTCCAGAGCACTCTCTACCGAGGGCGAGGGAGTGAGACTCTGTCTCAAAAAAAAGGTGGGGGGGAAATCACATAGGGTTAATGAGTTAATGATTATATTTCACTCTCTTTTATTTTTATTGTTTGTAGAGACAGAGTCTCACTTTATCGCCCTCAGTAGAGTGCCGTGGCGTACCCTACCCACTGAGCCACAGACACTGCCCAGTGATTATATTTCTCAATAAACCAGGGTGCTGTTATTTGTTACATGGTCTTTATTTTTCTTGTCAAGGTTATTTTAGTTCAGTGTAAAGTTTGTTCTTATCTTTGGAGGAGGAGTTTTTCTGCAGCTGCCTGCTGCTTTCTCAGGATCGTTCAGAGGTATAATATTTATTTCTCCTTCCTCACTACCAGGCGGTGCTGTGCTAAGAGCCACTTGGAACCTCAGCCTTGGAACTAACTAGTCCCTTAGTTGTATTACTTGTACCCAGAATGTATATTCATAGACATGACTGAGTGACAACAAGGAGAGGTCAAAGGCATCGAAAGGTTTATGACTTAGGCTCGGCGCCTGTGGCTAAGGCGCCAGCCACATACACCTGAGTGGGAGGGTTCGAATCCACCCAGGACCTGCCAAACAACAATGACAACGGGTGGCGCCTGTGGCTCAGTGAGTAGGGCGCCGGCCCCATATGCCGAGGGTGGTGGGTTCAAACCCAGCCCCGGCCAAACTGCAACAAAAAAATAGCCGGGCGTTGTGGCGGGCACCTGCAGTCCCAGCTGCTCGGGAGGCTGAGGCAAGAGAATCGCTTGAGCCCAGAAGTTTGAGGTTGCTGTGAGCTGTGATGCCACGGGACTCTACCCAGGGTGGCAGCTTGAGGCTCTGTCTCAAAAAAAAAAAAAAAAAGAAAGAAAGTTTTATGACTTATGTTAAAGAGTAAGAGTATTCTCACGCCTGTAATCCTAGCACTCTGGGAGGCGAGGTGGGTGGATTGCCTGGATTGCCTCACGCATTCCAGACCAGCC
The DNA here is from genome assembly GCF_027406575.1 of Nycticebus coucang. NCBI lineage: Eukaryota > Metazoa > Chordata > Mammalia > Primates > Lorisidae > Nycticebus > Nycticebus coucang. The sequence continues at coordinate 58,869,651 of NC_069797.1, forward strand.
TGAGCAGGAGGGAGACCCTGTCTCTAAAAATAGTGGAGCGGTATGGCAGGGGCCTGTAGTCCCAGACACTCGGGAGGCAGAGGCGAGAAAACCGCTTGAGCCCAAGAGTTTGAGGTTGCTGTGAGCTATGATGCCACAGCACCGTACCAAGGGCGACAACGTTAGACTCTGTCTCCAAAAAAATAAAAAAAACACAAACACACACCAGAATAAGCGTATTCATGATACTGTTAAAGAGGAGGAGGCAGGCTTGAATAAAGATTCGAGAGGGGCCATACTGATAGGTATAGGGACCACTGCAATGGGATCTTTCAGTATGGGACAGATATTGGGCTCAACTCGACTCCAAAGAAAACGAGTGGACATTTACAGCCCAGGAGCAGGGTAGGAGTGACTGGATGGAAAAATCACCAAAACCAACGAAACATCAGGGGAGGCCGGTCCGAGTGCAGTGGTGTTTACATCTAATTGATCACAACTGGTCCCAGAGTCCGTTGTTCTTTCTCCACTCCCACTGCTTCCCTTGACTAGCCTTAAAAAAAAAAAAAAAAAAAAGAGGGGGGGCGGTGCCTGTGGCTCAAAGGGGTAGGGCGCCAGGCCCATATGCCGGAGGTGGCGGGTTCAAACACAGGCCTGGTCAAAAACTACAAAAAAAAAAAAAAAAGAAAAAAAAGAAAAAGGGCGGCGCCTGTGGCTCAGTCGGTAAGGCGCCGGCCCCATATACCGAGGGTGGTGGGTTCAAACCCGGCCCCGGCCAAACTGCAACCAAAAAATAGCCGGGCGTTGTGGCGGGCGCCTGTAGTCCCGGCTACTCGGGAGGCTGAGGCAGGAGAATCGCTTAAGCCCAGGAGTTGGAGGTTGCTGTGAACTGTGTGAGGCCACGGCACTCTACCGAGGGCCATAAAGTGAGACTCTGTCTCTACAAAAAAAAAAAAAAAAAAAATCTAGCCAGGCGTTGTGGCAGGCGCCTATGGTCCTGGCTACTTGAGAGGTGGAAGCAGGAGAATCGCTTGAGCTCCGGAGTTGGAGGCACTCTACCCAGGGTGACAGCTGGAGGCTCTGTCTCAGAAGAAAGAAAGAAAGAAAAAAAAAAAAAATTCAAGGGTAAGGGTGATTTTTTTTTTTTCTTTTAGCGACAGAGTCTCACTATATCACCCTCGGTAGAGTTCTGTGGCGTCACAGCTCACAGCAACCTCCACCTCTTGGGCTCAGCCGATTCTCTTGCCTCAGCCTCCCAAGTAGCTGGGACTACAGGCGCCTGCCACCATGCCCGGCTATTTTTTTTGTTGCAGTTTGGCCGGGGCCGGTTTCAAACCCACCACCCTCGGTATAGGGGGCCGGCGCCCTACTCGCTGGGCCACAGGTGCTGGCCGAGGATGATTCTTATTAGACCAGCTGAAGAGAATTCTTGCTGAAGGCCAGCCAAGGCAGAAAGATTTCCAGCCTGATCCAATACCAAGGGTGGAGGATTTTTGCCAGAGTGATTTAGCAGGATTCTTGCTCAAAGTGGATTCTACAAGGTCAGAAAGGGAAGTCCAAGGTCAAGCCTAATCAGAAAGGACTCAGAGGAGCCTGACTAAAGTGTTGGCCAAAGGAGAGTCTTTGTCAAGGGTTCCCAAGAGAAGGGGGCATGTCTTGCCACATGGGGTCACCTGGGGCTGTGTGGAGAAGCATACAAGTCAGTCAAGAGGTGGAAAGCAGAGCGTGAAGGAGAAAGGATTGTGGTTTGGGGAAATGGGGGCTGGCAAGGAATGGGCAAAGCAGGGTAGGTAAGTTTGAGCAATTTTTTTTTTTTTTTAATTAGCTTGTATTTTTCTTTTCTTCTTGTGTTTTAGAAGCAGGATCTCACTATGTTTCTCAGACTGGAGTTCAGTAGCTATTTACAAGCATGATCCCACTACTGATCAGCAGGGAAATTTTGACCTGTTCTGTTGTGGACTTGGGCTGGTTCGCTCCTCCTCAGGCACCCTGGTGGCCTCTGGGCTCCCAGGAGGTCACCATATTGACGCTGAACTTAGTGCAGACACAGGATCCACTGTAGGGCAGTACAGCCCAGAACTCCCGAGCTCTAGCTATCCTCTTGCCTCAGCCTCCCAAGCCTCCTGGGTGCCCACTATGCCCTGCACGGTCTTATGATTGGTTGCAGTTTGCAGGCAAGTTGTTTGCTATCTCTTGGAATTAGCCTTGGGATGAACAGGCTCCCCATCCCCAGCAAGGCCACCAAGATAGAAAAACATTATAATATTTAGGAAAAAAAACAACAGGATTAAAACATGAAAATAACTTTAACCAGGGATTAGCTAGGGGCAGAGTACACCGTGGAGAGAGGAAAAGCAGGTACATGTGGAAACCTCTGACTTGGGAAGGGGGCGGTGGGGAACATAGACCTCTAATACCAAGGCATCCCCCTCAACTACACAGATCAGATTCAAATGAATGCTACAAGTGAGAGGCTTTTTTTTCCCTTTTTTTTTTTAATTTGAGACAGAGCCTCAAGCTGTCGCCCTGGGTAGAGTGCCGTAGCATCATAGCTCACAGCAAACTCCAACTCCTGGGCTTAAGCGATTCTCCTTCCTCAGCCCCCCAAGTAGCTGGGACTATAGGCGCCCGCCAGAATGCCTGGCTATTTTTTGGTCGTAGTTGTCATTGTTGTTTGGCAGGCCCGGGCTGGATTTGAACCCGCCAGCTCTGGTGTATGTGGCTGGCGCCTTAGCCGCTTGAGCTCCATGCGACGAGCCTAGAGAGTTTATTCCTTCAAGAATATTTACTGGACTCGGCGCCTGTGGCTCATGCAGCTAAGGCGCCAGCCACATACACCGGAGCTGGCGGGTTCCAATCCAGCCCGGGCCCACCAAACAACAATGATGGCTACAACCAAAAATAGCCAGGCGTTGTGGCAGGCGCCTGTAGTCCCAGCTACTTGGGAGGCTGAGGCATGAGAATCGCTTGAGCCCAGGAGTTGGAGGTTGCTGTGAGCTGTGAGGCCACAGCACTCCACCCAGGGGGACAGCTTGAGGCTCTGTCTCAAAAGAAGAATACTTACTGGAGGCTCGGCACCTGTGGCTCAGCGGCTAGGGCATCAACCACATACACCAGAGCTGGCTGGTTCAAACCCGGCCCGGGCCAGCTAAACAACAATGACAACTACCAACAACAAACAAAAAAATAGCCGGGCGTTGTGGCGGGCGCCTGTAGCCCCAGCTACTTGGGAGGCCAAGGCTAGAGAATCACTTAAGCCCAAGAGTTGGAGGTTGCTGTGAGCTGTGACGCCACCGCACTCTACAAGGGCGACAAAATGACAAAAAAAAAAAAAAAAAAAAGAATATTTATTGGAGACTGTGTGTGGTGGCTCACGCCTGTAATCCTAACATTCTGGGAGGCTGAGGCGGGAGGATCCCTTGAGCTCAGGAGTTTGAGACCAGCCAGAGTCAGAGCAAGATCACTTCTCTACTAAAAAGAAAAAATAGAAAAACTAGCCGGGGGCGGCGCCTGTGGCTCAGTCGGTAAGGCGCCGGCCCCATATACCGAGGGTGGCCGGTTCAAACCCGGCCCTGGCTGAACTGCAACCAAAAAATAGCTGGGCGTTGTGGCGGGCGCCTGTAGTCCCAGCTACTCGGGAGGCTGAGGCAAGAGAATCACCTAAGCCCAAGAGCTGGAAGTTGCTGTGAGCTGTGATGCCACGGCACTCTACTGAGGTCGATAAAGTGAGACTCTGTCTCTACAAAAAAAAAAAAAAAGAAAAAGAAAAACTAGCTGGGTATGCTGGCAAACTAGCAAAAGTAGTCCCAGCTACTTGGAAGGCTGAGGCAGGAGGATGGCTTGAGCCCAGGAGTTTGAGGTTGCTGTGAGCTGGGATGCCACAGCAATCTATCCAGGGTAAGAGAGTGAGACTCCGTCTCCAAAAACAAAGAAACAAACAACAACAACAACAAAAAACAGGGAAAAGGGTGGGGCCTGGGGGCTCATGTCTGTAATCCTAGCACTCTGGGAGGCCGAGGAGGGTGGATCATCTGAGCTCAGCAGTTGGAGAGCAGCCTGAGCAAGAGCGAGACACCACCACCAGCACCAGCACCCCACCCCCGTCTCTAAACATAGCTGGACGTTGTGGCGGGCGCCTGTAATCACCAGCTACTCTGGGAGGCTGAGGCAAGAGGATCACTTGAACCCAAGAGTTTGAGGTTGCTGTGAGCCATGACACTATGGCACTCTACCCAGGGTGACAAAATGAGACTCTGTCTCAAACAAACAAAGAATATTTATTGGATGACTACCATTTGTGAAGACAAAGTGACAGTTGCATAAGTGCGGAAAAAGACAGATGGGTCCTGACAGAGAGTTTGTCATTTCTGTTGGAGAAGACAGAGCAATTGGTAATTATGGACCCATAATCCGTAATCTGAATTTCTTTTTCTTTTTTTTTTGTAGAGACAGAGTCTTACTTTGTCGCCCTCGGTAGAGTGCCGTGGCGTCACAGCTCACAGCAACCTCCAACTCCTGGGCTTAGGCGATTCTCTTGCCTCAGCCTCCCGCGTAGCTGGGACTACAGGTGCCGGCCACAGCGCCCGGCTATTTATTTGTTGCAGTTTGGCCGGGGCTGGGTTCAAACCCGCCACCCTCGGTATATGGGGCCGGCACCCTACCCACTGAGCCACAGGCGCCGCCCCGTAATCTGAATTTCTTAATTCCTAACATCCCTGAAAACTATTTCTTTTCATGAGTTGTGCACGACTCATTTGTCAGCAACGTATGACCTCTGCTGACACAAGGCATTTATTGCTGTGTGTCCTATTCATTGCAGATATTCACATAACTCAGTGCAGAAATAGTAATGTTTGATTGTAAGGTATAGCTGTGGGCCCTGCAGGGCTGTTTGCTAATACATAGTGCAATATTTCTTTTTTTTTTTTGGCCAGGGCTGGGTTTGAACCCTCCACCTCCGGCATATGGGACCGGCGCCTTACTCCTTGAGCCACAGGCGCCGCCCATATAGTGCAATATTTCTAAAATCTGAAAAGCTGGGTGTGACGGCACATGCCAGTTATCACAGCTTCTGGGGAAGCTGAAGTAGAAGGAGCACTCTAGCCCAGGAGTTTGAGGCTGCAGTGTTCTACGACGGTGCCTGTGCGTAGCCACTACGGTCCAGCCTGGACACCACTGTGAGACCCCGTTAGTAAATACATGAATAAGTTTTTTTTTCTTTTTCTTAGAGGCAGAGTTTCATTTTGTCACCCTCGGTAGAGTGCCATGACGTCACAGCTCACAGGAACCTCCAGCTCTTGGGCTTAGGTGATTCTCTTGCCTCAGCCGATTCTCTTGCCTCAGCCTCCCGAGTAGCTGGGACTACAGGCGCCTGCCACGCCTGCCTATTTTTTGTTGCAGTTTGGCCAGGGCCGGGTTCGAACCCACCACCCTTTGTATATGGGGCCGGTGCCCTGCCCACCGAGCCACAGGTGCTGCCCTCATGAATAAGTTTTTAAAAATTCTGAAATCTAAAATATATCTGGCCCTAAGGATCCAGCACGTGAGTGAGGGAGGAGAGCTGTGAGGCCTCAAGGTGTCCAAAACCAAGGAAAGAGAAGACTTGAGGAAGGAAACCTGACTGGCCCTCAGCTCTAGGGGCTGAGAGGAAAGAGGGTCTAGCCAGGGGATGGGGTTACAAGAGCCATGTCAAGAGCATGGCTAAGAAAGGGACTGGTAACCTGCACCCCACAACCCTCTTCCTCCTCATGGTCTGGCTTTTGGCCTTACTACTCCAAGGGCACTGCTCCTTCAAGGTCAAAGTACTTCCCAGTTGTCAATGCTAGGACGCCTGGAGTTGAAAGGGCTGCTCTCCCCAGCTGGTAGGGGGACCCAGCAGCCTTCTGGCACCTGAAGAGTGAAAACCTAGGAGCACTTGGAGCCCGCAGCCTTGGCATGGGTAGGTATCCTCCCTCTGTAGCTGCAGCCAGAGGGTCGCTTGAGCACAGGAGTTTGAGGTTGCTGTGAGTTATGACACCAAAGCACTCTACTTGGGGTAACAGAGACTCTGTCTCAAAGTAAATAAATAAATAAATAAATAAATGAATATTAAACAAAGAAATCACAGCCTTACTGCTGTAAGAGAGACCATCACGAGTTATTACACAAAAGTTTTGTAACATGATGGTAGGGGCAAGGCTGTGGAAAACACCCACTGCTTGGGAAAGCTAGCTGTGCTCTTCAAGTCATTGTCCCTGGCTCATAATTCCCAAAGGCCTCAGAGCTGGGGTGGGTGGGTGGAGCATGAATTAGCAGTGCCATACTGAGGGAACAGGACACAGGGACAAGGGCTCACCAGGCAGCCGTGCCCTGGTGTTGTCAGAACTTTGGCAAGCACTTTGGGCACACTGAGGTGAGGTGGCTGAGGGGGGACTTACTCACATTCACAGGACACACAAAAGGCCAGCGAATGAACTAGATAGAATCCTGAATTTTTTTTTTTTTCTTTTGTTGTTGCAGTTTGGCCAGAGCCGGGTTCGAACCTGCCACCCTTGGTATATGTTGCGTGACCCGAAACGCGAACGAGCAGCAGCTTTGCTGTAGGTGTAAACTCGCTCCTGTAATTATTAAGTCAAGAAACAGACTATACACCGTGGGATGGCATATAGCAAAGTTCTTTATTCCAAGTTTAAGTTTTATACTCTTCCAGTCACGTACACACCTAATCCATTATCTATTAGCTGAATTTTAACTTGAAAGGAAATATTTATCATGTCAATGTAACCACTTGTGTAGTAAATCTCTTCCTCTAAACAGTGACTAGTTTTCCGAGCAGGGCGCAAAGGGCGCAACGACGAAAACAGCTATAGGGGAACAGAGTTAATAGAAGAATATCTTCAAGCATTCACTCAGTTTCCTCAGTATGAAGTAACGACTGTGACCTTCCTTCAGGGCAGAGCACCTATAGACCTCTGACAATATGTTGTTAACATATGTCAACCCTCTGGCCCGTATCTCTGAGGAAGGGCGGCATGCCCTTGGATCTCAGGCTTCAGAGAAAAGGCCTAAGGAATTTTTACAATTCCAAAAAAGCCTAACTCTGTGAGTAACCCAGGGGGGGGGTCCAAGCCTCTTAAGCCTCGGAAGAAAAGCATGTCATTTTAAACTCACACTGAATTTACTTTGTGTGCTTGATGTAGGATAAGTTTATTTCTAAATATTATCCTACAGTATATGGGGCCGGTGCCCTACTCACAGGCGCCGCCCAGAATCCTGAATTGTTAATTTGCAATGGGAGACGCTCCTTTGCCATGACAGAACACGCAGGTCTGCAATTTGGGGAACCTGGTTCCTTATAAAGGAAAAATGTGGGCGGCGCCTGTGGCTCAGTGGGCAGGGGCTGTGAGGGTGGCAGGTTCGAACCCGGCCCCGGCCAAACTGCAACAAAAAAATATCCGGGCATCACAAGAATGGAGAAGCATATGTACTCGATTTTGATATGAGGACAATTAATGACAATTAAGGTTATGGGGGGGGGAAGCAGAAAGAGGGACGGAGGGAGGAGGGTGGGGCCTTGGTGTGTGTCACACTTTATGGGGGCAAGACATGATTGCAAGAGGGACTTTACCTAACAATTGCAATCAGTGTAACCTGGCTTATTGTACCCTCAATGAATCCCCAACAATAAAAAAAAAAAAAAAAGAAAGAAAAAAAATATATATCCGGGCATCGTGGCGGGTGCCTGTAGTTCCAGCTACTCGGGAGGCAAAGGCAAGGGAATTGCCTAAGCCCAGGAGTTGGAGGTTGCTGTGAGCTGTGTGATGAAAGAAAGAAACAAAAGAAAGAGAGAGAGAGAGAAAAGAAAAAAGAAATGTGACCAGGTGCAATGTCTCACCCCTCTAATCCTAGCACTTTCAGAGGCTGAGGCAGGTGGATCGCTTGAGTTCAGGAGTTGCAGAGCAGCCTGAGCAAGAGTGAGACCCCGTCTCTACTGAAAATAGAAAAACTAGCCAGTGGCTCGGCGCCGGTAGCACAGTGGTTAGTTACGGCACCAGCCACATACACTGAGGCTGGCGGGTTCCAACCCAGCCTGGGCCAGCTAAACAACAATGACAAATGACTGTAACGAATAATAGCCAGGGCTTGTGGCTGGCGCCTGTAGTCCCAGCTACTTGGGAGGCTGAGGCAGGATGGCTTGAGTCCCAGAGTTTGAGGTTGCTGTGAGCTATGACACCATGGCACTCTACCCAGGGCAACAGAGTGAGACTCTATCTCAAAACAAACAACCAATGCCAGGGAAACCAAATGCATGAGCAAAAATGTCCTGATGAATGTGGAAGTGAGCTGAGAGGCAGTGAAATGGTGAGGCCTGCAGGGTCACCAGAATTGCCACTAGCCTGGAGATTTGCTAATCGCTTTCTATGTGGACATCACATTACTATACTTAATATTCATTCATTCATTTATTCAACAAATGTCCCATATATGCCAAGAGGTGAGTATGTGTTGAGCACTGTTCTCTGGGCTAGAGATATAAATGTGAACAAGGCTCGGCGCCTGTAGCTCAAGCGGCTAAGGTGCCAGCCACATACACTGGAGCTGGTGGGTTCGAATCCAGCCCAGGCCCGCCAAACAACAATGACAACTACAACCAAAATATAGCCGGGCATTGTGGCGAGCGCCTGTAATCCCAGCTATGTGGGAGGCTGAGGGAAGAGAATCTCTTAAGCCCAGGAGTTGAAGGTTGCTGTGAGCTATGACGCCACGGCACTCTACCCAGGGTGACAGCTTGAGTCTCTGTCTCAAAAAATAAATAAAATAAAATAAATGTGAACAAAAGTTCAGCCACACAAAAAAGATGGAGACTTTACATCTTTTGTATTCGCCTGGATGGAGCTCCGCAGTAAATTATCTCAAGTATGGAAATACATGGGCGGCGCCTGTGGCTCGTGGGTAGGGCGCTGGCCCCATATACAGAGGCTGGCGGGTTCGAACCCGACCCCGGCCAAACTGCAACAAAAAAATAACCGGGCGCTGTGGCAGGCATCTGTAGTCCCACCTGCTTGGGAGGCTGAGGCAAGAGAATCGCCTAAGCCCAGGCCCAGGAGTTGGAGGTTGCTGTGAGCTGTGTGACACCACGGCACCCTACGGAGGGCGATAAAGTGAGACTCTGTCTCTACAAAAAAAAAAAAAAAAAAGAATGGAAATACAGGCTCGGGGCCTGTAGCTCAGCGGCTACAGCGCCAGCCACGTACACCGGAGCTGGCAGATTCTGGCGGATTCAAACCCAGCCGGGGCCTGCCAAACAATGACAACTACAACCAAAACATAGCCGGGTGTGTGATGGGCACCTGTAGTCCCAGCTGCTTGGGAGGCTGAGGCAAGAGAATCGCTTACGCCCAAGAGTTGGAGGTTGCTGTAAACTGTGACACCGTGGCCCTCTACTGAGAGCGACATAGTGAGACTCTGTCTCCAAAAAAAAGAAAATGGAAAAACAAGCATCCCTGAAGGCGCCTGTGGCTCAAAGGAGTAGGGCACCGGCCCCATATGCCGGAGGTGGCGGGTTCAAACCCAGCCCTCGCCAGAAAGTGCAAACACACACGCACACGCACACACACAAAACAAACAAACAACCCATTGGACGGCGCCTGTGGCTCAGTGAGTAGGGCGCTGGCCCCATATGCCGAGGGTGGCAGGTTCAAACCCAGCCAAACTGCAACAAAAAAATAGCCGGGTGTTGTGGCGGGCGCCTGTAGTCCCAGCTGCTTGGGAGGCTGAGGCAAGAGAATCGTGTAAGCCCAAGAGTTAGAGGTTGCTGTGAGTCGTGTGACATCATGGCACTCTACCGGAGGGCCGTACAGTGAGACACTGTCTCTACAAAAAACAAACAAACAAAAAAAAACCAACCATCCCATGTACTTTAGGGATACTAAGTTGAAACTGGTAGATGAACAACTACAGGCCCACAGGAGAGAAAAACACAATCAAATTCAAGAAGGCGGAAGGGAGAGGGCAGGGCGTTCAGTTACCTTCCACCTAATGGGTACAGTGTAGGGGGGTATACGGTACACTTCCTGGGTGAAGGACGGGATTACAACTCAGACTTTACCTAACAAATCCAATCAGTGTAACCGAATCATATGTGCCCTTATATTAATCCAAAATAAATAAAAAAAATAAAAATGAGCACAAGATCATTGCTCTGGAGCCTACATGCCATTGGGCAACAATACCACAAAGAACGCCTGTAATCCTAGCACTCTGGGAGGCAGAGGCGGGTGGATCGGTTGAGCTCACGGGTTGGAGACTAGCCTGAGCAAAAGTGAGACACACACACACACACACACACACACACACCCCTATCTCTACAAAAAAAAAAAAAAAGAAAGAAAGAAAAAGAAAAACTGAGGCAAGAGGATCGCTTGAGCCCGAGTCGGAGGTTGTTGTGAGCTATGATGCCACGGCACTCTACCCAGGGCGACAGCTCGAGACTCTGTCTCAAAACAAACCAAAAAAAAAAAAGGCAGCGCCTGTGGCTCAGTGAGTAGGGCGCTGGCCCCATATACCTAGAGTGGTGGGTTCAAACCCGGCCCCGGCCAAACTGCAACAAAAAAAAAATAGCCGGGCGTTGTGGCGGCCGTCTGTAGTCCCAGCTGCTCGGGAGGCTGGGGCAAGAGAATCGCTGAAGCCCAGGAGTTGGAAGTTGCTGTGAGCTGTGTGATGCCACGGCACTCTACCAAGGGCCATAAAGTGAGATTCTGGCTCTACAAAAAAGAAAGAAAAGAAGGAGAAGAAAGAAAGGAAAGAAAGAGAAAGAAATCTAGTATAAAATGTCAGGTGCTAAGTGCCATGGAGTAAAGGAAAGCCAGGTGAGGGAGTGAACAGAGGGAAGAAAGATGAAGCTCAGGACCAGATGCTGGCTGTTAGGATTCCCACGTTAGAGGTGAAGAGGCGAAGCTACAGAGAGGGCACTTGCCTAAAGTAGTTCTTTGGTCCTTAAAGGTGTACTATATGCCAGGCATTTCTCCTGATCTCTGAAAATGTCTGATAATTTCTCATCTCATCTGACACAGTTAATACGCGGAAGTCAAAGGAGTTAAGCAAGGAGGGCCAGTCCCACCCTAGCCATTCGGGGTGCGGTGGGGACAGGGGGAGTCAAACCTCGGTCTCCCAAGTCTACGCTCTTAACTGCTGTAGTAGACAGCCTCGCTCCTGCCTCTGTGTAATCAGAAGCCCCGCGTCTCAGGCTCAACACTTTGTCTCCTGGAGTGCCCGACACACAAGACGAAACTCCCTTTCTCCGGGCGTCCTCTTCTGGGCTCCGTGCGTGCCCTCCGCTGGGGAGGTGGATGGAGTGGCGGTGAAGATGCCGGCGCCGGGTCACCTGGGTTCTGATCCCACCTCTGCGTGGTGTTGGGCCAGCTGCTTTGCCTGTCTGTCTCCACTTCTCCATGGCTGTTACGTACACTTTGCCAGTCTATCAGGTGGAGAGCACTTAGCACAAAGCCTAGGCCAAACAACAACCGCTTCCTAGCGTACTGCAGGTGCCCGGCTGTTTCCGTTTTCCAGCCATGCCCGCCCCGTCCCTCCAGGGCAGCCTGGTTGGACATGAGGACCCGCAGCGTACACTTGGAAGTCGTGGTGGCCTCCTTGGCTCCGTTTCTGCTCCCTCAAGCCGACAAGGTAGGCATTGATGTTTCCACTACTCCGCTGGGACACTGAGAGTTGGGAGTAATACTGTATGTACTCCCTCGCTGCCGGGGCAAGGAGGCGGCCCGACTTGTCTCTGCAGCCCGGAGGGTGCGCTGGTCGGCGCCAGCGCTGAGCTCGGTCCTGGGGTCAGAGCCAGACAGCCCACGTGGATCCTCCTGCGTTCACAGAGGCGACCTTCAGAAAGAACTCGCACCACTCTCCACCGACTGCTGTCCACTGGGCGCTGCCGGTGGGTGGAGCGGAGGTTAAGGGTCCGGCGCCGCTCGGGTTGGCCCTCGGTCGGGTCTTTACGCCGGACTTGTCGGAACCAGGTGGTGAGGCGGAGCCAGCCAGCCAGCTTGGGTTCCCGCGGTCTGGGCTCCCCGGCGCCGGCAGTAGGAGAGCCGGGGCCACGCCTACACGCGCGGAGAGGGCGGGGTATGCAAATCAGAAAGGGCGCTCCAGCCGCGGTGCAAAGAGAGATATAAGAATTCACTGAAGTTTGTGAACAATTTACAAATATGCACAATTGCCCGATGTGTTTGCCACAGGCGTGTGGGGAAAGAAAGAGAGACGGAGATTGCGCGAGCAATAGCTCACCGTGAGTGTAAGAGGAGGGATAGCAGGAGGGCCAGGGCGAGTGGGCTGACGCTTGCATCGCTTCTCGGCCTTTTGGCTAAGATCAAGTGTAGTATCTGTTCTTATCAGTTTAATATCTGATACGTCCTCTATCCGAGGACAATATATTAAATGGATTTTTGGAGCAGGGAGTTGGAATAGGAGCTTGCTCCGTCCACTCCACGCATCGACCTGGTATTGCAGTACTTCCGGGAACGGTGCACTCCCCCTCCGGGGGCTGTTTTGTCTGGTCTCAAAAAACAGGCTGAGGCTTTTCCGTTCGGGAGGTCTGTGAGAATTGCCATCTTGATCTCGCTGGTGTTCCTCGCAGCGGTTTTTTTTGGTCTCCGTTTTGTTTTTGTGGGTCGCTCTTTTCCGGGTTCAGAGGTGTTATTCCTTCGGTTCTCTTGCCGCTTTGTAAGCGTAGAATAGGCTGCCAGATGCCACCGTTGTTTTTGTTTTGTTTTATTAAATCGTGGCTGTGTATATTGATATGTTCATTAGGTGTCAATTCGTTAGCTTCGCAGACCGTTTACCAAGTTTCACATATACCCTTGTAAAAGCCAGCGTTCCTCTAACCGTTAGTTGGCCCTGACCCTTCACGCGCTCGTCGAAGCTTAGCTTGAGAAAGGACGCAGAGCTATGTGGTTTGTTGTCCCACAGCGGGGACAGTGCTGGAACTCCAGCAGTCCTGGGGGTCAGTCAACCTGATTTGGTATGGTAGACAGTGTATCTGTGCAGGGTCTGCCGCAAGGATTCATCCCAGGCCAGTGCAGGACTCCGTTCTCGCACCCTCGCCAAGCCTACTGCATACATTTGTCGCTTATTCTCAGTGTTTTTCTTCCCTTTGCCTGGTTTACCTTCACTTCTGGGCCAGTGGCAGTTTTCTCTTCCCTTCTCAGTACATCCAGAACATTCTCCGTCGTCAATTTATGGCATAGACCCCGCCAGCTCTGCATCTTCTGACCACCTTTCCTACCGCGCTTCCTGATAAAGCCGGCTAATAAGCCCCACCCCTATTCAGTCCTTGAAGAGTTCAGCTTCTGGCTCGTTCTTGCTCTGTGGCATGCAACTTTCCTTATTTCTGGCAGTGAGTTCAACTTCTATACGGATGATCCTACTTGCGTCGTTGAGGGGTGGTGGGATGTTCTACTGGGGACCACTAAGATCTAAACCTAATGAAGGGGGAAAGGAGTCGTTTATTGTATTTTATTTATGAGACAGAGCCTCAAGCTGTCGCCCTGGGTAAAGTGCCGTAGCATCACAGCTCACAGCAACCTCCAACTCCTGGGCTCAAGCGATTCTCCTGCCTCCGCCTCCCACGTAGCTGGGACTACATACAGGTGCCCGCCACAACGCCCAGCTATTTTTTGGTTGCAGCCGTCATTGTTGTTTGGCGGACCCGGGCTGGATTGGAATCCGCCAGCTCAGGTGTATGCGGCTGGCGCCTTAGCCGCCTGAGCCACAGGCGCCGAGCCGGGTCGTTTATTTTGATTGTGATCCACCATTACTATGTCTTGACCTTTCCACCAAAATCTCAATCGTGGTTGCGAACCTCGGAGCAACGAGGGATGGAGAAAAAGAGGGGCCCATTGGGGCTGAGGTCCTCTATACCCGGTCTCTATTGAGATTATGAGGTTACAGTTCCCTTGTCTCAACCTATGGCAGAAGGCTTCTGCCCAGGCAGACAGACGCCATACTCAGCAAGAGTTTCTGTTGGAAATGCACAAGGAAGATGGCAGATGTGAAGACATGAGCACTGATATACATATCAAAATACATTTTGTTCGTTAACAAAAATGTGAGCTTAATTTAAAAAAAGAAAAGAACTGAGCACTGCCCCACTCAGCTCTTTGTTCATCTCCCACAGCCCCCTCTTCGTTGACCCTGGATGTTCTGACCTTTTGGGCCAGTGTCTTAGTCTCCGTCCTCGGCTTGACGCTCTCCAAGGGCAGGAATGGTGTCTGGCCCATCTCTACTCCAAGCACCAAGCACAGGCCCTGGTGGACTGGTCTGTAGGTGATCGCAGGTAATCTGCAATGGTGCGTCATGTCAGACCCGGTGAGGGTGGTGAGGGTGACGAGAAGCCCAAGCACCTGGTGATGTCAGGCACCGGGACTCATTTCCTGCAGGGAGTGTGGAGGGGGAGAAGATGGAGGCGGGGCGGTTATCACTGTGCAGTCTGAGGATCTGTCTGCCCCTTCGCAAGTCCATAGTTCTGTCACTTATCACCAGCATGGAATGAAGGCAATTAATCCTGGGATTCAAACGATCAAAGGTAGTGAGGTCAGTAATCCGATACTATCTATCTAGCTATCCATTGACAAAGGTTTCGCTCTGTCACTCAGGCTGGAGTACAGTGGCCCCATCACACCTCACCTGCAGCCTTGAACCCCTAGGTTCAAGTAATCCTCCCCCACCCCCCTAGCTGAGACTACATGTAGGCGCAGGCCACTGCACTCAGCTATTCCGATACTTTCTTTTTTTTTTTGTAGAGACATAGTCTCACTTTAAGGCCCTTGGTAGAGTGCCGCGGCATCACACAGCTCACAGCAACCCCCAGCTCCTGGGCTTAAGCGATTCTCTTGCCTCAGCCTCCCGAGCAGCTGGGACTACAGGTGCCCGCCACAGCACCCGGCTATTTTTTTGTTGCAGTTTGGCCGGAGCTGGGTTTGAACCCGCCACCCTCGGCATATGGGGCCGGCGCCCTACTCACTGAGCCACAGGCGCCGCCCTATTCCGATACTTTCTAAGGAAAAGGAAAATCCAGCAGTATTACAAAAATGTGTGTGTGTGTGTGTGTGAGAGAGAGAGAGAGAGACAGAGAGAGAGAGAGAGAGATGTTAAAGGTGGCATCTCAAATCTGTCAAGGAAAAATTCACTCATTTTACACTGTGCTCCAGAATATACCAAAGAAAACAGAGAAGACGACCCAGAGGAAGATTTAGGAAATTATCTTGTAATCACATGGTGAAGTCCTTTCTGACTTTGACTGAAACTCTGAAAGCTGTTTTGTTTGTTTATATTTTGAGACAGTTTCACTTTGTCACCCTCGGTAGAGTGCAGTGTCATCATAGATCACAGCACCCACCCTCAAACTCTTGGGCCCCAGCGATCCTCTTACCTCCCGAGTAGGTGGGACTGCAGGCCCACGCCACAAGGCCCGGCTATTTTTTCTGTCTTTAGTAGAGATTGGGGTCTCGCTCTTGCTCAGGCTGGTCTCCAACTCCTGAGCTCAGGCAATCCACCTGCCTCAGCCTCCCGGAGTGCTAGGATTACAGGTGTGAGCCACCTCGCCAGCCTTGGAAGCTATTTTTTTTAAACTTTTTTCTTCTGGGGTGGCGCCTGTGGCTCAAAGGAGTAGGGCGCCAGCCCCCATATGCCAGAGGTGGCGGGTTCAAACCCAGCCCTGGCCAGAAACTGCAAAAAACAAAACAAAACAAAACAAACAAACAAACTTTTTTCTTGTTATTATTTTCTTTCTTTCTTTCTTTCTTTTTAAGAGACAGAGTCTCACTTTATCACCCTCAGTAGAGTGCTGTGGCGTCACAGCTCACAGCAACCTCCAACTCCTGGGTTTAGGCGATTCTCTTGCCTCAGCCTCCCAAGTAGCTGGGACTACGGGTGCCTGCCACAACGCCCGGCTATTTTTTTGTTGCAGTTTGGCCAGGGCTGGGTTTGAACCCACCATCCTCGGTATCTGGGGCCGGCGCCCTACTCACTGAGCCACAGGCGCCGCCCTATTTACTTACTTTTGAGATAGAGTCTCACCATGTCACCCTTGGTAGAGTGCCATGGCGCCACAGCTCACAGCAACCACAAACTCTTGGGCTTAAGCCATTCTCTTGCCTCAGCCTCCCAACTAGCGGGACTACAGGCACCCGCCACAACGCCCGGCTATTTTTTTTTTTTTTTTTGGTTGTAGTTGTGGTTGTTTAGCAGTCCCAGGCTGGATTCGAACCTGCCAGCTCCGGTGTATGTGGCTGGCGCCCTATGCGGCTGAGCTACAGGTGCTGAGCCATTAATTATTATTATTTATTTTTTTCCCCACAGACAGGGAGGTGGGGGCGGATAGTCGGATAGGGTCTTGCTCAGGTTGGTTTTGGGTTCCTGGCCTCAAGATATCCTCCTGCCTCGGCCTCCCAAGGTGTTAGAGATTACAGGTGTGAGCCATGAGCCACCATGCCCAGCCTGAAGGCTAATTTTTTAATTGATAAGTATGATGACATAGGAATGACTTCTTTTTTCCTTTTTATTTCGGATTAATATAAGGGTCACATTGTTTGCATTTGTTAGGTAGCGTCCGAGTTGCAGTTGAGTCCAATACAGAAATGGTTTGTTTTCGTTTTTGTTTTGCAGTTTTGGCCAGGGCTGGGTTTGAACCCACCACTTCCGGCATATGGGGCTGGCGCCCTACTCCGTTGAGCCACAGGCGCCACCCTCAGAAATGGTTTTTAATAGAATCCTCGCTTGGCTCGGCACCTGTGGCTCAAAGGGCTAAGGCGCCAGCCATATACAACTGAGCTGGCGGTTTCGAATCCAGCCCGGGCCCGCCAAACTACAATGACGGCTGCAACCAAAAGGTAGCCGGGCGTTGTGGCAGGCGCCTGTAGTCCCAGCTACGTGGGAGGGGGAGGCAGGAGACTCGCTTGAGCCCATCAGGTTGCTGTGAGCTCTGATGCCCGAGCACTCTACCTAGGGCGACATAGTGAGACTCTGTCTCAAAAAAAGATAGAATCCTGGCTTTATTTAAGCAAAGCCAGAAGACTGGGAACAATATTGGCCGCTTGCATCACAAAGGGCCAGTCCCTTTGTAAATTGCAAAGACAAGGTTCCCTGAACGGGGAGGTCACAGAAAGAAAATTAAAACGAGACTCTTTTTTTGTTGTTGTTCTTGCAGTTTGGCCGGGGCTGGGTTCGAACCCCCCACCCTCGGCATATGGGGCCGGCGCCCTACTCACTGAGCCACAGGCGCCGCCCAAAACGAGGCTCTTAAACACAGGAGAGGATGCTCAACCTTACCGCCTGGTTAGAGAACGGCAAATCCAAACCACGCCGAGGTAACCCACTTTTCACCTACAAGATTAGCCGCTCCTCACGCCTCCCTCCCGGCGAAAGCACTCCCCACTTTGAAGCTGCTACGGGGTGTTGTCGACGAGGCTGGGGGACGTGGCGCTGCCTGAGAACTCCCGCCGTGCTCCTCCAGTCACCGACCCGGATGACCCGAAATTCGAGGCCCCTTTGTAGAGAGAGGGAGGCCGGGATCACCACGGTTCCGTCACGCAAGGAGGGCACAAGGACACTCGACCCCCCTCTGCAGACAGCCGCGAACCGGGGCCGGGTGCAATTTTGCAGGCACTTCGCTCCGTGCCCGTGGATTTCGGCAAACTCCGCGGGAGTGAATTACACCGGGGAAACCGAAATGCCAATTCTCTGTGACGGGAAGCGTTCGTTTGTAACGGAGGTAATCCGGAACACCCCCGCTTCCTTCTTAGGCTGAAACCACCTGGGGGACTGAATTATTGGGCGGAAGTTGGCCGGAAGAACCCGGCCGCGAGCAGAGATTTCCTGAGAAGGGACGTGGCGAGGGTGGTCGTGGCTGCAGAGCCATCAGGATCAGGGTTTATCCAGCACTGGCGTGCGGAAGGCCGGACCTCACTCGTTGAGTTCAGTTGTTGCGTGTGAAGTACGTGCTGGGGAAAGAGCCTGGAGCAAAATCCCCTTCTCGCTTTCAGGGGCTCCCGCTAAGCCTGAGGAACTGCGGCCGCGTCAACGCTTGCGTCAACGCTTACTTCCGGGCCCGCAGCCCCCGGCCCCCTCCTCTCCGACCAGGGTTCTGGATTTGTGCGCGGCCAGGCCGGGGCGCGCCCGACCCGCCGGGCCCAGCCGGGCTTGGCTCCGCTCTCCCGGAGGCGGTCCCGGGGGTGGAGTCCTCCGCGGTGGCCACGCCCTCTCGGGTAACGGGGCGGGGCATGCAGATTAGCAATGGCAGTTTCGCCCGAGGAGCTCCGGAGCAATCGCAAAAGTAAAATTTCTCGTTCACCACGTGGAGAGTAGGAAATCAGCACAAGGGTGTGACGATGTCCACCTTTGGTGCCCAGGCGGCAAGGGAAGTGAGACAAGGGGTAAAAGGTTGGGGCTTCTCACCGCGACCTTAACATGAGCGATTGGAGGAAGGGAAGGGCGAGGGCGGCGCAGGAGGTATCGCTTCTCGGCCTTTTGGCTAAGATCAAGTGTAGTATCTGTTCTTATCAGTTTAATATCTGATACGTCCTCTACCCGAGGACAACATATTAAATGGATTTTTGGAGTAGGGAGTTGGAATAGGAGCTTGCTCCGTCCACTCCACGTATCGACCTGGTATTGCAGTAACTCCAGGAACGGTGCACCCCTCCTCGCGAACGTGGTTGCAAAAAGTAAGACTTCGGGTGTGTTCGCCGTATTTTCTGTTTGGCTTGGTCTTAAGACTGTTCAGTTCCTGCTTTTTGACTTCTGGCATTTTGTGGTTTTTCAGTTGTTTGTTTTTCTTTTCTTTGTAGAGACGGAGTCTCACTTTATGGTCCTCTGTAGAGTGTTGTGGCCTCACACAGCTCACAGCAACTTCCAACTCCTGGGCTTAAGCGATTCTCTTGCCTCAGCCTCCCGAGCAGCTTGGGACTACGGGCGCCCGGCTATTTTGGTTTTTTCAGCTTCTAAGGAAGAACTCCACCAAGTGTTTTTGCTGTTGGGTTCTGGGCGTTTACAACTGGCTGCTTTTCTTTTTTTTTTTTTTCTTTCTTCCCCCACCCCCCCACCCCCTCACCCCTTCTCTGTTCGCCTAAGGTCTTTCACTTTGCTTTATTTTCTGTGCTTGGACTCTGGCTAAAGAAAGGTTGCCACCGTACTATCCTGAGAAACTTCCCCCGCTCCATCGTCAGCCTCGCTCTCCTTTTTGTTCCAATCTCCGGATCCTGGAGGACATCTCGAATATCAGATGGCGGCCTTCTCAGGTCCTGGCCTACTTGCTTTTCCCGCCCCTCATTCCACTTGGGCTCTGCTCTGCTTCGTCCCTTATAGGCCACACTCCGTTTTCCCACTGCCCCCCACCAGCTTTGAATTGCCCACCATCGTGTGCATCCTATCACCCCTTACCTCCCCTCTTTTCTGTCATCTGTTCTGGCCCCAAGAGGTCACTTCCGCTTCGCGCGCACTGATTGTTTAAAGATTTTTCCCTTCCTGCTTACTTGTCTTTCTCCCAGTTCCTTGAAAGCCGAGATGTTGTCAAAACCAATTGCTACAACCTGTCCACTTGCAGTGTCACAACTCTCCAATCACCTTCTTCTACCCTTCTCTACTCTTTGGTTTACCTAGACCAGTTTCCTTGCATGTATCCACAGTTGCTTGTGTTCCACATTCACAGGGCCAACCTCCACCTCTCTTAACTAGTCTGGGCTGCATGTGCCACCACTGTGTTGCAGGACCAGAGAATTGAAACCAATAGACTCACCAAAGATTATAGGAGAAGGAATTTTATTTGCCGGCGGGGAAACTCAGCAGGCCATCAGCCTTAAAATAATGAGCGCCTCCCCAACCCCTCACCCAAGCAGTTCTGGCTCTGTTCTTTTATTAGACTCACAAGTAGACAAAGGAATTACCGTATTATTTCTCAGTGGAAGTGTCAAATCATGTGCAGGGTTTACAGAAGTGGAAGAAATCAGCAAGCAGAAGCTAAGTTTTACAAATTCTTTTACCATGGAGAGGACCTGGCAGGAGTGTCCTTGGGCTTCTCTGAGAAGCCTTTGTTTTTTCACGCTTTACTTTTCTGGGGTATCCGCCCTCAAGTGCACTTGGCAGGAAACATAAAACCAGGCCCACTGGACTCTCCTTCACCCTCAGTACGCTGGGGGAGCATGGACATTCACATAGGCCATCTGGGATCCAATAGACCCTCTTTGTATTCATTTCTCATATTTAAGTCATTTTTATGAGCAATTTACAGAAATAAAAGGATAGCAGGGAAATAAATGTTATTTATTTATTTTTGAGACAGTTTCACTGTGTCACCCTCGGTAGAGTGCTATGGTGTCACAGCTCGCAGCAACCTCAAACTCTTGGGCTTAAGTGATTCTCTTGCCTCAGCCTCACAAGTAGCTGGGATTGCAGTTGCAGTTGTGACTGTTGTTTAGCTGGCCTGGGCCGGGTTCGAACCTCGAACCACTAGCCTTGGTGCATGTGGCCGGCACAGTAACCACTGTGCTACTGGCGCAGAGCCCGAAACAACTTTATTTTAAAAATTAACATAAGGGCGGCACCCATAGCTCAGTGGGTAGGGCGCCAGCCACATACACCGAGGGAGCCAGGTTTGAACCCGGCCCAGGCCAGCTAAGCAACAATGACAACTGCAACAACAACAACAGCAAAAAAAAAAAATCGCTGGGCGTTGTGGTGGGCGCCTGTAGTCCCAGCTACCTGGGAGGCTGAGGCAAAAGAACTGCTTAAAGCCCAAGAGTTTGTGGTTGCTGTGAGCTGTGATGCCATGGCACTCTACCAAGGGAGACATAGTGAGACTCTGTCTCAAACAAACAAATACAAAAATTTAACAAAAGGGTGGCACCCATAGCTCAGTGGGTAGTGCCCCGGCCACATACACCGAGGTTGGTGGGTTCAAACCCGGCCGGGCCAGCTAAAAAAGCAACAGTGACAACTGCAACAAACAACAATGGAAAAAAAATAGCCGGGCGTTGTGGCAGGCGCCTGTAGTCCCAGCTACTTGGGAGGCTGAAGCAAGAGGCTTAAACCCAAGACTTTGAGGTTGCTGTGAGCTGCGATGCCATGGCACTCTACCGAGGGCGATATAGTGAGACTCTGGCTGTCTCAAGGAAAAAAAAAAAAAAAAAAAATTAACATAAGATAGCAACACAGGAAACTCACATTTTCATTTCATATTTTTCAGATTCTGAAGGTCTCAATAGCCAAAATTCAGCAGCATCCTCCAAAGCAACGAGCCACTCACTAACAATCACACGTGAACCTGGGATCTGTGGTCTGTAAATACTGATTCCAGGTTTCCAGTACAGCTCTATTAGTTTTTAGCGTTATCACTACTTTTGGTTCTTCTTGCAGTTGCATCATCAAACCACAGAAGTGGAGGCAGTTTATTAAAACCTTTGACAGCCCATGATTTTGTCAAGTTGTGGATTCTGGAGTCTGGGAAAATGCGTCCGGGACACTGACACCCTCTCTGAGATTTTCATCATACTGATTAGAGCCCAGGGTGCCTCTATCCGTCCTTTGCATTTGTCTTCTGATCCATCTAATAGCCAGGAGACGTGTTCCTCTGCCGATTATATTTAGTTTGCTATCAGAGGTGGAGAATACAAAGTTCTAAATTCTCATCGTGCTCAACCAGGGCAAAAATCAGATGGTGGCCCCCTCCCCCATCTTCTTGTTTACTGTCCAGAACTACAGGGGATTTCCTAGGAAGATGAAATGGACTGGCCTGGCCCTCCCAGCCAGGCAGTGCTCCCCTGTCCTGGCCAATAGGAGCGACTACTGCTCCTTTACCAATCACAGCTCCTTCAGGAGCTGCTCCTCCCTGGTTCCAGGCGAGGTTTGTTAAGATAGGCAGTCACAGAATTACGCCCATTTCCTGAGAGCATCCCACTCAGAGGAAGGCCCCGCTTACTTAAACTGTCCTCAAACCACCTAACACAAGCCCAACTCTTATAATAAACCATTCCTGGCACCCTCTCATGGCACAGTTCCCCATGACGTGCAAAGCGTTCTCCCTCATTTTGGAAAAACCCAACGCGTCTCACCACACGTGTATTCGTGGTGGTCTTTGGTGGGATGGTGTTGACCAGTTTATAAGAGGGCCCACTTATGGACTCGTATTATGGTAATTGCAGGACAGAATGAGCTTTCTTCTGTTTAAAAAGGAAAGGAGGCTCGGCGCCCATAGCTCAGTGGTTAGGGCGCCAGCCACATACACTGAGGCAGGCTGGTTTGGACCTGGTCCGGGCCTGCTAAACAACAACAACAACAACAACAACAAAAATAGCCGGGCATATGTGGCGGGTGCCAGTAGTCCCAGCTACTTGGGAGGCTGAGGCTAGAGAATCGCTTAAGCCCAAGAGTTTGAGGTTGCTGTGAGCTGTGACTCCGCTGCACTCTACCCAGGGCGACAGTTTGAGACGAAAGAAAGGAAGGAAAAGAAAAGATAAAGTTTGTGCGTTAATGCTGTCAACACGAGATATGTGTGTGTGTGTGTGTGTGTGTGTGTGTGTGTGTATATGTATATTTATTTATTTATTTATTTATTTATTTATTTATTAAGACATGTCCTCCCCCCCACCCCAAGATGTCTCCTAAGTGAGACTGACTTACTTCAGTGTGTTTCCTAAGAACAGAGGCCTTCTGGACATTTCACATTAGTACCATACTGTGATATACAGTTTGAGTTCAGATTTTACCAATTGTCCCAATCAAATCCTTTACAGCAATCTGTTTCTCAGGCCCAGGATCTAGTCTGGGATCACTTGCTACATTTGGTTGTGACGCCAGACAGGTATTCTTTAGAAGGAGCCCCATTTGGTTTGGTTTTGTTTAAAACAGAATCTTGGGCGGGGCCTGTGGCTCAGTGAGTAGGACGCCGGCCCCACATACCGAGGGTGGCAGGTTCGAACCCGGCCCCGGCCAAACTGCAACAACAAAAAAATAGCTGGGCGTTGTGGCGGGCACCTTGTGGTCCCAGCTGCTCGGGTGGCAGAGGCAAGAGAATCCCCTAAGCCAAGAGCTGTAGGTTGTTGTGAGCTGTGACGCCATGGTACTTTACCGAGGGCAACAAAGTGAGACTCTGTCTCTAAAAAAAAGGACAGAGTCTTGGGTGGCGCCTGTGGCTCAGTGAGCAGGGCGCCGGCCCCATATGCCGAGGGTGGCGGGTTCAAACCCAGCCCCGGCCAAACTGCAACAAAAAAATAGCCGGGCGTTGTGGCGGGCGCCTGTAGTCCCAGCTACTCGGGAGGCTGAGGCAGGAGAATCGCCTAAGCCCAGGAGTTGGAGGTTGCTGTGAGCTGTGTGACGCCACGCCACGGCACTCTACCGAGGGCAATAAAGTGAAACTCTGTCTCTACAAAAAAAAAAAAAAAAAAAAAAAAAAAGACAGAGTCTCACTTTGACACCCTCAATAGAATGCCATGGTGGCACAGGTCGCAGCAACCTCAAACTCCTCGGCTCAAGTGATTCTCTTGCGTCAGCCCCCCGAGTAGCTGGGACTACACGTGCCCACCACAACGTCTGGCTCTTGCTCAGGCTGGTCTCCAACTCCTGAGCTCAGGCAATCCACCTGCCTTGGCCTCCCAGAGTACTATGATTACAGGTGTGAGCCACCACACCCAGCCCCTTATTTTGGGTCTTGTTCTCTTTGGGAACCACCCTCCCCCCCACCCCCACTCCACCCTCCCGTGAGTCTCTTGACCTCAGCATGCCACAAAACTGCTCTTGTCAAGACTCCTATATCCCATGCCCATTTGTCAACCCCCAACTTCCATGAACCATCTGCAGCTTTTGACATGGCTGAGCGTGCCTGGGTGTCTGAAATACCTTCTGGGCTTGGCTTCCGGAACATTTTGCTCCCCTGGTTTTCCTTCTGAGTGTTCCTCCCTACAGTCCTTGCTGTTAGCCCCTCTTGACTTTGGAATGCCCCAGGGCTCCGTTCGTGGGCCCTCTTCTGCTTGGGTATACACTCCTTCCCTTGGGGAGCTCCTCCAGACTCATGGCTGAGATTCCCCATCTCTCTGGTGACAGTTCACCAAATCGCTCTAGCCTGGATACAGAATGCATAGCCGACACCTCCACTTGGCTGTCTGACACACATCACTGGCTTGTCCTCTGCAAAACTGAAATCCACAGCTCCAAACAGAACACACCCTCCCCACCCAGGTCCCGGTCCCGACAATCCCGACAAACTTTGTCCTCTGCAAACTCGGACTGTAGCAACTGCGTCCTTCCCAGTTGCTCTGGCCCAAACCCTTGGAGTCAACCTCCAGTCCTCTCTTTTCTCTCACACCCACATCCCAATCGTCCACAAATGCCGTCAGCTGTGCTTTCAAATTTCATCCAGAATCTGGCCACTCCTCACCCACGTAGTACACTACCACCTGGGCCCAAGCCCTGGCGATCTCTTGCCCGGGAGAATGCACTCTTTTCCTCGCTGGTCTTGCCGCTTCTCTGCCCTCGTCCGGGTCAGGCTGGTCTGAGTCCTCTTGTGTAACAGGTGGGTCACTCCCCTTCCTCGGCTGGCCTTCTCCCTCAAGAGAAGAGCCCGCGGGGCCGTGGCTGACCGTCCGCTCCGCCCCCGTCCCGACACACTCCCTCCTCCCCCCCCCCCACCCCGCCCCCGCCGCCTCAGCTCTCAGACTTCCTCTGTTCCTCCTCCTCTCCCCGTCCCGCTCGCCGGAGCCCGAGCCCCGGCCATTCGGCATTCCCTCCCTCCCACGCGGTTCCTTGGGACCCACCTAAGGCGCCTGAACTGGCGGTCCCCTTTTGCCTTCCCAGGCTCCTCCCTTCCTCCTCTCACAGAGGCGGATTGACAGCGCAGCTAAGGAAGCTTAAGTGCCCGGGGTCCCTTTTTCTAAGACTCCGTCCACCCCCGTGAACCTGCCAGAGCGTGCATTCCTCGGGGACTAGACTCTGGGCGCAGCCCGGCCCCTCAAGATTCGTTGATCTCGTCTCTTCAAAAACTCCTGGAGCAAGATGGTTGAGACCGGGGTAGCCGGATGGAGACTTAAGTATCGGTATCGGTATCGGTATCTGTATCTGGGCGCGCCCGTATAATAAAGGAAGTACGGTAGGTGGGTGTTCACCGTGTGTTTGAAAAATTAAAAAAAAAAAAAGTTGGAAGGGAAAACCTCGTAGAGCTCTCTGTCTTTTTTGTTCTGAGCCTTCCCTCTTTCCAAGCAAGGAGGCTGAAGGCGCTTTCCGGTATCCACAAAGCAAGAGGGCCGGCGCGGCGTGTGAGGGGCGGGGCATGCTAATTTAAAATGGCTGTTCAGCCCGGGAGCTCTGGGAGCCAAAAAAGACAGTGATTATCCCCCAAATAAGCAACAGTCTGACAAATTCTGCGTTCCTTAGAAACTGTGACAGCAATCACACTGTCAATCTAGGGGAGAGGGCGAGCCCTGCCTTTTCTCACCGTGAGGTAAAGATGTGTGCAAGAAAGGGTGTTGTGGGCGAAGGGGACATCGTAGTTATCGCTTCTCGGCCTTTTGGCTAAGATCAAGTGTAGTATCTGTTCTTATCAGTTTAATATCTGATACGTCCTCTATCCGAGGACAATATATTAAATGGATTTTTGGAGCAGGGAGTTGGAATAGGAGCTTGCTCCGTCCACTCCACGCATCGACCTGGTATTGCAGTACTTCCGGGAACGGTGCACCCCCCCCTTCGGGGGGCTAAAATTTTGTGACACGAAAAGCAGACTGTGGCTAATGGTTCTTCTTCCGGCGTGGTGCTACGGTGAGTCACTTTGTGTAAGCCTCGAGGCAGGGAGCGATCCCCTAGGGCTCACCGCTCCAGTGTCCCGCCATCGTTTCACAGACGGAGTCTTGCTTCTAAGCTCACACTGTTTTCATAGTTCTCAGCTCAGGTAGATTATATCCGCCTCGGTCTCCCAAAATGGTACGATAAAGCGGCCCGCAGCTCTCGGCCCCCACGTTTTTATTACTCCATCCGTGATAAATGAAACTACAGTGGTAGGCTAGCACAGAGAATGTGACTAGACTACAAAAGGGTGGAAGAGCAGGCCCCAGAGCCTGATTGACCAAGGAATGCTGAATTTCAAGGAAAAACAAACCTCCGGACCCATTCTTGTGGGGGTGATGATTTCACCTCCTCTTAAATCCTCCCGTCTTTCTTGCCCTGTTACGATGCCAATTACCCTCACATGGGTGTTCGTATGGTGAGGGGAGGGGAAGGGAAGGGTGGGCTCCCATAATGCGGATGGTGGGGCCTCCTGGCAGGATGCCACTGGGACCTTCTGTAGCTTGAACCCGCCACCCTCGGTGTATGGGGCCGGCGGCGCCCTTCTCACTGAGCCACAGGCGCCGCCCCAAAAGAGATAGTTTTGAAGGGAAGTGATGCAACCAATTTTTAAAGGCAGTTTTAATTTTTTTTGTTTCTTTTTGTAGAGACAGTTTCACTTTATTGCCCTCGGTAGAGTGCCGTGGCATCACACAGCTCACAGCAACCTCCAACTCCTGGGCTTAAGCGATTCTCTTGCCTCAGCCTCCCGAGTAGCTGGGACTACAGGCGCCCGCCACAACGCCCGGCTATTTTTTGGTTACAGTTTGGCCGGGGCTGGGTTTGAACCCGCCACCCTCGGCATATGGGGCCGGCGCCCTGCTCACTGAGCCACACAGGCGCCACCCGGCAGTTTTCATTTGTATTGTGAAGAGCCAAGCCGCCCACTTAACTTTTAGACATTTTAGACACTGGGTCTGGGTCTTGCTATTGCTTATGCTGGTTAAACTCCTGACCTCAGGCAATCCGTCTGCCTCAGTCTCCCAGAGTGCTAGGGTTAACAGAGGTGAGCTACTGGTCCCGCCTGGTCCATCCACTGCCGTGATCTACAACTTTTATTAAAGGCCAAGAATTAGCTGAATAGCCAAGAATCGGTGTGTAGTGGCTGACATTTCTGTTTGCACATTACACATTAAGTTTCAGAGATTCAGGACAGCTTCTGTGGATCAGCGTTAGTAGGGCTCCACGCCAACAGGCGGATATAATCTACCTGAGCTTAGAAGCAAGACTCCGTCTGTGAAACGATGGCGGGACACTGGAGCGGTGAGCCCTAGGGGATCGCTCCCTGCCTCGAGGCTTACACAAAGTGACTCACCGTAGCACCACGCCGGAAGAAGAACCATTAGCCACAGTCTGCTTTTCGTGTCACAAAATTTTAGCCCCCCGAAGGGGGGGTGCACCGTTCCCGGAAGTACTGCAATACCAGGTCGATGCGTGGAGTGGACGGAGCAAGCTCCTATTCCAACTCCCTGCTCCAAAAATCCATTTAATATATTGTCCTCGGATAGAGGACGTATCAGATATTAAACTGATAAGAACAGATACTACACTTGATCTTAGCCAAAAGGCCGAGAAGCGATAACTACGATGTCCCCTTCGCCCACAACACCCTTTCTTGCACACATTCTTTACCTCACGGTGAGAAAAGGCAGGGCTCGCCCTCTCCCCTAGATTGACAGTGTGATTGCTGTCACAGTTTCTAAGGAACGCAGAATTTGTCAGACTGTTGCTTATTTGGGGGATAATCACTGTCTTTTTTGGCTCCCAGAGCTCCCGGGCTGAACAGCCATTTTAAATTAGCATGCCCCGCCCCTCACACGCCGCGCCGGCCCTCTTGCTTTGTGGATACCGGAAAGCGCCTTCAGCCTCCTTGCTTGGAAAGAGGGAAGGCTCAGAACAAAAAAGACAGAGAGCTCTACGAGGTTTTCCCTTCCAACTTTTTTTTTTTTAATTTTTCAAACACACGGTGAACACCCACCTACCGTACTTCCTTTATTATACGGGCGCGCCCAGATACAGATACCGATACCGATACTTAAGTCTCCATCCGGCTACCCCGGTCTCAACCATCTTGCTCCAGGAGTTTTTGAAGAGACGAGATCAACGAATCTTGAGGGGCCGGGCTGCGCCCAGAGTCTAGTCCCCGAGGAATGCACGCTCTGGCAGGTTCACGGGGGTGGACGGAGTCTTAGAAAAAGGGACCCCGGGCACTTAAGCTTCCTTAGCTGCGCTGTCAATCCGCCTCTGTGAGAGGAGGAAGGGAGGAGCCTGGGAAGGCAAAAGGGGACCGCCAGTTCAGGCGCCTTAGGTGGGTCCCAAGGAACCGCGTGGGAGGGAGGGAATGCCGAATGGCCGGGGCTCGGGCTCCGGCGAGCGGGACGGGGAGAGGAGGAGGAACAGAGGAAGTCTGAGAGCTGAGGCGGCGGGGGCGGGGTGGGGGGGGGGGGGAGGAGGGAGTGTGTCGGGACGGGGGCGGAGCGGACGGTCAGCCACGGCCCCGCGGGCTCTTCTCTTGAGGGAGAAGGCCAGCCGAGGAAGGGGAGTGACCCACCTGTTACACAAGAGGACTCAGACCAGCCTGACCCGGACGAGGGCAGAGAAGCGGCAAGACCAGCGAGGAAAAGAGTGCATTCTCCCGGGCAAGAGATCGCCAGGGCTTGGGCCCAGGTGGTAGTGTACTACGTGGGTGAGGAGTGGCCAGATTCTGGATGAAATTTGAAAGCACAGCTGACGGCATTTGTGGACGATTGGGATGTGGGTGTGAGAGAAAAGAGAGGACTGGAGGTTGACTCCAAGGGTTTGGGCCAGAGCAACTGGGAAGGACGCAGTTGCTACAGTCCGAGTTTGCAGAGGACAAAGTTTGTCGGGATTGTCGGGACCGGGACCTGGGTGGGGAGGGTGTGTTCTGTTTGGAGCTGTGGATTTCAGTTTTGCAGAGGACAAGCCAGTGATGTGTGTCAGACAGCCAAGTGGAGGTGTCGGCTATGCATTCTGTATCCAGGCTAGAGCGATTTGGTGAACTGTCACCAGAGAGATGGGGAATCTCAGCCATGAGTCTGGAGGAGCTCCCCAAGGGAAGGAGTGTATACCCAAGCAGAAGAGGGCCCACGAACGGAGCCCTGGGGCATTCCAAAGTCAAGAGGGGCTAACAGCAAGGACTGTAGGGAGGAACACTCAGAAGGAAAACCAGGGGAGCAAAATGTTCCGGAAGCCAAGCCCAGAAGGTATTTCAGACACCCAGGCACGCTCAGCCATGTCAAAAGCTGCAGATGGTTCATGGAAGTTGGGGGTTGACAAATGGGCATGGGATATAGGAGTCTTGACAAGAGCAGTTTTGTGGCATGCTGAGGTCAAGAGACTCACGGGAGGGTGGAGTGGGGGTGGGGGGGAGGGTGGTTCCCAAAGAGAACAAGACCCAAAATAAGGGGCTGGGTGTGGTGGCTCACACCTGTAATCATAGTACTCTGGGAGGCCAAGGCAGGTGGATTGCCTGAGCTCAGGAGTTGGAGACCAGCCTGAGCAAGAGCCAGACGTTGTGGTGGGCACGTGTAGTCCCAGCTACTCGGGGGGCTGACGCAAGAGAATCACTTGAGCCGAGGAGTTTGAGGTTGCTGCGACCTGTGCCACCATGGCATTCTATTGAGGGTGTCAAAGTGAGACTCTGTCTTTTTTTTTTTTTTTTTTTTTTTTTTTGTAGAGACAGAGTTTCACTTTATTGCCCTCGGTAGAGTGCCGTGGCGTGGCGTCACACAGCTCACAGCAACCTCCAACTCCTGGGCTTAGGCGATTCTCCTGCCTCAGCCTCCCGAGTAGCTGGGGACTACAGGCGCCCCGCCACAACGCCCGGCTATTTTTTTGTTGCAGTTTGGCCGGGGCTGGGTTTGAACCCGCCACCCTCGGCATATGGGGCCGGCGCCCTGCTCACTGAGCCACAGGCGCCACCCAAGACTCTGTCCTTTTTTTTAGAGACAGAGTCTCACTTTGTTGCCCTCGGTAAAGTACCATGGCGTCACAGCTCACAACAACCTACAGCTCTTGGCTTAGGGGATTCTCTTGCCTCTGCCACCCGAGCAGCTGGGACCACAAGGTGCCCGCCACAACGCCCAGCTATTTTTTTGTTGTTGCAGTTTGGCCGGGGCCGGGTTCGAACCTGCCACCCTCGGTATGTGGGGCCGGCGTCCTACTCACTGAGCCACAGGCCCCGCCCAAGATTCTGTTTTAAACAAAACCAAACCAAATGGGGCTCCTTCTAAAGAATACCTGTCTGGCGTCACAACCAAATGTAGCAAGTGATCCCAGACTAGATCCTGGGCCTGAGAAACAGATTGCTGTAAAGGATTTGATTGGGACAATTGGTAAAATCTGAACTCAAACTGTATATCACAGTATGGTACTAATGTGAAATGTCCAGAAGGCCTCTGTTCTTAGGAAACACACTGAAGTAAGTCAGTCTCACTTAGGAGACATCTTGGGGTGGGGGGGAGGACATGTCTTAATAAATAAATAAATAAATAAATAAATAAATAAATATACATATACACACACACACACACACACACACACACACATATCTCGTGTTGACAGCATTAACGCACAAACTTTATCTTTTCTTTTCCTTCCTTTCTTTCGTCTCAAACTGTCGCCCTGGGTAGAGTGCAGCGGAGTCACAGCTCACAGCAACCTCAAACTCTTGGGCTTAAGCGATTCTCTAGCCTCAGCCTCCCAAGTAGCTGGGACTACTGGCACCCGCCACATATGCCCGGCTATTTTTGTTGTTGTTGTTGTTTAGCAGGCCCGGACCAGGTCCAAACCAGCCTGCCTCAGTGTATGTGGCTGGCGCCCTAACCACTGAGCTATGGGCGCCGAGCCTCCTTTCCTTTTTAAACAGAAGAAAGCTCATTCTGTCCTGCAATTACCATAATACGAGTCCATAAGTGGGCCCTCTTATAAACTGGTCAACACCATCCCACCAAAGACCACCACGAATACACGTGTGGTGAGACGCGTTGGGTTTTTCCAAAATGAGGGAGAACGCTTTGCACGTCATGGGGAACTGTGCCATGAGAGGGTGCCAGGAATGGTTTATTATAAGAGTTGGGCTTGTGTTAGGTGGTTTGAGGACAGTTTAAGTAAGCGGGGCCTTCCTCTGAGTGGGATGCTCTCAGGAAATGGGCGTAATTCTGTGACTGCCTATCTTAACAAACCTCGCCTGGAACCAGGGAGGAGCAGCTCCTGAAGGAGCTGTGATTGGTAAAGGAGCAGTAGTCGCTCCTATTGGCCAGGACAGGGGAGCACTGCCTGGCTGGGAGGGCCAGGCCAGTCCATTTCATCTTCCTAGGAAATCCCCTGTAGTTCTGGACAGTAAACAAGAAGATGGGGGAGGGGGCCACCATCTGATTTTTGCCCTGGTTGAGCACGATGAGAATTTAGAACTTTGTATTCTCCACCTCTGATAGCAAACTAAATATAATCGGCAGAGGAACACGTCTCCTGGCTATTAGATGGATCAGAAGACAAATGCAAAGGACGGATAGAGGCACCCTGGGCTCTAATCAGTATGATGAAAATCTCAGAGAGGGTGTCAGTGTCCCGGACGCATTTTCCCAGACTCCAGAATCCACAACTTGACAAAATCATGGGCTGTCAAAGGTTTTAATAAACTGCCTCCACTTCTGTGGTTTGATGATGCAACTGCAAGAAGAACCAAAAGTAGTGATAACGCTAAAAACTAATAGAGCTGTACTGGAAACCTGGAATCAGTATTTACAGACCACAGATCCCAGGTTCACGTGTGATTGTTAGTGAGTGGCTCGTTGCTTTGGAGGATGCTGCTGAATTTTGGCTATTGAGACCTTCAGAATCTGAAAAATATGAAATGAAAATGTGAGTTTCCTGTGTTGCTATCTTATGTTAATTTTTTTTTTTTTTTTTTTTCCTTGAGACAGCCAGAGTCTCACTATATCGCCCTCGGTAGAGTGCCATGGCATCGCAGCTCACAGCACCTCAAAGTCTTGGGTTTAAGCCTCTTGCTTCAGCCTCCCAAGTAGCTGGGACTACAGGCGCCTGCCACAACGCCCGGCTATTTTTTTTCCATTGTTGTTTGTTGCAGTTGTCACTGTTGCTTTTTTAGCTGGCCCGGCCGGGTTTGAACCCACCAACCTCGGTGTATGTGGCCGGGGCACTACCCACTGAGCTATGGGTGCCACCCTTTTGTTAAATTTTTGTATTTGTTTGTTTGAGACAGAGTCTCACTATGTCTCCCTTGGTAGAGTGCCATGGCATCACAGCTCACAGCAACCACAAACTCTTGGGCTTTAAGCAGTTCTTTTGCCTCAGCCTCCCAGGTAGCTGGGACTACAGGCGCCCACCACAACGCCCAGCGATTTTTTTTTTTTGCTGTTGTTGTTGTTGCAGTTGTCATTGTTGCTTAGCTGGCCTGGGCCGGGTTCAAACCTGGCTCCCTCGGTGTATGTGGCTGGCGCCCTACCCACTGAGCTATGGGTGCCGCCCTTATGTTAATTTTTAAAATAAAGTTGTTTCGGGCTCTGCGCCAGTAGCACAGTGGTTACTGTGCCGGCCACATGCACCAAGGCTAGTGGTTCGAGGTTCGAACCCGGCCCAGGCCAGCTAAACAACAGTCACAACTGCAACTGCAATCCCAGCTACTTGTGAGGCTGAGGCAAGAGAATCACTTAAGCCCAAGAGTTTGAGGTTGCTGCGAGCTGTGACACCATAGCACTCTACCGAGGGTGACACAGTGAAACTGTCTCAAAAATAAATAAATAACATTTATTTCCCTGCTATCCTTTTATTTCTGTAAATTGCTCATAAAAATGACTTAAATATGAGAAATGAATACAAAGAGGGTCTATTGGATCCCAGATGGCCTATGTGAATGTCCATGCTCCCCCAGCGTACTGAGGGTGAAGGAGAGTCCAGTGGGCCTGGTTTTATGTTTCCTGCCAAGTGCACTTGAGGGCGGATACCCCAGAAAAGTAAAGCGTGAAAAAACAAAGGCTTCTCAGAGAAGCCCAAGGACACTCCTGCCAGGTCCTCTCCATGGTAAAAGAATTTGTAAAACTTAGCTTCTGCTTGCTGATTTCTTCCACTTCTGTAAACCCTGCACATGATTTGACACTTCCACTGAGAAATAATACGGTAATTCCTTTGTCTACTTGTGAGTCTAATAAAAGAACAGAGCCAGAACTGCTTGGGTGAGGGTTGGGGAGGCGCTCATTATTTTAAGGCTGATGGCCTGCTGAGTTTCCCCGCCGGCAAATAAAATTCCTTCTCCTATAATCTTTGGTGAGTCTATTGGTTTCAATTCTCTGGTCCTGCAACACAGTGGTGGCACATGCAGCCCAGACTAGTTAAGAGAGGTGGAGGTTGGCCCTGTGAATGTGGAACACAAGCAACTGTGGATACATGCAAGGAAACTGGTCTAGGTAAACCAAAGAGTAGAGAAGGGTAGAAGAAGGTGATTGGAGAGTTGTGACACTGCAAGTGGACAGGTTGTAGCAATTGGTTTTGACAACATCTCGGCTTTCAAGGAACTGGGAGAAAGACAAGTAAGCAGGAAGGGAAAAATCTTTAAACAATCAGTGCGCGCGAAGCGGAAGTGACCTCTTGGGGCCAGAACAGATGACAGAAAAGAGGGGAGGTAAGGGGTGATAGGATGCACACGATGGTGGGCAATTCAAAGCTGGTGGGGGGCAGTGGGAAAACGGAGTGTGGCCTATAAGGGACGAAGCAGAGCAGAGCCCAAGTGGAATGAGGGGCGGGAAAAGCAAGTAGGCCAGGACCTGAGAAGGCCGCCATCTGATATTCGAGATGTCCTCCAGGATCCGGAGATTGGAACAAAAAGGAGAGCGAGGCTGACGATGGAGCGGGGGAAGTTTCTCAGGATAGTACGGTGGCAACCTTTCTTTAGCCAGAGTCCAAGCACAGAAAATAAAGCAAAGTGAAAGACCTTAGGCGAACAGAGAAGGGGTGAGGGGGTGGGGGGGTGGGGAAGAAAGAAAAAAAAAAAAAAGAAAAGCAGCCAGTTGTAAACGCCCAGAACCCAACAGCAAAAACACTTGGTGGAGTTCTTCCTTAGAAGCTGAAAAAACCAAAATAGCCGGGCGCCCGTAGTCCCAAGCTGCTCGGGAGGCTGAGGCAAGAGAATCGCTTAAGCCCAGGAGTTGGAAGTTGCTGTGAGCTGTGTGAGGCCACAACACTCTACAGAGGACCATAAAGTGAGACTCCGTCTCTACAAAGAAAAGAAAAACAAACAACTGAAAAACCACAAAATGCCAGAAGTCAAAAAGCAGGAACTGAACAGTCTTAAGACCAAGCCAAACAGAAAATACGGCGAACACACCCGAAGTCTTACTTTTTGCAACCACGTTCGCGAGGAGGGGTGCACCGTTCCTGGAGTTACTGCAATACCAGGTCGATACGTGGAGTGGACGGAGCAAGCTCCTATTCCAACTCCCTACTCCAAAAATCCATTTAATATGTTGTCCTCGGGTAGAGGACGTATCAGATATTAAACTGATAAGAACAGATACTACACTTGATCTTAGCCAAAAGGCCGAGAAGCGATACCTCCTGCGCCGCCCTCGCCCTTCCCTTCCTCCAATCGCTCATGTTAAGGTCGCGGTGAGAAGCCCCAACCTTTTACCCCTTGTCTCACTTCCCTTGCCGCCTGGGCACCAAAGGTGGACATCGTCACACCCTTGTGCTGATTTCCTACTCTCCACGTGGTGAACGAGAAATTTTACTTTTGCGATTGCTCCGGAGCTCCTCGGGCGAAACTGCCATTGCTAATCTGCATGCCCCGCCCCGTTACCCGAGAGGGCGTGGCCACCGCGGAGGACTCCACCCCCGGGACCGCCTCCGGGAGAGCGGAGCCAAGCCCGGCTGGGCCCGGCGGGTCGGGCGCGCCCCGGCCTGGCCGCGCACAAATCCAGAACCCTGGTCGGAGAGGAGGGGGCCGGGGGCTGCGGGCCCGGAAGTAAGCGTTGACGCAAGCGTTGACGCGGCCGCAGTTCCTCAGGCTTAGCGGGAGCCCCTGAAAGCGAGAAGGGGATTTTGCTCCAGGCTCTTTCCCCAGCACGTACTTCACAC